>NW_022681460.1:40194830-40794830 GCF_009764315.1 Trachypithecus francoisi
AAAGACAACATGCTTCCCACTGAACTTTTTCTCCAATTTGCTACTAGCTGGACTTGGATTTTCTGGAAAGATTTCAGTTGAGGAGCGGGAACAAAGATTATGATAACTTTTCGACCATCTCCAACTCCAATTTCCTTGGCTGCCATAATATTAAGCTCCCTGAGCTGAACCTTGAGGTCTGAGTTCATCTCCAGCTCCAGAAGAGCCTGGGAGATGCTGGACTCGAACTTGTCCAGCTTCTCGTCATTGGGCTTCACGATCTTGGCGCTCGAAATGAACACGGCCTTCTCCTTGCTGAGCACCGGTTTAGGATGAAGACGTTATTTTCTATAGAGCTTTTTATTTACTATTGTGTCAATTTTTTAAAAATTCTTTTTTTTTTTTTTGCTTGCATAATTTTCATTTAAATATCGTTAATACTTTCCTTCATCTCTAAGTTACCACTGACAATTTCATCCATTCCCTTGGGTCTACTTTTTTTCTGGATAGAGTTCTGCATCATGGGGACCTTCATTCTCCTGCTCTGAACAAGGATGGTTGTTCTGTAGGCCCTCTGAACGGTTTTCAGCCAGGTACTTCTTTTGCTTTTCTCCTTTGTTAGAGACATGGTTCCCTAGATACTATGTTTGCCTCCTTTTCTTTTTTTAAATCTTGGTCACTAGAGACTGTCAAAAATTGCCAATACCGACTATGTTTCATGTTGTCATGGTGGGGTATTGGGAAACGTTATCAATTAGCAATAATCGCACCTGGGATAAACCTCACTGGCTACCATACTCCCCCTGTGCAAAGCTTATGCTTTCCTCTTACTTGATTTATTCCCGTATTTTGCTGGAACATATCCTCCATTAATTGCTTAACAAAGGTTCAATGAGGAGGTCTTCATCTGCCCTTTTCATTGTTAAGCATCAAGTTCTCAGTAAGATACATAAAGATAGACAGATGATAGATGATAGACCAATAGACAGATAGAGGGTGGCTGGCTGGCTGGCTGGATGGATGGATGGATAGATAGATAGATAGATAGATAGATAGAGAGTGAGTGAGCTTTTCCTCATAATTTTGAAAACCATCTTCTCCTCTCTCGTTGTTCTTAGACTTCCTTTGAGATGTCTGGCACTATTCTGATTCCTAGTCCTTCACATGTGTCTTTTTTTCTAACACTCAGAAGGTATTTACATCTGTGTTCTGAAATTGTCTTTATGTCTGTGCTCTGCAGTTTCACTATGAAGTGCCCTCATGTGGGTCGTTTCCATTCTTGGCACTGGCAACTTGGTAAGGCTTCTACATCTGGATATTAGTACACTTCAGTTGTAAAATATTTTATTGTATTTTATTTTTATCATTTCCTTCCTTCCATTTTCATTATTTTTTCTTTCTTTTTGGAGCTTAGTCAGATGTGGAACTTCCTATATTTATCTTCTAAGTATCTTCTTTTTTCTAATATTTTCCACCTCTGTTTTATTTATTTTTTCTTTTTTGAGATAGAGTCTTGCTCTATTGCCAGGCTGGCATGCAGTAGCATGATCTCAGTTCACTGAAACCTCTGCCTCCCAGGTTCAAGTGATTCTCCTGCCTCAGCTTCCCCAGTAGCTGGGACTACAGGCACATGCCACCACACCTGGATAATTTTTTGTATGTTTAGCAGAGTCGGGGTTTCACCATGTTAGCCAGGATGATCTCGATCTCTTGACCTCATGATCCGCCAGCCTTGGCCTCCCAAAGTGCTGGGATTACAGACGTGAGCCACAGCACCTGGTCTTCTACCTCTGTTTTTCTGTCTCCCAGGCTGGAGTGCAGTGGTGTGATCTTGGCTCACCGCAAGCTCCACCTCCACCTCCACGATCTCATGCCTCAGCCTCCCCAGTAGCTGGGACTTCAGGCGTGCACCACCACACCACACCCGACTTTTTTTTTTTTTTTTTAGTAGAGATGGGGTTTCGCCATGTTGGCGAGGCTAGTTTCAAACTCCTGACCTCAGGTGATCCGCCCACCTTAGCCTCCCAAAGTGCTAGGATTATAGGTGTGAGCTGCCATGCCTGGTCTCCACCTCTGTTTTTATTATATTTTGAGAAATTTTCTTGACTTTATGTTCCAAACCTTCTCTTTTTTTATTCTAGCCACCGGATTTTTTAACTTACCTGTATGTTAATTTTTAAAGTTGCTTTCTGGGACTTTTTAAACAGTTACAACATGTTCTCACAAACCTTAAAGTTTTAGTTGGAGCTGTGAAATTTTTATTGGGGAGAGATTAATTCTGATTTATGCATTTTTTTGGTCTGGGCACTTTCTCTGTATGTTTATTTTACTTGTTTGTTTCTAATTTATGAGGCTCACTTTTATGCCATGAGTACATATTAAAAATGAAAGCTTAAAAAGCTAACAGGCAGCTTTCCAATATGGATGAAGTATGTCAACTCACATGTTTCACTTTGGATTGACAAGGGGGGGAACCCCACATTTTCACTGGTGATTTCTAAACATCAATATGTGAAGAACTTTTCCCTGAAGCCATTCTATTTTCCAGAAGAGTTCTCCAGTCTCCTGACTGGAATATGTGCAAAAAAGGCTGGATGGGAATAAAGGAATAGAGAACAACCATCCTTGAGTGCAGCTTTTCAATCAATATTCCTAAATTTTCCCTTAATCTCAAGTATTCACTCTTTAATTCCTATAGAGAAAGAACCTACAATCTTTTGTCTGAAAGCTACCCATCTAGCTATTGGTTCAACTAGTTATTGGATAGAAATAAGAGCTGAGATTCCAGTTCCATATTCAGACATGTAAACCATTCCTTTGTTGGTACCATTTTTAGTTCTGGACTTTACTTCCTATATTCTGAAATATATGCCATCCTGACCCTTTGTACATTTGAGGGGACAAAAACAAAGCCCTTTGTCTTCTGTATAAGCTTCTATTCTGATAAGTACATAATTTGTATCCTATCCAGAACTGATATCTGACATTCACCAGGTTAGCCATGACAGTTCATGAAATTAGAAATACTATTGTCCTTCTTGGTTATTAGCTACCTCTCCGGAATCCCTGGCACACCCCCTGCCACCTCATCCTCTCCCTGGGAAACCCCGTTTCCACATGCACCCACACAAACTCTTCACAGGAAGCAGATGGTGCACAGAAAATGGGATCATTGAAGGATTTAATGAAGAGACCATTTACAGCGGCATGAAGAGGGTTAAGGGAAACCAACCAACAAGGGATGGGGCAAGACACCAGAATCATCAAGATTAGAAAGCTATTACTTCCTCTAAGCCTGAAGAGGCAAGAAAGGAAACTGCTGGTGCAACCAAGCAGAGCTATAGCTATAGAATAGATTACCCTACAGAAACTGTGGTCCTAGGTAGAGGATAGCAGGCACACAAAACCATGGCTCAGCAGGGGAAAACCAGTAGAATAATGATCCTGATACCCCTGATGCCTCCTTTAGATGAACCATCAGGTAGTCAAAAAGCAAGGGAGTCCTCTCAGCTCTAAAAGTTTAGTGGAGGGTACATCTAGAGAAGCCAAGGGTCACAGAGACTGTGCAGCCCACCACTGGCTCAGCAGACGGTCCCCAGGAAACTCTTCTGCATGACAACAGGCAGTTCTTTCTGATTGCTTGGGCCCTGCACCATACTTATTTTTAAGCATTTTAAATAACATTTCTGCTTCTCTGAACTTCCTAAATTCACAAACTGTAACAATCTTTCATCTACTAACATCCCCTCTCTCATTCCCTTTTTCTCTGTGGATTTACACCGACTGTACATGGGAGTAGGAGGGAAGGGGAAACAATTTATTTCATTTTAATGGAGTCTCAGGAGGGAGGAGCAATAATTGCCTTTGAACAACCTGGCATCTTATTCAATCAAAACACTACTATTTCCCTTCATTCAACTGCCTCATCCATTTGTAAGTCTTTATAAATGCTATGCCATCTCACACCTCCAAGGCATTTTTTCATCTAACTAGAATAACCTTCATTTACCTGGATAACTCCAAATATTTCTGTAGGCCAGCTCAAAAATCACCTCTCCTAGGGAACCCTGCCTGGCCCTTCCGCAGTCCATCCTAAGTGCCCTCCTGTGTGCGTTTATAGCACTGTGTGCTTACCACTATCGCCAAACCTTTCCCATTTTGCTGCAATTGTCTAAGTCTACTCTTCAATGACACTATTAGCAGGAATAGCATATCTGTGTTCAGCGGTTCTCAATCTTATCAGACTAAGCCCTCCTATTTATAAGTATGTTTAGTCCTTTTACTCTCCTAAAATGAAATCCATAGGTAATATATCCTACATAAAAACATGCTCAACATATCAAGAGGCCTGATGTCTTTTGCAGTAAGAGTGTAGCACAGATTCTTAGCATTCACCTTCTTGGACCAGAAGCCAGGGCTGCACCTCTGAGGCCAAATGCAGTACCCAGGGAAGATTAAGCACATTTTGCCCTGGCTTCAGGAGGAGGACTCACCAGCACCCTGTGCATGTTCAGCATGCAGTACCTTGAACAGAAGAGTTTTCTTTGCTGGCAACCAAACATGTATCCTGCAGAGGTGTTTGGAGGAGTCACTGTAGTACTGTGTTATATATACAATTTATCCACAGATGCTAAGTAATTATCTCCAAGGGAGTAAAAATCTGGAATGCCAATGGATCTCAAAATCTTTTGGGGCAGTCTGGGGTTCCCCACTAGGAGATGCAGATTTGGAACCAGCTTATGGAAGACATCAGTGGAGACATTTGAGACAGAATGCAAAGAGATGAATCCTGATTATTCAGGTTAAGGAGTAGACCAACTGCCAAAAGTTATTGACACAATGAAAACCAACCACAATGACAAAAGAATCATCAAGTGTGCGTAGAACTAAAAAAAAAAAATCTCCCTTTGATAGCTCTGGTGTCAGGTCAGTTGCCAGTTTAACGGCAGACAGTGAACTTTACCAGGGGTCAGGAAACGTGGGGCCCTCATGCCTTTTGGCATCACATGATCCCATGCATCACAGACCTGAAGCCAAGCGACTGTACGTATTTCGGACAATGCTCATATATACCTAAATCTCACTGAGCCACTGAAAATTAATTAGACCTTTCTCCAAATTCAGAACATTCAAAAAGTTAAGATAATTAGTGATGTTAAAGCTGAAGATATTCAGATTGAAAGCTATAGCATTCATCTCACTATTAAAGTTAGAAATGTTTGTCTGAAATGCCTTTGCATATTTTCAGGGTGTGATCAGTCTTTTGGAGATAGTCTGCCCCGGTGAGTTTTTTGTTTGTGCTTCAAATGGAAAAAGAACTAGGTCAAAACCCCATTCGTATCCTATCAGTTACCATGCATCATTAAGAACAGCTTCCACTGGGGATAATATTTTTTAGGAAGAAAGGTCCACCTTTTTAGAAAAACAATACTATTAATGTGATTAGGAATGTGCAAAAATTCTTAAGAATCTTAAGAAGATTGAAAGTTTGTTACCCTCAAAAACTACATGCATTTCAAACCTACATCTGTATGAAGAAGGTGTTAATTTCAAGTGTTGTATAAACAATATCACTATAGCAGCATTTAAATATTATCAACCACAATATGCAATGTAGTTATAGTCTTTTGAAATGTTTTATATATTTCTATAAATATTATAAATCAGCATTCTGTTCTCGAATAAATTGACAAAATGCCCTCAGCATAGTATAAGAGCAATAAGAAAATTATGTATAATAAATGAGACTAAATCATTGACGAAGACAAGTCTTAAATTAGTCAGATGTTTGCGACTATATGAAGAATCACATTGAATATAGTAGCTCGTAACACAGTTATAGGTATGTGACCTAAGAGACTCAAATACTGTATCACAAATAGCCTTTCCAGAAGGATGAATAACCTCCGTAAGTTCTGAACAAAGCCAAGGGTAATCTTATTGTGATTTACATAGTATATTTGCATTCTTGAAAAACTCAGTATATTTGAGTTAAATGGAGTTAGACTCTGAACTCTAATAACTACAAAAACAAATCTTACATCTATTGTCTCTAGACACATTTTAACCTTTTTGAAATTACAAAATTCATCTTACAGTCAATGGCTTCTTACAGTCTCTTTCAATCAGGTTGCAGCCAAGATGAGGAAACTTGATCAGAGTTGTTCATATTCTCATCACTTCAATTGGGTTATCTGCTTTGCAGATATTACATGTGTTGAGTTTAATTGCTATATAAAATATCATTTAAAGACATTATACTATGAATCAACATCAATACAAATAATTATTCACAAGCATGGAAGCAGGACAGTGGACATCATTTTGAACTTACAAAGTATTCGTCACTGGAAGAAAAACAATCATTCAATATTTTTCCCAGAGGAACCTCAAACGGCTAGAGCATATATATATATATTTTTTTTAGATGGAGTCTCGCTCTGCCACCCAAGCTGGAGTGCAGTGGCGCAATCTTGGCTCACTGCAAGCTCTGCCTCCCGGGTTCACACCATTCTCCTCCCTCAGCCTCCCGAGTAGCTGGGACTACAGGCACCTGCCACCACGCCTGGCTAATATTTTTTGTACTTTTAGTAGAGATGGGGTTTCACCGTGTTAGCCAGGATGGTCTCGATCTTCTGACCTTGTGATCTGCCCGCCTCAGCCTCCCAAAGTGCTGGGATTACAGGTGTGAGCCACCGCGCCCGGCCAAGAACATTTTTTTATTAAAAAAAGAAGACACCATAAGTAAACGTCACCTTACATTTTCATCATGAAATATATGCAAAGATTAACTATCATATGCCATTCAGTGCAACAGAAGGCAGAAGAATTTGTAGATCAATCTGAGTAACAAAAAGGAGGAGAATTTGTAGATCGCTCAGAGTAGTTAAAAGAAATTTCAGAAGAGCAAGAGCTGTTGAGACTGACACATGTGTTGTGCAGAACTATACTGAAGGAATTGTGTCATAGTATAATTTGCAGTGTTCTTCCTTCTCAGTTATATATATAATTATAGTACATCTTAAAATCAATGATATCTTATATTGAGTGAAATATGGCACTTAAATGTCTTGCAAAATATTTCAAAATCCTGTGGAACCTGGAATAATTCTTCATTGTGAAGGACTATCCTACAAATTGTAACATATCTAGAATGCTTGGCTCCTGGCCACCAAATATCATGATAGCAAAAAGAAAAACCAAATAAATTGCAAAACACAACTGGGGATGGAAGTGGGAGTTGAGTACTGCTTCTGTTAGAAATTAGTATCGTAGAGCTTATCCCAGGAATTAGTACATAATAGGTGTTCAATAAGTGCTTTTTGAAGGATTAACTAATTACTAAACTTTAAAATTTCCCAATAGGTTAAATATTGCTTGTTCAGTCATTGACCATTGTTTGAAAAGTGGATCACTTGATTATTTATATTGTGGGCTTTAGTTTTCTAGTGTAAAATTTTTGCCCTCCATTTAATTGTCCATTATTTTAGCAACTGAGATCATGGTATGATTCATTTTATTATTCACTCACACACACATTCAATAAATACTTATTAACAGTTTACCATGAACCAGACATTGTACTAAGTACTGTGAAAACAATGTAAAATAATGTGTATATAGACTGTTCCCTTGCTTAGTTTACAATGTCAAAGGCAGGAAATTTATAAAGCAATAACAATAAAATGAGATAAGTACTCTGAAAGAGAAGAGGGGGTAGAAATGAGATTCATTTGAGTTTTAGTCATACTAATTCATTTTGCCAGTGGTAGATACATTCTTATTTTGGATGCAGATAGCGCTATCACTTCAGTGTCTCTGGAGGCTACTATAAAAATCCTATTTCTGTGAGTCTTTAGCTCAGTAGAGAAAATGATTGGCAGCATGACTGTGGGTATGGCATTTTCACTTTAGATTGATAATAATGAGGGATGCTTTATATGACAAATATTGAAATGAGAATTTCTATTCACGCTTTTAGCTCACATTTATTTTCTCAAAAGCTCTACAATGTCAGTCTCAAAATGGGCCCAGTAGAAGTGCTCAGCAGTTTGCTTTGAAGAGCTGTCCAGCAAAACATGCCCTAAACCTTCTTCAAATTGAACACAAAATGACCAAATAGATGCAGTCCCAAAAATGCCATTCCTACTGAGAGAGACTGAATTATCGAGTAAACCACCATAATTTGGGCAGATCTTCAGAGAGAAAACGCTGAGAGTGGATGGAGAAGTGATGCAGGAACCAAGGCGGAAGAGGGATGAAGCTGGGAATCCTGTGTAGGATACCCTAATGCCAGGGCTAGTTCCAGCTCCAATTGGCTTCTGAGAAAGGGGTGAGTGGGGGAACTGAGGGACAGCCCACTCTTGCTGCAGACCTCTGGAATCTTAGCTACAGAGGACTCTGTATCCCCCATGGACATGGACTTCTAGCAGGGGATCTCCCTAGGGAGCAGGCAGAGACAGGCCACTGGACGCATGGAGCCTGGGAGCTTTTGCACACTGGGCTCTCCTGCAGAGAGTGAGGACAGAAGCCCATCTCCCAGGGCTCGCCATTCTCCTCCAGGAGGTGCAGGCCCCAGCTGACCTCTAAGCCAGCAGAGGCGGGGCCAGCTTCACCACAGGACTGGAGGCATCTGCTCTGCAAGCTCTTCTGCCTGCTGTTCCTTCATAGGGTCTATGCCTAGCTTCCCTGCAGGAGTGGGTACACAGTGCAGCCCCTGCAGCACACCCTTAGTGAGTTACTGCACCTAAGTACTTTCCTGAGGACCCTGGAATACACTGGATCTCTCACCATTACCAGAACCCAGACCCAAGCCAACATCCCGGTGCCCCCAGGGCTACAGCGGGCAGCTCAAGAGTACAAAGCCAAGATTTGTGGCTGGCACTTAAGTGGAGAAGGAGCCCCCATCCTCAGAACACTGAGAAGGGTGAGATGCATGGGTTCCTGGGACAGAGAGGGAACAGAGTGTGCCTTCCTCCTCAAGGCCATTTCAGAGACTATGTTCACATCTCCCTACCACAGCCTCTGCCCAAGGGGGCCCCATCACACGGAGCACCTAACAAAAAAATGTGGGTGTAGCAGCAGCCATCAGAGGGGCTCCCCCAAGGCCCAGGAGTGGACTGGTGAGGGGGCTGCCTCTCTCCCCTGCCACCACAGAGCATGCCTGTGAATACAAGGTAGTACAAAAGAGTCATGTGACTGGGTATTAGCTTAGCTACTGGCCATTATTCTTAAGTGTGATCTACTGGATTCCAACTCAACCTACAACACCAAAAATTTATCCCACTAATATATACACCTGTGAAACCAAGGGCAAGAATTGATCCAAATATAAAGTTCCTTTACAGAGCCCTGGGCATCTAGAAGCATCCAGAAATGAAGCCAACTGCATATACTCAACTTAAACCACAGTTAAAGGAACACCAATTCTCCCAGATGAGAAAGAATCAGCACAAGAAATTTCAGGCAATCTGAAAAGCCAGAGTGTCCCCTTTCCTCTAAATGAGCCCACTAGCTCCCCAGCAATGGTTCTTAACCATTCTAAAATGGCTGAAATGACAGGCATAAAATTCAAAAGCTGGATGGCAAGGAAAGTCATCAAGATTCAGGAGAAAGTTCCAATCAAAAGAATCCACAGAATCTAGTAAGGTGACCCAAGGGCTGAAAGACAAGATAGCCATCATTTTTTATTTTTTCTTTGAGACAGGGTCTCACTCTGTCACCCAGGCTGGAGTGTGGTCACACAATCAAGGCTTACTGCATCCTCAACCTGCCAGGTTTAGGTACACGTGACCACACCCAGTTGATTTTTTGTATTTTTTTGTAGAGAAAGGATTTTGCCATGTTACCCAGGCTGCAAAATAACAATCTTAAGAAAGAACCAAACTGAACTTCTAGAGATGAAAAAACTCACTATAATAATTTTGTAATACAATTGGAAGTATTAACAATGGAATAGACCATGCTGAAGAAAGAATCTAGAGCTTGAAGACTGGTTCTTTGAGTCAACTCAGTCAGACAAAAATAATGAGAAAGGAATTAAGAAAAATGAACAAAACCTCTGAGAAATGTAAGATATGTAAAGAGACCAAATCTATGACCCTTTAGCATTCCTGAGCAAGGAGAGAGAATAAGCAACTTGGAAAATATACTTGAGGATACAGTTTGTGAAAATTTCCCTCATTTCACTAAGAGATTGACAGGTAAATCCAAGAAATACAGAGAACCCCAGCTAGATATTATACAAGAGGACCAATCCCCAAGGCGCATAGTCATCAGATTCACTGAAGTCAACACAGAAGAAAAAGTCTTAAAGGCAACTAGAGAGAAAGGTTAAGTTATGTACAGGTAGCCCCATTAGGCTAGTACCAGACCTCTCAGCAGAAACGTTACAAGCCAAAAGATATTGGGGGTCTATTTTCAGTGTCCTTAGAGAAAAGAGATTCCAACCAAGAATTTCATATCTGGCTAAACTAAACTTCATAAGTGAAAGAGAAATGAAATCCTTCCCAAATAAGCAAATGCTAAGGGAATATGTTTCAACTAGACCAGCCTTATAAGAGGTTCTGAAGGGAATACTAAACATGAAATCAAAAGAACACCTGCTACCACAAAAATACACTTATGCACATAGCCCACGGACACTATAAAGCAACTAGTCAATTAAGTCTACATAACAGCCAGTTAACAACAACACGGTGACAGGATCAAAATCACACATATCAATAGTAACCTTGAATGTAAATTGGCTAAACATCCAATTTAGAAGACGCAGAGTGGCAGTCTTGGTAAACAGAAATGACTCAGCCATCTGTTGTTCAAGAGACTCATCTCACATGTAATGGCAACCACATGCTCAAAATCAAAGGATAGAAAAAGGTCTACCATGCAAATGGAAAACAAAAGAGAGCCGCAGTCACTATTCTTATATCGGAAAAAAAAAAAAAAGGAAAAACAAGCTTTAAACCAATAAAAATTAAGGACAATGAAGGGCATTACATAATTATAAAGGGTCCAATCCAACAAGAAGCCTTAACTATCCTAAATATATATGCACCTAACAATTGAATACCCAGATTCATAAAATAAGTTCTTCTTGACGTAAAAAAAAAGGCTTAGCCAAAAATACAATAATAATGGGAGACTTCAACACCCCATTGACAACATCAGACAGATCATCAAGGCAGAAAACTAACAAAGAAATTCTGGATTTAAACCTAACATTTGACTAATTGAACCTAATAGACATCTACAGAACACTCCACCCAACAACCACAGAACATACATCCTCATCTGCACACAGAATGTATTCTAAGATCAACCACCTGTCCGATCATCAAGAAAATCTCAATAAATTAAAAAACTTGAAATCACAGCAAGCATACTTGTGGACCACTGTAAAATAAAAATAGAATTCAATATCAAGATTTCTCAAAACTACACAAATACATAGAAATTAAACAATTTGATTTTAAATAACTTGCGTGTGAGCATTGAAATTAAGTCAGAAATCAAAAAATTCTTTGAAATTAATGAAAATAGGGATGCAACTTAACAAAATCCCTAGGATGTACCCAAAGCAATGGTAAGAGGAAAATTTATACCCCTGAAGACTTTCAGCAAGAAGTTAGAAAGATCTCAAATTAACAAACTAACTTTGAGTCTAAACAAACTAGAAAAAAAAAAAAAGAGAGAAAACAAAAGAGAAAACCAACCCCAAAGCATAAGAAAATAAATAACTAAAATTAGAGAAAAACATAACAAAGTTAAGATGGGAAAATGCATACAAAATATCTATGAGGTCGAGTACAGTGGCTCATGCCTGTAATCCCAGGACTTTGGGTGGCTGAGGTGGGAGGATGGCTTAAAACCAGGAGTTTGAGACCAGCTTGGGCAACATAGCAAGACTCCAACACTATGAAAAGAAAAAATAAACTTAAATTTAAAAGATCAGTAAAGTCATAAATAGGTTCTTCAGAAATATAAACAGGACTGACAGACTGCTAGCTGGATTAACAAAGACAAAAAAAAAAAAAGAGAAGATCCAAATAAGTGCAATCAGAAATGACAAAAATGGCATTACAGTTGACCCCTCAGAAATACAAAAGATCCTCAGAGAATACTATTCAACTTTTTGCACACAAATTAGAAAACCTAGAGAAAATGGATAAATTCCTGGAAACCTTGTAAGATTGAATGAGGAAGAGATTGAAACTCTGAATAGACCAATATCAAGCTCTGAAATTGAATCAGTAATAAGGAATCTACCAACCAAAAAAAGCCCTGGACCAGATGGATTCACAGCCTAATTCTATCAGATTTACAAAGAATAACTGTTATCGATCCTACTCAATCTGTTCCAAAAAAATGCGGAGGAGAGACTCCTCCCTAACTCCTTCTTTGAAGCCAGCATCAGCTAAATACTAACATCTGGCAGAGACACAACACAGTAAGGAAACTTTAGGAAAATATACCTGAGGAACATAGATTAAAAATTACCTCAACAAAAGACTAGCAAAGCAAATTCAGCAGTACATCAAAAAGTTAGTTCACCATGATCAAGTAAGCTTTATTCCTGGGATGCAAGGTTGTTCGATATACACAAATCAATAAATGTGATTCACCACATAAACAGAATTAAAAGCAAAAATCATGTGATCATCTCGATAGATGCAGAAAAAGCTTTTAGTAAAATCCAATATCTCTTCCTAGAAAAAAAAACTCTAACAAACGAGGCATCAAAGGAACATACCTCAAAATAATAAGAGCTATCTATGACAAACTCACAGCCAAAGTCATACTGAAAAGGCAAAACCTAGAACCATTCCCCTTGAGAACTAAAAGAAACCAAGGATACCCACTTTGACCACTCCTATTCATCACAATACTGGAAGTCCTAGAGAGAACAATTAGACAAGAGAAAGAAATAAAAAGTATCCAAATAGGAAAAGTATAAGTCAAACGATCTCTCTTTGCTGATGATATTATTCTATATTTAGAAAACCCCAAAGACTCTGCCAAAAGGTTACCAGAACTGACAAACGATTTTAGCAAGGTTTCAAGATACAAACTCAATGTGCAAAAATCAGTAGCATCTCTGTAGAATGATAAAATCCAGGCTGAGAGTCAAATCCAGAGCACGGTCTCTCTTTTTCTTTCTTTCTTTCTTTTTTTTTTTTTTTTTGAGACGGAGTCTTGCTCTGTAGCCCAGGCTGGAGGGCAGTGGCCTGATCTCTGCTCACTGCAGGCTCCGCCTCCCAGGTTCACGCCATGCTCCTGCCTTAGCCTCCCGAATAGCTGGGACTACAGGAGCCCGCCACCATGCCAGGCTAATTTTTTTGTATTTTTTAGTGGAGATGGGGTTTCACCATGTTAGCCAAGATGGTCTCGATCTCCTGACCTTGTGATCCACCCACCTCGGCCTCCCAAAATGCTGGGACTACAGGCGTGAGCCACCGCGACAGGCCCAGAACACTGTCTCTTTTACAATAGCCACAAACAAAATGAAATGCCTAGGAATATAGCTAACCAAGGAGGTGAAAGATCCATATAGGGAGAACTACAAAACACTACTGAAAAAAATGGCATGTGACACAAATAAATGGGAAAACATGCAATGCTCATGGATTGGAAAAATAAATACCATTAAAATGGTCATACTGCCCAAAGCATTTCACAGACTCAATGCTCTTCCTATCAAACTACCAATGAAATTCTTCATAGAATTAGAAAAAACTTTTAAAATTAATGTGGAACCAAAAAGAGCTCAAATAGGCAAGGCAATCCTAAGCAAACAGAGCAAAGCTGGAGGCATCACATTACCCAACTTCAAACTATACTACAAAGGTACAGTAACTAAAAGAGCAAGGTACTATTACAAAAACAGACACAGACCAATGAAACAAAATAGAGAGCCCAGAAATAATGTCACACATCTACAACCATCTGATCTTCAACACAGTCAACAAAAACAAGCAATAGGGAAAGGATTCCTTATTAAATAAATGGTGCTGTGATAGCTGCCTAGCCATATGAAGAAGAATGAAACTAGACCCTTACATTTCACCATATACAAAAATTAAAGCAAGATGGATTAAATACTTAAATGTAAGACCTTGAACTACAAAAATCTTAGGTGAAAACATAGGAAATACTACTCTTGACATTGGTCTTGGAAAAGGATTTTTGGCTAATTCTCCAAAGCAATTGCAACAACAGCAAAAAAATGCAGTTGACAAATGCTACCTAATTAAACTCAAGAACTGAAATTTGAGAAACTAGTTCATGAGAAACTAACTAGTTCATGAGAAATTTCAGCTCTTTAATTAGGTCCCATTTGCCACTTTCATTTTTTTTTTTGCAATTGCTTTTGGGGAATTAGTTCCTCAAATTTCGGTTCTTTAATTAGGTCCCATTTGTCAATTTCATTTTTTGTTGTAAAGAACCTAATTAAACTAAAGAACTGAAATTTAACATTTATTCTGCATGGCAAAATAAACCATCAACAGAATAAACAGACAACCTACAGAGTGGGAGAAAATATTTACAAACTATGCAAAGGTCTAATAATATCCAGAATCTATAAGGAACTTAAACAAATCAACAAGAAAAAAAAGTCACTAAAAAAAATGTGTAGAGAACATGAACAGACACTTCTCAGAGAAGACATACAATAGCCAAAAAACACATTACAAAATGCTCATCATCACTAATCATCAGAGAAATGCAAATCAAAACCACAATGAAATACCATCTCATACCAGTCAAAATAGCTTATTAAAAAGCTGAAAAACAACAAATGCTTATACACTGTTGTTGGGAATGTAAATTAGTTCAACTGCTGTGAAAAGAAATTTGGAAGTTTCTCAAAGAACTTAAAACACAGGCAGTAATCCCATTACTAGACATGTACCTAAAGGAAAATAGATCATTATACCAAAAAGAACCATGCATTCATGTGTTCATCATCACACTATTCACAGTAGAAAGACATAGAATCAACCTAGGTGTCCAACAATGGTGGATTGAATAAAGAAAATGTGCATATATACTATGAAACACTATGCAACCATAGAAATAATGAAATCATGTCCTTTCAGCAATATGGATGGAGCTGGAGGCCATAATCTTAAGTGAATTAACTCAGGAACAGAAAACCAAATACCACATGTTCTCTCTTACAAGTAGGAGCCAAACATTGAGCACACATGGTCATAAACATGGGAATAATAAACACCATGGACTACTAGAGAAGGGAGGGTTGGGGGCATGGGTTGAAAAACTACCTATTGGGTACCATACTTATGACCTGGGTCCAATATACCTATGTAACAATCCTACATGTGTACCCCTTTATCTAAAATAAAAGCTGAAATTTAAAACTATATATACACACACACACATATACATATACATATAAAATTTACCATTTTAACAATTTTTAAGTGTAGAGTTCAGTAACATTAAGTATATTCACATTGTTGTGCCCATCACCACCATTCATCTTGAGAACTCTCTCATCTTCCCAAACAGAAAACTCCATTAACCAATAACTCCCTATTCCTCCTTCCCTCAGCCCCTGAGAACCACTATTCTACTTTCTGTCTCCATGAATCTGACTACTTTAGGTACCTCATACAAGTGGAATCATATAATATTTGTCTTTTTTTGGCTGGCTTATTTCAGTTAGCATGTTTTCAAGGGTCATCCATGGTATACTATGTGTTAGAACTTTATTCGTTTTGATGACTGGATATATCATTGTATATATAAACCACATTTTGTCATTTATTTATCTGTTGACGGTCATTTGGACTATCCCACTTTTTGGTTATTGTGAATAATGCTGCTATTGCTGCCGAATGCCAGGTATTTGGCCTAGGTTCTGTTACTACCTGCACAGAAAGCCAATAACTGAAACAAGGAGTATTGTAAGAGAAGAAAGGCATTATGATGTGTGATGTCAGCCAGAGAGATGGAAGAGCGGTCTCAAATCTGTCTCTCTCCCCTGACTAAAGTTGGAGCTTTATTAATATATAGCATGGAAGGAAAACAGTAGGGTTAAGGAACAGGAGTTGGTCAACACGCATCAGGTGGTCAAATGAGGGGGTCTAGCATCTCTCTGTAATTACATGTGGAAAATGAAAATTAGGGAGAGGTAAGAAAGACAAGCCAATCAACAGGCAGCAGGTATATCTCACTGTCTGGTGTGGTGTTCTGGAAAGCCTCAGTTCCCCAATACCACCCAGGAGGCCTGGCCATCAAAGGAACTCAGATAAGACAAATTTAAGTTTCTCAAATTTCAGTTCTATGGAAAAATTGGACTAGTTTCATGATGAACATTGGTCTAATAACTGTTTCTTAATCATTTTAAAAATTGAATTTTCCTCTCAAAAAAATTAAACACAGAGTTTACACATGCCAGCTATTCTGTTAAGTGTAATATAAAATGGAAGAATAATCCAAACTTCTCACTTCCCCAATTTAATGAACAAATTGGTGATATAACTGTTAACTGATATTGTTACTTTTAGACATATTTGAATGTACTTTTTAAAATGTTACTAATGTTATTGAATTGCAAAAACAATTTTACAGATTATGATCACTTTTAAACATTAGATAGATTCTTTCTTTCTTTTCTTTCTTTCACATACACATTTATCCCAAATGTCAGCATTTTGAAAAGAAAAAGCTGAAAAAATGGTGACATGAGAAATAGAAATTAAATTAATAAGTGGAGTAGGTTTGTCCATGCCTTCTTGTTGATTCAATTGAGTTATGTCTTAAGAGATTGCCCTATGCCGGGCGCGGTGGCTCAAGCCTGTAATCCCAGCACTTTGGGAGGCCGAGACGGGCGGATCACGAGGTCAGGAGATCGAGACCATCCTGGCGAACGTGGTGGAAACCCCGTCTCTACTAAAAAATACAAAAAACTAGCCGGGCGAGGTGGCGGGCGCCTGTAGTCCCAGCTACTCGGGAGGCTGAGGCAGGAGAATGGCGTGAACCCGGGAGGCGGAGCTTGCAGTGAACTGAGATCCGGCCACTGCACTCCAGCCTGGGTGGCAGAGCGAGACTCCGTCTCAAAAAAAAAAAAAAAAAAAAAAAAAGAGATTGCCCTAAAAATCACCAAAATCTAGTTTCCATGTTTTAATATTTTTATCATTCTATCATAATGTTCTCTTTTCACAGAAAATGAGAGAAAGTAAACTAATCAAAACCAAAGTCCTAGGTCAAAAGGCATGATTATTAATCCTTCAGTGATCTCAGACACATCCATTTATTTAAATAAAGAGGCAAATGCACCCTTTTAAGGTATAATCTTTGAGAAACATATCTCAATTTTTGAGAAACATCTCAAACAATCTTTGAGAAATATATTTCTAATACAGTTGGAAATTTTCTTCTTCTTTGAAATAACTCGGTAATTTAACACAGTGAATTAAATATTTTGTGCCCCAATCACTAGTGTATTTTGTGATTTTTATTTCCCCAAATTTCTGATTCATTTCTGACCACTGAAATCTTTTCTTGTTGATATTTGAACATTAATATCTGACCTTTTCCCTCAGTATCTTTTTTCTTGCCTTATCCCCATCCCCACACCAAATCTTTTGTTCCGTATTACTGAAAAGATGACTTTAAAGTTCAGTGCTTGTCAGGGTGTTAGCAAGAGCATCCAAAATAAACCTAGTGGGTAGCATTTACAGATAAACTACATCATCATGAATATGGATGTGAAAATAATGGAGTTTGAAAACTTAAAAATTCACAAGTGCTACAGTTAAATCTTTTAAAAAGATATTTAGTATTTTACTGTTTCTGCCTTTTAATGAGCTAAATACTGTCCAATTCTTCTATGCCTTTCAATGAGCTAAATACTCTCCAATTCTTCTATAGTGACATTTCTCGTACATTTAAAAATGACAGTTGAAAAATCTCTACACAGGATAACCTGGTCCATTACTATAAAACTCACAAACACTAGTGCATCTATATATTCTCAGAATTAAAAGTTTGTGACAAGGGTTACTTAAAAGACAATTTTGTTCTTCTTTACCACTTGACTGATAAAACAGGTAACTGGAAATGTGGTTCTGATTATATTACCCTGACAGATACCTCTTCTATTTCCGGTACAAAGTGAGGACAATCTTATGAGGTACTTTCATAGGTGTGAAGTATAAAGTTACTAGACCTTAAAACTTTTGTTGATAAGACAACCAGGAGCTCAAGGAGTTGCCCTATAAAAAACACTTGCCCTATAAAAAACACTTGCCATATAAAAAACCAGCAAGCTTGTGGCTAAATATTCTTTCAAAATTGACTTTGCTTAATTAACCTCTCCTTAAGTCCTTATTCTACTCTCATGTAAGCACATTATCTCAAAATAAAGGATTTTGGCTAGAATTCAGTGGACTAATATAAATATTCTGTAATCCAGACACACCAAAAGAGGGACTGGAAAACAAACAAAAAATCATTTTTCATCTCTGAAATTGCATAAATTGGTGGTGATCTACATTTATCACTATTTTAAGGTTATGATTTTTATACTTAGAAACATGATTACAAAGCTAAGTAGTTAAATCATAAATTTCTTTTTACCCCTTTCTACACAAATGTCAAAGTTCTTATTATGAATCACAGAGCAATCTATGATATTTTTCCACATAAAATTGGATTTACTTCTTTCAATTTCAAGCTCATTATCTGTTCCAGCTACAGGGTTGCCTCCAGCCCATATTTTATTGCCTCTCAGAGTTAAACCCACTTGCCTTTTCCTTACTTTGTGGTGCTAGATCTAAATTCTATAAACTCCTTTATTTCTTTGCCAGCTGATTTGATGCTAGGCTCTGCCAATAGAAGGTGTCTGAGGGAAAAGCCTCAATTTGAGGAGGAATAGATCATTTTTCAGTAGTATCTGCCCTCTAACTTCAAGAAATTAGGAATCTTTTAGGAATGCTGTGGAATTCTCTGGCTCTCAAACTGTGATTTGAGCCAAGTTTCTTTCTCTAAGTACTCAAGTGCACTCTAATAGAGTCTATCACACACTGCAGTCAATGTTGTTTGTCATCATTGCTACTATAATATTAATCTCCTAACTGGACTCTTACAAGTACTTTATCTTCAAGTCAATGTTTTATCAAACATTTCTGTAGCCTTCAGTCTACATCAAATAAAAATGATATAAAAGGACTGGGCTCAGGCAGTGGTAGATCAATCTCCTTTTACACTGACTTCTTCATTGCCTCCTGTCCTTCAATCTAGTCCTGTAACCTCATGTGTAGTTTCTTATTACCAGTTGACTGAGGAAGAAAAACTTAATCCTGGCTTTAAAATGGGAAAGATAACTACAGAATTGGACCTAATGGGCAGTGGCAAAAGAAAAAAAAATTGTGGAATTTCAATGGGACATTTGATTGTCTACTGAATTGAAAGAAAGCCAAAAGTAAAGATCTACACTGGTGCATAAGTTGTTGCTAATTGTTTAAATGGATGAATCAGAGACTTTGAAGGAACAGGGTTGTAATATCAGTAACAAAAAGTCTGGGAAAATGTTATGTGAACAGACCACTCAGAATGGCCTCAAAGAGAAAAAATGCCTGTGTCCCATTTAAAAAAATATTCACCAAAGGGCATCCACTGCAAAAGCAGCAATCACTAACTAAGTGAATAAAATAACACATTCTGTGACTGTCAGTCACTCCTTTCCCCAGATACCCCAGAGCATGCCTAGAAAAAAGTAGCCACACTGCAAGAAATAGACACTATATGTGGTCTTAACAGGGACGTATTTTTGCCAAAGGTGACCTGGCTACAATTGCTGTTGAATGTTGAATCCAACAACAGAGATCAACACTGAGCCCTCAATATGTCACCTTTCCTTGGGAGGAACAGCCAGCCATTTGGTGGCAAGTTGATTACATTGGGCCCCTTTTATTATGAAGAAATAGAGATTCATCCTCACTGGAATAGACAAATATTTTGGAGATGGATTTTCTTTCCCTGTCCACAATGTTTCTGCCAACACCACCACCTGTGGATTCACAGAATGCCTTATTGACCATCATGTTATTTGGCAAAGCATTGCTTCAAATTATTCTACAGTAAAGAACTGCAGCAATGAGTTTATGCTCAAGGATTTAATTGGTCATACAACATACTTCATCTTCCAGAAGTGATTGGACTGAAAGAAAGATGGATTGACTTATTAAAAATAGCTTCAGTTGGAAGGCCACGCCCTCTTTGTCTTACAGGAGACAATTACATGGTGTTTTCTCCCCTACACTCAAAATATGTGGAGAATCAAGGAGGAAAAGTAGAGTGACCCTTCTCACTAATATGCCACAGAACATCAGCACTGCAGGTTTTGGGGGAATGGTTTCACTGGGAACACAAAAATGAATCCACTGATATCAAAGCTGAGACTTTTACCTAGCCATTTGGCATGTCTTATGCCACAGAAGCAATAAACAAAAAGGGGGATTACCCTAATGACTGAAGTGGGTGAACTGAACTACCAGGAAGAAATTGAGTTTCTCTTGGACTTCACCCCTTCTACTTTTTCCCTTTGCTAATTTTAACCTGTATCCTTTGTCTGTAGTACAATGTAACTGTAAACACCCAGTTTTTTTGAGTTCTGTGATTCCTTCTAGTGAATTATCAAGCTTGAGAGTGGTCTTGGGGTCCTTTGACTCAGTCCTGTAGCTCAATGTTGATTAGATGTGGTGTAGTGAGCATCTGTCCTTGTGCTATCTATTACCATACAAAAGATTCTTACAACTTTTCTCCCTTAAGTATCTTATATGTTATAGTTTTATTTTTTATTATTTTGTAGATGCTCTTTGTACCCCTTATAGAACTATAGAAAGTTCCCTTCTATTCCTAGTTTGCTAAGAATCACATTATAATTGTTAAATTTTAGAAATTTTTTTCTCCATCTGCCAAAAGGAACATACTTTCTTTTGCCTTAATCTGAGAGTCTAGCCCTTTGGTTTCAGTTAGCTATTATAGTAATAATGCTTCAAAAAGATCCTAACTCAATGTCTTCAAACAACCATCTTTTATATCGTTCACACATTTGTAGGGCTGCTTGAATGGCTCTTCCAAACTCATCTAGACTTGGCTCCCGACTGTGGGAGTGATTAAAGTGTGTTCCACGTTGCTATCATGTTTCTGGGACCAACAGCCTCCACAGGGCATAATTTTCTCCTGGCAATGATAGAAGCACAAGAAAGTAAGAGGAAACACACAGTGTCTCTTAAGATTTGGCATAGGAACTGGGCATATTTTATTCTTGTTCATAGTCTATTAGCCAAAGTCACACATCCAACGGGCCATGGAAATATATTGCACTTCTATTTTGAGAAAATCCCATATCAAAAGGTATGGATATAGGGAAGGATGAGAAATCTGGAACAATAATTCCATGAATCAAAAGATTCTTAGCTGTATGTAACAGTAACATTTTCAACTCACTCCTATTCCGTGCATCTTACTCCAGCAATCCATTAAGCCCAAGCTCATTAATAAACACATTGTATTCAGGTACCTATTTCATATAAGAAAAGTTGCTCTCTAGTTGTCACTATTTGTATATAAGCTATCTTTTCTCTCTCGTTGATTTTAAGATATTTTCCTGTCATTGATATTCTCTAGTTTAATAACAACTAATAATTTTCTGAAATTTATGGCAGGCAAGAAACTAAAGATCCAGAAATCTTAGAGAACACTAAGCAGGATAAATACAAAAATATCTACACCTAAGCATATTACATTCAAATTCAACAACCAAAGATCAAGAAACAAGTTAGAAAAGAACCCAAAGAAGAAAATTACCTAATCTATAAAGGAATAAACATAAGAATTACATTCAGATTAATCTTCAGAAATCATGCAAGCAAAAAAAGAGTGAAATGAAATATTTAATGTGTTGAAAGAAAAAATCATTTACCTAGAATACTGAATCTATAAAATTACTCTTCAAAAGTAAAGAAAAAATAACTTTCTCAGAGAAGCAAAAATTGAGAAAATTTGTCAACAGTATACCTGCCTTGCAATAAATCTTATAATTCTTCAGAGAGAAGAAAAATTATATAAGTCAAATTTGTATCTACATAAAGGAAGAGTATCAGATAAAAATAATTGAAAATAAAATATTTTTATTCTTAATTGATCTAACATAAAAATTTTCTCAAAATAATAATAGTAACAATATATTCAGTGATTATAGCTTAAAGATACATGAAATTAATGACAACTATATTATAAGGGATGGAGGGAAGTACATGCATTACTCATAAAATGTTATAGTTTTATTTCAGAGTGGACTTAGATTTGTTGTAAATTTATAACTTATATGCTAAGACAGGAGAAAAAATAGAATCATAAAATGTTAAATTAAAACTGGAGATTAAAGGAAAAGACTGGAAGATGAAAAAACAAAGAGTAGATCGCCTAATAGAAAACAGTAACAAATATGATAATACTAAACCAACTATATCAATACTCACTTTAAATGTGAATGATGTAAATATACCAATTAAAAGACAAAGGCTATGTAAGAGTAGATTTTAAAAGAACAAGATCCAACTGTATGTTGTCTATAAGAAAACTACTTTAAATACAAAGGCATGGATTAAAAAGTAAGGGATGGAGAAAGACACACCTTACTATACATTTATCAAGAGAAATCTGGATTAGTTACATCAATTTCAGACAAAGTAAACTTCCAGAGTGAAGAAAATTATGAGGGATAATAAGGGAGATTGCATAATGATAAAATATCAATTATTCCAGAACACATAACCATCCTTAATGTGTAGCATCTAACAACACTGCATCAAAATATATAAGGCAAAAAATAATAGAACTCAAAGGAGAAATAGATGAATCACTATTATAACTTGATTTCCACATCTGTCTATCAATAATTGACAAATACAGTAGGTAAAAAATCAGTGAGGATGTAGCTGAACTGAATCAATCAACTGGATATAATTAACATTTATAGAATGCTTCATCAAACAACAGCAAAACACACATTCTTCTCAAAGTCACATAGAATAGTCATCAAGATAGATCACATGTTGGACCATAAAACACACTTTAACAAACTTTAAAGAATAAAAGTACATTTAACATGGTTTTTGTAGGATGTACATATCTTTTGACTTATACAAATCTAGTATTAAGCATTCACAAACTAGGGAAAAAGGAGTTTTAGATTAATAATGAGTTACACTGAATTTAAAGATGGACAAAAACCAATAATATGTTTACCTCTTGGAGACTATAGCTGTCATTTTTCAGAAAAGAAAGTTGTATACAAATAGAATAGAGAATTTGATTTGATAAGAAATGCTATACTTGAGAACAGAGAAAATCTTTTATTTGCATGTTATAACCAGTAACTGCCATTTATCAAATGAAAAATGTGGAAAGGAGCACAAAAAAAAACCTTTTAAAATGAAAGTTATACATTTTGCATTAAAAGTCCCAACTGAGCAGTGTTAAATTGGCCTTTTTTGTTTATCACTTGCTGTTTGATTATACCATTTGGTGGTATTATGAAACTACTGAAATTTGGCTTTATTTTTCCTGAAACTTTAAAAATACATAAAAAATAGAAACAAATATTTCTTTCACATTTATCATGGCACCTGAATTATCAAATTCCCCACAATAGTTTGGCGAAATTCATAACCATCTTTAATCAACTGAAAAGCTTTCTGTGTAAGTTCAAATCTTTTGTACAGAAATATTTTGCAACTAGTTCTTATCTAAATAGAAAAGATATTCCTCATCATTTTCACCCTAGACTCAGACATCTTTCTAGGAACAGTTCACAAAATATCACAAAAAAGAGTTTGCTCTGGTATATAAGTTGGTCTTACAATTTGTTGAAGCTGCTCCATAGATTTTTAAAGATTTGGGGATTATAAATTTCATGATAGCAGAATTTCTTATCTATGATACCTATACTTATAAAAAGTTACTCTGGAAATTTTTCATAATTGAATAGTTTGTCTTCTTTTATATTCATCATAAAATCCATAAGCTACTGATATTCATAATTTCCCTTCTGAAGAAAAAACTATCTGAATAGTTGGGTTTTTTAGGCCAACAGTACACTGATAGTCTCTAGTAAATGAAACATGTATTTCTCCATCTTCTATTCTTCAAGAAATAGTAGCTGTTTTTCAAGGCAAATCATCATACTCAAAAAAGGTCAACAATTTTTTAAAAAATAAAAATTTAAGATATATAATAGATAGACCACAAATATCACCACATATTTTGAATAGCATTCAAGCTATCTTGACTGACAGATTTCTTCAGACTTCAAGCATAGGCTTCTGATTTTTATTTTAATTCTCACAGGGCTCTGGCCCCTTCACTTCCAGCAGCCAAGGGAGGCTGCTGCTGACATTGCTGAGTTTACCCTGATCTGCCATCACTCAACTGCCACCCCTATCAAGGTACTGCCACTCATCTCCATGACTCGCTCCTCTATATCTCCCCATTCCAGCTCAGAGCGTCGGCAAAGCAGCAGTGACACAGCATGGTAGGGGCCCCCAAACCCTGCTTTCTCCTTAGCTCCCTCTTCCTTGCTGGAGTCACAGGAAGCCCTTTATTTCTATAATTCGCTAAAATATACTGATAGGATTTGGCTGTGTCTTCACCAAAATCTCATCTCGAATTGTAGCTCCCATAATTCACACATATTGTGGAAGGGACAAGGTGGGAGGTAATTGAATCATGGGGACGGGTCTTTCTCATGCTATTCTTATGATAGTGAATAAGTCTCCTGAGACCTGATGATATTAAAAAGGGCAGTTCCCCTGCACACGCTCTCTTGCCTGAGGCCATGTAAGACATGTCTTGCTTCCCCTTCACCCTTCACCATGATTATGACACCTCCCCAGCCATGTGGAACTGTGAGTCCATTAAACTTCTCTTCTTTATAAATTACCCAGTCTCAGAAATGTCTTTTTAGCAGCGTGAGAACAGACTAATACATATATTTATTTTATAGCTTCATTCATATTATTCAATAATTTCAAAACTCTCTGTTTCTTTCTTTGGTTCATTTCCTCATCCAATTTGCTGTTTTATATTGGGAGCTTGTCATTCATGGAGCTAAAACATTCCTGAGTCTTTTTCACTCATGTAAGCACATGGTATGTGCAATATAAACGGTTCTGCAGACCTGAAACTTCATGACTGAGGGAAAGACAAGAGAAGCTGGGTATAGCTAGACAGAAGTATAGATAAATTCAAAGACAAAGCACAGTGGCTGTCTTAGTCAGTTTTGGCTGCTATGACAAAATACTAAACCAATTAATTTATAAACAACAGAACTATTGTTCACAATTCTGGAGGCTAGAAAGTTTATGATCAAGGTGCCAGGAGATTCAGCATCTGGTGAGGGTCCATTCCTCACAGATGGCACCTTCTTTTGTCCTCACTTGTTGAAAAGGGCAGTCTCCCTCAAGCCTATTTTGTGAGGGCACTAATCTTAACATTCATGAGGGCTCTGTCCTCACAGCGTAATCACTTCAAATTCTGTCACAATGGGAATTAAGTTCCAGCACACAAATTTTAGAGGATCACATACATTCAGACCATGGCTATAATACAAAAAAACTTTTATAGAAGAATGAGATTTCAAAAGAAAATGGGGAGTACACGTTGTTGTTTATAACTTAATGAATAAATCACCGTAATTTAAAAGCAATTTGAGGACAGAAAGTATTAGCCTGAGCACAGTTTGGTGAAAATTATTTTGGCAGCTGCGTCCAATACGAATTATAGCAGGGAGAAGGGTAGCTGTAGAAAGTCCAACAAGAAGATAATGGACATGGTCTAAATGAAATATGATGAATGCAAGATAATTTGGTAGCATGGGTAGAAAAGAGGAGAAATCAGAGCATAGAGTATTATTTCACAAATTTTTTTTGTGTGTCTGAAACATGCCAGATTCTCTATTGAGTGCTGAGAATACTATGTTAAACAAAAATCACCATGGTCTTTGTGCTCATAATGCTTACCAGCAAGATGAAGAACATGAAAGAAGGCTTCCCTGAGAAATTCATTTATCTAAAGGATAAATTGGAGTTAGCCAAGAGCAGCCTGGAGGTGGGTCGAACATGTGAAAAATACTAATTTTAATCAGGTTAACTCTGTAACGTCTTGGCTACATTACTATCATTCATGTTCTAGTACCTCATCATTCACTCATGCAACAAATATTTATTGAACAGTTTACTCTGTACCAGTCATAATTCCAAGTGCTGGAGATACAATGAAAAAAATCTTAAAATATGGTGGAGGAGAGAGAAAAGTAAATTTACCATTTAAACATATTATGATAAGTGCTGTAGTTCCAAGAAAGAAATAGCATTAACAGTAGTAACAGTATCTCTAATTACAAAATTAATACTATTATTACCAAGTTCCTGAGAATCATTTTCACAGTAGATTTTTACATTACATTAAACATCATATACAAGAAATACAGTTATAGGGATGTAAAAGATGTTTCGAGCAGTTTACGCTAATCCCTGGTGGGAGTCCATAGGCACAGTGACTGCATGGGCACTATTGTCTCAGCACAAAGAGGCCCAGGTAGGGCGAGAAGTGTCAGTTCTTGTTTCATCTTTGAGACTAACTCTTGCTGCCTTCATTTCAAATACAGAATAAAATCACATAAGAAGCCCTTTAATAAACAGCAGGAGCAAAAGTAAGGGGGAGGGACTAAAAACTAATGTAAATCTGATGCTACCCAAGGCACTACATTTAAGCTGCTTATCCTGAGAAGCAGTTGTTTTGCCAGCAATATTCCTTGTCATGGTGAGTGGCCATCCTGAATAACCACAGGCCTTGGGAATGATTGATGGTAGAAGGCTGGAGACTATATAAATCCATCCTCCTGGTCATCACCAGAACTCAACAGAGAATTTTTGCATCTTTATAACACTTACTTGGCTATCTCCTACCACCAAAATTGGATACATGACGTCTCACCTTCTATTTATTTAGCACTAACACATTTAAGGTGCCAACTGCAGAATAATCAGGAAACTGTAGTGCTCCTGGAATTCTGCCAACAGTCTAAAAAGGTTCTAAAGGGCTTGGCTGAGAAAAAGAATCATCTGAGTGTAATTCCATCCAGCATGAAAGGTCACACGAGTCAAGATCTGTTGCCAAAATGCTGCTACTGAGGATTAATTAATATCAATTGAGCATCCAAGAGTGTCTGGCATTTTACCAAGGCTGCCTTTCTCAGTCCTCCCCTGCTAAAACAGTTGTGGAGATTAAAGCTAGCAGCGCCAATGGACGCTCATCTCTCCAGCCATAATAGAATGGAAAAGAGCTGATGTGTACAGGCATAAGCCCTTCTCTACTTTCAGGCTGACAAAATCAGTTTTGTAGCCTTTTATCTAGGACCAGTTTCACTTTTCCACTCAGAGATAAATAAACAAAATAACTAAAATTTTTTGAGTTCTAACAATATGTCAGACCCTGGGTTGGGTACATTTTATATGTTTAATCATAGAGCCTTCACAATAGCCCCATAAAGTAATATTATCCTCATTTTACACGTAAGGAACTGATACTTTAAGTATTGGCCTAAGTCACAAATCATGAATTGTCTACCTCCACTACCAATGCTATGCTCCTTCCCCATGCCTCACATGTCTTACTGAATCCAAGTAATGTATTTTTTACTGTGGAAAACTGTATTACACATAAAATATTTTCTAGCACTGGAGGCCACTCTGATCCTGTTGACTAGCTTTGACTGGGCCACATCTCTTCCACATATAAAACATTAAGGATCGTTAGTAAGTAATGAGAATTGGTTTAACCCTAATCAATTTACCTAGAATCAGTTGAATTCCTACCAGTAGAGTGAAACTTGAAGTATATAATGGAGCATAAGTCCCACAGCTTCATATCATACTGTGGTTTACTGGAAACAGACAAATGCAGAATTTAGTTTTTGGTGGACAATGAAGCAATTTTAAGTACCTCTCTTTTTCTGCATCTCTCTTCCCCTAAGTTTGGTTTGCTAAATGTGACATCCTGTAGAACATGAAGGATTTCCCATGTTTTTCTCCATTTCTTCAAAGACACAATTTCAAAGCCCAAAGTTATGATTACACAGATACTTTGGAGGGCATAATTGGTATTCTGTGAGTTGCATTAGATTCCTTGCATACATATTTTTCGAAGTGTAAAAATATTATAACTTTTTTGAAGAAGCATGAAATACTCAAATAGAAAAGATAGTGATTACAATGATATAATGACTCTGCCATAATACTAATTAATGTCAGATCCTAACTTGTGGTTAATTATGCCTATCAACCTTACCCAAGGTCTATGTTTTATTTTGTTGTCATTTAAACTTTTTTTCCTTTTTATCCAGCACACAGACCAATGCTTTGGGCTGTAAAGAGATTGGGCATTCAACGAAACAAATGTATTGAGCTCCTGCTTTTACCCTCTTAATTGTGCAACCAACCCCTGGTGATTTCATATCTTCCCTATTAAAACTGACTGTTTTCTGGACTTTCTTAATTACCGGATATAACTATAGAGAGTCAGCTTATAATTTTCTCCAGGATTTAAGTTTCCTTCATTATTCCAATAAACAAACCAAAGGACTCCCAAATCTAACCATGCTCCCGAGAGTGTAAAGATAGCACTGGCATTAACCCAGTATGCAGATGCAAAATGCTATGCCTACTTTATAAATATTACATTGGACCTGGTCATGGCTCTGTGAACTAGGTCATTAGTTCACCTCACTTACAGAGTAGACATTGATTAAGGGCACTTATCAGAAAACTGTGGCTGCACAGGGACTCTAAGAGAGATGAAAACCTGACTGATGGAAGAGGAAACCTAGGAAAGAGATTGACCCCTGGAAGAAAACAGCTTACCTTTCAGATGGCATGAGGTATACACAGGCTCACAGTCATAGGCAACCCCAATTATGTGTGTAAACTGTCTCTAG
This sequence comes from Trachypithecus francoisi, assembly GCF_009764315.1. NCBI lineage: Eukaryota > Metazoa > Chordata > Mammalia > Primates > Cercopithecidae > Trachypithecus > Trachypithecus francoisi. The sequence goes on from NW_022681460.1 coordinate 40,223,839, forward strand.
TCAATGGAGCCTTCAAATGCCTCTTATATAATATGCACTGTGTTGAGCACATTGTGCATATTATGTACTTTAATTTATATAGAACTGTTGTGGGTTTTCTAGCTAAGGAAGAATGGCTTTAGGTAGGAGACACAAATTTCCCCAGTTTACATGGCTTGAGAATTAAGACTCAAACCCTGATTTGTCCAAGTTCAAGGCTCAAGTTCTTGCCATGATCTGTTTATGGCATCTAGTGTTTACCTCGAGAAATTCTACTGATCCTTCCACATGACCTCTGTATTAGTCCACTCTCACACTACTACAAAGAACTGGTTGAGAATGAGTAAATTATAAAGGAAAGAGGTTTACCTGACTCACAGTTCTGCAGGGCTGGGGAGGCCTCAGGAAACTTACAATAATGTGGAAGGGGGAAGCAAACATGTCTTTCTTCACATGGTGGCAGGAAGGAGAAGGATGAGAGCCAGATCTCGACATCAGATCTCGTGAGAACTTATTCACTATCATGATAATAGCATGGGGAAAATCACCCCCATGATTCAATTACTTCCCACTGAGTCCTTCCCACCACATGTGGGGATTATGGAAACTACAATTCAAGATGAGATTTGGGTGGGGACACAGCCAAACCATATCAGCCTTTTTCTTATTTTTCAAGTTTAGTCCATGTATGCTTGATCAGGTGTTTTATTTTATTTATTTTTATTTATTTTCTATTGTTAAATGATACAATTCACTTTCATTTAATTCTCTCAACAATATATGATGATAAATAGGTACTACTATCCTCATTTTACAGGTGAGGAAACTGAGGCACACACCAGTTAGATGAATGGTCTAAACCACATACACGGCTAGTAAATAGGGCCAGAGAATGGCGTTGGCTGATATTTGCACCTGGGAAATCTAGTTCCAGAGCCTGCGTTCTTCACCACTATTCTCCCCTGACTGCCCTGCTCTATAGATAAGGACAGTGCAGCTCACAGAGGTGAAGTGGTCTGCTCAAGGCCACATGGACAAGGTGGCAGAATCAGGCCTGGAAGCTGGATCTTTACACACTGAGCCATTATATTTCTATTATATTCCATTGCTTCTCTTCATGTGCCTCACGTGTCTTCTTTAGATTTCCTAATTCTGTTAGTGACTTCATTGTGCTCTCAGCTACTCTGGCTGAAACCCCTGTCATTTTTTTCCTACTTTCTCTATCCAACCAGTTGCCCAGTCCTATTGATTTAATTTTACCACATCTCTCTCATCCAGTCCTACCTATTATTTCTTTACTGCTGCTGCCATATCTCTCAGTCTTATCTAATTTTCGACTCTCCCACTTCCATTTCCTGATCCCCAGAGCCAACCACTTTCTTCTCTTTTAAATTGTTCTTTTGGTGTACATTCGTACTTCTAAATAGCACATGTATATTGCTACTGCTTGAGTTGTAAATATGAGGTGTTAACTATTGATTTCTCACAATAGAAGACAAAGCTTCAGCTCTGTTTCTCCCTACCTTTCACTATATACTTCACAGTCTTCATTCTTCAACTATAAATACGCTGTAATTTTAGTTGGATCAATGTTTACATTATTGTGATTAAGTAAATGCTTTCCCTTATTGATTCATGTAGCATAATGTGATGTCTTTCCTTTCTCTACTCAACGGTTTCCCCTGAAGTCTCATTTGCTTAATTTTCTATCAGGAATTCAACCACAAATTCTCCCTGGGTTGTCAATATCTTCTCAATACATTCAAGCATGTTTCAATCTCACCTAAGTGGCATCTCTCACTAGAACTTCAGCTCTGCTCTGTGAAGATTGTCCCCTCCCTTTCTGGCCAACTGCACTACTGTCATGTTAAGCTCTCACTTTGCCATCATCTTGGTGATTCCCTTTTCCTAATTCTTGGTTTGGATCTCTGTTTTCCAGACCCTCTGTTTTTTCTTTCTAGCTATAACTCCTCCTTTTGCCTAAAGTAGCATCCTGAGAAAAAATGTTTACAACATAAATTTTTAAGACATTTTTATTCTACCCTCATGTTTGATTGATAGTATGTATGAGCATAGAATTCAAGGTTAGGAGGCAATATCTTCCAGTCTCCAGCTTTGCTATTGTCAGTGACAATTTTATTCTTGATCATTTGTATGAATATACTTCCCCTCCTTCTACTTGTTTTTCTTTCTCTCTGGGAGGTTCTTTTCCTTGTCTCCAGTGTTCTGAAATTTCACAATGATGTGGTTTGGTGTGGGTCTATTTTCATCCATTTGGATGAGCACTCAGAAAGCTATTTGCATGTGAAAACTTACGTCTATTAATAATGAGATTTAATATATATACACACACATATTTATGTACACAGATATGTATATTAATGAGATTTAAATATACATATATACACACATATGTATGTACACAGATATGTATATATTTTTTAAAATTGTGCCCCTTCACTTTCTGCTTTCTCTTTTTAAATTTTCTAATATTTGGATGTTAAACTGACTGGACTTTTTCCTCTGCATTCTGGGAGATTTTCTTAATTTTACTTCTGACCATTCTTGGCATTTTTTTCATTTCTGCTATATTTTTAATTTTCAATATTTTTTGAACATAGCACTTGTTCCTACTTCATAGAGGCAATCTCTTATTTTGTCTCTCAGAAGATATTAATGATTGATTTATTTGAGGCATTCTTCCCCATGTATAGTCTGTTTCTCCTAGTTTTCATTTTGGTCTCCATCTTCAATATCAGAGCTTTTGTTCAAATTTGTGATGATCCTGGGGTATCAGATTTTTTTTTTTTTTTTTTTTTTTTTTTTTGAGACAGCATCTCACTCTGTTGCCCAGGTTGGAATACAGTGGTGCAATCTCAGTTCACTATAACCTCTACCTCCTCGGTTCCAGTGATTATCATGCCTCAGCCACCCGAGCAGCTGGGACTACAGGTGTGCACCACCACACCTGTATAATTTTGGTATTTTTAGTAGAGACGGTGTTTCAGCCATATTGGCCAAGCTGGTCTCAAATTCCTGGCCTCAAGTCATTTGCCCGCCTCAACCTCCCAAAGTGATAGGTCAGCTGATATTTAACAATGGCCCCCAAATGGGCAGTTTGGAAACCTTGAATGAATAGGTGACACTGTCAGTGAGGAACCTGAATAAAGGGTAATTCCAGAAGGCCAGATGAGGTTTGGGGGAAGACAGCTGATGACATCAATGTCTTCAAAATTTTTCCTTTTGCTAGTCATATTCCAGCCAGGGAATAATCTCCAGTTTTTACCTGAATGATATAAGCCTCCCTAACAGCATTATAGTAAATGAGAGGAGAAAGAAGACTGAACATCTCAGATTCAGAGTAAATTTTCACTTAATGGCCCATTTTCAACCAGTAATCTTGCCATCAAATCTGCCTGCCACTCTCCATTCCAAAGACCCTCTGCTTTACCATTCTCAGAGAATAAATCTCTGTTCTTTTTTTTTTTTTTTTTTTTTTTTTTGAGACGGAGTCTTGCTCTGTCGCCCAGGCTGGAGTGCTGTGGCCGGATCTCAGCTCACTGCAAGCTCCGCCTCCCGGGTTCACGCTATTCTCCTGCCTCAGCCTCCGGAGTAGCTGGGACTACAGACGCCCGCCACCTCGCCCGGGTACTTTTTTTGTATTTTTTAGTAGAGACGGGGTTTCACCGTGTTAGCCAGGATGGTCTCGATCTCCTGACCTCGTGATCCGCCCGTCTAGGCCTCCCAAAGTGCTGGGATTACAGGCTTGAGCCACCGCGCCCGGCCAAATCTCTGTTCTTTTGCATGGTTAAGGAGGGGGATGCAATAAAAGAAAGAACAAAGGAGACCATCTTCTTTCTAAACAAACTTTCAATTCATTCTTCTGTTTATAGCCCCAAATTCACCCATGTACTTGGTGCCAAGAATTCTGCCATATAACTTGAATTATTTTTCACTCTTCATTCATCCCAGATCGTTAATTTTTTGTTTATCCACCTACTTTGACAGTTTCCAAATCTTTATTATCAATTTCTTTCCACTCCCCTTGTCCTTGTTGGTTCATACTTTTTAAAAATGTTTGATGCAACCCAATTTAATTTTTGCCACCAAAGAAACCTAAAAGTGGGGGAAGGGGGCTATTTCCTCTAAAAGTTATAGTCTGCAGTCTGTATTGAAAAACCGAAGACTTGTGTAAACTCTTGGAATAAACTATGATTGGTTCATACTTTAAACATGGTTCAGCGAAATTTGTGAATACTTGGTCATCTTTCTGAAGTACCCCTTTACTGTCATTTTAGTGTGCTTTGAGGAGGGTACAGAGGTTCTATTCATGGGTTTAACTTGCATATTTTACAAGATGTTGGCCTTCATTTATTTCTGTCTAATGAATTACAATAGTCTCCTAACTTCCTGATCATGTCAATCCTCTGCTCAGAAGCAATCAGCTTTCTGTGGAATAAAGCTATCCTTTTCCATTAACTAGAGCAGTTACTCTCAACCTATTTGCTGTCCTCATCACTATTCACGATCCCCTCTCAGTACAATGAGTCATTTGCCTACAACTTAAAGGATGTGATGCTTTACATATGGCCCTACTCTAACATTTCAACTTATTACGTATGATTCCCTATACCCTGTGCTTTAGCCAAAATTGGCTATTTTTTGTTTCCTTAATCTGCCATATGTTTCCTTCTCTGTGACTTTGCATATGCCTTTTCTGACAAGTGGAATGTCTACTTCTAGCAAGCAAATTTTACTGAACCTCCAAAGCCCAAGTCAACTATACCTCCTCAATGAAGCATTCTCTCGCCCCCAGCACCATAATGTTTTATATTTCACATATGGTGTTTTTGCACATCTCATTTGATTTGTTACTGAAGATATTGCTTGTATCATTATTTCTTTCCTGTACCGTGTTACTAGCTCCTTGAGAGCAAGAATTTTGTCTTATTGTTATATATTAACCAATCCAATAAACACATGGATTAATTTAGTTGAATTTAACCTATTCAAAATATTATAAACAAGCATATATAATTTCTAAAACCTTAAAATGTTCTTCCTAGTTCTTATATTTTAATAATTTATTTGCAAAGACAACAAGATTTAAAACAAATAAAGAAGTAAGACCCCACTCACTTCTTCATCTCTGCCAATTTAATTGATTCACAGCAATTGTGTAATTCTAAGCATGGTCTGAAATTTTGTTCCAAACTATACATCTATGTGGAAAAGATTCATTATCTAGATGTGCAGTTTTTCCCACAAAATATATTGATCAAAATCTGTGTGGCTTACTGTTGAGAATTTATACATTATTCACTAAAGCAATTTCTTCAGATCAGAGAACATTGCTGGCTTGAGGGGTTTATGGGTACTATTACAGCAACTTCAGAAGGATGACCAAGTATTCACAAATTTCCCTGAACCATGTTTAAAAGCTCATTCATCATTTAAAATATTGTGTGCCCGCAGGAGGAAAGGGCAGTAGGCAGTCTCGCATGCTTTGGCAGAAATATCTACAGTGTGTCAAAAGAAATCCAGTTAATTTTGACTCAACTCCCCCTCAGTTCTTACTTTCAGGACAATATTTTAATAACTTATTTCTGATTACCACAGTCAGTCCATATTATTCTATTTAACATAAATGGCTCTTATGTATTAAGCATTTAATTTGTGCTAAACATTTTATATACATTTTCTTACTGAATAGTTACAAAATCCCTTTAAGTGTTATTCTTCTCGTTTTTACAGACATGAACTGAAGCTTAACAGGCAGCTAATTAAATTGTCTAGGTTCTTTGAGCATTATTTTTAGATGCTAGTTACCAATTTGTCTATAAAACTTTAATAAAAAGTTTTTCTACTTTGACCTTTATCCAGTAATCAATGGAAAAAGAATTTTTGAATAAAGGATTTGTTTGTTACCCAGGGTAAACAGTTAAAAGGAAAAATTACCTATGTAGATAGTCTCTGAAGTATATATTCTTTCCACAGTACTTGTGTGTTTGGTTCCATTTGTCATCATTTGTCATCTGTGTGCACCCAAAAGTGATGAAAACTGGGTTATTTGGGGTTTTCTGTCTTTCTTCCTTACACTTACTGACAAAGGCCAATGTACCTCAAGCCATCTGTACATCCAGCAGAATAGCCCTATAATTCACATAAGTTTTGATCAGCTCATCACAGTCTGTCTAAGCTCTCTGCTTTCTACAAGATGCATTTTAAGAGTATATATTGCAATGGGAATCATTTTTTTCCTTAAGACTAAAGCTTAAGGGACTCAAACTTGATTTTTTATTGATTATGCACACAGCACTGTGCTTTGTGGTTTAAAAGCTATCTTGTTTCATGTTAACCACAATCATTTGTTTACAAAGTTTGAGTCCCTTTGTTTATACCACACCACCTATTCAGCAACATATTTGGAGGTTATATTCATGATTGACCACTCATCATGAAATAAATGACAAACATAACAAACAGCATGCATTCACTCACAAATTATTCATTGAACGCCTAATGTTCACATAGGATAAGTAATGAACTCATAAGTAATGCATATGTGAATAAAATGAATATTAATGTACTGTATGTGTGCAGATAATCTTGATATTCCCTAGCATATGTACAACATATACAATCAATAACCTCTATTCTAACTTTCACCTGAAACAAATATAATTCTTCTATAAACAACAAACAAATCATCCTTGGCAATTTTGTCAGATACCAGTGTTTGAGACCATTTTCCCTCTCAGATTGCCTTGTAATGAATTCTTTCTCCATCAAAGTTCCCCTTAAAGGTGTGTTCAAGGATGTGTGAAGGCATAAGAACATGCAGAGGTTGGCAGCAGGGAAGGAATAAGAAAGTTTGATCAAATAGGACAAAATTCAAGATTCCTCCTTCATGATATCTTCATGTGATGCTTAATTTTATGTTTTAACTTGAAAGGTGTTTTAGATGAGATTAACACTTAACTCAGTGGACTTTAAGTAAAGCAGATTGTCCTCTATGATGTGGGTGGGCCTTATCCAATCAGTTGAAGGCCTGAGGACATCATGAAAAAGGGACTTTGAATTTTCATCTATTTCATCCAACTTTCTTGCTCCTTCCCTAAAATTGCCCCCAAACATTTCTCCACCCTCTCATATACTTTAAGGGCAAATTTTATGGACAAAGAACTCACTACCAGGCAATCTTAGACAGAAAATAGGGTAGCTTCATACCCAATCCTTAGCAATTGTTCTTAAATACCTGTGCCTGAAAAAAAAAAATTGCCTAGAGTGCTTTCTAAATATGTAGTTCCAGATCTCCATACCTTGGAGATATGGTGTGTCTGGTAAGACACAGGAGTCTACATTTAACAAGCATTCCCAAGGAAATTCTAATGCATACAGTTCTGGGGAAAACCACAATTTGAGAAACCCCGTTTTAGAAATAGGGAAAGGGTTTTTTTTTCTTGCTTTATTAATAAAGTCACAGGGATTTAAGCCAACTAGAGATTAGAACCGCCCTAGTTTCATCTACCTCCTGCAGAATCTATTGCATTGGTGGAAAGATTCATCAAGGAGAAATATGTAGACATTAGACACTACAGGAATTGGCTCAAGGAAGAAGTATTGGTTTTGATGAGGATGTGATATCCAGGGAAAGGTTGGAAGAGAGATTTCACAGGCTTGCTTGGAGAATACCCAACCAAGTGCCTGGGAATGCTGGGATGCTGCAGTCTTTTCAAATGCACATTCCAAGGGCCAGTGATCACTTCAGTCATTCAAATAACTAAACTCTTCTTTCCAAATTATTTCCTTGATTGGTATGTACATTTATAGGTTATAGATACCATGACAAAGACTGAGCCAGAGCAAAATAATAATCTTCCTCAACAGAATGGCTCAGGATATCTCAAATATAAGGTCCTTCAGCTATTTTCAATTTGAATCTAAATTTAAACTTTTTTCTTTCAGTTTGTAGGTTCTCATTTACGGGATCTGTATCCCTAGTTTGCATATAACTATGGGTTGGCTTTGCAAGTTCCACTGGGGAAAGGTCTAGAAATAAAAATAGACATGTCTGATCTGCCTAAAGGTGAGCCTGGATCTCATAAGACATTTATTAGGTGCCAAAAGACCCCTCTGGGGATGGATTTGCCAAGCTCTGCAGCCTCTCAGTCTGCATGGCTTGCAATTGTCTCTCAGCCCCAGTTGGCAGGCTGCACTAGGAAGGAGTCAGGCAAACAGCATCTGATTTACACAAGAAAAAAAATGTGTCAGGCAAAGAGTAAAAAAAGGAGATCTCTAACTTTATCAAGTTTTTAAATAAATCATCAGAACTATGAGGCTTCAGAAGATTTTAGGTAGTAAACAACATAGAGAAAAATAAGCTTACTCGCAAGCTTACTATTTTAGAGAAATTGTCAAGTCAGTGTTTTTCTGTTCTGTTTTCTCAAACTGCCCATATGCAGTGAGTCATTGACAGCATAGAATGTATCTTCTGAGGCCATTAGTACCCAAATGTGCTTCCGTGAGTGTCCATTCAGATTGCAGTGGCGGGCTTAGATGGAACCAGGCTGTAGTTTCTTCCCTTGATAATTTCAGAGTTCAACCCTAAGATGTCAACCATGGTCTCTGATATGGTTTGGCTGTGTCCCCACCCAAATCTCATCTTAAATTCCCATGTGTTGTGGGAGGGACTCAGCAGGAGGTAATTGAATCATGGGAGCAGATCTTTCCCATGCTCTTCTCATGAGAGTGAGTAAGTCTCACAAGATTCGATGGTTTTAAAAAGAGAAGTTTCCCTGCACAAACTCTCTTCTCTTATCTGCCGTCCTGTGAGATGCCTTTCACCTTCTGCCATGATTGTGAGGCCTCCCCAGCCATGTGCAACTGTAAGTCCAATAAACCACTTTCTTTTGTAAATTGCCAGTCTTGAGAATGTCTTTATCAGCAGTGTGAAAACGGACTAATACTGTAAATTGGTACCAGTAGAGTGGGGCACTGCTGAGAAGATACCCAGAAATGTGGAAGTGACTTTGGAACTGGGTAACAGGTAGAGGTTGAAACAGTTTGGAGGGCTCAGAAAAAGACAGGAAAATGTGTGAAACTTTGAAACTTCCTAGAGATTTGTTGAATGGTTTTGACAAAAATGCTCCTAGTGATAAGAACAGTAAGGTCCAGGCTGAGGTAGGCTTAGATGGAGATGAGGAACTTGGGAACTGGAGCAAAGGTGACTCTTGATATGTTTTAGCAAAGAGACTGGCAGTATTTTGCCCCTGCCCTAGAGATTTGTGGAACTTTGAACTTAAAAGAGGTGATTTAGGGTATCTGGTGGAAGAATTTTTTTTTTTTGAGATGGAGTCTTGTTCTGTCTCCCAGACTGGAGTGCAATGGCACAATCCTGGCTCACTGCAACCTCCATCTCCTGGGTTCAAGTGATTCTCCTGCCTCAGCCTCCCAAGTAGCTGGGATTACAGGTGCCTGCTACCACGCCCAGCTAATTTTTGTATTTTTTAGTAGAGATTGGGTTTTGCCATGTTGGCCAGACTGGTCTTGAACTCCCGACCTCAGGTGATCCACCCGTCCTGGCCTACCAAAGTGCTGGGATTACAGGTGTGAGCCACCACACCCAGCCTGGTGGAAGAAATTTCTAAGCAGCAAAGTATTCAAAAGGTGACTTGGGTACTGTTAAAGGCATATAATTTTATAAGAAAAGCAGAGCATATAAGTTAAGAAAATTTGCAGCCTGACAATGTGACAGAAAAGAAAATCCCACTTTTTGAGGAGAAATTCAAGCCAGCTACAGAAATTTGCATAAGTAATGAGGAACCAAATGTTAATCCCCAAGACAATGGAGAAAATGTCTCCATGACATGTCAGAGTTCTTCATGACAGTCCCTCACATCACAGGCCCAGAGGACTAGGAGAAAAATGTGGTTTCATGTGCTAGGCCCAGGGTCCCCATGGTGTGTGCGGCCGAGGGACTTGGTGGCCTGCATCCCAGCCATTCCAGCTGTGGCTGAAAGGGGACAATGTAGAACTCAGGCTGTGGCTTCAGAGGGTGTGAGCCTCAGGCATTGGTGTCTTTCACATGGTTTTGAGCCTGTGAGTGCACAGAAGTCAAGAACTGGGGTTTGGGAACCTCCGCCTAGATTTCAGAAGATGTATAGAAATGCCTGGATGCCCAGGCAGAAGTTTGCTTCAGGGGCAAGGTTCTCATGGAGAACCTCTGCTAGGGCAACGCAGAAGGGAAATGTGGGTTCAGAGCCCCCACACAGAGTCCCTATTGGAGAACTGCCTAGTAGAGCAACTGTCTCCAGACCACCATCCTCCAGACCCCAGAATGGTAGATCCACTGACAGCTTGCATCATGTACCTGGAAAAGCCACAGACACTCAATGCCAGCCCATGAAGGCAGCTAGAAGAGAGACTGTACCCTGCAAAGCCACAGGGGTGGAGCTGCCCAAGACCATAGGAAACCACCTCTTACATCAGCATGACCTGGATATGAGACATGGAGTCAAAGGAGATTATTTTGGAACTTTAAGATTTGACTGTCCCTCTGGATTTCTGACTTGCATGGGGCCTGTAGACCCATTTGTTTTAGCCAATTTGTCCCATTTGGAATGGCTGTATTTACCCAATGTTTGTACCCCCATTGTATCTAGGAAGTAACTAACTTGCTTTTGATTTTACAGGCTCATAGGCAGAAGGGACTTGCTTTGTCTCAGATGAGATGTTAGACTGTGGACTTCTGAGTTAATGCTGAAATGAGTTAAGACTTTGGAAGACTGTTGGGAAGGCATATTGGTTTTGAAATGGGAGGACATGAGATTTGGGAGGGACTAGGGGCAAAATGATATGGTTTTGCTGTGTCCTCACCCAAATCTCATCTTGAATTCCCACCTGTTGTGGGAGGGATCTGGTAGGAGGTAATTGAATCATGGGAGCAGCTCTTTCCCATGCTCTTCTCTTGATAGTGAATAAGAGTCTCACAAGATCTGGTGGTTTAAGAGAGGAGTTTCCCTGCACAAGCTCTCTTCTCCCGACTGGTACCATGTGAGACATGCCTTCCATCTTTCAACAGGATTGTGAGGCCTCCCCAGTCATGTGGAACTGTAAGTCCAATAAACCTCATTCTTTTGTAAATTGCCCAGTCTCAGGTATGTCTTTATCGGTAGTGTGAAAATGGACTAATAATACAGTCTCTTTGTCTGCAAGCTGCATACTTTCCTGTGGGAAATGTTGCCTTTCCATCTGGTCTTTGTGGATGCATCACTTTCTACTCTCTTTTTCTCCTATCCCTAAGTGCTCTGCTACAAGTTCTTTGGGACAGGCACTCTAGTTGGTGAACATGTAACACCACTTCAAGCTGTCACTGTTCTACTTCTCGGACTAATTTTCATCTCACTTCTGCATCTGTTGAAATACCTCAAGGTCTGTGTCAATCATCTTTTCCAAAACCCTTTCATAAAACCCCAGCTGTTTCCCCTTCTGCTGTACTCCTATGGCACTTGGCCTGTATAATTGTACTTGGCCTATGTACAAATGTCTCTATCTGTCCCACCAGAGTGTGGATACGGGTCATTTTTGCCTTTGTTCTTTTCCAGTGATAGTGTTATCATATCTGTCACCATACCATCACATGATAGAAACAAATATTTTGTTGAATGCATGTCTGCTGAGAATATATTTTCAAAATGTTTTTAGTTTAAAACCCACAAATTGTTATTAAAGTGTTTTTATAGTTTTTATATAAGAAATATATATCATTGCAATGAAAATTTAAATATACAGATAGTGTAAAGAAAATGAAAGTAACTTACAATTTGAGTTCCCAGAGATTACCACTATTAATATGTTGGAATGGAAGAAAGGCAAGAAACAAGATGGCAGAATAGAAGGCCCCAGATTGTGCCCCACTATGGGAAAACCAAATTCAACAACTAGCTAGATAAAAATAGCAACTTCATAAGAACCAAAAATTAGATAAGCACTAACAGTACCTGCCTTTAACTTTATATTGCTGAGAAAGGCACTGAATAGGGTAGAAAAGACCGTATTGGATTGCTAACACCACCACCCCAATCCTCCTGCAGCGGCTGCATGTCACAGAGAAATCTCTGCACTTGGGAGAGGGAGAGGGCAGCAAATGTGAGACTTTGCATGGAAATCAGTGCAGCCTTGTCACAGGGGAAAATAAAATCAGGCTGAGCTCAGTTGACACCTGCCTATAGAGGAAGCATTCAGACCAGCCCTAGCCAGACGGGAACTGCCCATTCCAGCAGTTGGAAGTTAACTTCCAGCGAGACTTGCCACCATGGGCTGAAGTGCTCTGGGGCAATAAGTAAACTTGGAAGGCAGTCTGGGCCACAAGGATTTCAAGTCCTAGTGCTAAGCTGAGCTAGGAGCCAGTGGACTTACGGGCACATAACATACTGAGACACTAGCCAGGGCAGCTAAGAGAGTGCTTGCACCATCCCTCCCATAACCCCAGGCAGTAAAACTCACAACTCCAAAAGAGGGCCCTTCCTTCTGCGTGAGGAGAGGAGAGGGAAGAGTAAAGAGAACTTTTGTCTTGCAACTTGGATACCAGCTCAGCCACAGAAGAATAGGGTTCTGATCAGAGTCGTGAAGCTCCCATTCCAGGCCCTACCTCCCAGATTACATTTCTACATATACCCTGGGCCAGAAGAGAACTAGCTGCCCTGAAGAGAAGGACCCAACACAGGATCTATTACCTGCTGACTAAAGAGCCCTTGGGCCCTGAATAATAAGCAGCCATACTCAGGCAGTACATTATGGGCCTTGGGTGAGACTCTGAGACATGTTGGCATCAGGTGAGACCCAGCACATTCCCAGCCATGATGGCTATGGTGAGAGACTCCTTCTGCTTGAAAACAGTACAGAGAAAAGTAAAGGGGACTTTGAATTCACCTTAGGTACCAGCTTGGCCACAGTAGGGTAGAGCAACAAGTAGGCTCTTGGGGTCCCCGATTCCAGGTCTTGGTTCTTGAATGGCATTTCTGGAGCTACCAGAAAGGTGCTAGTTCCACAAAGATGAGCCCACTTCCCTAAAGAGTGACTCCCAGGTCTGGTAGTAACACTTACCACAAGACAGTTGAAGAATGCTTAGGCCTTAAGGGAACACTGGTGGTAGACAGGCAATACTTGCCATGGACTGGGGGCAGGAGAGGCTGCTCTGCCTGTGGAAAGGGGAGGGAAGAATGAGAAGTACTGGGTCTTGTGGTTTGAGAACCAGCTCAACCAACTCAATCATACCTCCAGAGAAAATCACCTTCGCTAAAAGAAAGACAAGAAGGAAGTAAAGAAGGAAAAGAAGACCACAAAACAGCCAGAAAACAAATAATAAAAAGACAAAAGTATTGCTAATAGTCTAGAACACCAGGTAGACTTATAAGGCTTCTGATCACAGTCCCTAGCTCCCAGACAGCATCTCTGGACCTGTCTGGGGCCTGAGGGATGTCAGTACCCTGAAAGGAAAGACATAAGTCTGGCTGGTATTGCCAGTTGCTGATTGTAAACAACTAGGGCATTGAGGGCATTGAGCAAATATAGGCAGTCACCAGGTAGTGGCCGCCGTGGGCACTGAGTGAGACCCAGTACTGGGCTGCCTTCAGGTATGACGCAGCACAGTCTCAGTGGTGGTGACCACAGGGGTGCTTGTGTCACCCTATCCCCAGCCCCAGGCAGCTCAGCATAGAAAGAGAGACAGACTGTTTTGGAGAAAGTAAGGGAAAAAAAGAAGAGTCTCTTCCTGGTAATCCAGAGAACTCTTCTGGATCCTATCCAAGACCATCAAGGCAATAAGTCTATGAGTCTTCAAGAAGCACAGCATTACTGCACTTGTGGTGCCCCCAGTGCAGACATAATTTAGATCACAATACCCAAGTCCTTTTGAATACCTGGCAAGCCTTCCCAAGAGCAGGTACAAACAAGCTGAGACAGTGAAGACTATAATAAACACCTAACTTTTTAATGCCCAGACACTGGTGAACATCAACAAACATCAAGACCACCCAGGAAAACACAACCTTAGCAAACAAACTTAATAAGGCACTGGGAACCAATCCTGGAGAAACAGAGATCAGACCAATAATTCAAAATAGCTGTTTTGAAGAAACTCAAAGAAATTCAAGATAACACATAGAAGAAATTCAGAATTATATCAGATAAATTTAACAAAGAGATTGAAATAATTTAAAAGAATCAAGCAGAAATTCTAGAGTTGGCACATGCAATTGACAGACTGAAGAATACATCAGAGTTCTCTTAATAGCAGAATTGATCCAGCGGAATTAGTTACCCTGAAGAGAGCTATTTGAATATACATGGTCAGAAAACAAAAAAGTAAAAAGAATAAAAAGCAATAAAGCACACCTACAAGATCTAGAAAATAGCTACAAAAAGGCAAATTTAAGAGTTACTGGTTTTGAAGAGGAGGTAGAGAAATAGATAAGGGTAGAAAGTTTGTTCAAAAGGATAATAACAGAGAACTTCCCAAACCTAGAGAAAGATATAAATACGTAAGGATAAGAAGGTTATAAAACACTGATATGGTTTTGATCTGTTATATAAGGATAAGAAGGTTACAAAACACTGATAGGGTTTCGATCTGTATCTCCACCAAATCTTATGTAAAATTGTAATCCCCAATTGTTGGAGATGGGGCCTAGTGGGAGGTGACTGGATCACAGGGGCAGAGTTCTCATGAATGGTTTAGCACCATCCCCCTGCTACTGTATAGTGAGTGAGTTCTCATGAGATCTGGTTGTTTAAAAGTGTGTCGCGCCTCTCTCACTCTCTGTTGGTCTTCTTTCTGCCATGTAAGATGCTTGCTCCCACTTTGCCTTCTGCCATGAGTAAAAGCTCCCTGAGGCCTCTCCAGAAGGAGAAGCTACTATGCTTTCTGTACAGTATGCAGAACCATGAGCCAATTAAACCTCTTTTCTTTATAAATTACCCAGTTTCAGGTATTTCTTTGTAGCAGTGTGAGAATGGACTAATATAAACACCAAGTAGATTTAACCCAAAGAAGATTACCTCAAGGCATTTAATAATCAAACTCCCAAAGGTCAAGAAAAAAGAAAGGATTCTAAAAGCAGCAAGAGGAAAGAAGTAAATAACATAAAATGGAGCTCCAATATGTCTGGCAGTAGACTTTTCAGTGGAAACCTTAAAGGCCAGAAGAGAGTAGCATGACATATTTAAATTACTGGAGAAAAAATACTTTTATCCTAGGATAGTGTATCTGGTAAAAATATCCTTCAAATATGAAGGATAAATAAAGACTTTCCCAGATAAACGAAAGCTGAAGGATTTTACCAACACCAGACCTGTCCTACAAGAAGTGCTAAAGGGAGTACTTCAATCGGAAACAAAAGGATGTTAGTGAGCAATAAGAACGTATAAAACTCAATGGTAATAGTAACTACATAGAAAAACACAGAATATTGTAACACTATAACTGTGGTGTATAAACTACTCTTTTTCTAAATGGAAAGAGCACAAGAAGAACCAGTCAAAAATAATAACTACAACAACTTTTCAAGACATGAACAATACAATAATGTATAAATAGAATCAACAAAAAGTTAAAAAGCAGGGGACAAAGTTAAAGTGTAGTTTTTATTCATTTTCTTTTTGCTAGTTTGTTCATGCAAGTAGTGTTACATTCTTAACAGCTTTGTTATAAGAGTATTTGCAAGCCTCATGGTAATCTCATCAGAAAACATACACAGGGTATGTAAAAAGCAAGAAATGAAATTATACCTCCGGAGAAAATCACCTTCACTAAAAGAAAGACAAGAAGGAAGTAAAGAAAGAAAAGACCACAAAACAGCCAGAAAACAAACAATAAAATGGCAGAAGTAAGTCCTTAAAAATAATAACATTGGATGAAAGTGGACTAAACTCACCAATCAAAAGACATAGAGTGGCTGAATAGATTATTTTAAAAAGACAAAAATCAAAAGAAAACAGACTCAACATCTCTTGCCTACAAAAAACACACTTCACCTATAAAGATGCAGATAGAATGAAAATAAAGGGATAGAAAAAGATATTCTATGTCAATGGAAACCAAAAAGACCAAATTGACCTAATAGATATTTACAGAATATTTCATCCACTGGCTACAGAATGTACATTCTTCTCAGCACATGGATCATTGTCAAGGAGAGACCATATGTTAGGTCACCAAACAAGTATTAAAACATTCCAAAATATTGAAATACTATCTTCTCTGACCACAATGGAACAAAACTAGAAATCAATAAGAAGAGACATTTTGGAAACCTTACAAACACATGAAAATTAAATAATATGCTCCTAAATGATCAGTGAGTTAATGAAGAAATTAAGAAAGAAATTGAGAAATTTCTTAAAATAAATTATAATTAAAATATAACATGCCAAACCTATGGGATACAGTGAAAGGGGAAAGTTTATAGCTATAAGCACCCATATCAAAACAGTAGAAAAACTTTCAATACAACCAAATTATGCATCTTACAAAACTAGAAAAAGAAAAGCAAACCAAACCTCAAATTAGAAGAAGAGAAATAATGAAGATCAGAGCAAAAATAAATGAAATGTAAATGAAAAAATAATACAAATGAAACAAAAAGTTAGTTTTTGGAAAAGATAACCAAAACTGACACACCTTTAGCCAGACTAAGAAAGAAAGAGAGAAGACCCAAATAAATAAAATCAGAGATAAAAGGGAGACATTACAAACAATACCACAAATATTCAAAGGATCATTAGTGGTTACTAGGAGCAACTATATGCCAATAAATTGGAAAAATCTAGAAGAAATGGATAAATTCCTAGACACATACAAGCTACCAAGATTGAACCATGAAGAAATCCAAAGCCTGAACAGGCCAATAACAAATAATGAAATCAAAGCCATAATAAAAATTCTTACAACAAACAAAATCCAGGGACCCAATGGCTTCACTGCTAAACTCTACCAAACATTTAAAGAATACCAATCCTACTCAAACTATTCTAAAAAATAGAGGAGGAGGGAATACTTCCAATTTCATTTTATGAGGCCATTATTACCCTAATATGAAAACTAGACAAAGATGAAACAAAAAAAAAAAAAAGAAAAGAAAGAAAACTATAGGCCAATATCACCAATGAATATTGATGCAAAAATCCTCAACAAAATAATGGCAAACTGAATTGAACAACAGATTAAAAAGATCATTCATCCTGACCAAGTGGGATTTATCCCAGGGATGCAAGAATGGTTCAACACGCACAAGTTGATCAATATAGTACATCATATCAACAGAATGAAGTACAAAAACAATATGATTATTTCAATTGATGCTAAAAAAGCATTTGATAGTGTTCAACACCCCTTCATAATAAAAAGCATCAAAAAACTGGGGATAGAAGGAACATACTGTTTGGACGAACGGAGGCAAGATGGTGCACTTCCGGGTTCTTCTTCACCAACTTTTCCCGCGCGCGCGAAAATGCAGCCGGCGCCCGGGAAGGTGCAGACGAACTGGGCATGCGCCAGGTGACGTCAATCCGAAGAGACCAAGATTTACCTGGTCGCACCTGCGGAACGCCCCCTGACACGCCCGTGCCCCTGCCTATTGCCCTCCCACTCCTAGAAAAGCCGCTCCGGAGGGACGCCACGCGGGGCCTTCTCACAGCCCCACTCCTGTCGGGATGTCGGGACTGTGGGAACTCCGTCGGAGAGCCCCACCGGGGGACTCTGTGGCCTTCTTTGCCGGAGGCCGACAGACCTCTTCCCCACACCTTAGGTGACCAAAATAAACTTGCAGTTTTGCTCCTACACTTGCCTACTCGCTGGTTTTGTGCCCGCTCTGGTGGTCTTAGAAAAACAAATCACATACCCTGACTTTTTCAACTAGAGGATCATGGCAGAGAGGAGGCAGGACTACATTGTAGCTCCGACTCGGATGGACAGAGCAGGATGTGGAGGCTCCTCATGAACTTCTGCTCCAGAACAACTGCAGGAATAAATCAGAAAACCTGAGAGGACCCACAGATCCACCTGAAGGAAGCAGATTTCTCCTGCAGGACCCAGGAAACAACACAAATACTGTGAGTGTCCAAACTGTGGAAGTGGGAAAGGGAGATCGTCCACCCCGGAACACACACCCCCACTGGGGAAACTGAAGGCCTACATTACAGGAGATTTTGACTTTACCTGGAGTTGAGTCAATTTAGAGAGCTGAGTGAAATACAAGGTAGAGGAAGCAGCAGGAAAAGCCCTGGGAGCTCACTGAGTCTCCTAGCAAGTTGTTTTTGCCTGGTCTCACAGTAGTCCTTCAGGAGGGCAACCAGAGGTGCTGGGAAAAGACCACAGGGAGAAAACCTCCAGCTGAACTTTGTAACAATTTGAGCTGATTGAGAAGACTCCTGGCCAGAACTCAGAGAAAGGTGTAAATCCGGTGTGCAGTCTCCACAGGTGAGGGAAGAAGGAAAGCCATATTTGCTTTCACAGTGGGGAGGCAGGCAGCCTGAGGAAAGCTCTCAGCCCTGCTTACTCACTGCCTGGAAACAGACTCAGTGCTGTTGGGTGGGGGGGCACGGCGGGAGTGAGACCAGCCCTTTGGATTGTGTGGAAGCTGGGTGAGGCCTGTGACTCCTGGCTTTCCCTCACTTCCCTGACAACCTGCATGACACAGTAGAGACAGTCATAATCCTCCTAGGAACATAACTCCATTAACCTGGGAAGCTCACCCCCTTCCCCACAGCAACTACAACAAGACCCACCCAAGGAGAGTGTGAGCTCAGACACGCCCAGCCCTGCCCCAACCCAGTGGTCCTTTCCTACCCTCCCTGGTACTGAAGACAAAGGGCATATACTCTTGGGAGTTCTAGGGCCCCACCCACCATCTGTTCCTCCCCATACAACCACAGCTGATGCTCTCTGGAAAGTGCCACCTCGTCAGGAGGCCAACTAGCACAAAAATAGTACACTAAACTGCCAAAGCTAGGAACCCTCACAGAGTTCATTTCACCCTGCTGCCACCTTCCCCAGAAACAGGCGATGGTATCCACGGCTGAGAGACCCACAGATAGTTCACATCACAGGACTCTGCAGACAACCCCCAGTACCAGCCCAGAGGCTGGTAGACTTGCTGTGTGACTAGTCCAGAAGACAGATAATAATTACTACAGCTCCAGCTCAGATCTCAGGAAGCCACAACCATAGGAAAAGGGAGGAGAGGACTACATCAAGGGAACACTCGGTGGATCAAAGAATCTGAACAACAGCCTTCAGCACCAGACCTTCCTTCTGACAGAGCCTGCCCAAATGAGAAAGAACGAGAAACCAACTCTGGTAATATGACAAAACAAGGTTAATACCCCCCAAAAAATCATACTAGCTCACCAGCAATGACCCCAAATCAAGAAGAAATCCCTGATTTACCTGAAAAAGAAATCAGGAGGTTTGTTATTAAGCTAATCAGGGAGGCACCAGAGAAGGATGAAGCCCAATGTAAGGAAAAAAAAAAGATACAAGAAGTGAAAGGAGAAATATTCAAGGAAATAGATAGCATGAATAAAAAACAATCAAAACTTCAAAAAAAATTGACACCCTTATAAAATGCAAAATGCTCTGGAAAGTGTCAGCAATAGAACTGAACAAGTAGAAGAAAGAAATTCAGATCTCAAAGACAAGGTCTTTGAATTAACCCAATCCAACAAAGACAAAGAATAAGAAAATATGAACTAAGCCTCCAAGAAGTCTGGGATTATGTTAAACGACCAAACCTAAGAATAATCAGTGTTCTTGAGGAAGAAGAGAAATCTAAAAGTTTGAAAAACATTTTGGGAATAATCGAGGAAAATTTATCTGGCCTTGGTAGATACCTAGACATTCAAACACAAGAAGCACAAAGAACGTGGGAAATTCATCACAAAAAGATCATTGCCTAGCCACATTGTCATCAGATTATCTAAAGTTAAGACAGAGGAAATAATTTTAAGAACTGTGAGACCAAAGCACCAGGTAACCTATAAAGGAAAACCAATCAGAACTAAAAGAACTAAAAGTAGAGCTGCTATTTGATCCAGCAATCCCACTACTGGATATCTACCCAGAGGAAAATAAGTCATTATACAAAAAAGATACTTGCACATGCATGTTTATCGCAGCACAATTCACAATTGCAAAAATGTAGAACCAACCAAATGCCTGTCAATCAATGAGTGGGTAAAATGTGGTATAAATATGATGGATTACTACTCAGCCATAAAAAGGAATGAATTAACGGCATTCACAGTGACCTGGATGAGATTAGAAACTATTATTCTAATTGAAGTAACTCAGGAATGGAAAACCAAACACCATATGTTCTCATTCATAAGTGAGAGCTAAGTTATGAGGATGCAAAGGAAAAAGAATGACACAATGGACTTTGGGGATTCAGGGGGAAAGGGTGAGGAGGGGGTGAGGGATAAAAGACTACAAATAGGGTACAGTGTATACTGCTTGGGTGACAGGTGCACCAAAATTTCACAAATCACTACTACAGAACTTATTCATGTAACCAAACACCACCTGTTCCCCAATAACCTATGGAAATAAAAAATTTTCTAAAAAAGGAAGTAACATACCTCAACATAATAAAAGCCATATATAACAGACCAACAGCTAGTATCATACTGAGTGGGAGAAAACTGAAAGCCTTTCTTCTTAGATCTGGAAGAGGACAAAGTTGCCCACTTTCATCATAGTTATTCAACATAATACTGGAAGTCTTAGCTAGAGCAATCAGACAAGCGAAGGAAATAAAGGGCATCCAAATTGGAAAGGAAGAAGTCAAATTATCCTTGTTTGCAGATAATATGATTTTATATTTGAACAAAAACTAAAGACTCCACCAAATGGGCCGGGCGCGGTGGCTCAAGCCTGTAATCCCAGCACTTTGGGAGGCGAGACGGGCGGATCACGAGGTCAGGAGATCGAGACCATCCTGGCTAGCACGGTGAAACCCCGTCTCTACTAAAAAATACAAAAACTAGCTGGGCGAGGTGGCGGGCGCCTGTAGTCCCAGCTATCGGGAGGCTGAGGCTGGAGAATGGCGTAAACCCGGGAGGCGGAGCTTGCAGTGAGCTGAGATCCGGCCACTGCACTCCAGTCCCGGCGACAGAGCAAGACTCCGCCTCAAAAAAAAAAAAAAAAAAAAAAAACAAAAAAAATGTTGACATGTATCTATTTGGCCGGGCGCGGGGGCTCAACCCTGTAATCCCAGCACTTTGGGAGGCCAAGACGGTGGATCACGAGGTCAGGAGATCGAGACCATCCTGGCTAACATGGTGAAACCCCGTCTCTACTAAAAAATACAAAAAAAACTAGCCGGGCGAGGTGGCGGGCGCCTGTAGTCCCAGCTACTCGGGAGGCTGAGGCAGGAGAATGGCGTAAACCTGGGAGGCGGAGCTTGCAGTGAGCTGAGATCCGGCCACTGCACTCCAGTCCCGGCGACAGAGCAAGACTCCGCCTCAAAAAAAAAAAAAAAAAAAAAAAAAGACTCCACCAAAAAATTATTAGAACTGATCAACAAATTCAGTAAAATTACAGGATACAAAATCATACAAAAATCGGTAGCATTTCTATATGCTGACAGCAAACAATCTGAAAAAGAAATAAAAAAGTAATGTCATTTATAAAACTACAAATAAAATAAAATACTGAAGAATTAACCAAACAAATGAAGGATCACTACAATGAAAATTATAGACCACTAATGAAAGAAATTGAAGAGGACACACACAAAAAAATGGAAAGATATTTTATGTTCATGGATTAGAAGAATCAATATTATTAAAATGTCCATACTACTCGCCGGGCGCGGTGGCTCAAGCCTGTAATCCCAGCACTTTGGGAGGCCGAGACGGGCGGATCACGAGGTCAGGAGATCGAGACCATCCTGGCTAACATGGTGAAACCCCGTCTCTACTAAAAATACAAAAAAAACTAGCCGGGCGTGGTGGCGGGCGCCTGGAGTCCCAGCTACTCGGGAGGCTGAGGCAGGAGAATGGCGTGAACCCGGGAGGCGGAGCTTGCAGTGAGTTGAGATCTGGCCACTGCACTCCAGCCTGGGCAACAGAGCGAGACTCCATCTCAAAAAAAAAAAAATGTCCATACTACTCAAAACAATCTATAGATTCAAAGCAATCCCTATCAAACTATAAATGGCATTCTTCACAGAAATAGAAAAAACAATTCTAAAATTTATATGGAATAACAAAAGACCTAGAATAGCCAAAGTTATCCTAAAGAAAAAGAGCAAAACTGGAGGAATCATATTACCTGACTTTAAATTATATTAGAGAGCTACAGTTACCAAAATGGCATGGTACTAGCATTAAAACAGACACATAGACCAATGGAACAAAAGAGAGAACCCTGATATAAACCCATATATCTAGTGAACTCATTTTTGACAAAGGTGCTAAGAACATACATTGGGGAATATGTCTTAGTAACTAGTGCTGGGAAAAAATGGATATCCATATGCAGAAGAATAAAACTAGACCTTTATCTCTCACCATATACAAAAATCAAACCAAAATGTATTAAATACTTAAATCTAAGACCTCAGACTATGAAACTACTACAAGAAAACATTGGGGAAACTCTCCAGGACATTTAAGTGGGCAAAGATTTCTTGAGTAATACCCTACAAGTACAGGCAACCAAAGCAAAAAGGGACAAATGCAATCACATCAAGTTAGAAAGCTTCTGCACAGCAAAGGAAACAAAGTGAAGAACCAACCCACACAATGGGAGAAAATATTTGTGAATTACCTATCTGACAAGGGATAAAAACCAGATTATATAAGGAGCTCAAACAACTCTATAGGAAAATTTTAAAAATGGGCAAGAGATCTGAATAGACATTTCTCAAAAGAAGACACACAAATGGAAAATGGGTATATGAAAAGGTGCTCCACATCATTGCTCATCAGAGAAATGCAAATCAAATCTACAATAAGGTATAATCTCACCCCATTTAAGATGGGTTTTATCCAAAAGACAGGCAATAACAAATGCTGGTGAGGATGTACATTGTTGATGGGAATGTAAAGTATTACAATCACTATGGAGAACAGTTTGGAGGTTCCTCAAAAAACTAACAATGGAGCTGTCATATGATCCAGCAATTCCACTCCTAGGTATGTACCCAAAGGAAAGGAAATAAGAGATATCTGCACTCTTTATTGAGTTTATTGCAGTACTATTCACAATAGCCATTATTTGGAAGCAATCTAAGCATCCATCAACAGATGAAGGAATAAAGAAAATATGGCACATATACACAAAGGAGTATTCAGCCATAAAAAGAATGAGAACCTGTCATTTTCAACAACATAGATGGAACTGGGGGTCATTATGTTAAGTGAAATAAGCCAGGCACAGAAAGACAAAAATTCACATTTTCTCATTTATTTATGGGAGCTAAAAATTAAAACAATTGAATCCATGGAGATACAGAGTGTTAAGGATGGTTACCATCCTGCAAAGGGTAGTGGGTTGGTGGCAGGGAAGTGGAGAAGGGTAATGGGTTGAATAATAGAAAGAATGAATAAGACCTAGTATTTGCCAGCATAACAGGATTACTATAGTCAAAAATAATTTAATTGTACATTTTTAAATAGGTAAAAGAGTGTAATTAGACTGTAACATGAAAGGATAAATGCTTAAGGTGATAGATACTACATTTGCCCTGATGTGATTACTATGCATTATATGCCTATATCGAAATATCTCATGTAACCCACAAATATATACATCTACTATATAACCACAAAAATTAAAAATTAATTAAAAAATATGTTGGTGTGTGTCTGGAAAGTTTTCTGGAAAAGTTTTATGCCCTAGGTGTATACGCTACATTAATATTTTGAATGTGCTCTAATTAGCCAGTCATAGGTAAGAATGTCTCTGTCAACCAAGATTAAATCTGGTCTTCTTAGAATGTTCTTTCTTAATCTATTCTCTCTCTGCAATGATTTGTCTGTAAACAACCTATGTGGCAATCCATTAGTGTACCAGTGGGACTGTCGAAGATGCCTGGTTTCTTGTAATTACTTATTTGGTCATCATAACGCAGTGAAAAGTTACTACCTGTAGGAAGCTGCATTACATTGATTCTAAAGGGTAAATAGGCATTTGTCCAGGGGTGATGTGTATTTCTTTCATTGATTTTTTATTCACCCATTAGAATTTTATTTCCTAAAAAATTACTTCTTCAGTACCTGTTAAGGGAATCCTGATAATATTCTGATAATATGAGAGTTTCACTGGCCTGCTTAATGAAGCAATAGAGCACTGCTAGGCTGTTCATAAACTTGTCAATTAAACCCTGGGGTGGGTGTTCAAGCTACTCTTCGGGTATAACCGACTTCCTTTGTCATTAACCTGCCCCAACAGTACCATTCTGGACAGCCCACTGTTCTCTAGTTGCAGTCACTCAACATGATGTCCTGGAAGAAGATCTAATCAATTTTTAAATCAACATTACATCTAAAGATGGTACCTATGTGAACTGTTTTTAAGTTGCAGAACTTCTCTTCTCTCTTCAATGATCCCTCTTACTCTCCAAAGTTCCTGTTTGTTTGTTTGTTTGTTTGTTTGTTTATTGAGACAGGGTCTCCCTCAGTCCAAGATGGAGTGCACTGGCACAATCATAGATTATAGCTCACCGCAGCCTCGAACTCCTGCACTGCAGCGATTCTCCCACCTCAACCTCTTGAGCAGCTAGGACTACAGACACACACCACCATGACCAGCTAATTTTTTGTAGAGATTAAGTCTCACTTTGTCTCCCAGGTGGTCTCAAACTCCTGGTCTCAAGTGAGCCTTCTGCCTTGGCCTTCCAATGTGCTGGGATTACAGGTGTGAGCCACTGTGCCCAGCTCTTAGTTATTTTCAAAAGATTCTGTAGGAGGTCTTAGCTATGGGTAGAGCCACGTCCTTTCACCTAATGTATGTCACCCACGTTTTTCCCACCTCTGCTGCTCTGCCTTCCTCACCTGAACACCATCTTGTCCACGAGGCTCTGCTGGTTCCACTGTACTGGAAGTTGCTCAGCAGGCACTGCCACTGCCCAAACCCTGGAGGACCTGACAGTGCCCAGCTCCAAAGGCTCCTGGGAGACCCTAGAAGAGAAGTCTGTCTGCCCTGTCTAGTTTATTATCTGCTGATGCTAAAAACAAATACTTCCTTGGTTTTACATTTAGCCCCCTGCTGGCCATAGAATTCAGATAATTCTGGGAAGTAGGCTCTACTGTGCTCAGAGTCCTGCCACCTGTCTGAATTCCAAGCCTTCTTACTGGACTGACCTCACTGATTGCCTTTCTTCTCACACATCGAATCCCCTCCATGTTAAACCCACCAGTTTTTAGATATGCAGACATGTGTTTGAAACTTAGTCTTGGAAACTGCTTGAGCTCAGTCTGGGAATCTTCCTACTTCATGAACAGAAACTGAAAATACCATCAGATGTCAATTTAGCCACTTCACTCAAAATAGCTAGTTGTCAGGAGCCCTCCTAAGGTCCTTCAACTCGGTATGGTACTGTTTAGACTCCCCAATCCACAACCTCTCTACTAAGCTAGGTCAGAAGTCTAACATGAGTCTCACTTGGCTAAAGATTTGTCAGTGACTGCATTCCTTTTTGGAGGGTCTAAAAGAAAAGGTCCCTTTCCCTTTTCCAGCTTCTAGAGCCTGTCCACATTCCTTGGCTTGTGACCATCTTTCTCCATCTTCAAAACCAGGAATGTCAAATACCTTTCTCATTTTTCTTACATAGTCACATTTCCCTCTGACCCAGCCAGGAATGTTTCTTCATTTTAAAGGCTCATATTTAAATTGGGCACACATGAATAACACAGGATACTCTACTCTTCTCATCTTAAGATATTTGTTCTTAATTAAAAATGCAAATTCTCATTTGTCATGTAAATTGACATAACCACAGGCTCTGGGGATTAGGATGTGGATTTTTTTCAGGAGATGGGAAGATGTAATTCTGGCTACTACACCAAGTCTTCAGGAGAAAGTTCCCAGGGGAGCCTCCTCTTTATAATGAAGCCAGTATTTGCTTGAACTCTAGCTATGTGCCTGGAACTGTGTTAAATGTCCTACCTACATCAACTAATTCAAGCTTCAAATACGAAGTCAGTAATAGTATGTCATAGAAAGTAAGCTGGTAGGTTCAGAAATTGCTCTAAGTCATGCAGTTAAAACCAAGAGTTGGACCCTGGTTAAGCTGTTGCCATAGCATTGTGACTCCTCGACTGTGCTAAAATTGACTGCATCACATATTCCTAATTTGAGCAGAAAAAGTAGGCAAACTTGCATTTCTATTCATCCAGTATGATGTTAATTTTATGTGTCAACTCGACTGGCCCACAGGATGCCCAGATGTCTGGTTAAACATTATTTCTGGGTGTTTGAGAAGGCATTCCCAGAAATAATTACTATTTGAATTGGTGAACTGAGTAAAACATGTGGCTTTCCTCAATGTAGATGGGCATTAACCAATCCACTGAGGGCCTGAACAGGACAAAAAACAACAGAGGAAGTTTGAATGTATTCTCAGTCTGACTGCTCAAGCTAGGACATCAATCTTCCCCTGCCATCCATGTTCCTGGTTCTCAAACCTTTAGACACAGACTGGAATCTACATCATTGGTCCTCTGGCTCTCAGGCCTTCATACACCACTGCTTTTCTGAATCTCCAGCTTGCAGACAGCAGATCATGGGACTTCTCAACCTCCATAATTACATGAGCCAATAACTTATAATAAATACTTCTCTTGATAGATGTATATATCTATATAGATACATAGATAGATAGATAGATCCTATTGGCTCTGCTTCTCTGGAGAATCCCTAGTAGATTTTAGTACTGAGAATGATTCCAGAGAAAGAGAATTTTAAGAATGAGCTGCCTAAATTGGTTTTGGGTTTGGCTCTCTAATGTGATTAGATTTAAAGACACTAATGACTCTATTTCCAATAGTAAAGAGTGCACTGATAGTCCATGGCATGAATTATAATAGAGACATGAAAAATATAGGCATTGGATACCCAACAAACCACTTATAAGAGACAAGGAACTGGGTATGTACTTTTGAACATTTTTAGAAAATAAACAAATATAATGACCTTGTTTGGTTGCTCCTAAGGTCACTAGACAAAGTGGTGAAAGGATGGGATGAGCTCAGGGATTCAATTTCCCAGTTCAAGTGCTGTATGAATAACTTAAAGGCTTCTATAGGTGCCCTGAAGGAAAGCCTTATCTTCTATAGCTGCAGGGTTGAGATTGCTGAAAGTCAAATGCAAAATCTCATCCAGTGACTGCCTAAATTACAATGTAAGTTGAACTCCCAACCTCACAGGGTGTCTACTGTTAAAGTGAAAACATTGACTGGGAGAAGTATGGGATTCTATAAGTAGGGATGGAGACATGTATGAAGAACCCAATAAAGCTTGGGACACTGAACTCCTAAATTCTGATGAGTCTTCTTTGCCAGAGAAAGTAGTCTCCCTACCCCTAGTAGTATCCCCTGTGTGAGGGGATTGGATTAACTGTACATTTCCTGAGAAAACAGTAGGACTTCCCCTGAGGCAGTTGCCATGTTAAGACAACGCTAATTCCCCTCAAGACCCATCCACATCACTTTTCTTTGCTTCTGGACCTACAACTAGACTCAAATGCCAGCAGGTCTCTAAAGATGAGATACAAAGTATGACCCATAAGAACAGATACTAGACTTCAAAATAACTATTTGATTTTTCTGATTTTTACAGACACAAATCAGAGGAACGTGTGTGAGACTGGATATTAAGATTGTGGAATTATGGTTGAAGGAAGATAAAGCTAGATTAGGCTGAATGAGCACACTATACAGACGTTCTACATATAATATTGCAGCACAGAAAGTCAAAAAAGGGCTCTAACAGTTTGGTCAGTTGGTTGCATAAAACATGGACTAAAAGATGAGTGATTTGGAAATGCCAGACATGTAATGTAGAGGAAGGGATTAAAAGCTTAGAGAGATTGGAATATTAGAGTGAATTTGTCATTAAAGACCTACGCCCCCACACTAGGAGAATCCAGAAGACATACTTTTCACCACAACTGTGAGAAATAAATTTGTGAGAGGAGTCCAACATCCTTGAAGAGCCCTGTGATCACTTTTCTCTGTAGGCTAGACTTTACAATGGGGACTGTAGCCACTGGATTGGGAAACCTAAGTGCAATGGGAGTAATTAGATCCTGGGGTCACAGGCGACAAGTGGCAGCACTCTATCACTAAAGCAAGATGGACATGGTTACCTGTCCAGGTAACGGACAACAGAGTCAAAGCAGCAATCAGAAGAGTCTATACATGCAGACCTATGACCTTGGCAGGTTTATCACAGACTTCCTAGAAATGAAATAGACAGAAACTCTAGTAAATTATTACTTGAAGTGAACAAAAGTCTAACCTGAATTACAAAAACAGATTCACAGCTCCTCAATCAATTCCTAGAGTTGAGCCAGTTTACAAACCCAGGGCCCCTTAGAAATAAAGGGGAGTCTGGTTCCCCTTGAAGAAGGACTCAGGTCACTACCAAAAATTTATACTATTAATCTTTCTCTCAGACTTCCCCAAAGGAACCACTGGCCTTTAACCAGGGTAACTGTAAATTGAGGAAAAGAAAATAATCAGAGCTTTGGAAAATTACTTGATACTGGCTCTGAACTGACACTAATTCCAGGAGACCCAAAATATCATTGTGGCTCACCAATCACAGTAGGGACTTATGGAGGTCAGGTAGGTGATCAATGGAGTTTTCACTCAGGTTAATCTCGCAGTGGGCCTATTGGGTCCCTGAATTCACCCTGTGGTTATTTCCTCAGTTCTGGAATGCATAATTGGAATAGATATACTCAGCAGCTGACAGAATCTTCACATTTGTTCCCTGACCTGTAGAGTGAGAACTATTATAGCAGAAAGGGCCAAGTGAAAGCCAATAGAACTGCCTCTACCCAGAAAAATACTTAGCCAAAAACAATACTGCATTCTTGGAGGGATTTCAGAAATTAGTGCTACCATCAAGGACTTTCAGGATGCAGGGGTGGTGATTCCCTCTGCATCCCCAATTCAATTTGTGTATTTGGCCCGTGCAGGATCTTGGAGGATGACAGTGGATTATTGTAAGCTTAACAAAGTGTTGACTTCAATTGCAGTTTTGTACCAGATGTGGTTTCATTACTTGAACAAATTGACTCATCCCCTAGTACCTGGTATGTAGCTATTGATATGGTAAATCACTTTTTCTCCATATCTGTCCATAAGGCCCACCAAAATTAGTGAGCCCTAATCCAATATGACCCGTGTCCTCATTAGAAGAGGGTATTAGGACACAAACATGCACACAGGAAATTCTGTCAGCAGACTGTCAGAATTAAACAAGAACTGCAACTCTTTTCTGGGTCTCCAGCCTGCCAGTCTAGCCTACAGATTTTGGACTTGCTAGCCTTACAATCATGTCAGTTGATTTCTTAAAATAAATTCTCTCTCTCTCTCTCTCTCTCTCTCTCTCTCTCTGTGTGTGTGTGTGTGTGTGTGTGTGTGTAGTGCCATCGTGGTGCCTACTTTATTTATAGTAAGCAGTAGCACTTGCGGGTCCTCAGCATAATGCATGAATCTCAGTACATACCGCTCATCACTGTAAAAACTACTGCAATGGACAGGTTCATTCATTTAAGTTTTTCTAAAATTTATACTAATTTTTTGATAGACTGCTGGCCATAATATATATATATATATGTATATATGTGTGTGTATATATATTTGTGTGTGTATATTTGCGTGTATGTATGTGTGTGTGTATATATGTGTGTGTGTGTGCGTATGTGTATATATATATATAAATATATATATATGTATGTATTTTGAGATGGAGTCTCACTCTGTCCCCTGTCTCCCAGGCTGGAGTGCAGTGGGGTGATCTCGGCTCACTGCACCCTCCACCTCCCGGGTTCAAATGATTCTCATTCCTTAGCCTCCCAAGTAGCTGGGACTATAGGCACACACCACCTTGCCCGGTTAATTTTTTGTATTTTTAGTAGAGAGGGGGTTTCAGCATGCTGGCCAGGCTGGTCTCAAACTCCTGACCTCAGGTGATCCGCCCACCTTGGCCTCCCAAAGTGTTGGGATTACAGGTATGAGCCACCACGCCTGGACCATAATATTTTTAAGTTATTGATACACAAAAAAATTTTCCGAAGAATGGTGCCACGTACAATATTATTGAGTGCCTGCCAAAACAGAATCACTGTTTAAGCCAGGCCTAATGTCTGCATTTTGAAAAATACACAATGAAACAAATACTTTAAAATTTCAAGTATTAGAACAAACAATCAAAGTGTTATTTCATTGTCCCTTTATTCTTTATGCAAAACAATATTACAGTACAGCATGCAAATATTACCACATTGATTTAAGTTGTCTGATTATAAATTTTTTTGTAGGTCCAAAATAATAACCCCTTCAAAACTGGGGTTCTATTACAACCTGGAGGATTTATTTCCATCCCTTAAAAATTCTTCTAGGAAATGTGAGTGACAGCAAAGACATAATGTCACTTGAGGTGTCATTAAACCTCAAACTGGCAAATATTTAGAGCAATGCCTTCTCAGTGGAAGTTTGCAAGCCTTACAATGTATGAATACTTATTATTGCAATGATGTAAAATGTGTCTTTCCGAGGAAGGTGTATTGAAGTCTTTGTGGGAATTACTTCAGAATAATAGGAAAAGTCACAATTTTTCTTTTCCCAAAGAAGAAAGAAAATAAATATATTGTGGGCATTATGAAGCCTTCAAGCCTAAAAAAGAAATTTAGCCACAGTCTCCCAGATGAACAACCAATTTTGAAGATGCTGCTTCTAGTATTAGATATTGTTAATTTTAGGGAAAATAAATTTAGTAGCTAAGACATTACATGTTTAACTTACATTTATTTGATTCTGATAAGATTGATCCTTATCTATGAATTTACTAACTACAGTCAGCCCTTCATATCCTCCAGTTCTGCATCCTGTATTCAACCAATGGCAGATGGGAAATATTTGGGAATAAAGAAACAATAAAAACAACAATACAACAGCTAAAAATCAAATAAAAATCAATAAAGTATAACTACTATTTATATACCACTTACATTGTATTAGGTATTATAAGTAATCTAGAGATTATGTGCATGGGCTATATGCAAATATTATACCATTTTATATAAGGGACTTGAGTATCCCCAGATTTTGGTATTCACAGGGTTCTAGGTTTGTGTTTGGGAGGCCACAAGTCAATGCTGAAATGTCATGAGGAAGTCATTTAGCCACCCTGGGCCTTAACTTTCCTGTCTGCAAAATGAAAACAAAAAATGAATTCAATGATTGCAGAGTACTCCATTAAGGACAATTTATTTGCAAAGAACAGAGGCTCTCTAAAAATAGTTCAGGTAGAAGGGTGAGATTTTTGCTAATGTGTGTTGAATCTCTAACTGTTGTATGGGTTCTCTGTCTCTTTCTCAAACCACTGAGCTTTACTTGTCTAGGCTTCTGTTGTGTTTTGGCCTCATCCTTTTACTATTGGCAACCTCTCAACACATGGCAGAAAGGAGCTCATTTAGAAACCTACATCCCTTATAGCTCATGCTTCAAAAAGAAGAGAGAGCTTTTTCTCCCATTGCCCATATACCAAATCTAGGAGGAACCCTCACTGGGTCACATGCCTATGCCTGGACCAAAAGGCCAGGGAGACACTACAATTAACAGTCTCACCAGAATTCATAAGTAGCAGAAGAAATATATGAGTGCTAAGCAGACCAAAATGGGGAGGGAGCAGTTCACCATAGACTCACATGGAGTACGAAGAGCAGGAACGCAGAAACTGGAAAACTGTCAAGCAACTACTTTCTTTGATGGTCAGTCTCTGGGTCCACAGGCGCTCCCACTCCTACTTCTTTTTGAGCATGTGCTCCTTTGTTCTCTCTGAAAAAAAACAAAACAAAACAACAACAACAAAAAAAAAAACCCTTTTCTTGAAAACTACTGTTTCTGACTTCCCATGACATTGACTTCCATGTAGCTCTAACTCCCCCCGAAGCTCACGCTGGCCCACACAATGTGACAGTGCAGCACAGCTCCCCACCGCCCGGACTGCCCCAGAATCTGTGTCCCAATTCTAAATTTCCAAGAGAAAGAATATGACTGAAGCTGGGTCAGGGGTCTGGTTAAGTTAAATTTACTTCTGCAGTGCTACCGGTGGGTGGAGTATTCTGGGAAGGAAATGTGTTTTCCCTCATCCTATCCTCACATCCTCTCTCACTGTAATACAAACACACTCAGGTTTGTCAAAGATCAGATGGCTGTAGATGTGTGGTATTATTTCTGAAAACAGTATGGCAATTCCTCAAGGATCTAGAACTAGATGTACCATATGACCCAGCCATCCCACTACTGGGTATATACCCAAAGGATTATAAATCATGCTGCTATAAAGACACATGCACACGTATGTTTATTGCCGCACTATTCACAATAGCAAAGACTTGGAATCAACCCAAATGTCCATCTGTGACAGACTGGATTAAGAAAATGTGGCACATATACACCATGGAATACTATGCAGCCATAAAAAAGGACGAGTTTGTTTCCTTTGTAGGGACATGGATGCAGCTGGAAACCATCATTCTTAGCAAACTATCACAAGAACAGAAAACCAAACACCGCATGTTCTCACTCATAGGTGGGAACTGAACAATGAGATCACTTGGACTCGGGAAGGGGAACATCACACACCGGGGCCTATCATGGGGAGGGGGGAGGGGGGAGGGATTGCAGTGGGAGTTATACCTGATATAAATGATGAATTGATGGGTGCCGACGAGTTGATGGGTGCAGCACACTAACATGGCACAAGTATACATATGTAACAAACCTGCACATTATGCACATGTACCCTAGAACTTAATGTGTAATAAAAAAAAAATTAAAAAAAGAAGAATTTAGATATAACTTTGTTCAGCAGATTTGACACTGTTTATTAAAAGACATTTAAAATTAAAAAAACAAACACACACGTGCACACACACAGACACACACACACACACAAGCATCTTGCAGATTCTCTAAGCACAACGTCTGTCTTGCCTCAAAGCTTTCCATGTACTGTAGCTTCTGCCAAGAGTGTTCTTTTTTCCAAAAATTTTATGACATCCAGTCATGCACCATAATGATGGTTGAGTCAGCAACAGACCACATGTATGATGGTAGTCTGGTAGTCGCATAAGATTATAATACAGTATCTCTACTGTACCATTTCTATGTTAGGTGTGTTTAGATTCTGAAATACTTCTCACTGTGTTACAGCTGCCTACAGTATTCAGTACAGGAACATACCATACAGGTTTGTAGCCTAGAAGCAATAAGCTATACCATATAGCCTGGGCATGTAGTAGACTGTACCATCTAGGTTTAGGATTGTCTAAGTAAACTCCATAATGTTCATAAAATGATGAAATCATCTAAGGACACATTTCTCAGAATATATCTCCGTCATTTAGCAACACATGGCTGTTTCATCTTAAATATCACCTTTTCAGATATGCCTTTCTCGCTCACATAATTTAGAGATACCTCCTGAAATTCAGTAGCATTATACTGTGTGTGTGTGTGTGTGTGTGTGTTTGTAAAATCTGTTAACTGTCTATTCTCCTCTTCCTCACTGGTCTGCAAACTTAAATAACAGAAAAACATAAATTTCATTTTTTCTGAAACTTTATTATTTTTAGTCTCTATTCCTTTAAGAAGCAGAAACCTAACATAAGTCAATTTCCCTAGAGTTGTAGCCATGTTCTGATGGGGTGTGGGGTGCAG
This sequence comes from Trachypithecus francoisi, assembly GCF_009764315.1. Classification (NCBI taxonomy): domain Eukaryota; kingdom Metazoa; phylum Chordata; class Mammalia; order Primates; family Cercopithecidae; genus Trachypithecus; species Trachypithecus francoisi. Next base: position 40,257,781 of record NW_022681460.1, read on the forward strand.
GGAAGCACTGGGTGGGGGTCAGCTGTTCCTCAATATCATCATCTCCCCACGTTGGGGTCTAGTGGAATGAGTTTAATCAAGTCTGATATTTAATCATCCATTCATTTCACTGGTACATCCTCCCTAATTTCCATTTGCAAGTTGTCTAAGATAGTATCTTCAAAATTAAAGTTTTCTCGTGAACATATTTGTTTAATAACAGGTTGCCTGTCTAATTGAGAAAAGAGAAAATGACCTAGTCTATCATGAAAATTATTTTCTTTCTTTGAATGGCTTAGAATTGACATCATTAAGACGGCTGAGTGTTGCAAGAAGTGGGGGAACTTGTAGCACAAAAGTTGGTCCACAGATTGCATTTAAAGCACTATAAACCCATAATTTTTACTAAGGCAAAATATTTGGGAAAATACAAAGTACTATGAGAACATAGTATGAAGCTGTCAGTGGTAACAAAGACTCTAAGCATCTAGTGCTCCTTAATGAAATTTCATATGATCTAAATTTCTTTTGCAATCAATGAGCTACTTAAATAGATTGTATTTGCCTGCCTTGTACAGCATTATTTCTGCCAAACAGTTGCTATAATTAATTTGTTTTCATCAGTGAGAGTAATGAGCTGTCATTTATTTCGCTTTTCAATTTATTCTCAACTCATTATGTATTGACAGTGTGTTCAGGGCTTCCTAAAGCTGGCTTCTACTATGACACAAAGAAAGGAGGTTCCTTTATTTTCAGACTGTGTTTGAATGGCACATCTGGCTACTTTTCATAAGGGGCGTATGAAAGCTCAGGATACTGAGTTAATATTTTTCACCATGTTATTTTAATCTATACAAATTACTTACAAAATTTGATGACTAATTTTTTAAGTAACGAGGTAGGTGGGAATATATGTTCCTTCAACTTTGGAGGATTTGGATTTTCTTATGTCCAATTCTCTCTAAGCAGTATTCACAATCCAACTAAATAATAATATTTAAAATAATACAATTTGGTCTTCTAATTACATTACATTATTATTTCTTAACCCTCTTTGAAAATAAAACACAAATGGTTCATGATGAATCAAAATTTTAACTCTTTCATAAGCAGGAGTGTGTGTATCAAGACACAGGACACAAAGCAAAGTTGGCCTCTTAGTATAACTATCCTACTAATGAGAAAATTCACTTTCATAATAACAAAAAGAAAATTGTTCTTCTGGTATTCTGCATGGTCAGGTAGGAAGAATGTGGAATTTAGATTCAAATATCCTGGAGCTGACTCTTATCAAACTTCTGGGGACCTCACAATGAATAAGGCCATAAAGATTGTTGTATGGAAAGAACCTACAAGAGTACCCACTGTACCAAAAATACCTTCTTGGACCATACCATGGGGGAACAAATGCCAGCACGGAGGCAGTGGAATTAAAAGCACAGACTCTAGGATATGATTGCCCTAAATAAGAGCCTGCTCTCTGCACTTACCGGCTATCAGAACTCAGACAAGTTAAAACTCTCACTCTGCCTCAGAGTTTTATCAACTGTCAACTAAAACTAATAAAATAGTACCACTCTCATAGAGTTGTGAGGATTTAATGAGTTATTTCATGCAAGGTTCTGAAGACTTTGTGTGGGATGCAGTAAGAATTAGATGAATATTCACTATGACTATAACAATGTTGACGGCTAAAAGCCATGGTTTGGTACTGAATCACCCTCTACTTCACTTCAGTTCTGCTCTGTGGTTCTTACTGCTGCTCCCCAAAGGCCTCCTACTTCCTGTGGTTCCTGCTCTATGGAATGCAATTGATGATGGTTTCTTCTCTATGGAGTGTAATTGATGACTGTGGGCTAAACTGTGTTAAAATTCGTGACATTTTAAGTGCTCATGTTTTCCTAATTGTAAAAGGGTAACATATGCTTGTTGTAGAAAATTAATTTATATGTAATTCACAATTATATAGTAATATAAAAGTATAAAGAGAAAAATTAAAATTAAAGTAGGATTTATGTTTTATATATTTCTTACTACGTCTTGCTGCGCATACAGACAGATGTTCATAAGTTTACATTACTAAATACACACACACACACACAGAGATCTGTATATCTTGATTTGTTAATTTAATATTTAATCACGGGCATTGCTCAAAGATGTTAAATTTTATTAAAGATTAATGTCGATAGCCACATAATAGTCCATCGTTATGATTAATTCACCAGTTTTCCACAGTTAAATATTGAGGTTATTATCACATTTTTGTTAGTATAAATTACACTATTAGAAACATGTTTGTCCTTAAATATTTGTCCACATTATCATCATTTACTTTTACCGTATTTCCAGAACTGAACTTAATGCATTGAAACACATTAAATATCTTGATTGAAATAATTTCTAGAAATTTTATAACATTTTTCACAACTTCAGTGGAAAAACAGTATCATAATTATTTTGATTTTCAATTATTTGATTACAAGTGAAGTTGAACAATTTTCAGTTATTTATACTTTGGATTTCTTCTGTTAATTGTCTATGTCTTTTGCCTAATTTTCTATAGAAAAATCTCTATTTTATATATTCTTTGCCTCATTAACACCATTATTAGTGTTTTCCCTACTGAATTGTAAGCAGGGGGACGCACTTTCTCACTCTTGCTAGTTCCCTCTGTGCAGATGGAGCTCCACTGCCAACCACTTCTGGCGCTCTTGCCCTCCTGATCCTTCTAGCCCTAGGGATGAGGAATGGCTGATGGGTGAGTTTGGGATAAGGAACTGAGCATGTGTAGCTTAGCTCTTTCCACAGTGTCCCTGTCCAGCTGTTGTAGATACTATAAGCGCTCGTCTCATCTGTTCTTCTTTGCTGTAAGTTTTAAAGGAACAGCTTAATTTGGGAGGCATAGGGCTTTCCAGGACTGCCTGGGACCCAGTGCACAGGTCTGCCTAGTTCTAATGTTCAAAGTTAGAAAGCCCACTGTTGCTACTCACAGAGGTCACCCAAAACCCTTCCTCCGTAATAGAAGTAATATTTTGCTCTCTTTCACTGTTCTGTCTCTCCAATTGGTTCAATCTTGGGTAGAGAAAGCAAGGTGTCATTCATTGGGCCTCCTAAAACCCCAAAATCTGTTTGAAACTTGAAAAAAATATATATACAAAGCTGAATTTGAGGGACAAAGTAACAATAAAAGATTGGACACTGGAGCAGAAAGTGGAGAGTTTAAAGCCGCATGGATTTGTTTTTCCTTGACATGTCACTGAAGTTTATGGAAACTTTGTTCACAGGCAAGTAGTTGTTTTGCACCTCTTCACTGGGTTTAGGAATATTCAAGCAGTCCTCAGCAAAAGCACAGGGTGCCTTGGTCTCAGCATATCTCGATTTCTCAGGCTGCTGGGCATCTGCAGGGACATACTGCCACTGCTTCACATTGAAACCACACAGGCACCTTAGCAAAAAATTGCAGTTTGAGGGATGGAGAGAATCAGAGCAGGTATGGGCAGCCATGGGGCCATAGTAAGCAGAAGACTTGATTACACAGGAAAGTGTTCTCATGTCATGCTTTTTAGATATTTTGGAGTTGTATAAATTATTTGATGCTTTCACTTGGGGTTTTTTTTTTGTTTTTTTTTTGTATTGTTTTGCCAATTAGATCAAATCTTAAATTACGACTGTGTTCTACAGAAACTACAGAAAAATAGTGTGGATTTTTAGCTTGGACTTGTTAAGGTGAGGCCAAAGGAGAGAGTGGCATAGATTTTTCCAAATACTGTGATGTTTCATGTCATTCGGAACTTCATTCATGAAAAATAGGAAATAGGGGAGGAGCTAAGCTTGAATACAAGCTTAGCTAAGCTCTTGTCCACAAACGCTTAAAAGTCTGTCCCTCATATAGTCTCAAGTTGACTCTGGATTTTTTAATTGCATAAGTTCTGAAATGGCTTAAAAATGGTGTAAGACACAAGTTGTAGCTGGATTCATAGAAGAGTGGTTTATTTCACCAACAAATAAATAAAAATAAGTAGGGCCTTTAGTATAGAGACAAATGCTACCTTCTTAGGCTCAATTGAAATATTGCAGAACCAAGAAAGAAAGGTAATTTAAAAGGCCTGGGCTTGAAACATTCTGCCTCTAGGAATCAAGTTTGCTCTGAAGTCAAGGAAGACTTAAGAGTGGCTTTTAAAAAGAAATTGGTTCAGCCTTTATCTCAGAACAGAAGCAGTAGAAACATGAAAATAAATCAAGAAAGACAGATTAATTAAACTGGAGGAAGAAAAGTAATCCTCAGGAGAAAGATTAAGCTCTGAGGAAATGGATTATGTGGATATTAAAGGAAACATAAGGTCTTGAAGGTCAGAATAGATCAATAATGATGAGAATATAAAATAAACAATAGTGTTATATGATAACAAATTAATAATAAAGAAGCCTTACACCCAGGTGTTGTGAGGATGAAATGAATTAATATATAGAAAGTCCTTAGAGCAGTGCCTGTACGTGGTAAATTCTCTACCTGGATCATCTGGCGCCGTTATTATCAGTGCTGTTAAGTTTAGAGAAGTAAAGATATGGGCATAATAAGCAGAATAAACTGTTAGACACCAGGGCAGAAAAGAGAACAAGGATACGTTAGTAGAAATGTCTCTCACTTCGGCCAAAAACAACGGAGAATTAAAGCTAGTCAAGGCTTCCGACATCCAAGAGCTGAGGAGCAGTGGTGCTCTGGGGAGCAATGGCAGAGGTATCGGTCCTCACCAGACTCTCAGGGCGTTTCTATTCAGAAACCTGAGGTGATTCTCCAGCTGAAACAATGAGGGATTGGAGGCAGCCATCTCTCCTGGGAGTGAGTCTTCCTAAGTGAAAGCAGTTTCATAGGAAGAGGGATCTAGGGATCATATCCCCTGTGGCCAATGACCCACAGGCCCACTCACGTGACAGAGCAATGCCATTCAGATGAATCCCACCCTCACTACATTTTGGGGGCCATAAACACCATTTTTGGTCTTAGCACTCTATTTTGTTGTTGTGGTTACCTCGGCCTTTTGCCGTCATTTTCCTTACTTAGCTAATGGTTCTGCCTGTTGCACTCTAAACTCCACTGGGACATCACCTGGGTCTGTCTTGTTCATTCCCAAATTTCTAACATTTAGCACAATGCCTAGCATATATTTGTTGAACAAATAAATACATGGGATAGCTATTGAAGATGCTAAAGAGTTTTCTTCAATTTCCTTTTGGTCCTGATCATTTCAAAGCACATAATTAAAAATATAATTATGCTTTTAAATTTTAAATTTATATTATCTTCCCATTCTTCCTATATATTGAACATAAGCTTCATGTTCTAATGAGGGAGTAGTAAGTCAAAAACTCAGTTGCCTGCAGGGATACTGAGTTAACACAGATGACTAAAATGATCTGCCTAAAAAACTGTAGGGCCAAAACTGTCTAGCTCCAAACCTAATACCTGACTAATTATATTTATTCTTGGTTATGGTCACATTTTCCTACTTCATTTCATCTCTCTCTCCCTCTCTCTCTCTCTTTCAGACATTGTCTATAAAAGGATAGTAGAGACTAATGTCAAAATTATCCCCTTTTTTCAGACACGACTTGCCTTTTTCCTCTGTCTGGCAAATAAGGCGAGGGGCCGAACACCTGGTTCTAATAAAGAGTTGAGCTGACTCAGGACGGATACAGCTTTAGAGAAAACCCAGCTCGTTTCATGTTGGAGATTGTGTTTATTACAGGTCTCTCCTCTAGCAGGGCTTCATCTACTGAAGCCCCTGAAAACTGGAATAAATTTGCTTTTGCTTTTCTCTCCAGGCCCCATCCTTCCTGATCCTCAGCACTTAGCAGATATATGCATTTGTGGTTCCTCTGGATTCCAATCAGAGTCACCCCATCACTAGATTTGGCCAGGGAAGAGTGAGAGGAAATTATGTAAGCTAGTTCTCAGCAGAAGCTTGAAAAACCACTGAATGTTTCCATGCATATGCTCTTTTCCCTCTGCCATGAGACTGGCATGTCATTTCTTAGACCTGCCAGATAAGGTACCCACAAAACTGGAGCTCAAATAACGTAAATTTATTGCCTCACAGTTCCAGAGCCTAGAAGTCCAAAATCAAGGTGTTCAAAGGATTGGTTATTTCTGAGGACTGTGAGGGAAAGATTTGTCCAGGCCTCTCTCCTTGGCTTGTAGATGGCTGTCTTCTCCCTGTGTCTCTGCACATCATCTCTCCTGTAAACCAAAAATAAAATTCTAAATCCCCAACCAACTGAATAGACCCTTCCTCTCGCCAAGGGCATTCCAAGTTAACCTAAAAAACTAGTTCAGGCCATGATGGGAAATAGATGTAAGATGTGCCTCATTATACCTTCCTTCCATTGGAATTTAGGCACCGCTGACCAGCATTAACATCAACACAGAGACCTGAAGACTGGTGAAACAGACTTTTGTAGCAATAAGACCCCAAATTCCAGCCTGACTCTAGTGTCACATCACATGACAGATCGCTGGTACACCCTGAAAGAAATAGAAGTATTTTACCCCAAAATATATTTCTTTGACATATTTTCAAATGGCCCTGCAAAAGTATCTCTTGTGGGGAAAATCTACATTCCGTAGGGAATCCCTGTTCCTTTCCAGGTTTCTTCCCTGACCCAGGAGAGAATTAACAAAGAGTCTGGCACCTATTTAGGTCTGATAAGAACTCTGAAGCCTGCTACCTGGAGGCTTCATCTGCTTGAAAAAACCTTGGTCTCCACAACCCCTTATCTTAACCCAGACATTTCTTTCTATTGATTCCAGGTCTTTAGATAATAACTGTTTCAACCAATTGCCAATCAGAAAATCTCTGAGTCCACCTATGACCTGGAAGCTCCCGCTTTGTCTTGCCTTTCCAGAAAGAACCAATGTACATATTACATGTATTGATGATGTCTTATGTCTCCCTAAAGTGTATAAAACCAAGCTGTAGCGCTGCCACCTTGGGCACATGTTCTCAGGGTATCCTGGGGCTGTGTCACAGGCCACTGGTCACTCATATTTGGCTCAAAATAAATCTCTTCAAATATTTTACAGAATTTGACTCTTTAGATCAACACGCCTGTGTGTGTGTCTGTCTCTGTGTCCAAATTTCCCTGTTTTATAAAGACACCGTTCATATTGCATTAGGGCCTATCTTAACTAATTGTATCTGCAATGACTCTCTTTCCAAATAAGGTCACATTCTGAGGTACTAGGGATTAGAACTTCATTATATGAATTTGGAGGGGATCATAATTCAACCCCATAATAGTGTCAGAAATTACAACTGCTTTTTCATCCTGAATCCAAGAATGAAGAAGATATGCAGAGCAAAGCCTTCAGGGCCTTATAGACCCATAGCTGACATGCAACATTAGACATAAATAAACCTGTATTGTTGTAGGCCACTGAGAATTCAGGGGTGGTTTGTTAGCACTGCCTTATTTAGTGTAAATTACTTAACATAGCATCTAATATGCATTCACTCAATGTATTTCTTTTGGTTTCAGTTACTGTCGTGGGTTGAATTGTGTCCCCAAACAGATAAGTTTAAGTCCTAGTCCCTGATATCTGTGAATGTTATCATACGCAGAAAGAGGTTCTTTGCAGAAGTTAAGATGAACTCACACTGGATTAGTGTAAGCTCTAACTCCAATGACTGGATACATACAGGGAAGAAAGTCATGTGAAGACGGAGGCAAAGATGGAGTGATGCATCTACAGGCCAAGTGCCAAGTACTGCCAGAAACTACCAAAAGCTAGGAAGAGGCACAGTAGGATTCTTCCCTAGAAACTTCGGAGGGAGTGTGGCCTTACCAACACCATGATTTCAGACTTTTATCCTCCAGAATTATGAAATAATAAACTTATGTTGTTTTAAGCCATCCAGTTTGTGGTATTTTGTTTGACAGTCCTAGGAAACTAATACAGGTAGAATGAATCCCTACTCTCACTGCGATGTTTCCTTGCACTCTGCTTCCTCAAGGCCAGTAATTCTCAATGCAGTTCCCTCATCTTTATAGTTTGTGAAATGCCACCAAGATATGGCAACAACTTGTCTGAAAGTGTCTTGGTGGTGGTGTGTGCTTTACTTTGTCTTTCTGTGTATAGTCATTGATATTTCAGCGGAAAGTTAAAAATGTGTGCCAGGTGCTCCTAAAGCTGATACTCTATAACTCTCATATCTAATATGTTCAAGCATTTAGGAAACAATTTTCCATTGAAAACTGAATATTCCAAATCAACTGCGGAGTGGTAGTCAATAATACCAGGGAAAACACTAGACTTAAAGTGCAACACATACTTCAGGAAACCAATGCCTAAAAACCCCTGTGTCTTAAGATCTGATAGGCTCAGTTGTAGAAAACTCCACCTGCCTGCACATTTTTGGCCTTTATCTATGATACCTTCAGGACACCAGAAGGGAGGGAATAATTTGGTTATTAATTTTACTGTAATGATTTAGGGTCACTATTTGGAGTGCAGCCATAGCACCCTCTTGCCCAGACACCTTCTGATAGAGCACAAGGAGGGCAGAGCAGAGAGTCTAAGCGCACAGGCCAGAGTCACATCATGCTTCTTATCCAATTGGCCCCAGCAACGATTAAGTGAATCAGTATTTACCTCAGGTGAGGAGGCACCTGTGACTGACTTCTGCAACCTTAGAGTGATTCAACAGGAACTACATCAAGCAGCAGAGAATGAGGTTGACGGTGGCTTTTATAGAGGCAGCTGGGAATCAGGGGCTTACAGCTTTGGGACAGTACCCTAACGAACAGGACTCAGGGATTAGATTAATCATTATTACTACATTAATCATTTATACTTATTATATTTTCTAATTCAAAAGAATTGTACAATCATTGAAGAATAATTCAAACAATATAGAAATATGTGTAAAGTCAAAGTCCCCACAGCGTTGTGCCCAAAAATAAACACTGTCATCTATGTGATACACAAATGTCTAGAAATTTTTTAGTTCTCTAATAATATAACCCCTCTCCCCCTTTTTGATAAAATGAGATTATACTACACTTTGTTTAACAATTTGCTTATTGAACTTAACAATATGGAGATACCTTTACAATTTTATATGTCTACTTGTCTTTTATTTACTTTTTTAAAACAATGTTATCATCTGCATAAAAATGAAACATCCTCATTCCAAAATATTTAAGCTATTTAGAAGAATACAAAATGGGTAGCAAATATATATAATGTAAATACTTAAAAATACATCTCATTAACATTGGATGAACTTCATTCTACCTATTAATTTGTGTATAAATATATGGAGAATAAAAAAGAGATAGATATATTGATATTTTTATAAAATAATTTTGTAATATAAATAATATTTAAATAAAAATGTGATGTTACTTTAAGCTAAACACCAGAAAAATAAATTGAAATAAAATTAATAGAACTTATGAAGTCAGACAAACAAGTGTCTTCTGACAAAGAATTAGTTGGTTAAGGTTATGGAAAAATCCAAAAATCATTAAAAGATTTGGTTCCGTTATGTCATTTTAAACTATATATTTCAAGTATCAACAATGTCAATTGACTCTTCCCTATGAAAGTAAGAAAATATTACTCTCATAGTGCCTCCCTCTCCTGACTTCTAGATTTGAGTTAAAGCACTATGTTTATTTGAAAACCAATCCCATTATTATTTTGCCTTATCTTCACATATAAATGCATTTAATATTGTAGCAGACACTACCAAACATTTGCTCCTACCCCTCTTTTCTACTCCAAAGAAACCCATTTTGTTCCAGTTTTTAGGCCTTTTCTCATTGCCATGTGCTTCAGGATAAGCCTGACTCCAGAGAGTAACTCCTAATTAGTCAACCCTGGTGATCTCATTCTCCTCACCAACGATTGGTTAGTATCATAGGCATGCAGTACAATTCCGGCCAATGAGACATGAGGATAACTAATAATTTCCAAGAATTATTTCCTAACTTTTGAAAGGAAATACACAGAAAAAGTCTATTCCTTTTCTGAATGTGATTGCATTTGGCTGTGATGCCTGGATTGTTGCAGCTTCTTTGAATCCTGAGAGTAGATCTGATATTTTGAGGATGAAAGAATATAAAGATTCAGAGAAGCTGAGTCCATGATATGCTCACTGGACTCCTAAACTGAACAATATGGAGCTACACTGTTTCTGAAACTTCTTGTTATAGGAAGTAATAAATATTGTTTAAGTCATTTTGAGATGGATTTGTTCCTTGAATTCAACATCATCTTCAAAGCTATCCTAATAAACATAAGTATTTACCACTGATCCTTCTTACTATATATCACCTCATGATTTAGACAGCGAGAATGTGTGTGTGTATTTTATTTAATCCTAGGGTAACTTCATGGCAAGCTTTATCTACTGGGAAAGTTCTATTACTGATATAACTAACTCACATTTTTTTCTTTTTTTTTTTTTTTTTGAGACGGAGTCTCGCTCTGTCACCCAGGCTGGAGGCAGTGGCACGATCTTGGCTCACTGCAAGCTGCGCCTCCCGGGTTCACGCCATTCTCCTGCCTCAGTCTCCCGAGTAGCTGGGACTACAGGTGCCCACCACCACACCCGGCTAATTTTTTTTTGCATTTTTAGTAGAGACGGGGTTTCACCGTGTTAGCCAAGATGGTCTCGATCTCCTGACCTCGTGATCCGCCCGCCTCCACCTCCCAAAGTGCTGGGATTACAGGCATGAGCCACCGCGCCCGGTCTAACTCACATTTTTAATTCATTCACAAATTTATTGATTGATGAATTCGTGTGTGTAAATATATAATCTATAATCTTGACTGTAGGAGAGATAGGCAATAAAATAAATAAGGACATTACATGGGGTATAAGAAGGTAATAATTGTTACGGCAAAAAGTAGATCAGGAAAGAGGGTAGGGAGAACCATGAATGAAGGGTGGGGAAAGGGTTGCAATTTTAAATAGGGTGGTTGGTGAAAATTCCATTGTTCTGTGCAATTCTCATCATGACATTCCATTTAATCACTTGGATGCACTGTAAATTAATAATTTAACCTATTGTAATTCAATTGAGTAATGTCAAACTCCTTTGTTCAATTTTAGAGTATAAAAAAATTTTAATACAATAAATTGGGCCTATGATGCTCTCCTTGGAGAATATTATTCAAGCAGATATTTAATTGTTATCTGAAAGGTTGACTCCACCAAAGTTTGGGAAAATCAACACAGCCTCCTGAGAAGATAATTTTAAAACATTTGTTAGAGACACAGTTTCCCATGCCTCGGAAGTTAAACATAATCTCCATCCTCTCATCCAAACTCTATTTCAAGTGTCAATCTGCTGATAAATGAAAAGGAACCTGATACGCATTAACTTTTTATCTACCTGGTTACTTATTCTTCAAAACAATAAACAATAACTACCATTTATTGAAGATAAGATAAATATCAGATGAGGTAGCAAACTTAATACAGAATCCTCCTACAATTTTACAATAATGTTATAATCTTTCAAACTTCTCTCTCCCTTGCTTGATTTTACAGATTTATCTCAATGAAGCATTTAATGAAGCAACTAATGTATTTCTTTTATTTTTCCAAGAAGTCACAACTCTTTGTCCATTCACATTTCGTTCACTTTCCATAAAATTAAATTATACATTTATAGCAACAGGTAAAATCAATTTAAATCAGTTTGGTAGCAACAAACAGACAAACAAAAAAAAAAAAACATTTCACATGCAAATCAAAAAAAGTAAGGCTGGGCATTTTTCTTTAAGTACTGCTTATCCCAAGGTACTGTGTGGCCCTATCACATGATAGAACTAAAACTTTAAAAGCACTAAATAAAACTGACAATCAAAATCTCTCCTACTCCATCTTTTTCCTTTCATTTGGCCAGAGTTAATGCAGAAATATTTTAGCATTGCATTCCTTTCTGTCATGCTGGACCATGGGGAGGGTGAGCCTCCATCATTGTCAGGCAGGGAGAAATCATCACCTATGACAGGAGAGCAGAGAGACACCAGGATTCATAAGAGCTGGACAACATGTCACATACACAAGGAAGGCTGCAATCACAAAGTCAGAGAAAGCGAGGAGATCTGAAGTTTCTGAATGATATGACCAATGATCAGGCTTGGAGAATATTTCTAGAATATTAGACAGAAACCAGGAGCTAGACGATCAAAGAAAGACAAAGATAGGGATAAATCAAAAGCACAACCAGTCAGTGCCTGGAAGACTGAGGCAGCTGGGTGCCATCTTTCAGCCAGTCTTTCTCTCTGACATTTCTCCATTTCTCCAGGCGAGACCAATGTCCTCTCCCTTTCTTCCATGAGATTTATAACACTGTGTCAATGCTATGTCCAATTCCCTAGGTAAGACTTCTTATCTTAGTAAACATACTTGTCACAAGTTAAACACAAAGAAAACAATGTTTAATGCTACTTTGTGGGTATTTCCTAAAGCTCAGAAGTGGAAAGAAAATCACAGAAGAAAAAAAATTGGACATTCTCAGGAATCCAAAATGTAGGAGTGTGGGTGTTGAGGGAGAGATAAAAGAGAAAAGTCAATATTCAAGTACTTGATCTTTAAAATAGTAAAAAATTTATATGACTATGGTTTTGGATGCTAGATGTCATCTGCATCTGATCCTCTTGTGACCGTTTTAAAACATGGCCACAAATTCTTTGCTGGGCTGGGCAGGGATCTATGTCTCCTCCCCTTGATTCCGGCCAAGATGTGGCTTCTTCGACAAATAGAGTGTAATAGGTTTCTCTAGAGGGACAGCTCTAATAGGATAGCTATATATATATATGAAAGGGAGTTTATTAAAAAGTATTGACTCATACGATCACAAGGTGAAGTCCCTTTTAGCCAGGCGTGGTGGCATATTCCTGTAGTCTCAGCTACTCAGGAGGCTGAGGCAGGAGAATTGCTTGAGCCTGGGAGCCTGGGAGGCGGAAGCAGTGAGCCGAGATTGAGCCATTACAAGTGCACTCCAGCCTGGGTGACAGAATGAGGCCTTGTCTAAAACAACAACAACAACAACAACAAGGTGAAGTCTCGCAACAGGCCGTCTGCAAGCTGAGGAACAAGGAAGCCAGTCTGAGTCCCAAAGTCCCAAAACCTCAAAAGTAGGGAAACCTATGATGCAGCCTTCAGTCTGTGGCTGAAGGTCTGAGAGCCCCTGGCAAACCACTGGTGTAAGTCCAAGAGTCCAAAAGCTGAAGAACTTGGAGTCTGATGTTCAAGGGTAGGAAGCATCCACCACGGGAGAAAGTTGAAGGCTGGAGGACTCAGTAAGTCTGCTCTTTCACCTTCTTCTGCCTGCTTTATTCTAGCCTAGCCATGCTGGCAGATTGAGGGTGGGTCTGCTTCTCCCAGTCCATTGACTCAAATGATTCAAATCTCCTTTGGCAACACCCTCACAGATACACCCAGGAGCAATACTTTGCATCCTTCAATCCAATCAAGTTGACACTCAATATTATCCATCACACAGGGTTCATAAGAAGTGACACAATGACTTGATGGTAAATCCTAAAAGCCCAGGCCACTTCTGCCTGGTGTGCTGGAAAACTCACTCAGGAGCCCTAAGCTGCCCAATGAGTTCAGCTAGCTTGAGCCCACTATGGAGAGGCTACAAATAGGGACTCAGGTAAACAGACCCGGGCTTTGAATCATTCCAGAAGAAGCCCCAGTAATGGGGAGAGAAGATACGCCTTCGCAGCTATACTTTGTTTGAGTTTCTGACCACAGAAAGTATGGACATAATAAAATAGTTGTCTTATAATGCTAAGTTTGAGGGGATGGGGGTAGTGTGGAGGTGATTTGTTATACAAAAGAAATAATTGAAATATTCCCAATACTCTTGAGTAGTAAAAAGTATTTATTTATGTGCCCACTATACCCAAGCTGCACACACCCACAGGCATGCAAACTTTCATTATCTGCCTCTTTCCTTCTGAAGAGAAAAGAAAGTTAAATACTGTTTTAGCTGAGTTTTCCCTATAACACTGTTGTTGTTGTTGTTGTTGTTGTTGTGTTGTTGTTGTTGTTAGAAACTATTCAGGACCTTAAGAACAATCATTTCTTAAGAGGATATATAACCTATTCTTGAAGAATATGTTTTATTCAAGGACATGCTTTGACCTTTCTATTGCACTCAAAGGTTAAATTAAAGATTATATCATTCAAACCCCTAAGAGATGGGAAGAGGCACCCACATATGCTTACTACCATCTGTCTGCCTTTGCCCTACTCTTCTCTGCCTCTCACAGCCTTGTGCAAAGATCATCTGTCATTCCCAGTTCTGCAAGAGGTAGGATGTGCTCGTGTCTGATGCTCAGATTTGGAGCTGCAGATCCTCTCACTATGAACCAAGCAGATGGTATCCGTAAATCCAAACGCTAGATGAGAAATGGCTTTTATGTAGAAAGATCACTTTTAAATTATCCTATATGTCATGTTCCTGTGAGCCACTTTCTTCCAAATATTCTCAGCAACATCTTCATAGATGAATTTACTAAAAACATACTTTCTTTTTAAATGTAAGCCCAAGATAGATAGATGATCCAAGACCCAGATGATTCTATGACTTTCTCTTCCCATTTCATATATCTTGAAGAAACATTTAAAAAGTACAACAAAGATGTTTTGACTAACTGAAAAATTTATACACAGAAATACATATTCCTAATGTCTATTCAGAACTCCCAGATGTCAAAAAATTGTATACTCTAAATTAAAAGTTGCCAACTGCTTTCCTTCTTGAATATTAGGTATATTATTAAAGGAAGTTATATAAAATAATTCATGTTTCATAAAGGAGTTTGTCATATCTCTACACCATATAAAAAGAAAAGTAAATCCAGGGATCAAACACTCATAAATAAGAAAAGAAAGGAAGCTATTTTACTGGTGTCATACTTAATAGTAAAGAGACAGTGCTAATAGGTTCTAAGTGGCTGCTTATCTAAGCTTCTTAATTTGTAAGCATGTAATGGTTTTGACAATCTACTTCAACCAAATTCAGCTCTATGTCAGACACTCAAGGCAGAGCGCATGGTGTGTCCATTGTGAATTGCGGACAGGCACCTTCAAAGCACAGATGCAGAGACAGGGATGAATAGGACCTACACAGCTTCAGCAATGCTTCCTTGGACAAAAAAGAAAGCAATGAATTCCTGTGAACCTATTCTGAAGCGTGTGCCAGCATCACTTCCTGAGCCTGAGCCGTCAGAAGAATAAGGGATTTCCTGACTTTCAAAGTCCTCCATCCATGCTGGGCAGGCTCATTGCTAAAAGAAAGAATCCCTTCATCTCAGCAGCTTAATACAATATTTCTTGCTCATGTAACAGTGCAGTGAGGGTGGGTGGAGGGCTGTGTTCTATGCAGTGATTCAGGGACCTCAGATCCTTCTATCTTGTGACTCCATCATTGCCCAGCACCTTGGAGTCCTTTGTTAAATCCTCTCCATTGGGACAGCTCACTAGGGAAAAGTGAAGAGGTGTGACCTCACTTGGTCTCACCATCTCAGCCTTGATGGTGACACTCATCATTTTGCCTCACGTTCTTCAGGAAAGAACTAGTCTCATGACTCCACCTATATGCAAGCTCTGCCACAAACATTTAAAAAAAAAAAAAAAAAGGTTTCTTTTTTTTTTTTTTTTTTTTTTCCATTTTCCACAATTGAAAGAGTCTAACTGCAGCAGAGAATGATATGGTAGAAGATAGCCTGGAATCAATAGTGTGTGTACTAGACAGAATAATCCCCTCACCAAAGACCTCCATGTTTAATCTCAGAATCTGTGAATGTTACCTTATATGGCAAAAGGAACTTTGCAGAAGTAATGAAGTTAAAGATTTTGAGACCTTTTTAAAGTTCCTTCTCACTTTCCTAGTGGCTTCTTCCCTAATCCTGACTAGGAAAATTATCAACTAAAATCTTACATATTCCTTTAAGATGTAGCCCAATTTGGTGGAAACATACTAACATTTGATGTAGACATCATTGTCACCTCAATAATTTATTCCCATTATCTGTGAGAAAATGTAAAAGTTAGGCTGAACAATTATAATGTGGCATTTAAACTCCTCATTTACCAACCTCAAGATTTCCAATCTTAGAAATCATACTTAAAGTAAAGCTCTCAACATGTTATGCTATTCTTAGCTCAGTTAGAAAATGATGCTGGTTAGAGCAGCATAGCTATGATGTTGCCATGGTTATCCACCTATTAATGATTAAATTTGCTTCCTTTTATACTTATTAGAATGCATATTTTGAAAATGGAAAAGTTTCAGTGTATTAGAAGATTACAAGATCCAAAGTTCTCAAACAAAAGTTTATGTATTAGAAGCCTGTTTAGGCTCTGATGTTCAGAAGATACTTCTTGTATGTCCCCTATGGGTTTTGTTTTAATTTTATTTTTCTTATCAGCTATAAATGGATAAGCATTTTATGCATCAGAGATTCATTATAATTTCCTGGGAAGAGAGAAACCTGGTGAAAAATAGTATGAATTATTCAAAAATATAAATTTGTTTAAATATCACAAAGCATCAGCGAATTAAATGTTTATTTGTTTCAGTTATTTATCAGACCCATCCTCTCACATCTACATAGAAAATTATCACCATCAACTTCCAAGCCAAGCAAAGTTTTAGAATCACACAAATAAGATTAATGACTGCTAGTTTTTTACAGGAATGATCCTAAAACTCATAAGGCAAGACATTTTTTTTTCAATTTTATTTTTAAAATCACTCAACTGCTTGTCTCTTTTCCACCTTCCAGCACAGCAAATAATTAGTATCCTCACATTTATAGCCATCACTATAAGTTTTTAGAAAAAGAGCCAAAACTTGGAAACTGTTTACAACACATCTGAATCTTTAGATTATTTTGCTCTGTATTAGATGGGAAAAAAAAAGTTGGCGGGGGGACTATGATGTCATGTTTATCTTCCTATGCTTCTCTATCTGTTTATTCCACAGGCATTTCCTGAGTGCTTAGTATGTGACAAGCCCTGCCCTGATGCTAGGGATATGGGAATGAACAGACTCAGTTCCTATCTTTATAGAGCTTTTAATAGCACTGGTAAGAAATGATGAGACCTAAACCAAGGCTTGTGAATGGGGCAATCCCTTCTGAAAATAGCCTGACCTTCAAATTCTTCAGCCTATATTTTAAGCCTTTCTTGCAGGAATTTACCACGCTTCCTTCAAACACGCTATTTGTGTACATCATTAGAAACCAAATTCCTGTGACAATGGTCCTATTTGCTATCTGCAATGAGAAAATTATATCCAGATTTCAAGGTCTAACTCAAATCTCTCTTTCTCCATATGGCCTTCCATGACCTGACGTCCTCTCTCAGTCCTCTGGACATCTGAAACTCTTCATTTAATGTCAAAAATCATGTGGAAAACTTTTGACTTTCCAGTATGAGCCAGATACTTTACAAGGTATATTTTGTTTGCATATTGAATGAAACTTATAATGAAAATATCTCCATTTTAATATAAAAAGACTTGAATTTCAGTGGAGATAAATAAGTTACTACAGGCTGGAGCTACAATTCAACTCAGAACATTATGATTCAAAAGTCTATGTTATTTCTAACACACCATAATGACTTAATAATAAGTTTTAAATTTCTTATCATCTTATACATTCTGTTAAGTTAGGAATCATCTTTAGATATGTCTGTATTTCCCTTAACACCTAAAAACCAATGCTTTTTCCATGATAGATTCTGAATAAAATGCTGTTTCATGATTAAGGTAATCATGACCAAAATACAAGATAAAATTATAATAAATGTCTTCCTCCCCAAGTGATATATAAAATAACAATTAGAAGAGTCAGGAAGGCCAGGCAGGCTCATGCCTATAATCCCAGTACTTTGAGAGGCAGATTGCTTGAGTCAGAAGTTCAAGACCAGCCTGGGCAACATAATGAGACCCCTGCCTCTACAAAAAGTCTGAAAATTAGCAAGGCATGGTGGTGTGTGCCTCTAGGCCCAGCTACTTATGAAGCAGAGGTGGGAGGATTGCTTGAGCCCAGGAGGTCAAGGATGCAGGGAGCGATGATGGCATCAATGCTCTCCAGCCTAGGTCACAAAGCAAGACTCTGTCTCTAAACAGATAGATAGACACATAGATAGATAGATAGATAGATAGATAGATAGATAGATAGATCAGTTAGGAAGAAGAAAATCATAGTGGGCTAGCATAGGGTGGAAAAGAAGCTTAGAATGAAAGGTTGTGGAGAATTTAAGCTGCTGATGTTAGTGGGCAAAAGCATTTCAAATATGGGAAAAGCTAAGAGTAAAAGTTTAGAGATGAGAATGCAGAAGGTCTATCCATTGGTTTGCAATTGGAGGACTCTGACTACAACAGAATGATAGAGTATAAAATAGCCTAGAATGATTAGTGGGTGTAGTGGACAGAATAGTGTATGTCCCTCACACCCCGCAAAGACATCCATGTCCAATCCTGGAACTTATGAATATTACTTTATACAGTAAATGGGTCTTTGCAGAATTAATTAAGGATTTTGAGAGAGGGAGATAATCTAGGATTATCCAGGTGGGCACAGTATAATCAGAAGCATCCTTGTAAAAGATGGTCAGGGAATAGAAACAGATGTTAAGACAGAAGTAGGAATTTAGAGTGATACAAGCAAGGGGCCAATGAGTCAAGGAATGTAGGCAGCCTCTAGAAGCAGAAAAGGCAAGGAAACAGATTCCCTCCTGAAGGAATGCAGCTCTGCCAACACCTGATTTTAGACTTCTGATTTCCAAAACTGTAAGAGATTAAAATTGAATTGTCTTAAGCCAACCCATTTGTGGTCATTTGTTACAGGAACAATAGGAAACTAATAATATGGTACCAGGACGTCAGAAGCTTGAAGGCCATACTAAATAACTAAGAATCTACCCTGAATGCATTGAATTTTTCTAAGCTTAGAATGGAAATAAATTAATGTTATGAAGATGAATTATATTGTTACAGTTATTCAGTTATCTGAACCATTGTGGTAGCATTGAGAATGGAGCCAAGAGGCAAGTATGAAGGATTCTAGGAAGAAAATTGTAGAAATGCCTGGAGACTATCTCTGAGGAACTCAGAGAAAGCAAGAAAGATTCAAAGAGCATACCTAAATTATGAGTGTGAGAGGTATAACTGAGAGAACAATGTAGGTGGAATAGTAAGTGTTAAGGAAAATGGTACATGAAGTGCTATACATGTTGAGTTTAGTTATTTGAGGTCATATCCATTACACAACAGAAGATGGACTACTAGAGAAAGAGAGATGCTTGGATATGCTGCCAACTAATTGTGAGCTCCATGAAAGTAGAAATAAAATCCTTTTTTCATTACCTATAAACCCAAACATAGCACACTTCACGTAGTGGATGCTAAGAACATGGCTGTTGATAGGGGAGATACCTGATCATGCTAATAAAATGTCTTGCACCAATGGAACAGAACAGAGGCCTCAGAAATAACAATACACATCTATAACCATCTGATCTTTGACAAACCTGACAAAGGAGAAAGGGTTCCCTGTTTTATAAATGGTATTGGGAAAACTGGCTAGCCATATCCAGAAAACTGAAACTGGACCCCCTTCCTTCCACCTTATACAAAAATTAACCCAAGATGGATTAAAGACTTAAACATAAGACCTAAAACCATAAAAACTCTAGAAGAAAACCTAGGCCATAAAATTCAGGACATAGACACTGGCAAAGACTTCATGATTAAAACACAAAAAGCAATGGCAACAAAAGCCAAAATTGTCAGATGGGATCTAATTAAACTAGAGAGCTTCTGCACAGCAAAAGAAACTATCATCAGAGGGAACAGGCAACCTACAGAATGGAAGAAAATTTTTTATATCTATACATTTGACAAAGGGCTAGTATCTAGAATACAAAGAACTTAAACAAATTTACAAGGAAAAAAACCACATCAAAATGTGGGCAAAGGATATGAACACACACTTTTAAAAGAAGACATTTATGCACTCAACAAAACATATGAAAAAAAGGTCAAGGTCATTAGAGAAATGCAAATCACAGCCACAATGAGATATCATCTCACACCAGTTTGAATGGTGATCATTAAAAAGTCTGGAAACAACAGATGCTGGAGAGGATGTTGGAGAAATAGGAAAGCTTTTACATTGTTGCATGGAATGTAAATTAATTCAACCATTGTGGAAGACAGTGTGGCGATTCCTCAAGGATCTAGAACTAGAAACACCATTTGACCCAGCCGTCCCATTATTGGGTATACACCCAAAGGATTGTAAATTATTCTACTATAAAGACACATGCACACATATGTTTATTGCAGCACTATTCACAATAGTAAAGACTTGGAACCAACCCAAATGCCCATCAATAATAGACTGGATAAAGAAAATGTGTCACATATACACCATGGAATACTATGCAGTGATAAAAGAGGATGAGTTCGTGTCCTTTACAGGGACATGAATGAAGCTGGAAACCATCATTCTCAGCAAACTAGCACAGGAACAAAAAACCAAACACTACACATTCTCGCTCATAAATGGGAGTTGAACAATGAGAACACATGGACACAGAGAGGGGAACATCACACACTGGGACTTGTCAGGGGGTGGGGGGCTAGGGGAGGGATAGTGTTAGAAGGAATACCTAACATAGATGACAGGTTGATGGCTGCAGCAAACCACCATGGTACGTGTATACCTATGTAACAAAGCTGCATGTTCTGCACATGTATCTCAGAACTTAAAGTATAATAAAATAATTCTAAAAGTTAAAATATCTTTCAGACATTTCTGATTTGAAAACAGTCTCTTTGGGATAAATGTCTAGTTGAAGGGTTTATCTCTTTGTTAAGCGATATCCCCTCCTCCTCTTTCCAATTTTGCATTTGGATTCAGAAACCGTATATATCTATGTGGCTTAGATGGGAAGCATTGCCCAGCCTTCCTCTAGGTCTTGATATGTCTGCTGAACTATGTCTGGGCCTATTATTCCCTGGGTGTCTTTAACTGATCTCTGCTGAATTGGGACTGTTCCATGTGGCCACTTGAGCATCATTCTGGCACTGTTGTAGGTACCATGATCTCAGGCTACCAAGGTGATACAACCTCCTCATCCCTATCAAAGGCATCTTGTATTTCCTTCCAGCACATCCCCTGCCTCTTAGAGATAATTCCCTTGGAATTCTCAGTTGCTTCCTCTGCATCATTCTGAAGTGTGCTAGATCCAGTGAAGTTGTCATCAAGCCCAATGGCTTAGCTCTCCTCCCTCTGTCTTTGTTACTCAGCCATTCCCACATCATGATGGACATGATAGTGTTAAATGCAGATATCTCTGAGATTCAGGAAGGCTTTCTTGAACTGTACATTTGCAACCCTGAATCCTCCAAATTTATCTGAATATTTTAAAACAGACTGCTAGTTTTCTTATTGTCACTCTGTGGACTTTAAAATGTCATATTTGAGCAATGGCTTCACAGTGACTTCTTGGTTGTAGACAGAATCTTTTATTTCCTTCCTTAAAGCAATAAGCATAGGTCTCATGACTTGGCCTTAAGGATAGAAGACTGCAGAGAAAGCAAAGGAAATATTTGAGAAAGGAAAATTTATTGAAAGCCATTTCAAAATCATCATTTGCTTCTAAAATAAAAGGGTTGAAGACAAGAGCATGAATGAGAGTAGAAGGAATGAGAATAAGAAAGAATAAAGGTTGAGGACTGAAGTTGAGGAAGATTACAAAGCAGGATACAGAGAGGATAAGGAGACAGAGCAGACTCTGAAAAACAAGTATTGAGACAGGAGAATAACCCAGTGCTCACAGCACCCAAGTCCATAGGAGGAGAGAACTTACCAAGAGGAGATGAGTAAAAAAGTGAAGAGGTCAAGGAGAATGGAGATCCAAAAGGGACTCCAGGATCTACAAGTGTACAGTAACTGTTAACATTTGACAGGTCAGAGTTAAGAGTAGAATTTGTATTAGGACCCAGAGAAATTTCAGGAAATACTTCACAGTAGAATATTGCTTTCAATGTTATTGGTAGCCATTACACACACACACACACACGTACGCACACACACATACACACATACACTCAATATTTACTTTTGTTATTATCCCTATGTAAACATTACTGGTATATAGCCACCCTACTAAAGTATATTTTGTGTAGGTATGTATGTATGTGTGTGTGTGTTTGTGTGTGTGTGAGTGTACATGCATGTGTGGGTAAAACTCATTCTCAATTATTTTCTGTACATGTTACATAATTCTCCTTTTAAAACACACCAAAATTATTGTGATTTCAGCAGATGGTCATCTCAGTTCTTACCATAAAATTCTAAGGCCAGAAGAATGTTATTGGTCTAATAAGCTACTAAATAAAGTAATCATTTTGATTTTTCAAGAGTTGCTAAGCTTTAAGTAAGGAACAAATGTCAATTTTAGAATTGAAATTAAGGCTTCTGTTGTAAAAACACTGTATTAATTCCACAGAGAATTTATGAGGTAGTAGATTATATACCACCACATGTATCCAAAATTCATTTCATTAGATACTCAAGGAATTGAATTTTATACTTCAAATACCTTATTGGTCACTCCAAAATTCATTAATAATTACACTTTTTCAGTTAAATATTTCATCATAAAAATATATTCAATAAGGCAGGCAGATTATACTTTTCCATATATGATAGGTATCAAAATATCTCTGTGGTACTTTTTTTTAAATACACCTATTAAAATGGGCCAAATGAAAAAAAAGTGCCTGAACCGCAGAATGATCAACCTGATAAATGCTAAACTAAAAAGACTCATGAGTTCTAGACAAAGAGACTACAGGCAAGATATTTAAGCTTTTTGAACCCATTTCTCAATCTATACATTTATCTGAAATCTATAAAGATGTAGAATAATGAAGGGCATAACTCATATGCTAGGCCAAGATATGGTGCATAAATCTTAAGTGGTAAGATGCTACTCCTTTATCATTTATTTAAATGTTTCATGTTTTATAAAAATATAAAACAGGAAATACAGTTTAGTAATAGAATGGAGAATCAGCAAAAGATTCGTAGATTCATTCAGATTCACTTTCTCGCTTTCAACACAATATAATCATTTCAGCAGGCCATTCTGTTGATATATGTTCTAAGTATACAGAATATCAATGAAATTCCTGTGTTAGATTTTACAAAAGTAAAAATCGAATCCATGCAATTCATTCTTTTCTCACTTATTTAATGTCTAAATAAAAGCTCATCACCCTGATCGACAGAATGGCTGGAACTCTCAACCTCATTTCTTTTACCAAAACTTAATAAAGCCCACATGAGGCTACACAGTGACAAACAAAACTGAGATTTAGAACAGAAAGTATATTTGAGGGTATAACAGCTTATCAAAGGCTTGGCACATTCTCGAGTTATCAGATACAGAGGAAGACCTTGATACCAAATCAGGTAAACAATAAAAGCACATAAGATTTGCAGACTGATATCATCTAATTTACTGACCGTTTATGCTTCAAGAAAAGGACTAACATTTCTGAGGTTGAATGAGGCTGAAAAGAAAGAATAAAATGTTTGGTGACCATGGCAGCTGATGAGGGTATGCATTGCTGTCAGTAAATGCCATTGGCTGATATCTTCCATGCAAAGTGATGCATTGGTCCTGCAGAATTACATTTAATGCAGAAACCAGCACATGAGGGCACAGAGTTTGGCTCTTATATTATTACTTTTTAAAAGAAAATAAAATAGAAACTTAATTTTACAGACCTCTCATTGACGCTCCCTGAACTTAAATAAGTAAACATTAGTGTATGATTAAAAAAAGTGTTGTTTTTTTTTTTAAGTCACTAGGGTCCCAAGGGGTGAAAACAGCCACATAATTTGTTAGAAAAATGGCTTGCAACTAACATGCTGCTTTCCCCAGAAATAACCGGTATGTGGGGAAAACACAATGAAGCACATATTAGTAATGTAAAAGCTAGGTTTTAAAAAGACTCCAACTTTCAACAGATAGTTAACAATTTGCTTCTACATTATCAGATAAAAATCTGGGAAGGAATTCAGATGCATCTTTCCAATCCATCAGATGATATTCATGAACTTATTTTGCATATCGATTGGAGATTTGTCACATTATGGTCTCTAAAAATCAACATTTTTACAAGGTTGTTTTCCTTTCCTTTCAAGCCTTGTCTTTGATTTCTTATTCTCTCCCCAAATAAAAACATTGTATTCCACCAAAACCTTGCAAATCTCCAGATTGTTCCAGAAATGTTTCTCTGTGGAGCTGTTTGTTGTTTTTTCTTGAAATAATGGGTGGTTCAATAACTAGCTTTGTTTGTTTGCTTGCTTGCTTGTTTTCATAACATGCTTGAGTCTTCATATTAAAACCACTTGAGTTTCCCCTTTCCTCTGAACTTTCCTTTCCTGCAACACTTTTTTTATTGTGTCTCTGTATGTCCAGCTAAAGTATTACAGGTAAGAGAAGATGGGAGAATGGTCTATAATCCCCCAAGGTGAGAGAAAGGGGAAGCTCAGGTGCCTTTGGTATGAAGAATCGCTCAAGTGCGTTATGAAAACAAACAAATATGAAGAACCATGTAGGAAAAATTTGCTTCAATTTATCCCAGGTCATGACTAGCAACACAATTTGCAGGGTCTAGTGCAAAATGAAAATGTGGATCGGGAGCAAGATGGCCGAATAGGAACAGCTCCAGTCTCCAGCTCCCGGCGTGAGCGGCACAGAAGTCGGGTGATTTCTGCATTTTCAACTGAGGTACCGGGTTCATCTCACTAGGGAATGCCAGACAATCGGTGCTGGTCAGCTGCTGCAGCCCGACCAGCAAAAGATGAAGCAGGGCGAGGCATTGCCTCACCTGGGAAGCGCAAGGGGGAAGGGAATCCCTTTTCCTAGCCTGGGGAACTGAGACACACAACGCCTGGAAAATCAGGTAACTCCCACCCCAATACTGCGCTTTACCAAGGGTCTTAGCAAAGGGCACACCAGGAGATTATATCCCACACCTGGCCAGGAGGTTCCCACGCCCACAAAGCCTCCCACACTGCTAGCACAGCAGTCTGCTATCTAAAGGCAAGGCAGCAGTGAGGCTGGGGGAGGGGTGCCCGCCATTGCTGAGGCTTAAGTAGGTAAACAAAGCCACTGGGAAGCTCCAACTGGGTGGAGCCCACAGCAGCTCAAGGAGGCCTGCCTGTCTCTGTAGACTCCACATCTGGGGACAGGGCACAGCTAAACAAACAAAAAAAGCAGAAACCTCTGCAGATGCAAACGACTCTGTCTGACAGCTTTGAAGAGAGCAGTGGATCTCCCAACACGGAGGTTAAGATCTGAGAACGGACAGACTGACTGCTCAAGTGGGTCCCTGACCCCTGAGTAGCCTAACTGGGAGACATCCTCCACTAGGGGCAGACCGACACCCCACACCTCACACGGCAGGTACACCCCGAGACAATGCTTCCAAAGCAAGAATCAGACAGGTACATTCCCTGTTCAGCAACATTCTATCTTCTGCAGCCTCTGCTGCTGATACCCAGGCAAACAGGGTCTGGAGTGGACCTCAAGCAATCTCCAACAGACCTACAGCTGAGGGTCCTGACTGTTAGAAGGAAAACTAACAAACAGGAAGGACACCCACACCAAAACCCCATCAGTATGTCATCATCATCAAAGACCAAAGGCAGATAAAACCACAAAGATGGGGAAAAACCAGGGCAGAAAAGCTGGAAATTCAAAAAATAAGAGTGCATCTCTCCCTCCAAAGGAACACAGCTCATCGCCAGCAACGGATCAAAGCTGGTCAGAGAATGACTTTGACGAGTTGAGAGAAGAAGGCTTCAGTCCATCAAACTTCTCAGAGCTAAAGGAGGAATTACGTACCCAGCGCAAAGAAACTAAAAATCTTGAAAAAACAATGGAAGAATGGATAACTAGAATAATCAATGCAGAGAAGGCCATAAATGAACTGACAGAGATAAAAACCATGACACGATAAATACGTGACAAATGCACAAGCTTCAGTAACCGACTCAATCAACTGGAAGAAAGAGTATCACCAATTGAGGATCAAATGAATGAAATGAAGTGAGAAGAGAAGTCTAAAGAAAAAAGAGGAAAAAGAAATGAACAAAGCCTTCAAGAAGTATGGGATTATGTGAAAAGACCAAATCTACGTCTGACTGGGGTGCCTGAAAGTAAGGGGGAAAATGGAACCAAGTTGGAAAACACTCGGCAGGATATCATCCAGGAGAACTTCCCCAACCTAGTAAGGCAGGCCAACATTCAAATTCAGGAAATACAGAGAACGCCATAAAGATACTCCTCGAGAAGAGCAACTCCAAGACACATAATTCTCAGATTAACCAAAGTTGAAATGAAGGAAAAACTGCTAAGGGCAGCCAGAGAGAAAGGTCGGGTTACCCACAAAGGGAAGCCCATCAGACTAACAGCAAATGTCTCAACAGAAACTCTACAAGCCAGAAGAGAGTGGGGGCCAATATTCAACGTTCTTAAAGAAAAGAATTTTCAACCCAGAATTTCATATCCAGCCAAATTAAGTTTCATAAGTGAAGGAGAAATAAAATCCTTTACAGATAAGCAAATGCTTAGAGATTTTGTCACCACCAGGCCTGCCTTACAAGAGACTCTGAAGGAAGCACTAAACGTGGAAAGGAACAACCGGTACCAACCATTGCAAAAACATGTCAAAATGTAAAGACCATTGAGGAAGACAGAAACTGGATCAACTAACGAGCAAAATAACCAGTTAATATCATAATGGCAGGATCAAGTTCATACATAACAATATTAACCTTAAATGTTAATGGACTAAATGGTCCAATTAAAAGACACAGACTGGCAAACTGGATAAAGAGTCAAGACCCATCAGTTTGCTGTATTTGGGAGACCCATCTCACATGCAGAGACACACATAGGCTCAAAACAAAGGGATGGAGAAAGATCTACCAAGCAAATGGAGAACAAAAAAAAGCAGGGGTTGCAATCCTAGTCTCTGATAAAACAGACTTTAAACCATCAAAGATCAAAAGAGACAAAGAAGACCATTACATAATGGTAATGGGATCAATTCAACAGGAAGAGCTAAGTATCCTAAATATATATGCACCCAATACAGGAGCACCGAGATTCATAAAGCAAGTCCTTAGAGACTTACAAAGAGACTTAGACTCCCATACAATAATAATGGGAGACTTCAACACCCCACTGTCAACATTAGACAGATCAACGAGACAGAAAGTTAACAAGGAAATCCAGGAATTGAACTCATCTCTGCACCAAGCAGACCTAATAGACATCTACAGAACTCTCCACCCCAAATCAACAGAATATACATTCTTCTAAGCACCACATCACACTTATTCCAAAATTGACCACATGATTGGAAGTAAAGCACTCCTCAGAAAATGTACAAGAACAGAAATTATAACAAACTGTCTCTCAGATCACAGTGCAATCAAACTAGAACTCAGGACTAAGAAGCTCAATCAAAACTGCTCAACTACATGGAAACTGAATAACCTGCCCCTGAATGACTACTGGGTACATAACGAAATGAAGGCAGAAATAAAGATGTTCTTTGAAACCAATGAGAACAAAGATACAACATACCAGAATCTCTGGGACACATTTAAAGCAGTGTATAGAGGAAAATTTATAGCACTAAATGCCCACAAGAGAAAGCTGGAAAGATCTAAAACTGACACCCTAACATCACAATTAAAAGAACTAGAGAAGCAAGAGCAAACACACTCAAAAACTAGCAGAAGGCAAGAAATAACTAAGATCAGAGCAGAACTGAAGGAGATAGAGACACAAAAATCCCTCCAAAAAATCAATGAATCCAGGAGTTGGTTTTTTGAAAAGATCAACAAAATTGATAGACCGCTAGCAAGACTAATAAAGAAGAAAAGAGAGAAGAATCAAATAGATGCAATAAAAAATGATAAAGGGGATATCACCACCGACCCCACAGAAATACAAACTACCATCAGAGAATACTATAAACACCTCTATGCAAATCAACTAGAAAATCTAGAAGAAATGGATAATTTCCTGGACACTTACACTCTCCCAAGACTAAACCAGGAAGAATTTGAATCCCTGAATAGACCAATAACAGGCTCTGAAATTGAGGCAATAATTAATAGCCTACCAACCAAAAAAAGTCTAGGACCAGATGGATTCACAGCTGAATTCTACCAGAGGTACAAGGAGGAGCTGGAACCATTCCTTCTGAAACTATTCCAATCAACAGAAAAAGAGGGAATCCTCTCTAACTTATTTTATGAGGCCAACATCATCCTGATACCAAAGCCTGGCAGAGACACAACAAAAAAAGACAATTTTAGACCAATATCCTTGATGAACATTGATGCAAAAATCCTCAATAAAATACTGGTAAACTGAATCCAACAGCACATCAAAAAGTTTATCCACCATGATCAAGTGGGCTTCATCCCTGGGATGCAAGGCTGGTTCAACATATGCAAATCAATAAATGTAATCCAGTATATAAACAGAACCAAAGACAAAAACCACATGATTATCTCAATAGATGCTGGCCTTTGACAAAATTCAACAGCCTTCATGCTAAAAACTCTCAATAAATTCGGTATTGATGGAATGTACCTCAAAATAATAAGAGCTATTTATGACAAACCCACAGCCAATATGATACTGAATGGGCAAAAACTAGAAACATTCTCTTTGAAAACTGGGACAAGACAGGGATGCCCTGTCTCACCACTCCTATTCAACATAGTGTTGGAAGTTCTGGCTAGGGCAATCAGGCAAGAGAAAGAAATAAAAGGTATTCAGTTAGGAAAAGAAGAAGGCAAATTGTCCCTGTTTGCAGATGACATGATTGTATATTTAGAAAACTCCATCATCTCAGCCCAAAATCTCCTTAAGTTGATAAGCAACTTCAGCAAAGTCTCAGGATACAAAATCAATGTGCAAAAATCACAAGCATTCTTATACACCAGTAACAGACAAACAGAGAGCCAAATCAGGAATGAACTTCCATTCACAATTGCTTCAAAGAGAATAAAATACCTAGGAATCCAACTTACAAAGGATGTGAAGGACCTCTTCAAGGAGAACTATAAACCACTGCTCAGTGAAATAAAAGAGGATACAAACAAATGGAAGAACATACCATGCTCATGGATAGGAAGAATCAATATTGTGAGAATGGCCATACTGCCTAAGGTAATTTACAGATTCAATGCCATCCCCATCAAGCTACCAATGAGTGTCTTCACAGAACTGGAAAAAACTGCTTTAAAGTTCATATGGAACCAAAAAAGAGCCCGCATTGTCAAGACAATCCTAAGTCAAAAGAACAAAGCCAGAGGCATCAGGCTACCTGACTTCAAACTATACTACAAGGCTACAGTAACCAAAACAGCATGGTACTGGTACCAAAACAGAGATATAGACCAATGGAACACAACAGAGTCCTCAGAAATAATACCACACATCTACAGCCATCTGATCTTGGACAAACCTGAGAGAAACAAGAAATGGGGAAAGGACTCCCTATTTAATAAATGGTGCTGGGAAAATTGTCTAGCCATAAGTAGAAAGCTGAAACTGGATCCTTTCCTTACTCCTTATACGAAAATTAATTCAAGATGGATTAGAAACTTAAATGTTAGAACTAATACCATAAAAACCCTAGAAGAAAACCTAGGGAATACCATTCAGGACATAGGCATGGGCCAGGACTTCATGACTAAATCACCAAAAGCAACGGCAACAAAAGCCAAAATTGACAAATGGGATCTCATTAAACTAAAGAGCTTCTGCACAGCAAAAGAAACTACCATCAGAGTGAACAGGCAACCTACAGAATGGGAGAAAATTTTTGCAATCTACTCATCTGACAAAGGGCTAATATCCAGAACCTACAAAGAACTCAAACAAATTTACAAGAAAAAAAAAACAACCCATCAAAAAGTGGGCAAAGGATATGAACAGACATTTCTCAAAAGAAGACATTCATACAGCCAACAGACACATGAAAAATGCTCATCATCACTGGCCATCAGAGAAATGCAAATCAAAACCACAATGAGATACTATCTCACACCTGTTAGAATGGCAATCATTCAAAAGTCAGGAAACAACAGGTGCTGGAGAGGATGTGGAGAAATAGGAACACTTTTACACTGTTGGTGGGACTGTAAACTAGTTCAACCATTATGGAAAACAGTATGGCGATTCCTCAAGGATCTAGAACTAGAAGTACCATATGACCCAGCCATCCCATTACTAGGTATATACCCAAAGGATTATAAATCTTGCTGCTATGAAGACACATGCACACGTATGTTTATTGTGGCACTATTCACAATAGCAAAGACTTGGAATCAACCCAAATGTCCATCTGTGACAGACTGGATTAAGAAAATGTGGCACATATACACCATGGAATACTATGCAGCCGTAAAAAAGGATGAGTTCATGTCCTTTGTAGGGACATGGATGCAGCTGGAAACCATTATTCACAGCAAACTATCGCAAGAACAGAAAACCAAACACTGCATGTTCTCACTCATAGGTGGGAACTGAACAATGAGATCACTTGGACTCGGGAAGGGGAACATCACACACCGGGGCCTATCATGGCGGGGGGGGGGCGGGGCGGGGATTGCATTGGGAGTTATACCTGATGTAAATGACGAGTTGATGGGTGCTGACGAGTTGATGGGTGCAGCACACCAACATGGCACAAGTATACATATGTAACAAACCTGCACGTTATGCACATGTACTCTAGAACTTAAAGTATAATAACAAAAAAAAAAAAGAAAATGTGGAGCCCTTTTCCATGAATTGCTAAGGACTTTAAGAAGTTGTGCCAGGCTCAGTGGGTCACGCCTGTAATCCCATCACTTTGGGAGGCTGAGGCGGGCAGATCACGAGGTCAGGAGATCGAGACCATCCTGGCTAACATGGTGAAACCCCATCTCTACTAAAAATACAAAAACAAAATTAGCTGGGAGTGGTGGCGGGCGCCTATAGTCCCAGCTACTGGGGAGGCCGAGGCAGGAGAATGGCGTGAACCTGGGAGGCGGAGCTTGCAGTGAGCCGAGATCGCGCCACTGCACTCCAGCCTGGGCGACAGAGCGAGACTCTGTCTCAAAAAAAAAAAAAAAGAAGTTAACACCAGAGCATTAAACCAACACAGGACCCTTCTAATGTAGGGCCTGAGTGCTAGTGCATAGGATACATAATATACTGTTAATATGTTGGTAAAAAAAAAAAAAGCATTACACAGCTATAATTTTAGACACAGTGCTGAACAAGTCTTTGCTTTTGTTTTTAGTTTGTGTGCTTATTTGTCTTTTATCTTTTTAAATGCAAGTGTTCTCAGGAAACATCGATAAGCTGCTGCTCATTGTGCCTGCCTTAGCCTTCCCCTCCCGCTTTCAAAAGTAGAATCTATGAGACATAGGCTTTCTTGAGGTGGTTTATTTTTGCAAATTACCCCAGGGAACCAAAGAGGCATACTGTGGACAGTGAAATAGGAAAGGAAGAAATCCAAGGATGTTGTGATGGTTAATTTTATATGTCAACTTGACTGGGCTAAGGGATACCCAGATAGCTGTTAAAATATTATTTCTAGGTTTGTGAAGGTGTTTCCAGAAGGATTAATATTTGAATCAGTAGATTGAATAAAGAAGATGCCCTCACCAATGCAGGTGGGTATCATTCAATCTGTTGAAGGCCTGAATAGACCAAAAAATGTGCAGGAAGAGTGAATTCCCTCTCCCTTCTTGACCTGGGATATTCATCTTCTACTGCCCTCAAACATTGGTCCCCTGGTTCTGAGGCCTTCAGACTCAGAGTATTACTTACGCCATTGTCTTCCCTGGTTCTCAAGTCTTCTGGTTTGTACTGGAACTACACCACCAGCTTTCCAGGGCTTCTGGCTTACAGAAGGAAGATTGGGGGACTTCTCAGTCTCCATAATCCCATAAGCCTATCTATATATCTAGATATAGATCTATATCTATATAGATATATCTAGATATCTAATATATCCTATTAGTTTTGTTTCTTTGGAGAAGCCAGTCTAACACAGTTGTGTTACTGAGACTGCCACTGTTATGGGAAACTGGGCTAGATCTCCCTGAAACCCTCTGAGGGGCAACAGAGAATGTGCCTCAACATTGTACACCCCACCTAAGAGGTGGAAGGAGCTTTTATCCTCTGGGTCATGTTGCCCGTTAGCCAAATATGGCCCTATAAGGGGTTAACTCCCTGGGCTTTCCATATCGCATGTGAGAGTGCCTGGATAAAGACTTCATGCAGTTGAAACTGGGCTCTGTCGGGGGGTGGGCAAACAGGCCCTGATACAGTGATCCCCCACCCAAGCTGGGGCTTACCAGCAGCACACCCAAATTGATTTCTAACTAAAGCTCTTTACTACTCCAAATACCTATTAACACCTTTCTGGACGGGGCTATACATGCAGCACAATTTGGAACAAAGAAGAGCAACTATTATGGGAGTTAGATCTTCCTTTTCAAAGAAATCCCACCTTGAAAAGGGCAGATTAGGTATCTGAAAGACCAATGGAAAGATTAGGACATAGAGAATGAAAGCCTGACTCCAGCTGAAGGGCAGTTGTGTAATTGTTTTGAATGTCCTCCCACAGATAGAAACATGAGGAGATGGCCCCACCAACTGTGTTCTGTGCCAGCTCTCCGGGAACTCTTTAATGTATATCCAGAGAGTTTTAACAGGAGGGATATCACTTTTATGCTGTATAAGTCAGACATTTTTTGAAACGATTGCTCGATGAAACAGAAAATAACCTTTCTGCCTGCAAACTGGTAATAGTAAAAAGTTATAAGTGAACTTGGCTACAGCTAAAAATTACACAAAGAGAAAACAGTTCCTTGTTTAAGACAATTCTAAACACAAGCACTCTTGGTCTCCAAGACAGCTGGCAGTAATTTGCACAGACATATTGTGCATAAATGTCTTCTTACTATATTTGTTTAACTGTGACAGCAGACTCACAGAGCAATCTCAGCACTGAGAGGGGAAACTCCCTAAATATGTTTTGTGTAGGTGTTTCCACAGAAGTCATACAATTAACATAGAAATCAGGAAAACAAAACAATCTTTACATAACTAAGTTTACATTTCTACTTTTATTTAGGAACTCTATGTTTATGTTCATTTTCCATCAATAATTTGCTATAAAAATTGCTTTCAAGCATCTTCTCTAAAGCACTTTGCCCATTTTCCCATCAGTCAGGCAACATTGTTGATGATGTCCTGAGCCCTGAACTTGATAGTGTGTCAGCAAGATGTTGATACATCTAGCAAAACACAAACATTTCTGTCTCCTAAGGAGGCTATAAGTGAAATATCAAAATGGCAGCATTTCCTGTACTGAAGAAACCATTTTTATTAGGTTTTTAAAGACCAGATTTATCTAAAGAGCAAATAAAATGCTTTGAAAAAATGCTTTTATCAAGATTTTCAAAATGTAATTGCTTTACTCTTAAATGTTTATTTGTAATTGGACAACATGACTTTAAATATTTAGTTTTCCATCTGTTTTAAAATGTGAACACCCACAAAGGTTGTATGTTGCCAGTTTTCCCTATGCTCCTTTTTATTGCCACAGTACACTTCTGCTTATAAACCTGGTAATTTCACATAAAAATAGCTCAATAGCATGGGCCTACAAAGCAAGACTCCTTTAAAACTAGTGTATAAGTGTATTAAAAAACAGACCAAGGTATATTTAAATTTATTCTTAGATATGGGATTTCAATAAAAATTCCTTTATATCGATAAGGATATTATTTGCAGACCTCACATGAATTAAAGTTTTACTTCCAATATTACAGGCAAAGACAATATTACACACAAAAAATTCAAACTTAGAGAGAAACCTGGAACTTCATGTTCTTTGTATTACATTTTATTTCTATATTTCATATTTTCTCTTTGCCACATCTATTTGTAATGCAATAAAATAAAACAAATATGTTAGAACTTTCTCTCTAAGTCTGGGTAAGTTTCAACACAGCAAATCATAAAGTATCCAAGTCTCAGTTACCTGACCAACAAAATGAGGATATTGTACCAAACAACCACTGTCACCTTAAGCATTATAATTAAGTGTTGTCACTGTTTTTATTGTAGACCTTCTGGTGGAAGAGAGGCCTGGAAACCTTCCTGCATTGTCTTAGTTAACTGGCTTTATCCAGAGAAGAAACAAACTTCTCATATCTTCATAACAGGAGGTAGTTTTGCAACTTATAGTGAGGTGCCCACCAAAGTTAGGCTCCTACATTCCCACAGATACTGAGAAATAGGGGGTACTATCCTCCTTGATTATTACATTTCAAAGAGATGGCTCCCAGGTTCTTGAGAAAGACTTCACGGGGTCACAAAGTTGACAAAAGGTCTATCTAGTTTTCAAAAGAGTATCTACACATTTCAAAGAGAAGAGAAAGCACTTAGTACAACAAGTTTTCCAAAGTAATTGCTCTTTTAAAAAAAAGTAGGAGTGGGGCATTTTCCTTATTTTCAACAGGGAAAGTTAAGCCTCTTATTTTTCTTTTTCTTTTTCTTTTTTTTTTTTTTGAGACAGAGTCTTATCTTGCTCTGTTGCCCAGGCTGGAGTGCAGTGGCACGATCTCGGCTCACTGCAACCTCCGCCTCCCGGGCTCAAGCAATTCTCCTGCCTCAGCTTCCTGAGTAGCTGGGATTAGAGGTCATGTACCACCAGGCCCAGCTAATGTTTTGTATTTTTAGTAGAGACAGAGTTTCACCATGTTGCCCAGGCTGGTCTCAAACTCCTGGCCTCAAGTGATCCACCCGCCTCAACCTTCCAAAGTGCTGTGATTATAGGTGTGAGCCACCATGCCTGGCCTTATTTTCCATTTCTATTTGTCCTTAACAGTAATTCTTAGTACAAGTTCTAGTTTTTTTTCAGTGGTTTCCTAACTGGTATATAGATTTCAGTTTCGTTCTCAAAGTTACATCTTCATCACTTCCCACTCAGGGTCTTGCCATGTTTATTTGCCTTGGGGTTTTTATGCTGCATGGCAAAACGCATCAGCTGGCAATTGCCATAGAAATGAGGGTAGCATGCTCATTTACTAAAAGACTGGGGAAAGGATTCACGGTTGGAGTGTCCCACGGGTAGTTGGAATCGGAGTCTGTAGAGTGTTCCAAGAGAAGAACAAAATCCCCTCCAAACTCAGAAAACCTTTTTCTAAAGGTTTTATAGAAGGAAACAAGAATGATTTTATTATTAAAGAACTTTGAACTAGAATGTAATAATTCACAGTACAGGCAATTGATTAAAGACATTGTAAAGATAGAAAGTAATCTTCCTCTTTTATATAGATTATAAATCTTCCTCTTTTATGTATAGTCCATTACACTTATGTTTCCAAGATAAAATTGCTGATTTTCTCATATCTCTATGACTTTGAAGTCAAGTGACAGCTGAAATTACACTTTTAATCTCCTGGAGACGGAAGCTATCGCATTATCTTCCTCCATCATTACATTTCAGCCATCTGGCTTTCAGGTACTGGAGGGAACAATCCTAAATTGTGAGACTGGCAAGAAGCTTATTTAGAATTTTACTTTCTACAAGAAGGTGAAAGAACTGGGGGTGGGGGTGATGCATAGTACACTAGGGAGTTTGGGCATGCACTTTCACGTAAGAGCTCACGGCCAGTGGAAGCAGTGGACACTCATGCCTTTGAAGGATTTTGTGAGCTTGGAAAATGTGCATATCAAAGGTGACCAGTGAAGGCTTGAAACCATTGTGCTCTTTCCCAATTGTTTTGTATAATTTAAGAGTCTCACTATCATTGGATAACGCTAGATAAAAGGAGGAAACTTTTCATACATGACACAGATTGAATTTCTTATGAACTAGGAATGGGAAAAAAGTAACTCAACTCAGAGTTACTATTCTTAAAAACAGTAATATGTGACGCTTTTACACCAAATGTGGTAGAATAAAATTCAGAACTATATTTAATTATTGCCTCTTTTATACCAGTTACTGTTCCATGTAAGCATGACTGAGAAGATCTTTGCCATGATGGAAATCATAATGTGGTAGGAAAAAATCACACAAATATGCAGATGATTGTAATAAAGGAGGATAAATTATAAAGAGAGAAGTACAGGAAGTTATGGATGTTGCTTAAAACCCATATTTGGGGTGTTAAGGAACGTTTACAGATATAGAAAAGTTTAAACTGAGACCCAGAAGATGGGTGGGAATTACTATGTGTATGTACAATATCCTAAGGGGTACCATTCAATATTGATTTAAAGCAGTGACCTTGACCGAATGCGGTGGCTCATGCCTGTAATACCAGCACTTTGTGGGGGCTGAAGTGGGTGGATCACTTGAGCTCAGGAGGAGTTGGGGACCAGCCTGGGCAGCATAGCAAAACCTCATCTCTATAAAAAATACAAAAATTGCAGGGCATGGTGGTGTGCACCCATGGTCCCAGCTACTCAGGATGCTGAGACAGGAGGATCACTTGAGCCCAGGAGGTTGAGAATGCAGTGAGCCATGTTCATACCACGACACTGCAGCCTTGGCAACAGAGCAAGACCCTGTCTCAAATAAATAAACAAAAAGTAGTGACCTCCAAGTAAAAAAAAAATCCAATTCTCTAAATATGTTTTTACACAAGTAAGACAGTCTGGGCTATATCTTAGAAATATTTCAATGTAAAATAGTTAAGCTTCAAAGCAGAAAATTTTCATTATCTGGAAAATACTTTTATTCATGATATCTCATTTCTTTAGCGGTGTCAGATAAAATGTTCTTTTGTTTCATGAACTTTAGATTTGATTGATAAAAAGGTTAGAAAATTACTTGATCAAAATGGCTATACTTTTCCTTCAAAAGGAGCTCACTGAGTAATTAACAGGTGCAGAGAGAAATCATGATGTTACCTACCTGCAGTGATTGATGCTTCCCAATGTCACACAGTAACACAATTATGAGAATGCTTTGACATCTGCTGTAACAATTGACCGCACTGAGGATGCTGCCTGCTAAGGATGCTTGTTACCTATGACTGCTCTCCCATTAGGGACTGGACCACGACTACTCTTTCTGAACACAGCTGTTTAAAGGTAGATTACATGTTCCTACAATACATCTTCTGTTGTCTACCTCAAAGGGGTGACCTAATGACAGTCTCCAAAAAATTCACATAAGCGAATACAATTTTTTTTTTTTTTTGGAGACACTCTTGCTTTGTCACCCAGGCTGGAGCATAATGGCATAATCTCGGCTCACTAGTAGCCTCAACCTTCCAGGTGTAAGTGATTCTCCCACCTTAACCTCTTGAGTAGCTGAGATTACAGATATGTGGCACCACACCCAGCTAATTTTTGTATTTTTAATAGAGATGGGGTTTCGCAATGCTGTGCTGGCTGGTTTTGAACTCCTGACCTTACGTGATCCACCTGCCTTGGCCTCCCGAAGTGCTGGTTTTACAAGTGTGAGCCACCGTGCCCAGTCACAATTTTCTACTGAGAAATCTTTTTAAAAATCAAGGTGAAATTTTACCTTTGTAATCTCAACACTTTGGAAGGCTGAAGAGGGAGGATCACTTGAGGCCAGGAATTCACGACTAGCCTAGGCAACATCACAAGACCCTGTCTCTACATTAAATTTAAAAATCAGCTGAGCCTAATGGCCCCCACCTGTAGTTAGTCCTAGCTGCTCAGGAGGCTGAGGTCGGAGGATCACTTGTGTCCAGGAATTCAAGGCTGCAGTGAGCTACGATCACACCACTGCACTCCAGCTTAAGTGACAGAGCGAGACCGGAAAGAGAAAGAGGAAAGGGTATATGAATAAATCCCTGCATTTTTAAATCATGAAAACTTCTTAGAGGCTATTTTTTAATAGCTCAGTTCATAGATACATAATTGGTATATTTCAGTACTTTATTAAATGAAATAAATATTTCCCACAGAAGATACTTGATGAAAGGAGAATGCTTTTCTTTTTTCCATTTAGAATAATAGTAAATTCAATTAAAATGTATTTAATTCATTGACTGGAAGTTAGGCAAAGTATGATTAGTTTACAGGATACTGTAAATATATGATAAGTGGCAGATAATGGTAATCAGGAGGTTCTTTAGTTGAGCTTTTTAAAGTTAAATATTAATATGTGTTGACACTGCACATCACATGGAAATTAATCCTTAAGTTGGAAATTTAGGTAAAATTGCAACTAATCATTTTAATTGTGTAATTGCCTACACAACTGGACAAAATGGACTGCTTGCTACAGCTGTGTCACCGATAACTTTGTAATTATATCTTAGTGTCTTGAGGAACAAAATAATCCACCAACACTGTATTATCCACTAACAGAACTATAAAGCAATGAAGTTACGGGCAATACAGGCCCATGCAAATATGCTCAAATGTTATGGTCCTCTAAAATCTCCAGGCTGGCTATCAGGATTTTTATCTCATTCCAAATAAAAATAGCCTTATCTCTTTTCAGATTATAAAATAATAAATGTTCGATTTTTAAAATGTCCATACAAGACAGAAATGTAAAAGGAATAAAGAGGAAATCAGCTTCAATGTCTCCACCCAAAAAAATCACACTGCTAATATTTCTTTTTATATCTGCCACACTTTTTACCATCTATACAGATTTTCTTACAAAAACTGAATCATTTTTAAACAATGTCGTTCATCTTGCTCCTTTTACTTATTAAAATACTTTGGAATTTGTACATATAATCTATTTTCTTTAATGCATATATATTTTTTCAATGTATATATTTTCCTTATTTAACCATTCCATTTTAAAAATAAATTTAGTTTCTATGTTTCTTTTTTTGCTATTAGTATTATAAGAAGCACTTTGACAAAAATTCTTATACCACTTTTATGCACTTTATTTACATTTCTGGGCCAAAGAGGATTTATAACTTAAAGGCT
The DNA here is from genome assembly GCF_009764315.1 of Trachypithecus francoisi. NCBI lineage: Eukaryota > Metazoa > Chordata > Mammalia > Primates > Cercopithecidae > Trachypithecus > Trachypithecus francoisi. Next base: position 40,296,873 of record NW_022681460.1, read on the forward strand.
TTGGTCAAATATTTGTAAATTTTCCTCTAAAGTAGTCATCAATTTCCTGTTTCATTAATAATAGATGAAACAGACTGTTTCCTGTTACTTTCACCAACACTGGTTCTTATCAACATTTTAAACTTTTGTCACACTAGTTTGATTTTCTAAGGTCTAGGGTGGAATACCAAAGAGGGGACACCAGGGGTAATATAGATGTTCATGTTCTTGATTGTAATGCTATTTCATAGGTACATACCTATGCCAAAACTCAGAAATTATATACTTCCAATACATGCAGTTTATTCCATGTGGACATGGCACTCATTTCTGGGGCTAGGGCAAGCCTAATTCAGCCCAAACCGAGCTTCAGTGTCCTGGCTTTTAAATTACTGATGACTCAGCATTGGCTTCCCCATAATCCTGTTTCTCACCTATAATCCAGAGAAAAGGGGATAGGAGAAAGTGATATTAGTACTGCCATCAAAGTAAGGAAGCTTATCCCAAAGCAGGGGAATGTGAAATATAAGCAAAGGCCAGGTTTAGGGAGACAGGCACAGAGCAGGGGACATACTGATCTTCACTGGGTCCCTAAAAGGCCAGCTAACGTGACAGCACCAACTACAAGCTCCAGTTCAGAAATAAGTTTAGAAATAGACCTTGGATACATACGTGGAAACAAAAGAAACAAAAGGCAAAGCTGTTCACGAAAGCAAGGGTTAGGGTTACAGGCCTAAAGAGATCCAGAGCACGAAGTGGAAGTAGCACAGAATGATGAGCGTCCTGGGCTCCCTGCTGGGCTTGAAGAAATACAAGAGCTGTGGGAAATACTTCAGTGGGAGATTTACTGCTCTCATTGGGGGGTGCCTGCTGTTTAGAAAGAGTAGAAGCTATGTTCCTAAACAGGTTGCACTCAACTTAGCATGCATTTTGGAATGCCTCTATCAAGTAAGACTCTAAAGGAAATGTAATAGGCTTTAAAAATGTAGAATATTGCTGAAAAGACAGACTAAAATTTTGTAAGTTTTGATAAAAGATACGAGTGTTTTAGATGACATTCGACATTCTCAAAAACAATGAAGCAGTTTACATAGGTGGTGAATTTTTTCAGGTGATCCAAGAAAGTGTCATGATTAACCTCCTCATGGGTGACCATGCTATCACCAACAGACCTTGAACTTCACAAGAGATACATTTTACATAATTGAAATGAATTTGGGGGCAATTTAGCAAAGTGAAACTAATGACTCTTTCTCTTCTATTTTTTTTTTTTTTGTATCAATGTCTTCACCTACCCCTACTAAACAAAACAAAACAAAACAAAAACAGATGAAACTCAGCCACATTATTTTTTCTCAATTTTTTAAATCAAATAAATGCTTACTTGCCATTAGCTGATACATATTAGGTAGTCAATGCAATCATGCCCATTTGTTATACTCAGTTCAAGGCAATGAAACATTGACGCTTTGGCATTATCTCTTTACAATATCAAAGTGTGACAGTGTGACTTTACAGAGTTTTGTGAACAGTCACAGAGTATCAGGTAGAGGTTGATCAACCATGGGGTGCTAGGTTGAATATTACGTTGGGGAGTGTCTATGAGGGTGTTTCCAGATAAGGTTTGAATCAGTGGACTCAGTAAAGAAAATTGTCCTCCCCAGTGTAGGGAGGCATCACCCAATCCACTGAGGGCTTGAATAGAACAAAGAGGTACAAGAAGGAAGAATTTACCCCTATTGCTTCCTGCTTGCCTGGCTGAGCTGAGGCATCAGTCTTCTCCTGCCCTTTGACTGGGATTTATGCCACTAACTCCCTCTGGTTCTCAGACCTTCAAACTCGACTGGAATTACACCACTGGCTTTCCTAGGTCTCCTGCTTTGCAGATGGTAGACTGTGGGACTTCTCCACCTCCATAATTATATGAGCGCATATCTTATGTTAAATCTCTCTCCAGATAGATGTACAGTACATATCCCATTAGTTCTATTTATCTGGAAAAGCCAGACTAATACATGGTCTGTTTGAATGCAAATTCCATTCTCTTCAGAGTCATTTATTCATTCAACAAGTATTTATTAAGGGTCTAGGCACTGGGAATACAACAGTAAATAAAGTTCTTGCCTACAAGGAATATATATTCTGGTGGAATTGTATCTTAAGTGTGCTATTATATTGTATCCTAGACAAACAATTCTATCCCTACCTCTTGGAAATAGCTGAGTGTCACCATTTTCATAGGAAGCACCAAAAACTGGAAAGTTTAACAGCATAAGCACTAGAACCTGATGGAGCAATTAAGTTTTTATTTTGGTTCTGGGCACATCTCATGTTTGTGATTATCTTATTTTCATTGGAATCCAAAGGGTAAATCTGATATCAGCCTGTGAAATGGGGATTTTCCTTCTCAGATTATTTTTTCTTCCCCTGGAGGAAGGGTAGGCTATATTGATATTCAGGGTTCAGAATACACTTTGGTTTAAAATGTATTCTGTCAGATTGAAATAGCAGAGCAAACCTACTTAAACCCTCCTTCCTCCAGACGATATGGAGGAAGAAATCAATCAATGAAGAGTAAGCAGTCACTTCTCACATATTCTCACACACTGTGAATGCTCAAGGGACAGTTGCTCAGTGGAGGGCTTCTCAAGAAGGCTGAGGCCCAATCTAGAGTGAAACTTGGAAACTTCCACCTGCCCCAACAGAATCTGATTAACTGAAAATAAGGGTCTTAGAAAGGAAGTGGTGCCCTGCAGGAGCCATCACGTCCTACTCACTGCCAGCACTATTTGTGCAAGACAGGAAAGTCCAGATCAAGACGGTCCCAGGGATGAGTGGCCAGCAGGTGAAATTTCTCACTTCTCTCTCTCTCTCTCTCTCTTCTCTCTCTCTCTCTCTTCCCTGTAGTCTGGCATTCAGAATACATAATCTGTGGAAATATGCACTTGGATAAATGAAGGAGCTTGTCTATGAATTAAGTCAGCCCAAAAGCCATCTGCAATATCTCACAAATGCCAATATTTCCTCTCTCACCATTCAACTCACAAGTGTATTGTAAAACTTTAATAAAACAATTTAGTCTTAAATGGTCTAACACAGACTATGTTGCCTAATATATTCATTTCAATGTTTTAAGAAAATATCAGTTACAGTTAGTTAATCTATACAAATGGAAATGTCTGAACATAACATAGCATGGCACAGGTATGTTATAATTTCTAGGTTAATCAGATATGATTTCTACGTGGTAGACAATGCTTAACCATCACTCAAGTGCCACCAGTGATAGGGATAAAAGGAAAAAAAAGCAATACAAGAATTCCTGATCTACATTCTGGTTATTCAACCTCTCAATTATAAACATGAGCTAAAACTGCAAAGAACAAGATGGTTGAATAGGTGGAACTGCCTTTACACAGTTTTTAAAAAAATCACCTTTTGACTAGCTAACCACAACCTCTTTTCTCATTTATTAATATTAACCACCATAATTCCTTAACCTTGTGCAACTATTCTCACAGAATAAATACATGTATAAGAATAAAATTACAATAATTACATTCATAATACAATCACAGCAGTAATTACGCACAATTTATTTGGGAATATGGAAAGCAGTTTTGAAAAGAAATATTTTTAAACAGCTCAAATTCATTTCTGAAAATGAATCAAATGTTTAGAAGACATTTCATTGAGCAAGAAAGACCAACAGAGCTCCAACACGATGGTGCTCTTTAATAACGATTTTTAACCACCCAAGGGTATAATTCTCATTGTTTCATTTAATCCTCTCTATGATTTAAGTAGCTAATTTTGCTCTTCACCAGATTTATTACCATAAGATACACTCCTTTCATTTTTACATCACGTTTTTGATTTAACCAAGGAAATTACTGGTAAAGGATTTAACCTGGATAAAATATGCTTTTTGAGGGGCATTTCTGGAGACAGCGTTCAGTTTAAAAACAAAGTAAACACACCCAATTTACTGTTGCCAATCAATGAGCTAACCTTAAAATAGTTTTTAAATAAAGTTTGAAACTGTAATAAAGCAATGTGATGTGTTTAAATAGCTTGTGAGATCACAATTCTTCTCATGATTCCTAAAAATCCCTCTTTTAATGTTTAATACATTGTGTGCTTTAGTTGCTTTGTAATTGTAAAGAGCATATATGCTTAATTCCACTTAATTCCCAAGTTTCTTGAAGTTTATTCACATAGAACATCTCTCTCTATTATAGATCAGAGACTGTTAAAGATATTCATTCAGTAATGTAATGTTAATACATTACAAAAATCACATTGCTCTCTTATAAACACCCTTATAAACAATGACTTTTCCTTCTAAGTTTCAAAAATATGAAAACTTAAAAGCTCCAAGGCCATAGCCATTCACTCTTAATCATGTGGCTTCTGAGAAATTTCCAACTGACCCTTTCAGAAGAGTTTAAGTAAATTTACTCACTAATTTTACACAGTCAGTGTTTTGGGGGAAGCTGCAGAGTTTTCAGCTCCAGTCAAATTCCCAACCTAGTCATTTCTGAAAATGCCCCTTGCTTACCCAAGCTTTCCAAAAACAAACCTCTGTCCTAAAAGACATGGATTTGAGGTATGATCACATAAAGAAGCTATAGAGAATGTTTTCCATATGAGGCATTTCATAAAGAAAAGTATTACATTTCCAAAGAGTAGACAGAACAATGTTTGTCACCTACATTTTAAATTTTTCTTCTAATTCCAGATTCATACTATTTGATAAATTTCCTGTATTTTTTCTCTCTCACTGCCTTCATATGCCCATGCAAAGGAAAATCACAAGACCTTACTCTTCATTAGGACTCACGGGTCATATCAATCTAAATCTGATTAACTCATACTGGGAATTACCAAAATACAATTTCAATTTACAGAGAAAGATTAAAAGGTACATCTGGCATTTGTACTGCAAGTCAGTAGTGGGTGAAGGGCTATCAGTTTCAGAGTGTTATTCTTTATTTTGTAAGCTTACATAAGTTTTAAAAGGCTTATGAAGTGAGTTTCCTAGCCAAGAAATTAGAGAACTAATCAATCCCTAGACATTCCCCACTAGAAAAGCTTATGAGTCCCTGCTGCCAGGCCCTTCAGCTTAATGAACCCACAAATATACATGTCACAAAACACAGAGGCAGAAGTGGTTTGCTTGAGAGAATCAAAGTAGAACGTTTTAAAGGATGTAGCTAAAGGAGACCCAAAATCTAAGCATTTCCTTGTCTTCTGTCTCTTTCGCAAACCCCATATCCAATCCATGAATAAGTCCTGTCAGCTCTTTATGTTCAAAAATTATCTAGGCCACCTCCTTTTTCTTCAGGTTTATGGTGGCTAGGACCCTGTGGACAAATCCCAAAACCAGCCATGAGCAAGGCTTTCATCACTGCTCAGTAATGTGGGGCTCTCAGCGTGGTCACACTCAGCCTTGACCAAACCCACCTCACATCTGAATTTCCTTGCAAATGTCCTTCCAGGGTATTATAATTTTTGTCAGTGGTATGCTGTGTGGTGGAAAGCAAACTGTCTGTTGAGCACTGAGTGCTTTATTGTCCCTCCATTTGGTCCCTAGAATCTGGCCACCCTGAATATCAATAAGCCTACCTCAGAGAATGCAGAGGTTGTCAAGTAAACCCTGGGGCTGCTAGAGATTCATGTGAGGACTAGGAAGTTTCTGGTGAGTGAATATGACTCCCCAGCTATCATCACCATTGCCTGCACTCCACTGCAACTCAACAAGTAGCTCCTGGACCATTCTTATCACCAGGCCTTCTTAACACCAACCCTTCGTTTCTTACCTGCATCCATCAATCTCAATTCTGGACTGCCTTGAGGAAGTTGTAACTGCAAGAATATGGCCTGATGGGTGCTAACATGTTTGCAGAGAGCTCGCCTAAGAAGGAGATCCTATGGAAAAAGAAGAATCATCAGGAGAGGGAAAGCAGAAGGCTGAAGCTCAGAAGAAGGAAGAGAAGAAGGTAGGACTTCACTAGACTGGTCTGGAGGAGAAGTTGCATAAATGTGAATAGAAATGCTGCTGAGCCCACGGCTAAGGACACCTTTGTTCACTTCACAAGAATACTTTTATATTGGATGAGTGTAGGTGCAAAATCTCCCAGGAAAGCACCTTTTCTACAGTGCTATCATATTTCCAAGAGTGTTTAGTTGGGATGACTAGTATTTGTGGTGTGATGAACATAGCATACCCAGCACTCACCCTGACCCTGATGAGCTAACCTAATCACTGGGATGCTGGACAGTGGTTGAACAAACTGAGGCCAAGGCCTTCAGTAGTGTCTTCCTCTTTAGAATCAACTTTATTTTTGGACTCTGGGCCAGAAAATTGCCTTCCAACTGAGTCCAAGTTGGAAGATGTGCTGTGAGTAAAGTAATTGGCATGGTGGTAACTGAATCCTAAAAAGGAAGTGTCTTTTTGGAAGTGTCTTCCAGAATGTAGGCAGAGTCTTCAAGTAGGGCAAGATCATCAAGTCAACATCTTTTGCCATCACCTAGTGTAGTTACTCACTAAAGGAAACCAAACACTGACAATCTCCAGAATTTGACCACTTTTCTCCATTACCATGGCTACCACTCTAGTACAAACCACCATCTTTTTCACCTCCACTAATATAATAGCTTCCTAACTAACCTTCCTGCCTCCACATTTGTCCATTGTAGTCTGCTTGCACAAGTCACCCAAGGTTTATATTTTTAAAAATATATATCAGACTATTTTATTCCCCTGCTGAAAATACTTCAAAGGTGTTCCATGACACCTAGACAAAATCCAAATTTTCTATACAAGGGAATGTATTTAAGCAAAACCCTGACAGAGTGGTTAAGGCCCTCCTTGCTCCTCACTGTGTCTCCCAGGTGACAACTCCTCTACTTTCTTATAAAAAACTTAAAAAAACCCTGCTCCTCTCAGGGTCACTGTTTCTACTGACTTCTTAATTGCTGCTATCCCCTATAGACCTCCTCATTACTCTCTTTCTTTTGACAAAGACTTTGGCATCTGGCTCATGGTCTTCCTCTTCAGCTCAAGCCCTGCCATCACCAGGAGGGACTCCAGTGCCAGTGCCCATCTTAACCCCTAGTCTCTGAGATTTCAGGCTCCTTATGTCCGGTTATTTTCTAGGAACTTTTGAACTCGATTACCTCCAAAATCAGTTATTCAAATATCCCACAAATTCTCTCTTTTCAGCTGGCTAAAGTATTCCAACTTAAACCCCACTGAGATTTCTATTTTGTTAAGCAGTCTTCTTGCTTCCAAACTATTTTTTCAGTACTTTCTTCCTTAGCCATCTTTTACTCCATGACCTACAATTCAAGTAGGTTTTAAACACTTTAAATTTGCTTGTCCTCTTGTTACTACAACTTCTATTCTTCATATAGAAAAAGTCACAGAATAAAATAGAATGATTCCACTTTAAACTCATGTTTACCAACCCTAAGAGGCTTCCAGCATTACCTGGCATTCCAATTAATGATGCACTGTTCAAGTCACTCTCTCCCTCTCCAAAGTGGCTTCAATTCTCCTCCACTCCTCGAAACTCCAATCCTCTTGCTCCCCATACAATATCAGCATACGACTCCTAAATATTATTTGCATAAAAGGTTAAAATTTAAACGTTCATAGAATGTCAAAAATGTACATTTTTCAATTAAAAAAATAGAAAGTAAGTGTAGTAATCACAAGCCCGTAGAGAGAAGATAGTCAAGTGACTAGCTGTATCGGACAGAAGGAAGAAACAAATTCAAAGAAAATGCATAATACATAGAAAGTAATTTACCATGGCACAAATAAATCCAAATATTTTGGTAACTTTACAAATACAAATAGATGGATTGGGGCAAGGGGAGGGATAGCATTAGGACAAATACCTAATGCATGTGGGGCTTAAAACCTAGACGACAGGTTGATCGGTGCAGCAAACCACCATAGCACATGTATACTTATGTAACAAACCTTCACATTCTGCACATGTATGTCAGAACTTAAAATAATAAAAAAAAGACTAAAATTTCATTTAAATGACAGAGACTTCAGATTAGAATTTTTAAAATAAAATCTAGCTATGTGCAGTTTGTGAGATATACCTAACCATAACGACACAGACAAGTTGAAAGTAAAGTGATGAAAAAATGTATACCAGGGAAATAATAAACAAAAAAGGTGGTACATTTACTTCCATATCATTCAAAATCAACCTTAAGGCAAAAATAATCACTGAGGATAGAGTCAGTACATGATAAAAGAACAATTCTCCAGGAGTATACAGCATATTTAAATTACAAAAAAGAAAAATTGACAGAACTACAAACGGGTATTTGAAAAATCTGGAATTATGGTGGGAAAACTTTAATATATTTCTCTTAATAATAATAAACACATACAGCATTCAATACCATTAACATTTGTCAGGTACTACTCTAGGCTCTTTGCGTAATAATTCATTTACCCCAACTCAGCGTCTCCACTTGGATGTCTAAATAGACTCTCAATCTTAACACACCCAAAATCAAACTTCTAATTTTTATCATCATAATTTGCCCCACTCATAGTCTTTCCCATCTCAAGTGATACTCTCTTGTTCCAGTTGCCCTAGCCAAATAGAGTGGAGTGTTCCTTATTCCTCACTTTCTCTCATACACCATATCCAATAGGTCAGGAAGTCCTGTTGACTCTATCTTCAAAGTATACCAATCACCTCTCACCCCGACCTCTGCTACCCTCGAGTCCAAGCCATTATCATCTTCTTCCTATATTGTTTCAGTAGCTTCATAACTGGTCTCCATGAGTCTACACTTTCCTCCATACCATCCTGTTCTCAACACAGACATTGGGGTGATTCTTTTAGAATGCATGCCAGTTCAAATATTTGCTCAGATACCTCTGACTTCTCATTTTACTTCGAGTGACTGTCAAAAGCTTACATGTCTTACAAGGCACTATGAACGTAATGACTTACAAGGCATTATGCATGTGGCTCCCTCTCACCTATCAGACCACTTACCCTAGTGTTCACTCCCTTGCTCACACCTTTCCAAAACATGGTTGAATTTTACATTATGCCAACCATAGTCTGGTCCTGTGACTTTTGCACTGGCTCTTTCCTCTGCCCACAAGACTCTTGCTCCAGATATCAGCATGACTAGCTTCCTCAATTTCTCCAGGTTTCTATTTAGATGCCATCAGTTCGATGAGGCTTAGCATGGCCACCCTATTTAAAATTAGAACCTGACTCCTGCCCGAACTTCAATCCTTCCACCCAAGATAGTCTAAGCATTAGGAGAGAGGCGATTTTTGCATACACCATTCACTTATATATCACATGTGCCAAGAGCAAAACTGGCACAGAATAGGCAGTGAATATTTGTTAAATTAGTACATGAGTGAGCAATTCATTTTTCAATTCAATTTTGAGCAAAAACAAAAAATCACTAGCAGTATATTACTTTATTTAGCATATCAGTATTACAGATGAAGAAACAAGCACAAATAGGCTAAGTAACTTGCCCAAGTTTACACAGCTAGAGAGTGCTAGAACAGGGATTTTCTTTTATTTCCCCGACACGCACATTTTTTAGACTCCTGTACTGTACTGACACTCAATTATTGCTTCTCAACCATTGAGAAATCAAGCAAACAATAGCAACAAAAAGAGTGTGACTAGAATATTTGAGTAACAAAGTAAGCAAACGAGGCATGTATAAAAATTCATTCCTAACAGAGAAAATTCATATTTTTAAGCGTATATAACATATTTCCAAAAATAAACCATGTTACAGATCAAAGAAAATTTAACATCAAAGACTCAGCATAATACAGAACACTAAACTCAAATGCAATAAAATTAGAAGTCAATAAATTAAACACAGTGTATTAGTCTGTTTTCATGCTGCTGATAAAGACATACTCAAGACTGCAAATAAAAAGAGGTTTAATTGGACTTACAGTTCCATATGGCTGGGAAAGCCTCAGAATCATGGCTGGAGGTAAAAGGCACTTCTTACATGGCGGCAGCAAGAGAAAATGAGGAAGATGCAAAAGCAGAAACCCCTGATAAAATCACAGATCTCATGAGACTTTTTCACTACCGTGAGAACAGTATGGGGGAAACCGCCCCCATGATTCAAATTATGTCTCACTGGGTCCCTCCCACAATATGTGGAAATTATGAGAGTACAATTCAAGATGAGATTTGGGTGGAGACACAGAGCCAAACCATACCAGATAAAGATAACACAGAGATGGAACCTAAAAACCATACTTCTAAATACTTCATGCATTAAAAAGCCATCATAGAAATTTGGATCAGAAAGAAACATAGGCTGGGCATAGTGGCTCATGCCTGTAATCCCAACACTTTGGGAGACTGAGGCAGGAGGATCACCTGAGGTCAGGAGTTTGAGACAGCCTGGCCAAAATGGTGAAACTCTGTTTCTACTAAAAATACAAAAATTAGCCAGGCATGATATGTATGCCTGTAATCCCAGCTACTCTGGAGGCTGAGGCAGGAGAATTGCTTGAACCCAGGAGGCGGAGGTTGAAGTGAGCTGAGATCACGCCAGTGCACTCCAGCCTGGGTGACAGGGCAAGATAAGACTCTGTCTCAAAAAAGAAAACAAAAAGAAAAAAAGAAAACAAAAAGAAAAGAAAAAAAGTAAAGTAAAAAGCACTAGATATATAAATTTCCAGGTATAGTAACATTTGCTTCTTTTAATGTCTTAAATTTAAATGTAGGTTAGAAAACAAGAAAGACCATAAATATGTGATCTATTTGTTCTCAAGAATCTGAAAACATAATTTACAGCAAATATAAAAATGTAAAAGCAAGAAATAAAAATTAGAGCACAAAATAAAGAAAACAAAAATAAATATGATTCCCAAAACCTGGAGCTACTTCTTTGAAAAGACTGTAAAATACCCAAGTCACTGGCAGTACTGATCAAGAAAATGAGACAGTAAAAATAAACAGTATCATGTATAAAATAAGGCATAATAACAGAGATAATAAAGATTTCATAATATGAAAATATGATAACTCTATGCCAAAAAGTTTTTAAACTTGGACAAAATTGATCAAATGTATGGGAAATACGAATTATGTAAAGTGACACAAGAAGAAATATAAAGCTTTAAGAGATTTATAACCATTAAAAAATTGGAGTCAATGGTTTAAAATCTACCCACAAAATCAAAAGAGAAAAAAAACTTTCTGCAAGCAGAAAACCTTATATCGTATATATATTCTTCAAAACTATCAACAAACATATAATCTCTAATCCCAACAATTTTCAAGAACAGAAAATAAAGAACACTTCCCTAACTCATTGTATGACGCTGATATGATCTTGATGCAAAATCTGAGCAAGAACAGTACAAAAAGCAAAAGGAAATCTAGAGGCCAATCTCACTTATAACCAAAAATACAAATATTCTAAAAAAAATACTAGAAAACCAAATCAAGGATTTTGTGTATATAATATATGAGTAATCTAAGTAGGGATTTCCCAGAAGTATGGGAGGTTTACCATTACAAGACAGATTAATGCACTTCACTTAAACATGAACAGAGGCATTTATCTTTACTCCTTCCTTATACATTACTAAAATGACCAAATGGTTATTTTTTAAGCTATTAATCCAGAAGGCAAACAGAAAAAGAGAGCAGATGACAGGAGGTAACAAAGAGGCTCACTCCATGCCCAAATCCCTACTGTGAAGCCACCTCTGGGTGTGTCCCAAGTCCCAGCTGCTCGGGAGGCTGAGGCAGGAGAATGGCGTGAACCCGGGAGGCGGAGCTTGCAGTGAGCTGAGATCTGGCCACTGCACTCCAGCCTGGGCGACAGAGCGAGACTCCGTCTCAAAAAAAAAAAAAAAACCACACACTCACAGAGCATCCAGGAAGCCTGGTCAGGCCCCACTCTCAGGTAGAAACAGCCTTAACAACAAACAAAATCCTGGCATTTGTGACAACACGGATGAACCCAGAGGACATTATGTTAAGGGAAATAAGTAATGCACAGAAAGATAAATACTACATGGCCTCACTTATTTGTGGAATCCAAAAAAGTTAAACTCATTGAAACAGACAGTAGAGTGGTTGTAATTTTCCATTATGGGGATGGCAGGTGGAGGGGTAGATTGAGGAGATGTTGGTCAGACGCAAAATTTCAGTTCAGAGGAATCAGTCTAGGAGATTTATTGTACAAGATCTATTGTACCACATGGTGACTATAGTTAATAACAATGTATTGCATACTTGAAAATCACTGAGATACATCTTAAGTTTTCTCACCACAAAAACATGATAAATATGTGAAGTAATACATATTTTAAATAGCTCTTTTTAGTCAATCCACAATGTAGACATATTTTTAAACATCATATATATATATTGTCAATTAAAAAACAAAAATATTTTTGAAAATTTTCAGAAAGAGTTGAAACTGTTTCAAAATAAATAGGTTTTTAAATGAAAAAAAGAGATAACTCTATATTACATTAAACTCTAATAACATTTTCAGGAAATGAAAATCTCAAACAATATATCTCATTTGCACCCTTCCCCAGGGGCTACAATATTTAGATAGTATCTAAACATGAAAATATTTTAGGCATCATAGTAGTAGAGGCATATCATTCAGAAATATGGAGGTAAATGCCTGAAGGGAGGGGGAAAGCAGCTCAAATGTTTGAGGTTTGTCAGTCTTGCTACTGGTGAGCAGGATTTGGAATGGAAATGGTGGCACAAAGAACACAGATTTGGGAGGATAAGCCTCGCAGTACAATTTTGCTTTTTAAACACTGTACCTTTATTCCTTTAATAATAATAAAGGTTCACTTTTTAAAAGGCAACGTAAATAATCACATTAACAATTTAAAGAAACACCATATATTATTCTCTCTATGTACAGAAAAAGCATTTAATAAAATTCAACATCCAGTCACGTTAAAATGTCCTAGAAAAACAAGATTATAAGATAACTTTCTTAACTTGATAAAACACTGACATGGTTTGGATCTGTGTCCCCATCACATCTCATGTTGAACTGTAATCCCCAGTATTGGAGGTGGGGCCCGATGGGAGGTGACTGGATCGTGAGGGTGGTCTCATGAATACTTTAGCACCATCCCCTTGGTGCTGTTCTCCTGGTAGAGTTCTCAGGAAATCTGGTCATTTAAAAGTGTATAGCACCTCCCTCTTCTCTGCCTCCTGCTCTGGCCATGTGAAGTGCTTGCTATCGCTCTGCCTTCTGCTCATGATTGTAAATTTCTCCCCAGAAGCCAAGCAGATGCCAGCATCGTGTTACCTATACAGCCTGTGGAACCATGAGTCAATTAAAACTCTTTTTTAAAAATATATTATCCAGTCTTAGGTATTTCTTTACAGTATTGCAAGAACAGACTAATACAAAGACATTTACCATGAACCTACAACAAATATCATCATATTAATAAAATATTATTGAGCATTTACTGTCAGGCAATAACAACCCTTTGAGATACATTTATTATACTCATTGGCATATGAGTATACTGAGGCATAGAAACATGCGTTAACTTAGCCAACGGTTGCATAAGGAGTAAGTGGCCAAGCCAGGATTTAAATTCAGGCTGTCTAGATCCACCACCCACACTGTTAAGGGCTAAACTATACCATCTTTCATATCAAAGGAAAGTTAGAGTCACACGCTTTGATGTCACAAAAAAAGCAAGGATGCCCGATTTCGCAGCTTCTACTTAACATTACGAAGCTCTTATAGGGTGTGGTATGAAAATAAAAGTAAAAGTATAAAGATTTAAATGGAAAACACAGGCTGAGGGCAGTGGCTCATGCCTGTAATCTCAACATTTTGGAAGACTGAGGCAGGAGGACTGCTTGAGCCTAGGAATTCAAGACCAGCTTGGGCAACATAGGGAGACTCTGTTTCAGCAAAAATAAAAATAAAAAATAAAAAATAAACTGAATGTGGTGGTGTGCCCAGGTAGTGCTATCTACCAGGGACCCTGTCTCTATTCAACAACAACAACAAAAAAAAGGATAAAAACAGAACTACCATTATCTTCAGATATGATTGTCTACATAAAATTGAAGATAATCTACAAAACATTACAACTAATAAGAAAGTTCTAAAATGGGTGCTAAATATAAAATCAATATAAAATTCAATTCATCTTTCTATCCATCAGTGACAATCAGAAACATAATTTTATAATATACCATAACCAAGAGAAATAAGATCTATAATTTATCTGTTAGTAAATCCAAGAAAAAGGATGTAAGATCATTACAAAGACATTTATAAAGCTTTATTGAGAGCTATGGAGTTGTATAAATAAATGAAGCTATGCAATGTTCATAAACAGGAAGAATTAATATTATAAAGATGCAAATTCACCCCCATATTGATCTCTAACTTCAACACAATAACAATCAAAACTCTCCCAGAAACTGTTATGGAGCCTGATACACTAATCCTATAACCATATTATATACATATATTTAATAAAAGTTTAAAAGTCTGCATGGTGATGATAGACATCAACTATAGGAATGATGAAGCCTTCAGTTAAAATTGTAACATTTCCTTCCTTAAGAAAAAGGTTAGCAATATGAGGCAAATATGGCAAAATGTTAATGTATGTTAAATCTGTGTAGCTAGTACATGAGCTTTTATTATAACATTTTCTGAACTTCTCTCATTTTGAAATTTTGCCTAATTTAAGTATTTTCAGAAGGAAAGTCAGTGATGTTGAGTGCTGCTGTGAGACTGTTAAATCATCCTTTAGATTTGCTATTATAGACATCACAGTTGACTTTAGCAGGAGCTGGTGATGTGAGATGAAGGGGCCAGAACATGACCGAATTGGGTTGAGAAATCAGTACCATAAGTAAATGGAGACAGCGAATATAGATTAGGTCATTAAAAAGCCCATGGGTTTTTTTTTTTTAACTAATTCAACAAAAATGAATTGAAAGTTGTGTTTATGGCACATAAAGCTTTGTAAAACCATCTCTGTTCTCAAAGAGCTAACATTTTAGTGAGGCTGTTTTATCAGTCATCTTCTCACCCTTCGGTGGCATGTCTACTCTGAAGGCTCTGTGGTATCGTGGTGTGGGAGAGGGGTCTGGCCTGCAATGGTCCTGCACTGGCAGCAGGAGCCATGCTCTCTGGTTGCTGCCTTCAGTCCCACCGACATCCTTGGGACGTTTGTGATTCTAGTGCATTTCCAGTCCCATGGCTTATGCTGCCATCCACAGCTGAAACTTTTTATCACAACCACGAAGCACTTCGTCATCTTCTAGTCTTCTTTCAGTCCTTCATCATTTCCCAGGATGTGGCAGGACTCTGGGCAACTTTTAGGTGCTTTTTAATGTCATGGTAGAGCTTAGTAAACTTGGAGAGAGTGCTACATCAACCTAAAATGGCTTCCTTTCCATGTTACTGCTGCCTGGAGAGTCAGCCAGGGTGGGTGGAGATGAAGAGGTCCCAGGTCTCCTTCCAATGAGCACTCACCTGCACCAACTTGTCTTGCTTTTTGTTCCAAATATCCACTGTCCTTAACTCAAGGAACCTACTTTAGGCAAGAGAGAGGAGCAGCAGCAGCGAGTCTTTTTCCATTTAGTTCTGTATTCCACCAAGATTAAGGTTGTTGAACTTCAGAGCTAAAAATCATTTCTTCTGTTCCTCTAGTTCCTTCTCCCTACCATCATCAATATTTTATTATTAAAATGTTCAAACATACAGAAAAGTTGAAAGAATTTTCCAGTGGACACCCACATACTTACCATCTGGCTTCTACATTTAACATTTTGTCCAACTCTCTTTATCATATATCTATCCTCCATCAGCCTGCCATTGTTTTTTAATGCATTTCAAAATAAAATTGCAGAGATCAGTACACTTCACCCCTAAACCTGCAGCATGCACATCATTAACTAGAGCTTAATAATTATTTATAGTTATTTTGGGCAAAATTTTTATGTAGTAAAATCGCAAATATTAATGCACTATACAATGAGTTTTGACAAATACACTTACTGGGTAACTACATCCCCTGCTCATCCCCTGAAATAGTTTCCTTGTACCCATTCATAGTCAAAACTTGCCCCCTTGCCAGATCATTTTTAAGAAGGGTCTAGAAAGTTCCTCTTCTGGAATTTTCCATCAACTAGAAACATGATCCCTTCTCTACCATAATCTCCCTTCTCATGAGTCCTGAGCACTTCTAGTGGAGACAGATGGCTGCAAATGAAATTCTACGATTCCTGCAGATAGCAGGGTAGTAATCATGGCTCCTTCAGAAATTTCCTTTCCACCCTCCCCAACTAATCCTTTGGCTTATTTTCAATCTGCCCCAGACCCAAAGGCTTATAGATTTTCTCACCCATATACCATTGCATACAAAATTTCATGTGAAGAGGTGAAAAGCCCACACTGTAAAAGGGAGTTTCCATTGACTTCCTCAAGCTACACCATATCTGCAGAATATATAAATGTACAGCACATTTCTTAATAATGTACTTTGATTAGAAATTTTTGTTTGTGGCCCACTCTCTGTCCCTAGGTAAATCGATAACCAAATCATCCACATTAGTGTTTATGTTACAGGATCTTTGAGGTGTCACTTTTCTGGTCAGAATCTTGTGGCTCGTGGTGTCTTTGTCCAAGTTCTGCTCAGGCCTGCTGGGCTAGTTCTGCCCACTCGTCCTGGCAGGCTACACTCGACTCATGCTACCAGCCCGGATCCCATGTGTCCAAGGAAGTCCGTGAGTCAGGCATGGAGCAGCAAGGGGTGTGTGAGTGTGAGGTCTGGCCACTGCGCAGTCAGATATGCCGGCTGCTGCCGCGGGGCAGTCAGCTCCAGGTCCTGGCATGGGTGCCAGTTCTCTGAAAGGTTGTGGCTGGACCAGATGCCCCACAAGCAGCTTCCCTAGCTGGCACTGGGGAATGTGGTGGCACCTGAAAGCTTGGAGATGCCAGGAACTGCAGGGCCCCAAACAGGGAGTCACAGCCCTGGCTCCAGGAGCTCCCAGGTCCGGGCTCCCCAAAGGGCTGCAGCTCTTCTCTCCTTCTTTTTATCCACAACGTGGTGAGCAAGGCGCATGTTGCAGCACTGTTTGTGTGATAGCTCTTTTAGCCTCATCATTTGGCAGGTCCCAAGTTCTTGTCCTGCACCCAGGAAGAATAAGGTACACTGACAAGCGAAGGGTGAGCAAGACGAAGCTTCTAGCAGAGAGGGTAGTTCCTCTCTGCAGGCAGGTCGTCCCAACAAGTGCTCACCTCCCAGGAGAAAGGGTAGCTCCTCTCTGCAGCTGGTCTTCTGGTTGTCTGCTCTCAGCCAGAGCTTTTACGGGCCTCAGAGGGGAAGAAATGCACGATGATTGGTCCACGGGCAGCCATGGGCGGGCCCGGAAAAGACACCACTCTGGTCCACAGGACTGACAGCCCAGCCCCCAGACTTCAGGCCCTCCTTGGCACCCAGCTGCCCTCAGTCCTCCCTCAGCTTCCCCCATACCCTGTGCTTGTCAGCGCGCAAAGTCCAGAAAAGACTGAGGCAGCAGGGGACTGGTATGTCAGCATTGCCCTGAATGTGAGCACACCCAGCCAGGCTGTGACGGTGCCCAGGCTCGGCCCCAAGTCTGCTCCAAGATCAGAGTGGGCACCGGGAGCAGGGAGAGGCCAGGCAGCAGGACCAGACACGCCGAATCTGCAGGGTCAAGGGGGGTCTTCCTGGGCTCCCAAGGGTGCAGACTGCAGAGATGCCTGGGTCCTGTGCCTGGGAGAGTGAGGCTCCCACCCACTCCATGGAGCTTGCAGGCAGCCCCAGCTATGCCTTCCCACTGCAGCCGATGTGATGACAACAGTCACTCCAGAAGGCCCACCACTGCCTTTACACCCTCTTTTTGGCCTCTTCAAGAATATGGTCATCTCGTTTCCTCCCAAACAAATGAAGCATAGAATAAAAATGCAGTATGCTTTCTATTTAGGAGGTGAGGTAGCACTGAAGGTAATGCCTAGCTCTACCTGTACTGACCTTGAAAGCTGACAATCAAGCCCTTCTCCTGGTCAAGGCCACAGCTATTATTTGAAAGCCATCTGGCTCCTGTACTTGCAGCTGAGTACAGGAGGAGGCTGAAGTGGGAGGATGACTTGAGCCCAGGAATTCGAGGCCAGCCTGGACAACGTAAGAAGACCCAGTCTCTATGAAGAAAAAAAGCCATCTGGAATACATAAATACACATTGTTACAATGATGTTTTTAAAAAAGATACAAAAGCATCACTATGTTTAGATCACTCATTTGTTCATTTTAAACTTAAGACTATGAAAATTAAATTACGTTTACTGAAAAAAAGTTACTCTGCATATACAATAAGGTATTCACTTCTTTTATGAAATATTTTAAACAAATAGAAGTGTCCACTTACAATCATTGGGGCATTATATCTTTCAAAAATACTTTCTTTTATTAGGAAAGCAAATCCTTTCTCTTATGCTTTAGTAAATAAGAAAAGCACACTTTGTGAGCTTCATTTCAACAGTAACTAAGAGACACTTGGCAACAGTAGGAGCACAAATCTGTTAACCATGGTACTTTTGTAATAAACAAATAGTATTAAATGAATTTATGTATTATATTAAACAAGTGTTCTGGATAATTAACATTTGATTTCTATTTATTCCAGGGTCTTTAAAGTGGTGATGGCCACACTTGTTTGATTAGGAAAACTCTTTAAAGAGAGAAAGCCTCAAAATGCTTGTTGTCAAGGATGTTTCACTGGAATTACAGAGCGCATCAAGAATAGTGAATGTGACTGTATCAACTTCAGACTCCCACCTTAAATACAAAACAGTATCTGTCAGAACCATAAACTATCTTAAAAGAGAAAGAGGAGTTTTCATGGATAGGCTTTAAAGTCTCAAAAAATAATAATAATTTCCTTCCGTATCTCTCTGTTGCTTATTCAAGCTAACCTTCTTCCTGATCCTCTCCCACGTCACCACTAATCTTTATTGAACACCACTGCTGCCCCTGAAAAGGATATTCCAGGAACATGCTAAACTTGTGACTGCAAAGACACAACTGCCAAGACACAGTTCAGAAAAGATACACGAATCTACACCCTCCACAGGAAATTAGCAATTCCCAATATTAAATTGCTTGCTTGTTGTTGTATATTGTCAGTTTGGTTTTGACTCTGTTTTTGTGAGGAATACTGAAAATTCTCTTGTATAATTTAAGAAGGTAAGAAAGAAAATGCCAAACTTAATTTCCACCCTAACTCTCCATTTTGATATTGTGGCCAACCAAAATTGAGATTCAGCATCTCCACACACTGACTACCGCCCTATTATTCCTCTACCCTCTACTCTCCACCCAAGAAAAAACCAGGAACTACTAAAGGAGTTAGAGTGGATGTCCTTTAAGTCAATTGATATCAACTGTAGTATTATCGGAGGCAAGGAAAGTCCAAGTATAAGAATATCGGGGGGCAGAGCAAGATGGCCGAATAGGAACATCTCCAGTCTCCAGCTCCCAGCGCGAGCGACACAGAAGACAGGTGATTTCTGCATTTTCAGCTGAGGTACTGGGTTTATCTTACTAGGGAGTGCTGGACAATCGGTGCTGGTCAGCTGTTGCAGCCCGACCAGCGAGAGCTGAAGCAGGGCAAGGCATCGCCTCACCTGGGAAGCACAAGGGGGAAGGGAATCCCTTTTCCTAGCCAGGGGAACTGAGACACACAACACCTGGAAAATTGGGTAACTCCTCCCCCCAAATACTGCGCTTTAAGCAAACGGGCACACCAGGAGATTATATCCCACACCTGGCCAGGAGGGTCCCATGCCCATGGAGCCTTCCTCATTGCTAGCACAGCAGTCCAGGATCTAACTGCAAGGCAGCAGTGAGGCCGGGGGAGGGGTGCCCGCCATTGCTGAGGCTTAAGTAGGTAAACAAAGCCCTGGGAAGATGGAACTGGGTGGAGCTCACAGCAGCTCAAGGAGGCCTGCCTGTCTCTGTAGACTCCACCTCTGGGGACAGGGCACAGCTAAACAACAACAACAATAACAACAACAAAAAGCAGCAGAAACCTCTGCAGATGCAAACGACTCTGTCTGACAGCATTGAAGAGAGCAGTGTATCTCCCAACATGGAGGTTGAGATCTAGGAACGGACAGACTGCCTGCGCAGGTGGGTCCCTGACCCCTGAGTAGCCTAACTGGGAGACATCCTCCACTAGGGGCAGACCGACACCTCACACCTCACACGGTGGAGTACACCCCTGAGAGGAAGCTTCCAAAGCAAGAATCAGACAGGCACACTCGCTGTTCAGCAGTATTCTATCTTCTGCAGCCTCTGCTGATGACACCCAGGCAAACAGGGTCTGGAGTGGACCTCAAGCAATCTCCAACAGACCTACAGCTGAGGAACCTGACTATTAGAAGGAAAACTAACAAACAGGAAGGACATCCACACCAAAACCCCATCAGTACGTCACTATAATCAACAACCAGAGGCAGATAAAACCACAAAGATGGGGAAAAAGCAGGGCAGAAAAGCTGGAAATTCAAAGAATAAGAGCGCATCTCCCCCTCCAAAGGAACGCAGCTCATCGCCAGCAACGGATCAAAGCTGGACAGAGAATGACTTTGACGAGATGAGAGAAGAAGTCTTCAGTCCATCAAACTTCTCAGAGCTAAAGGAGGAATTACATACCCAGCGCAAAGAAACTAAAAATCTTGAAAAAAGAGTGGAAGAATTGATAACCAGAATAATTAATGCAGAGAAGGTCATAAACGAAATAACAGAGATGAAAACCATGACACGACAAATACGTGACAAATGCACAAGCTTCAGTAACCAACTTGATCAACTGGAAGAAAGTGTATCAGGGATTGAGGATCAAATGAATGAAATGAAGCGAGAAGAGAAATCTAAAGAAGAAAGAAGAAAAAGAAATGAACAAAGCCTGCAAGAAGTATGGGATTATGTAAAAAGACCAAATCTATGTCTGATTGGGGTGCCTGAAAGTGACGAGGAAAATGGAACTAAGTTGGAAAACACTCTTCAGGATATCATCCAGGAGAAC
This sequence comes from Trachypithecus francoisi, assembly GCF_009764315.1. Lineage (NCBI taxonomy): Eukaryota > Metazoa > Chordata > Mammalia > Primates > Cercopithecidae > Trachypithecus > Trachypithecus francoisi. Next base: position 40,317,979 of record NW_022681460.1, read on the forward strand.
TTCCCCAACGTAGTAGGATCAGGCCAACATTCAAATTCAGGAAATACAGAGAACGACACACAGATACTCCTCAAGAAGAGTAACTCCAAGACACATAATTGCCAGATTCACCAAAGTTGAAATGAAGGAAAAAATCTTAAGGGCAGCCAGAGAGAAAGGTCGGTTACGCACAAAGGAAAGCCCATCAGACTAACAGCAGATCTCTCAGCAGAAACTCTCCAAGCCAGAAGACAGTGGGGGCCAATATTCAACATTCTTAAAGAAAATAATTTTAAACCCAGAATTTCATATCCAGCCAAACTAAGTTTCATAAGTGAAGGAGAAATAAAATCCTTTACAGATAAGCAAATGCTTAGAGATTTTGTCACCACCAGGCCTGCCTTACAAGAGACCCTGAAGGAAGCACTAAACGTGGAAAGGAACAACCGGTACCAGCCATTGCAAAAACATGTCAAAATGTAAAGACCATTGAGGCTAGGAAGAAACTGCATCAACTAATGAGCAAAATAACCAGTTAATATCATAATGGCAGGATCAAGTTCACACATAACAATATTAACCTTAAATGTAAACGGACTAATGGTCCAAATGCCAAGACACAGACTGGCAAATTGGATAAAGAGTCAACATCCATCAGTCTGCTGCATTCAGAAGACCCATCTCACATGTAGAGACATACATAGGCTCAAAATAAAGGGAAGGAGGAAAATCTACCAAGCAAATGGAGAACAAAAAAAAACAGGGGTTGCAATATTAGAATCTGATAAAACAAACTTTAAACCATCAAAGATCAAAAGAGACAAAGAAGGCCATTACATAATGGTAATGGGATCAATTCAACAGGAAGAGCTAACTATCCTAAATATATATGCACCCAATACAGGAGCACCCAGATTCATAAAGCAAGTCCTTAGAGACTTACAAAGGGACTTAGACTCCCATAAAATAATAATGGGAGACTACAACACCCCACTGTCCACATTAGACAGATCAACGAGACAGAAAGTTAACAAAAATATACAGGAATTGAACTCATCTCTGCAGCAAGCAGACCCAATAGACATCTACAGAACTCTCCACCCCAAATCAACAGAATATACATTCTTCTAAGCACCACATCACACTTATTCCAAAATTGACCACATAATTGGAAGTAAAGCACTCCTCAGCAAATGTACAAAAACAGAAATTATAACAAACTGTCTCTCAGATCACAGTGCAATCAAACTAGAACTCAGGACTAAGAAACTCAATCAAAACTGCTCAACTACATGGAAACTGAATAACCTGCCCCTGAATGACTACTGGGTACATAACGAAATGAAGGCAGAAATAAAGATGTTCTTTGAAACCAATGAGAACAAAGATACAACATACCAGAATCTCTGGGACACATTTAAAGCAGTGTGTAGAGGGAAATTTATAGCACTAAATGCCCACAAGAGAAAGCTGGAAAGATCTAAAATTGACACCTTAACATCACAATTAAAAGAACTAGAGAAGCAAGAGCAAACACATTCAAAAGCTAGCAGAAGGCAAGAAATAACTAAGATCAGAGCAGAACTGAAGGAGATAGAGACACAAAAATCCCTCCAAAAAATCAATGAATCCAGGAGTTGGTTTTTTGAAAAGATCAACAAAATTGATCGACCACTAGCAAGACTAATAAAGAAGAAAAGAGAGAAGAATCAAATAGACACAATGAAAAATGATAAAGGGGATATCACCACCAACACCACAGAAATACAAACTACCATCAGAGAGTACTATAAGCACCTCTATGCAAATAAACTAGAAAATCTAGAAGAAATGGATAATTTCCTGGACACTTACACTCTCCCAAGACTAAACCAGGAAGAAGCTGAATCCCTGAATAGACCAATAGCAGGCTCTGAAATTGAGGCAATAATTAACAGCCTACGAAAAAGTCCAGGACCAGATGGATTCACAGCTGAATTCTACCAGAGGTACATGGGGAACTGGTACCATTCCTTCTGAAACTATTCCAATCAATAGAAAAAGGGAATCCTCCCTAACTCATTTTATGAGGCCAACATCTTCCTGATACCAAAGCCTGGCAGAGACACAACAAAAAAAGAGAATTTTAGACCAATATCCCTGATGAACATCGATGCAAAAATCCTCAATAAAATACTGGCAAACTGGATCCAGCAGCACATCAAAAAGCTTATCCACCATGATCAAGTGGGCTTTATCCCTGGGATGCAAGGCTGGTTCAACATATGCAAATCAATAAACGTAATCCAGCATATAAACAGAACCAAAGACAAAAACCACATGATTGTCTCAACAGATGCAGAAAAGAAGCCTTCGACAAAATTCAACAGCCCTTCATGCTAAAAACACTCAATAAATTCGGTATTGATGGAACGTATCTCAAAATAATAAGAGCTATTTATGACAAACCCACAGCCAATATCATACTGAATGGGCAAAAACTGGAAGCATTCCCTTTGAAAACTGGGACAAGACAGGGATGCCCTCTCTCACCACTCCTATTCAACATAGTGTTGGAAGTTCTGGCTAGGGCAATCAGGCAACAGAAAGAAATCAAGGGTATTCAGTTAGGAAAAGAAGAAGGCAAATTGTCCCTGTTTGCAGATGACATGATTGTATATTTAGAAAACCCCATCATCTCCGCCCAAAATCTCCTTAAGCTGATAAGCAACTTCAGCAAAGTCTCAGGATACAAAATTAATGTGCAAAAATCACAAGCATTCTTATACACCAGTAACAGACAAACAGAGAGCCAAATCAGGAATGAACTTCCATTCACAATTGCTTCAAAGAGAATAAAATACCTAGGAATCCAACTTACAAGGGATGTAAAGGACTTCTTCAAGGAGAACTACAAACCACTGCTCAGTGAAATAAAAGAGGACATAAACAAATGGAAGAATATACCATGCCCTTGGATAGGAAGAATCAATATTGTGAAAATGGCCATACTGTCCAAGGTAATTTATAGATTCAATGCCATCCCCATCATGCTACCAATGAATTTCTTCACAGAATTGGAAAAAACTGCTTTAAAGTTCATATGGAACCAAAAAAGAGCCCGCATTGCCAAGACAATCCTAAGTCAAAAGAACAAAGCTAGAGGCATCACACTACCTGACTTCAAACTATACTACAAGGCTACAGTAACCAAAACAGCATGGTACTGGTACCAAAACAGAGATATAGACCAATGGGACAGAACAGAGTCCTCAGAAATAATACCACACATCTACAACCATCTGATCTTTGATAAACCTGAGAAAAACAAGAAATGGGGAAAGGATTCCCTATTTAATAAATGGTGCTGGGAAAATTGGCTAGCCATAAGTAGAAAGCTGAAACTGGATCCTTTCCTTACTCCTTATACGAAAATTAATTCAAGATGGATTAGAGACTTAAATGTTAGACCTAATACCATAAAAACCCTAGAAGAAAACCTAGGGAATACCATTCAGGACATAGGCATGGGCAAGGACTTCATGTCTCAAACACCAAAAGCAACGGCAACAAAAGCCAAAATTGACAAATGGGATCTCATTAAACTAAAGAGCTTCTGCACAGAAAAAGAAACTACCATCAGAGTGAACAGGCAACCTACAGAATGGGAGAACATTTTTGCAATCTACTCATCTGACAAAGGGCTAATATCCAGAATCTACAAAGAACTCAAACAAATTTACAAGAAGAAAACAAACAACCCCATCAAAAAGTGGGCAAAGGATATGAACAGACATTTCTCAAAAGAAGACATTCATACAGCCAACAGACACATGAAAAATGCTCATCATCACTGGCCATCAGAGAAATGCAAATCAAAACCACAATGAGATACCATCTCACACCAGTTAGAATGCAATCATTCAAAAGTCAGGAAACAACAGGTGCTGGAGAGGATGTGGAGAAATAGGAACACTTTTACACTGTTGGTGGGATTGTAAACTAGTTCAACCATCATGGAAAAGAGTATGGCGATTCCTCAAGGATCTAGAACTAGAAGTACCATATGACCCAGCCATCCCATTACTGGGTATATACTCAAAGGATTACAAATCATGCTGCTATGAAGACACATGCACACGTATGTTTATTGTGGCACTATTCACAATAGCAAAGACTTGGAATCAACCCAAATGTCCATCAGTGACAGATTGGATTAAGAAAATGTGGCACATATACACCATGGAATACTATGCAGCCATAAAAAAGGATGAGTTTGAGTCCTTCGTAGGGACATGGATGCAACTGGAAACCATCATTCTCAGCAAACTATCGCAAGAACAGAAAACCAAACACCGCATGTTCTCACTCATAGGTGGGAACTGAACATTGAGATCACTTGGACTCGGGAAGGGGAACATCACACAACGGGGCCTATCACGGGGAGGGGGGAGGGGGGAGGGGGGAGGGGGGAGGGATTGCATTGGGAGCTATTCCTGATGTAAATGACAAGTTGATGGGTGCTGACGAATTGATGGGTGCAGCACACCAACATGGCACAAGTATATATATGTAACAAACCTGCACATTATGCACATGTACCCTAGAACTTAAAATATAATTAAAAAATAAATAAATAAATAAAAAATAATAAATAAGCAAATAAACAAATAAATAAAGAATATCAAAGGTTGCTCCTTTTCAAAAAATAATGTCAAATTATTGTTAATAGGAGGATCCACAAAAATCTCTCAAGCAACTCAAAGGCTCAACTCAAAAATAACCAAATATATTAGATGTAATATTTTATTCCAATACTTTAAGAGGATCCCAGCTATACCTGAGGGGATGGCTATTACTACTACCACTACTACCACTGTTACACACACACACACACACACACACACACCCTTTCCACAATTCTCTCCACTAGATTTACATTTGATCCTCCTCTCTGTAAAGCCACAGGACCCTAGAAGAAAAAAATATTATTCATATTCAGGATACAATTGAATATCTGTAACATTAGAAAGACCTAGGATTAAATTATATCTGTAGAGAAATATAAATTCTGGAAAAATGGAGAACAGGTGACAGAGAATGAAAGGAAAAGAAGAGAAGACAGTGAGTGAAAGTGGAGAAAGCAGTTGTGTGGCCACTCTAGGAAGGTCAACATAGTGAAACTCAGTGCTTGTGAAGGACTAGGAGCACAGTGGCTACCCAAGGAGTACAATGCCTCATCTCCACATCCATATCTCACCCTCTCGCCTTTGGGGAACAGCTTGGGCACAGTGACCTATGCTTTGTAGTAAGAAACTGTTTAGGCCTTCAGTGGTGACACAGGTGTGCTCAGTCATGGACACTGGTCACAGGCAGTGTCTGGAGCTTCACATTCCAGGCTTCAGCCTCTTTCTTTGTGGATTATCTGGAAGCAAGAAGTGTCTTCCTCGAGACTATAAGAAATTGAGGACAGAGGTTTATCAGTTTCATTTATTGCTCTATAACATGGCCTGGAACATATATACACTCAATAAACATTTGTTGGATACCAGCTGAATACAGGCCAGTAAGAGGATCACAGCACCTCAGTGGATTCATGATTAGAAACTTTCGCTTAATGTCCAGACTTATTATGATTTCCTCCAAATATCATGTAGTTTAGAAATTATTTGGTTTGAAAAAATGTTCAAACTAATCTTAAGGAGTTAGGAGCTTTAATTCATAATTAGGCAAATATTTAATCCCTTTGAACTTTAAATACCAGAGAAAGAGCAAGTAACCTGGGAACACATACACAGAGAGGGACAAAAACTTTACTTTTATTTATTTATTTTTCTTTAACTTTTTTTTTTTTTCCTTGGGACAGTGTCTCACTCTGTCCCCCAGGGGGAAGTGCAGTGGTAGGATTTCAGCCTACTGCAATCTCAAACTCCTAGGCCCAAGCAATTATCCCACCTCAGCCTCCCGAGTAGCCAGGACTACAGGTGCGTACCACCATGCCCAGCTACATTTTAAATTTTGTTTTGTAGAAATGGGGTCTTGCTATATTGCCCAGGCTAGCCTCAAACTCTTGACCTCAAGCAGTCCTCCCACCTCGGCCTCCAAAAGTGTTGGGATTACAGACGTGAGCCACTGCACCCCAGCATACGTTTATATTTAAAGAGAAGAGATTAAATTTTTTAAGTTTAATTTATACAAATCATAATTTAATGATTCCAAACTCAGACTAATTATAAATAAAGTAAAATCTAGGAACAGAATATTTGTTGTGCTTCATTTTTTTATAGAATATTTATGTTAAGCCAAATTTTCCCAAGGCATTTTTTTGGGCCCTGGAGAAAGAGACATAAGTTCACATAGTAAAGGGGTAACTACTTTACAAATAATATTCACATGTAATGATTTCTGACTAGGTAATATTTTTACAAGGTTTGAAAATCAAAGCAACATTTTTAAAAGTATATCTTGGCCGGGCGCGGTGGCTCAAGCCTGTAATCCCAGCACTTTTGGAGGCCAAGGTGGGAGGATCATGAGGTCAGGAGATCCAGACCATCCTGGCTAACACGGTGAAACCCCGTCTCTACTAAAAATACAAAAAATTAGCCGGGCGTGGTGGCGGGCGCCTGTAGTCCCAGCTACTTGGGAGGCTGAGGCAGGAGAATGGCGTAAACTCGGGAGGCAGAGCTTGCAGTGAGCTGAGATCCGGCCACTGCACTCCAGCCTGGGCGACAGAGCGAAACTCCGTCTCAAAAAAAAAAAAAAAAAGAAAAGTATATCTTGAGAAATCTTAGTTCTACCCCATTCCTGTCCACCTTGTCCCCACACCCATTCTGGGTAGTCATTTTTATTTGTTTCTTGATTATCATTCCAAAGTGTCTTTATACAAATATAAATAATTATAGATTTTTGTTTTTACTTTTTCATCTTTGTTAGTTTAATTTATACACAATGCTGTTCCTTGCTTTCTCCATTAATAATAATACAGCGTGGAGATCTCACACCAGCATTTTATGAATGACCTCATTATTTTAATAACTGTGTGGTGAATCAGGTCTCTATTGGTGGGCACTGGTAATGTTTCTTGTTTTTTCTATTGGAGATGATGCCATAATGAGTTTATACATACACTATTTTGTAACTGAGTAGATAGATCTGTAAAACAGACCCCCAGAAGTGAGACTTTTGGAGCAAGGAGTAAAGTGCAGTTATCATTTTGGTGATTACTGCCAGATGTTCCTCCACAGGAGTGGTATGCTCCACTTGCCACCAGCAGCAATATATGATTCACTGTCACTGTGTGTTGTCAAACCTTTCGGTTTCCACCAAAGTGGCCGTGAGAAATGTTATCTCATTTTTATTTCTCTTACTATGAGTGGGGCTGAGCATCTTTTCACATGCTTATGGACATTTCTTTTTTTTTTTTTTTTTTGAGACGGAGTCTCGCTCTGTCGCCCAGGCTGGAGTGCAGTGGCCGGATCTCAGCTCACTGCAAGCTCCGCCTCCCGGGTTTACGCCATTCTCTCGCCTCAGCCTCCCGAGTAGCTGGGACTACAGGCGCCCGCCATCTCGCCCGGCTAATTTTTTGTATATTTTAGTAGAGACGGGGTTTCACCATGTTAGCCAGGATGGTCTCGATCTCCTGACCTCGTGATCCGCCCGTCTCGGCCTCCCAAAGTGCTGGGATTACAGGCTTGAGCCACCGCGCCCGGCCCGCTTATGGACATTTCTATTTCTTGTTCTGTGTCTATCCACTCCTGCCTTTTAACTATTTTTCTGTGTAGTGGCTGGTCAAATTTTTCTTCACAGTATTAGGAGCCTTTTATATAGTAGGAAAGTTACATGTTTGTCTGTGATGTCAGTGGCAAATATTTTTGCCTTGTCTATTAACTGTCTTTTGCTTTGCCTATTGGAGTTTTCAGGTGTTTTATTTCCATTCAGAAAATATGACTACATTGTCCTTTCTAAACATTACACAACCCTAGAAGGTAGCACAATTATTTCCATTATTCAGAAGACTTCAATCTATAGGGATATTAAGTAAATTGCCCAAAAACATACAAATATGACCACAGATCTAACTTTGAAGATGATATAAAATTCATTATGCCATACTGCCCTCTCACCATGAAGATAAAAAAAGTAATAAAATTATTTCACACTGTACATTGGTTATATTTTTATCCTCACACCAACTCTATAGATTATTTATTTCATTTACATTACAGATAACAATTTGAGACTACTAAAAGGGAAATAAATTTCCCCAGTTTTCACTGACTTTCTCATCTTCATGGATTTATCGACCTTCAATCTTTGAGGCCGCTGACCTCTAGATGGGTTTTAACATTAAGTGTTCCACTGAGGACTGAATTTTACTTGCATTATGGACTCTGAAACTCTTGTAAATGGTTACATGGCCCTCACCGAGTTGTATACAAGGAAGCTCAGATTTGAATCTATGACCCACACGTGGAATTTGTGTGCTCACTACTCCAGACTCTTACTACCACTCTACCCTTCTTTTCCTTGTATTTCTTTAATTTATCTTGTTGAATTGTGTGTATTGTATCATCACCTAAATTAACTTTAATAAGAGTGTAAATATATATTCAAACTAAGTATTTTATCTTCATTTTTAAATCCCTTAAATATTCCAAAAATATTATGATTGAAACTCTACTAAATCCAAATTATGACTCAAATTAAATGAGTTAGTAAAATAAAGTTTATTGCATCTGCACCAACATTTCACTGAATTCTTCTTAATCTGCACTGACCCATAAAACTTTACTAGAGAAGAGCAAAAATCACAAGTGAATCCCTGCTCCATCAACTAAGGTATCCAGGTTCTCTCACTGGGACTGACTAGGCAGTTGGTGAGACCCACACAGAGCAAGGAAAAGCATGGTGGAGTGATGACCCAGGAGCCAGATGGGATAAGGAGAGCTCCCACACCCAGTCAAGGGAGGCGGTGAGTGACTGTGGTACCCCACCCAGGAAACAATGCATTTTGCATGGATCTGTGCATCCTACGGATCAGGAAATCCCCTCATTAGCCCACCCCACCAGGGCCTTGGGTCCCAAGCACAGAGCTGTGCAACCTGCTTGGGCTGCAGCCAACAGCAGCAGGCTGGACTGAGTTCCCAGGCAGAGGGATGGCCGCCATCACTGTAGCTCCAGTCAGACATTATTCTCTGCCGGTGTCAGGAAGACTAGGCAGTTTGGACCAAGAGGAATTCCCCACAGTGTAGCACAGTGGCTGTGGCAGATCATGGCCAGACTGCTTCATTAGGTGGAACTGGGATCCTTCCCTCCTCACCAGGAGGGGCCTCCCTACAGAAATTGCAGCAACTCCAGCCACAGATTTAGGGAAAGAAGTCTGATATCCTGGAAAGGAGCCCCTGGGGGGAGGGACAGTCGAGGTCTCATAGTTCAGTGGACCTAGTCTTTCCTGCCTGCTGGCAGTCCAGACGAGGAGAATTCTCCCCAGTGCAGCCAAACCTGCTCAGCCAAGGGGCAAGCCAGACTGTTTCCTTAAGCAGGTTCCTGATGCTGTGCCTTCTGACTGGGTGAGACCTCCCAACAGGGGTCACCAGACACCTCATACAGGAACGTTCCTGTTGGTAATAGCTTGATGGCCCCCTGGGATGGAGCTCCCAGAGGAAGGAGTAGGCAGCCATCTTTACTGTTCTGCAGCCTCCCCTAGTGAAACCTCCAGGTAAGGGAGGAACCCCGGTTAAATGGGTCTAGAGTGGTCCCCAGTAAACCGCAGCTAAAGGGCCTGGCTGTTCAAAGAAAAACAAACAAACAAAGCAACAACATCAACAAAAAAGACCCCACAGAAACCCCATCCAAAGGTCAGCAGCCTCAAAGATCGAAGATAGAGAAATCAATGAAGATGAGAAAAAAGTCAATGCAAAAAAACCCTGAAAACTCAAAAAGCCAGAGTGTCTCTTCTCCTCCAAATAACTGCAACACCTCTCCAGCGAGGGCACAGAGCTGGGCTGAGGCTGAAGTGGATGAATTGACAGAAGCAGGCTTCAGAAGGTAGGTAATAATGAACTTCACTGAGGTAAAGGAGTATGTTCTAACCCAATGCAAAGAAGCCAACAACCATGACAAAACATTATGGGAGCTGTTAATCAGAATAAACAGTTTAGAGAGGAACATAAATGACCTGATGGAGTTGAAAAACACAACACGAGAACTTCACAGTGCAACCATTGTGTCAATAGCTGAATAGACCTAGTGGAGCGAAAGATTCAGAGCTTGAAGACTATCTTGCTGAAACAAGACAGGCAGACAAAATTAGAGAAAAAAGAACGAAGAGGAATGAACATAACCTCTGAGAACTACGGGATTATGTAAAAAGATCAAATCTATGACTGATTTGGGTAACTGAAAGAGATGAGGAGAATGGAAACAAGTTGGAAAACATACTTCATGATATCATCCAGGAGAACTTCCTCAACCTAGCAAGACAGGCCAACATTCAAATTGAGGAAATCCATAGAACCCCAGTAATATACTCCATGAGAAGATCAACCCAAAGACACATAACCATCAGATTCTCCAAGGTCAAAATGAAGGAAAAAATGTTAAGGGGAGACTCAGAGAAAGGCCAAGTCACCTACAAAGGGAGGCCCATGAGGCTAACACCGGACCACTCAGTAGAAACTCTACAAGCCAGAAGAGATTGGGGGCTGACAATATTTGACATTCTTTAAGAAAAGAATTTCTAACCCAGAATTTCATATCTGGCAAAATTAAGCTTTATAAGCAAAGGAAAAATAAAATCCTTTTCAGACAGGCAAATGCTGAGGGATTTCGTCACCACCAGGCCTGCTTTACAAGAGCTCCTGAAAGAAGCACTAAATACAACAAAGAAAAACCATTACCAGCCACTACAAAAACACACTGAAGTACACAAAACAATGACAGTCAAGCAGCTATATTAACAAGTCTGCAAAATAACCAGCCAGCATTATGACAGTATCAAATTCACACATAATAGTATTAATCTTAAATGTAAATGGGATAAATGCCCCAATTAAAAGACACAGAATGGCAAGCTGGATAAAAACACAAGACCCATCAGTGTGCCATATTCAAGAGACCTATCTCACATGCAACGACATGCATAGGCTCAAAATAAATGAATAGAGGAAAATTTACAAAGCAAATGGAAAACAGAAAAAAAACAGAAGTTGCAATCCTAGTTTCTGACAAAACAGACTTTAAATCACCAGAGACCAAAAAAGACAAAGAAGGACATTACGTAATGGTAAAGGGTTCAATTCAACAAGAAGAGCTAACTATTCTAAATATACATGCACCCAATACATGAGCACCCAGTTTCATAAAACAAGATTTTAGAGACCTACGAAGAGACTTAGACTCCCACACAATAATAGTGGGAGACTTTAACACTCCACTGTCAATATTAGACAGATCATCTAAACAAAAAATTAACAAAGATATTTAGGACTTGAACTCAGCTCTGGATCAAGCGAACCTGCTAATTATCTACAGAACTCTCCATCCAAAAACAACAGAATATACATTCTTCTTAGCACCACATGGCACTGACTCTAAAATTGATCACATAATTGGAAGTGAAACACTCCTCAGTAAATACAAAAGAACTGATATCAAATAGTCTGTTAGAATACAGCACATCAAATTAGAACTAAAGATTAAGAAGCTCACTCAAAACCACACAACTACATGGAAATTGGACAACCTGCTCCTTAGTGACTCCTGGGTAAACCATAAAATTAAGGCAGAAATCAAGAAGTTCTTTGAAACCAATGAGAACAAAAAGACAACATACCAGTATCTCTGGGATGCAGCTAAAGCAGTGTTAAGAGGGAAATTTATAGCCCTAAGTGCCCACATCAAAAAGCTAGAAAGATCTCAAATCAACATCCTAACATCACAACTAAGAGAACTGGAGAACCGGCTGAATGTGGTGGCTCATGCCTGTAATCCCATCACTTTGGGAGGCCCAGGTGGGCAGATCACCTGAGGTGAGAAGTTCAAGACCAGCCTGGCCAACATGGTGAAACCCCATCTCTATTAAAAATACAAAAGTTAGCCAGGCATAGTGGTATGCACCTGTAATCCCAGTTACTCAGTCAGCTGAGGCACGAGAGTCACTTGAACCTGGGAGGTGGAGGCTGCAGTGAGCCGAGATCACACCACTGCACTCCAGCTTGGGTAATAGAGCTAGACTCTGTGTCAAAAAAAAAAAAAAAAAACCAGAGAATCAAAAGCAAACTAATGCCAAAGCTAGCAGAAGAAAAGAAATAACCAAGATCAGAGCAGAACTGAAGGAGATAGAGACACACAAACAAACAAAAAAAATTTCAAAAAAATCAACAAATCCAGGAGCTGTTTTTTTTTTGGAAAAAATTAATAAAATACATGGAGCACTAATTAGAATAAAAAGAAGAAAAGAGAATAATCTAATAGACACCGTAAAAAATGATAAAGGGGATATTACCACTGATCCCACAATAAATACAAACAACCATCAGAGAATACTATAAATACCTCTATGCAAATAAACTAGAAAATCTAGAAGAAATGGATAAATTCCTAGACACATACACCCTCCCAAGACTGAACCAGGAAAAAGCTGAATCCATGAATAGACCAAAAATGAGTTCTGACATTGAGGCAGTAATAAATAGCCTACTAATAAAAAAAGCTTAGGACCAGACAGATGTACAGCTGAATTCTACCAGAAGTAAAAGAGGAGGCGGCACCATTTGAAACTATTCCAAACAATTGAAAAGGAGGGACTTCTCTCTAACTCATTTTATGAGGCCAGCATCATCCTTATATCAAAACCTGGCAGAGATATAACAAAAAAAGAAAATTTCAGGCCAATATCCTTGATGAACATTGATGTGAAAACTCTCAATAAAATACTGGCAAATCCAGCAGCACATCAAAAAGTTTATCCATTATGATCAAGTTGGTTTCATCCCTGGAATGCAAGATTGGTTCAACATACACAAATAATAAATGTGATTCATTAGATAAACAAAAGTAAAGACAAAAACCACATGATTATCTCAATAGATAGAAAAGGCCTTGATAAAATTCAACATCCCTTCATAATAAAAACAATCAACAAACTAGGTGTTAAGAAACATACTTCAAACGAATAAGAGCCATTTATTACAAACCCACAGCCAATACCATACTGAAGGGTCAAAACTGGAAGCATTCCCCTTGAAAACAGTACAAGATAAGGATGTCCTCTTTCAATACTACTATACAACATAACAATGGAAGTTCTAGCCAGGGCAATCAGGCAAGAGAAAGAAATATAGGGTATTCAAATAGGAAGAGAGGAAATCAAATTGCCTTTGTTTCCAGACGACATAATCCTATATCTAGAAGACCCCACTGTCTCATCCCAAAAGTTTCTTAAGCTGATAAGCAAATTCAGCTAAGTCTCAGGATACAAAATCAATGTGCAAAAGTCACAAGCATTCCTATACATCAACAACAGACGAACAGAGAGCCAAACAATGAATGAATTCCTATTCAAAATTACTACAAAGAGAATAAAATACTTAGGAATACAGCTAACAAAGGAAGTGAAGGACCTTTTCAAGGAGAACTACAAACCACTGCTCAAGGAAATCAAAGAGGACACAAACAAATGGAAAAACATTCCATGCTTATGGATAGGAAGAATCAACATAATGAAAATGGCCATACTGCTCAAAGTAATTTATAGATTCAATATCATTCTCACTAAACTACCATTGACATTCTTCATAGAATTAGAAAAAACTACTTTGAAATTCATATGAAACCAAAAAAGAGCCCATATAGCCAAGACAATCCTAAGCAAAAAGAACAAAGCTGGAGGCATCATGGTATCTGACTTCAAACTATACTACAAGGCTACAGTAACCAAAACAGCGTAGTACTGGTACAAAAACAGGCACATAGACAAATGAAACAGAATAGAGAACACAGAAATAAGACCGCAAATCTACAACCATCTGATCTTTGACAAACCTGACCATAAAAAGCAATGAGGAAAGGACTCCCTATTTAATAAATGGTGCTGGGATATGCACCATAATAAATGGTGCTGCAGCTGGCCGGCCATATGCAGAAAATTGAAACTGGACCCCTGCCTTACACCTTATACATAAATTAATTCAACATGGATTAAACACTTAAATGTAAAACCCCAAGCTATAAAAACTCTAGAAGAAAATCTAGGCAATACCATTTAGGACACAGGCATGTGTAAATATTTCTTTATGAAAATGGAAAAAGCAATTGCAACAAAAGCAAAAATTGACAGATCAAACCTAATTAAAATAAGGAGCTTCTGCAAAGCAAAAGAAACTGTCATCAGAGTGAACAGACAACCTACAGAATGGGAGAAAACTTTTGCAATCTATCCATCTGACAAAGGTCTAATATCCAGAATCTACATGGAACCTAAAATACAAGAAAAAAACAAACAACCCAATTAAAAAGTGGACAAAGGACATAAACAGACACTTCTCAACAGAAGACATTTATGCAGCCAACAAACATGAAAAAAATTTCAACATCACTGATCATCAGAGAAATGCAAATCAAAACCACAGTGAGATACCATCTCGCATCAGTAAGAATGTTGATTACTAAGAAGTCAAGAAATAACAGATGCTGCTGAGGCTGCAGAGAAACAAAGTGGATCCTCTGCTGCACTTGTTCTATTCAGCTATTGATACTGGTGGTTTTAGACTGTTGGTGAGAATATAAATTAGTTCAACCATTGTCGAAGATAGTGTGGCGATTCCTCAAAGACCTTGAACCAGAAATACCATGTGTCCAAGCAATCCCATTACTGGGTATATACCGAAAGGAATATAAATCATTCTATTATAGAGATACATGCACGTGTATGTTTATTGTTATTCGCAATAGCAAAGTCATGGAATCAATCCAAATGCCCATCAATGATAGACTGGATAAAGAAAATGTGGCATATATACACCATGGAATACTATGCAGCCATAAAAAGGAATGGATCATGTCTTTTGCAGGGACACAGATGGAGCTGGAAGCCATCATTGTCAGCAAACTAATGGAGGAACAGAAAAACCAAACACTTCTCACTTATAAGTGGAGGCTGAACAATGAGAACATATGGACACAGGGAGGAGATTAGCACATACTGGGGCTTATGGGAGGGGGTGTGGGGGAAGGGAAAGCATTAGGAAAAATAGCTAATGCATGTTGGGCTTAATACCTAGGTGATGAGTTGATAGATGCAGCAAACCACCATGGCACACATTTTCCTATGTAACAAACCTGCACATGCTGCACATGTACCCTGGAACTTAAAATAAAATAAAATAAAATTAGAAAAAATTAAAAATGAAAACTTGTATCTCTGTTAAGGGAAGGGTCAAGGCACATCAGAAGTATTTTTAGCTTATGGCAATTGTCAGACATGCTAATTGCTACCTGGTTAAATCAAACTTCTTAAAGATGATTTTTTTTTTTTTTTTACTAATAATTTATTTGAAGCTAAACAGACATGGAGCCTTTAAGTTAAAGTAGAAGTTGATACTCAAAACGTAATCTTCCTAGAAATTTTTGAGCCTCTGTTGCTGCAATCAAATGACCCAAAGAGGCCGGGTGTGGTGGCTCACGCCTGTAATCCTACCACTTTGGGAGGCTGAGGCTGGCAGATCACTTGAGGCCAGGAATTCAAGACCAGGATGGCCAACATGGTGAAACCCTATCTCTACCAAAAATACAAAAAATTAGCCAGGTATGTTTGTGCACGCCTATAATCTCAGCTACTCAGGAGGCTGAAGCATGAGAATCATTTGAACCCGAGAAGCAGAGGATGCAGTGAGCCGAGATAGTACCACTGCACTTTAGCCTGAACGACACAGTAAGACACTGTCTCAAACAAGTAAAAAAATGAAATCACCCAAAGAGCTAACTAAAATTACCTGCAACATTATTTTAAAATATTATGTTTTACAGAACAGAAAACTTATATTTTAAAAATCCAAATTTACTCTAAATCATATCATTGGTATCCTTTTTCTATTCACCTTCAGTGAATTCCTTATACAGAACTATCTAGTACAATGGAGAGGGTTTCCCTCTGTTCTCAAACTTCTCTCTATATCACTCCACTCATGGAAGGTTGCCAGTATATTCCACTTAGAAAAGATGTATTATACAAAATGAAAACTTAACTCATTGTGATTTTAAAAAACCAAAACTAAGATAACACAAATGTTTATATCTATCTTAAGAATAAAGGCAAAAAGTTATCTTCCTCTTGTTTTGTCTATTTGTTCATTTGTTTTTATTGTGTTTCTGATCTTGTTTTCAGCGGTTCTGTGAGCAACTCAGTATTTACTCTCCCTAAGCCTTGGATCATTGTATACTTAGACAAGCTGAGTTGAGTTACCTTGAGAAAATTTGAGCTTTAGACTTTTGCACTATTTTTAACCTCAGAAAACTACAGTGTTCCTGGAGTCTAAAATTACTATACCTGGAAGGAGCTAATTTTCATCTGTGCTTTGAACTTATACAGAAACCACACCCACCTTTATCTATGTGCCTTATAGGCTAATTTGCAACAGGATGTTCTGTCTGGTCCTCTCTGGTATTATTCAGCTGATAAAAACTGCTTGGAAATGTTATGACTACCCACATTTTACCCTTATTATATTGTCCAAATTTATTTAGATCATCCCAGCTCTCTCTTTCTCTCTTTGCCTCTGAAATTTGATTTTGCTATTGCCAAGAATGAACTGTTCCTTAGGGAAACTGGTAAAAATTCTGATTGTATGTCACCTTGAACATAAGTGTCAGGTAATTTTAGTTTTTCCTCAATTTTTTTTTGTTGTTGTTGTTGTTGATTTTTTTTTTAATTTTTTTTTATGATTATACTTTAAGTTCTAGGGTACATACTGTGCAGGTTTGTTACATATGTATACTTGTGCCATGTTGGTGTGCTGCACCCATCAACTCGTCAGCACCCATCAATTCATCATTTATATCAGGTATAACTCCCAATGCAATCCCTCCCCCCTCCCCCCTCCCCATGATAGGCCCCGGTGTGTGATGTTCACCTTCCCGAGTCCAAGTGATCTCATTGTTCAGTTCCCACCTATGAGTGAGAACATGCAGTGTTTGGTTTTCTGTTCTTGTGATAGGCTGCTAAGAATGATGGTTTCCAGCTGCATCCATGTCCCTACAAAGGACGCAAACTCATCCTTTTTTATGGCTACATAGTATTCCATGGTGTATATGTGCCACATTTTCTTAATCCAGTCTGTCACAGATGGACATTTGGGTTGATTCCAAGTCTTTGCTATTGTGAATAGTGCCGCAATAAACATACGTGTGCATGTGTCTTTATAGCAGCATGATTTATAATCCTTTGGGTATATACCCAGTAGTGGGATGGCTGGGATTAGAGACTTAAATATTAGACCTAATACCATAAAAACCCTAGAAGAAAACCTAGGGAATACCATTCAGGACATAGGCATGGGCAAGGACTTCATGTCTCAAACACCAAAAGCAACGGCAACAAAAGCCAAAATTGAAAAATGGGATCTCATTAAACTAAAGAGCTTCTGCACAGAAAAAGAAACTACCATCAGAGTAAACAGGCAACCTACAGAATGGGAGAACATTTTTGCAATCTACTCATCTGACAAAGGGCTAATATCCAGAATCTACAAAGAACTCAAACAAATTTACAAGAAGAAAACAAACAACCCCATCAAAAAGTGGGCAAAGGATATGAACAGACATTTCTCAAAAGAAGACATTCATACAGCCAACAGACACATGAAAAAATGCTCATCATCACTGGCCATCAGAGAAATGCAAATCAAAACCACAATGAGATACCATCTCACACCAGTTAGAATGGCAATCATTAAAAAGTCTGGAAACAACAGGTGTTGGAGAGGATGTGGAGAAACAGGAACACTTTTACACTGTTGGTGGGATTGTAAACTAGTTCAACCATTATGGAAAACAGTATGGCAATTCCTCAAGGATCTAGAACTAGATGTACCATATGACCCAGTTTTTCCTCAATTTAAAATCACTGTTTTATCTTCTTACGTGTCTTTGAAGGGAGGTAGAGAGAAGAATTGATCCTTATAAAGTCATTTACCACTCACCCTTTCAACTATAGCATATCTACTAACAAGAAATTAAGCTATCCCCAATCAGTAAGAATTAGTATTTAATAGAGTTATCCAAAACAAAAGGTATATCCCACACTGATAATAAATAAATCTATATACCTAAGAGTAAAATTTTCATTTCAAAGGGAAAACACCAGTCCTGATTTTCTGGGTTGGGATTAAAATCTTAGATCTTTCTGGTTTTCATCTAATTTCTGAGGCCCTCATGAACCCATTACTTCATTACCTGCAGCCAAAAAAATCTCCCTAAGGCTGTTCTCCAGGTACGGTTTCTTGCAAAGGGCACAAAGAACAAATTTCGAGTTACTATAAGTATAAGAAAAAACACCCTGCTTTAAAAAGAAAGAGAGAGAGAGAGAGAGAGAGAGAGAAAGGAAGAAAGAAAGAAAAAGAGAAGGAAGGAAGGAAGGAGGAAGGAAGGAAGGAAGGAAGGAAGGAAGGAAGGACGGAAAGAAAAGAAAAGAAAAGAAAAGAAAGAAAGAAAGAAAGAAAGAAAGAAAGAAAAAGAAAAGAAAGAAAGAAAGAAGAAAGAAAGAAAGAAAGAAAGAAAGAAAGAAAGAAATCTCAAACTGGTAAGCTAGATGCCTTAACACATATTTCCCACTACCTAAGCCACTTCATCAACCACTCTTCTCCCTCTCCCTCTTTCTTCTTCTTCTCCTTCTTCTTCTTCCTCTTCTTGTTTTCTTCCACAAGGTCTTGCTCTGTCACCCAGGCTGAAGTACAGTGGTGCAATCTCGGCTCACTGCAACCTCTGCCTCCTGGGTTCAAGCAATCCTCCCACCTCACCCTCCCAAGTAGCTGGGACTACAAGCATGTGCCACCACACCACGCCCGGCTAATTTTCGTGTTTTTTGTTTGTTTGTTTGTTTGTTTTCGCTTTTGTTTTTTGGTAGAGATGAGGTTAAGTCATGTTTTGCAGGCTATCTACTATTTTCTTCTTATGCCCCAAGAAGAAAAAATCTGTGAGAAACATTTAACCACAGAAGAAATGTAAAGAAATCAGCTATGGTATATAGTTATTAAGAAGAATGAGTTGTATCCAGGTAGACCAACCTATAAAAACAGCCATGATCTATTAATTTGAAAATAAAACAAAGACATTGTACAACAATATATATACCATGACCCGATTTTTGTAAAATGAATAAACAAGAAAACAAAAGTAAACACAATAGAAGTTCATAAATCTCTGTGAGCCCAGAGGAATATACACAGGTACATCTAGCCAAAGGTTAGTATTAGCTACCTCAGGAAAGTATAATTAGAAAGAAGAAAGTAGAAATTAAAGTTCTCTGTTGTATTTCTATAATGCTTTGACTTTTGAAAATAAATATTTATTATCTTATAATTAAACAAAACAAAAATGTAAGGGATGAAAGCTAAACTAAGGAAGACACATGCATCATACATGAGAAATAATTTTTGATTCAGTTCAGTAAGCATTTGTTCAGTGTAGGGACTGATTAGATATATAATATTACATATGGTGCACTTTGCTAAAGTAATAGAAAATCTGATTCAAACTGGCTTAAATAAGGACATTTATTGTCCTTATTTAACCAGAAGTCAGTCATGATGTGGATTTTAGGAGTGACACCTGTGCATTGATTTCATCCTCATTCCGAAGGAAAAAGAGGCAGAGTTCTGAGATACATCTCCATGTCCAGAATATGATCAACCTCCTTTTTGGAAGCTACCCCAGGAGATGAAGGAAATGCTTTCAGGAAATCTTTCCTTGTGCTTCATCAGTTCAAACTGTATCACACTCCTAATCATGATAAACTCATTGGCAAAAAAAAAAGGAAAATTTAGATCAATCAAACTACTGTTAGAGTTGGGTGTGAGGATGGCCTCTTCTGAGATATTCAGGGATGAATATTCAGGGATGAATATCTGAACAAATTTCCATTAGCAAAGAGAAAGAAGAAATTGTGGCTTTGGTCAAACAACAGTGAACAATGGTGGCATGTCTTTACCCTAAGAGTGTTTACACTGTTGCAGAAGGCAAGCAATAAAAAGAAATTCTAACTGTGAAGAGTGTTATTAAAAGGGAAGTATATACAGTGCTATGCTTTCAGAATAGATAGCAAGGATTTACCATTGACAAGTGGGGGTGCGGAAGTTTACAGAAGACCACCCTGAGGAATGTTTAAGACCTGAAGAAGAGAGAGGAACTCTACTAAATCCAAATTTATGACTTAAATTAGATAAGTAAAATAACATTTGTACCAGAATTTCACTGAATTCTTCTCACTCTGCACTGACCCATAAAGCTTCACTAGAAACTTGTGATCATTTGTATCTCTGTTAAGGGAAGGGTCAAGGCACATCAGAATTCTTCTCAGCTTATGGCAATTTCCTGACATGCTAGTTGCTACCTGGTTAAGTCAAACTGCTTAAAGATAAACTTTTTACTAATAACATATGAAGACATGAAGGCCAGTGGGTGTGATATGTTTAAAGAACTGAAAGCAATGCCAATGGCCAGAGCATAGAGAAACCAATGCTAAGGTTACATCTGGTGTATGTTAGGAAAACTCCCACAAATTATCAAGGAAAAGACAAATGCCCTGACAGAAAAATGGGAAAAGTAGTTCACGAGAAATAGAAAAAGGAAATAAACATGAAATATTGCTTGGTCCACTAACAATAAAAGAAAAGCATTTTGAAATACATTCCATTTCTCATTTACCAAAATAAAAATTAAAAACTAATTCTGGAGTTCAGTCTTCAATTAGGACATAGGCATTTGCTACAGTGAATATAAACTCATACAACTTTTCTAAACAGCAATTTGACAATAAGTCCAAAATTTCAAAAATGATTGACTGCCTTCTGAACCTCACAATTCAACCCCTTGGAATTTATCTCAAACAAGCAAACGAAACCAACAAAACCCACAAGTGTGAGTAAATATGTTCAGGGATGTTCATCACAGCATTTTATGTAATATTGTAAAGCAATACTGAATGGAATTGTTACTGAGTGAAAAGCAAATTAAAATAGTATTAGAATCTGACTCCTCAGCCAAGCACAGTGGCTCACACCTGCAATCTCAGCACTTTGGGAGGCTGAGGCAGGAGAATCACTTGAGGGCAGGAGTTTGAGACCAGTATGGACAACATAGAAAGAACCCGTTTCTACAAAAAATAAAATATATATAGCTGGGCATGGGGGCATGTGGCTGTAGTCCTAGCTACTTACTTGGGAAGCTGAGGTGGGAAGATGGCTTAAGCCCAGAGTTTGAGGCTGCAGTGAGCTTTGATTGCACCATTGCACTCCAGCCGGGGCAAGGGAGCCTCAGAAGAACTGCAGATTAAGGTCTGGGTGGTGTACAGGAATCTGGAGGAAATCTTGGGCCAGGTGAAATATCATCCCAGCAAACTTGCAGCCATGATTCCAGAGGCGTAATTTGAATTATAGTCAAGAAAATACAACAAATTTAGAGCCAAGCATCAGATCCTGGAGTAAAATGAAATCATAAATTGAAAAATTAAGAAATGAGCTCAAAAGATGGGAAAATCTCATTTATGAGTATGTGAGGGCCATGAGACACATAGGATGTTTCAGGTGCACTTTTATATGGATGCCTGTTTATCACAGTTGACCTCCAATACCAGTTCCATGTGATCCTCCACCCAAACATTTCTGAGCCATAAGCCCTATCCTAGTGTACATCCATCAGTGGTAATCAGTGGTATTTACTCAGACTTAAACAAAGTAGCTGGGCCTATGCACCAGGACCCAGAGGACAGGATTTTCTCCAACTACTATTCTATGGGACTGTGTCCAGCCCACCTGGATTCTATGAGCACCCAGTGTTCATTGTCTTATTGGAATAGTTAGAAGAGGGAAGAAGACAAGAAGAAAAGAATAAGCTAGAAAGAGAAGAAGAAAACTAGCAGTTGCACTTACTAAAGCAGACTACAGCATTTACAAATCATCTTGTAAAGGGCACCTTGAATAGACAGAGGTGAATATTTACAAAAGCAGCTGGTTTCCCTGGGATGTAACTGTAAATGTGCCCACAGATTGTGCAGCAGCATTCTTCCTCCACTCACATAGTTTATGTCCAGCCCTCCGCCAATGAGAAGATATGGCTGGCTAGTCAGTTGACCTTCTATACACAGACAGTTAACTTTGTGGCCTACAGTAATAAATCATAGACGTGTCTCGAAAGCCTTCCTGGTGTCAAACACTCTGGTTCTCACTGACCCTGAATGAAACCTGTGCCAGCAACCAGAACTTCAAAATACAGCAATGCATTAGCTGATGCCCCGGGAGAGGCGGCAGATGGGTGTGAAGGCATTGGTGCCAGGCTGGAATGACCTAACATGGCCTGAAATACTGTGAGAAATCCTCATGCTGATCTGGGGAAAGTCTGTTTAGTCACGAGTGTGGGATTGTTCATCTCTTTGTCTCTCTTCTCAGCCAGGATATCAAGACTGTCAGTCATTCTGCCTCATCCATAAATTTCACAGCCTGGGATACAGAGCTCATCAATGCCATAAGGAAGTGAGGACTCAGACTGTGTCAGAGGAAATCTTTCTGGCATGGGTCTGAAAATGGAAGCTGGAGCTATACACGGACTAACTCTCCTGGGCTACTATCAAAACAGTGAGGGAAACCCACAGTATCAGGTGAAGGTTTTCTCTCTTTGGGATGCTGTAGCCACAAACAAGTGGCCACTGTTGGCTCTACTATGCAGAAATGACTTTGTTTTCACCAAAATTCATTTCCTTTTCATCTGGGGCACTAGACCATATTTCTGCCTCTACTGCAGGAAGGTGTATCCACATAACCAACTTCTATCCACGGGAATATCTGTGAAAGTGATGGAAGCCATTTTCAAGTTTGGCCCATAAAAATCTTCCAGGTATCCAGGCATGGTATCTTTTTTATCACTGGCTGTATATTGTAACACAGCTGTATATTGGAATACTAGCTGTATATTGGAATACATTGGAATCTGCATGCTGAAGATACTAGAGCTTCCATCATTCTGGATTCCTGAGTGACTGCTTGGAACCAACGGGGGACATTTGAATTGGATTGTTGTATGAAAATGAAATCAACTATTCTTATATTAAGCTATTGATTTGAGGGGTTTATTGTCACAAAAGCTATCACTACCTTAATGAATACACAGATTGATTTTCCTGTCACCTTTGTGGGGTCATGGTAATACACCTAGAATAATGTTTGGACCAGTGATTACCCAGGCAGCCTGAGGAAGCATAGCTAGAGAAAGAATTTTAATTCCTTTAAGAAGGAAGCAAAACTAACTGCTAGAAAAATAGCCCCAAAAGTCAGAGTCAGTGGAGGAAGTCATTCACAAGATATTAAGCCATAAGACTTTAGCCAGGATGCCAGTGAGCAAGTCAAGTTGCAGAGCATGAAGACAATCAGAGCACATGGTATGGAACAAGGGCAGAGGAGATGTGAGGGCAACAAAAGTCTGTTTTCTTCAAATGATAATAGAGAGAGATTTGAAGGCATAAAAGAACTATGTAAAACCAGGTAACTTCAGCCCCTACCTTTAAGCCAGCTCTGCACCGCATTAACTTCCTGAGGTCTTAAAAGCTTGATAGGGAAGGTATTTGTGGGTATGGACTTAATCAGCTGCTCAAGAAGGGCAACTGGCCAGCCTCTAACCAGGGCCCCCAAACTAGATCAAGACAGCATTTGAATAGCTATATTATAACCTGTCCCACAGTGACAGTGTTTTGATGGTTCACTTACTAGCCCTCACCATATCCCATGTCCCAGATTTTAATTTTTGTCATCTGCATGATTGCTGAGTATACCCTTGAGTAAACCTGGATAATGGTTTCCTTTCCAAAAGAGGAAGGAACTGCTGTTTTTACTCTAATGTTACTCCTAACCCTTCTAACATCCATAGTACTGTCAGCTACTTTGGGAATTACATTGAAAGCACCCAAATAAGCACCCAGGCTACAGAAAGGGTCAAATTTCCATGAGACTCTGCTTCTGAGAATCAGGGCTTCATGACCAGAGCCACGGGCCTCCAGATCTCCTGAGATCCCATGGTCAAGCTAGCATTCCTGAGAAAGGAGGTATTTGGCTTTCAGTTAATAAAGACCTGGGTAGGAACTTTACCAGCCTGAGTCACTACTCACTACCTAAATCTTTTCTGCCTTTCTGATGGTTACCATGTCTGAAAATTTTCCCAGGAATAACCTAGCACAAAGAAACTACCATTGTTTGTATTATCTAGATCTCAAAAGTATTCTATTGCCCTGGCCTCCAGAAGCTGCATGCCTGCCTGGCCTGCCTAGATTTCTGCCCTACACTCAGACCTTCTCTGAAGATATAAGAACCAATAATGCTTAATAGGGATCTTGAATTCATTTCCTGTGTCTCTTGCTTGCAAATGAGAAACATTTTACTTTAGGCCACAATGTGGTTATGTATGTTTTACCTATGTCAGAAATTGTGGGGTGGCACTGCTGCAAATTATCAGCGCTGAGTGGGGTTTAGTAATGCTGAACCTGGTATATACTGAGATGAAGACGTGATGAATAATGTAGACAAATCACAAGCTTAGAGCCAGCCGACCGTGGAGGAGTTGAGGACAAGCTGAGCAGGGCCAGAGGCAACAGGATGAGTCATGAGGCCCAAGCTAGGTTGATTGGGACCATTGGATTCTAAAGGAAAATCCTTCATGAATGAGGAAGAATAAAGTGAAGGAAACAAAAAAGTACAGCTAAGAGGTTGGATTGTCAGTATTACAATGTAAAAAGCACCTGAGTTTCAGTGTCTGTACAGACACAGGTTTAAATTTTTGTTCTGAAACCAGCCCAACTGTCCCATAGAACTGATGTTTATGATTTCTTTTGAAAAAAACTAGAAATTGACCCTTGTAGTCTTAAAACTTGAGAAACTTGCATTGTCTTATCTGAGTTCCTTTCTCAGGAAACCAACCATCAGGCCTCCCAGACAGTGTCAAGAAACTGAAATTTTCCAATCTATCACTGCATATGGACAACGAGACATCAGACCCAACACCTGTCATGATCACCTAACCAACCACTTGCTGCCTGTTAACCAACTCCTCTTCCTTACCCCCTTCTCTAATTCCTGTTTTCCCACGTCGAGTTCCATTTCTTCCCTGCTATATAAACCCCTAATTTTAGTCACTTGCAGAGACAGATTTGAGATTGATCTCCCATTCTTGGCTGCAACACTAGAAGCCTTCTTCCCTGGTGATACTCATCTCAGTGACGGGCTTTCTCCATAGTGAGCAGCAGGACTTAGAAGGAACCCCTGGTGTTTTGGTAACAGTACCCCCACTTTATGAGTCCTGTAGCCTCTTAAAATTCAATTAACCACTTGAAGATTTAAAGATTTATAAAATAGAATAATATCTACCTCCCAGAGTCATTATAAGGACTGGCGATTATACATTTAAAGATAAAGTATTTGTATCACCTAGCAGGCATCAAATAAATGACTTCCATTAATATAATTATTTGGTTGTGGACTTTCTATGGGCTTAAACAGCAATAAAAGTCTTAACCAGGAACTGACAACCAAAATCATTTGTAACACTTACCTCGCTTCAACCAACACTAAACCTTTATTTAGCATTTACATATTTTAGAACTTCTTCATTAAGCAAAGTAAACACCTTTTATATGTAAAAGTCTGAGCTAGCTGCCAAAAATACAGTGCTACCCACTCCCACCCCATGCACATACCATAATGTTTCCTGGTTTTGTTTTGTTTTGTTTTGGAGACGGTCTCACTCTGTCGCCCAGGCTGGAGTGCAGTGGCCAGTCTTGGCTCACTGCAACCTCTGTCTCCCGGGTTCGAGCAATTCTTCTGCCTTAGCCTCCCAAGTAGCTGGGACTATAGGTACATGCCACCACGCCAGGCTAATTTTTTGTATTTTAGTAGAGACGGAGTTTCACTGTGCTGCCCAGGCTGGTCTGGAACTCCTGAGCTCAGGCAATCCGCCCACCTCGGCCTCCCAAAATGCTAGGATTACAGGCATGAGCCACTGCACCCAGCCAATGTTTCCTGTTTTTACAGACTATCCATCTTTGTTTTAAATGGTCAGTGTTTTAAAGATTTGTTACTAAATTTAAGTTTTCCTCACTTCTATACAATAGTAGACTGATTTGGCTGCCTTTTTGTTCTTCTAAATTTTCTTTTTTTATTAAGCCAACTGTTTGTTCTGGCACCACGTTAAAGTATGTACCTTTTAGTCTATTTATACGTGTCACATCTTGGATTGACTTTTTATTCCCAGTTTCTTCCTGGCAAAGACAATGAACACAGTGAGCATACTTAATAAATGTTACATAATAATAACTATTAAATGTTCCTTAAAAAATCTCAAGCAGATTTTTTATCTTTAGCTTCTACTTTGGGATAATTATATCCTTTCACAAAGCTATTTATAGCTCCCATCAGGAAGAACAACTAAAAACATGTGTTCACGGTCCTGCCAAAACTGTGGTGAAAGTGATTTAAACTCTGAAGATCTGTTGCAAGTGTTCAAAATGGCATTCGACATATGTATATCTAATTCCAACAACAGAAAACTTTTCCCAACCCAAATCTCCATGACAGAGGTGGTCATGGAATATGACTTGTGCATATCCCCATCATCATTCATTCTGATTACCCAAAACAGTCACAGAAACACACCTTACATGCTGGTGTTATCAGTCCATCTGTATGTGCACTCTTCAGCTGCATCATAAGTCATGTTCTCCCTCTACCCCATGAAGAGCCTGAGCCCAAGCATATTTAGTTGAGACCACAAGATGCAATGGAGGACCTCCGGCATGACATGAATTGGAAATCATAGGGTCAAAAAAATATATATATATGGTTCAGAATTCAGGGCTGCCGGATTTAGCAAGTACAAATTAGCAATCTTATTCACTCTACACATTAATCCCCAAACTTGCCTAGATGGTATAAGAAAACCCCCAGATTACTTTCTCTCTTAAGTCCAGGAAGCAGGTTAGAATAGTAGGTGAGTCACCAGAGACTGAAGACATGGGCGTTGATCTCAGTTCTTGCTAGCTAAAACTTATTTGGCCTGGAAAAGTCCATTCTAGTTTTTATCAGCAAGATTCTATTATCAAAAGGTCCACTTCCAGACTTTGAGAGGGTACTGCTCTCTATGAGCCACCATGGTAGATGCTGGGGAAACCATGAACAAGCCTAGTGCCCGGCCCTCAGGGAGCTTAGCATCCAGTAGGAAAGAAAGTGTAATTAAAGGAGAAAGGTGGGGCTAGAAATAAAGATCTATATCTATATAAGAAGTCTTGGGTTAGGGAGGTGGGAAGAGGTGGCTGGCATCACATCTCTGTTAGATTACATTTTTATATTTCCCTTCAGTATGCCTCTTGTTTTACTGTAGATTTGTTTTCATGAGAAGGCTTTTGCCCTCAGGAGAAATCAAATAGAACCCATTGCTTGGCAACAGCAGCCTTCACATAGATTCACATACAGTGATGTCTTGCCTTCTAGGTTAATCATAGCTTTTGAGATTACCTTTGGGGAAACTGTGTAAGAAAAATCTTTTTTTCTCTCCTGTCAGAGAGAAATGTCTTCTGTGCCATTTGCAGTTACCTTGCTAATAAGTCCACAGAGAGGTGGTAAGTACAGAAAGGTATCTCTGGCTGACAGCTTCCCAAGGAGTCCCAACATCCATGAACAAAGAGTTCTTCCAGTTTAAGTCCAGCAAAAGTGATAGCAATACTTACCAGAGCAGGTGGGCTATGGAAGGTCAGCTTAGGTCCCCTCAGAAGTTTAAGTCCAGACAGCGTAGATGAACTCCTGAAACAATGTTATCTTATTTAAAATACTATAAAAGTTCCATTATTATTGCTTCTACTAATAAAAACGTACCTATTTGATAAAGATATTTTCCAGAATCATTTGTCTGGCCTCTTCTTACTTGAGAGCAGGTTTTTCCAAAGCTTGCAACCTCACTATTCAGCCCTTTCCTTTCTGACAGTAAAATCTCACTGACTCAAATGAAGTGGGAAAGAGCTCTAAAGTTGGGAGTTGGGGAGTCTGTTTTGAATCCCAACTCTGTCTCCTAACTGCTGCAAAAATTTGGTCCAGTCATTTAATTGCCCCTAAACTAGTTCCTTGTCTGCTTACTAGGGCATAATGTATTCAAAAACCTCTAATGGAGGTTCTGTCACAAAACAGATGATAAATTACATAATTTAACAATATTCTGTCTCATTATTTTCAAATACATCTAACAAATTACAGTACCACAGTTTTTTGGGACAGTTTTTTATACAAATTACTCAATCGATTAAGCAATTCTAATTCTTACAACAATCATGAGTTTAAGGGTATCTTAAAATACTGCCATTTTACAACATGTTGAAATTTTGGTGACACAGCAAGAATTTCAAAACTGGTGTGGGGACCCAAAGGGCCCAACTTTGTGCTCATTACTATCTGATTAATCTTTGAGAGTTAAATATGCTCCAGTAACAATTTATATTATTAATTGGTTTAATCAACCTTAGATAAACTATATACAAACCAGTGCCTACTTATCCTACATTCCAAACTGATGGGTGTTACTGTATTTATATATATATATAACATATAGGGTTTTTTTGTTTTTTTTTTTTGGACAGAGTCTTGCTCAGTCGCCCAAGCTGGAGTGCAGTGGTGCGATCTCAGCTCACTGCAACCTCTGCCTCCTGGGTTCAAGCGATTCTCAGGTTTCAGCCTCCCAAGTAGTTGGGATTACAGGCATGTGCCACCATGCCGAGTTAATTTTTGTATTTTAGTAGAGACAGGGTTTCGCCATGTTGGCCAGGCTGGTCTCGAACTCCTGGGCTCAAGCAATCTGCCTGCCTCAGCCTCCCAATTGCAGGGATTACAGGTGTTAGCCACCACACCCAGCCAAAGATAGACATTTAATGACATGCAGAGAAGTTCCACTGAGTCAGTTTATATATGAAGATGCCAATATCATTCTTATCCCCAAACACTGATCTCTTCTGAACACTGGTTTTCTCTTCAGTCATTGTTTAAAAAAAAAAAAAAAATGTCTACTAACAATATTAATTGAGTGCATAGCACGGCCCAGCTCTGACTCAACACTGGGGATGCAGCAGTAAGCAAAACACTGCCTTACTGGCTCAAGGGGCTCAGTCTGGTGAAGGAAATCACCACTTCTTAGGGTGAGCTCTTTCACAGGAGTTTTCCTCTGTGGAACTGCTGGAGTCCTTGGCAGTTCTTCTTTCTTCTTTGGGTTTTCCGTCCCCAGAACACCTAGGCAGGTAGCTCCAGCAAGGGTAGGGTACAGGGGAGAGCAGTGATCAGGAAATTCTCACACTGCCTCCTCCAACATTTAGGCCCCACCCAGCCTTGCCAGATCTTCATCACCTCCAGCTCCTTTCCCTCATTCTTAGCTACTACAGATAACTCCCCGTACTTCAGACAAATTAGTACATAATGGAACCCCAATTATGCACCAGGGTGACAGTCTATTCAAAAGGAGTTCTGGGATCCATGTGATCTGAGGAAATTAGTTGGGTGCTCCAATATTTCTGCTGCAGTCAGCAGGTTCTGTGAATGTTTTATGACATTACAGATGGTGTGTCCCAGGCTCTAAGGGCCCCAGTCAGCCTAGTAGTCTTATTTATGACTTATCCAAATACAGTTCATGACTTAAAACCAAGACTAAACCAGTCTCCGTTTAGCATTAATATCCCCATCTTGCAATACAGATTTTGCTGCTGATTTTCTGATGCATTAAGAGTAATACTCATTCAGTATGACATTTAGTAAGCTCCACTCACGAGGGGATTGGTTCAGTTATCAGAGAATAATAGGGGAAGGTGGCCTAGATGTGAATCCTAGCTATTCCTGAAAAATGTACTGAACTTCTTGGGAACAGTTACCTCAGCTAGAAAAGGGGAAATACTGTGCATTAAATAGATTGAAGGTGTATTTAACCACAATTAGAGGCCAAAATATGGCATCTGTTATTATTGGTACTATTATTGTACTTTCATGCTTAGAACAACTATAAATGCTTTTAAATTCCTTAAAAGTATCGCCTTTGATAAGTATCACAGAAAATGAGAACTCATATAGAAAGGATACTGGTTTACATAATCATCTGATCAATTATTACTCCCTTTTAAGGAAGTTTCAAAATCAAGTAAATATCAGAGCAAAATATGGTGCCCTATGATTATGCATATTAAACATAATGTAGTCAGAATGTGTATCCCATCCTCTGCAACAAGTTTAACTTGGTCATTTTATTATTAAACTCCCACTTATGCAACACAGATTTATGTGGCTGTATTTTTGGACCACCACCTCCAGCATCATAGAAGGATTTTATTTCAGACAGTACTTTAAATTTGGAGATCTCCATTGTGATGGTCTTCTGATGAGTTAATTTAGCTAAGCTATAGTTTCCAGTTATTCCATCAAATACTAATCTAGGTGTTGCTGTTAAGTATTTTGTAGATGTGATTAAAGTCTATAATGAGTCCACACTAACTAAAGGAGATTAATAATCTGGATGGGACTGATTCAAGCAGTTGAAAGGCCCAAAGATTAGAGCTGAGGTTTCCCTAAGGAAGAAACTCCATCTGTGGACAGCACCTTCAGCCTGTGCCTGAGAGTTCCAGTCTTCCATTCCTGAAAGCCTGCCTTTCATATTTCGGACCTGCCTAGCCAGCCCTACAATCATATAAGCAAATTCTTTGCAATAAATCTTAATCTCTCCTACTGGTTCTGCTTCTCTGCTTAAATCTTGACTGATACAGCCATGAAACTTACTTTTTTTTCTTTTTTTATATTAAATCTAATTGACTGCACCTTGATAGTGAAGGCAGAAATTGCTCTATAAGGGTTCTCTTTAATATGGATGAATTGAGTGGGGTTCATTAGTCTCACA
Source organism: Trachypithecus francoisi (assembly GCF_009764315.1). Taxonomy (NCBI): domain Eukaryota; kingdom Metazoa; phylum Chordata; class Mammalia; order Primates; family Cercopithecidae; genus Trachypithecus; species Trachypithecus francoisi. The sequence continues at coordinate 40,349,098 of NW_022681460.1, forward strand.
GTAGATGTGACTATTCTTTTAATCCAACATGTTGCTTTAATATCTATTTTACTGTATCTTTCTTACCTTTTTGTGTCAGAAGGAAACATCAAATGTAGATTCAATAACAACCTGCTTTTGTAAATCAACCTTCTTTTGTGACTTAAAACCCTCATGTTTAACTGGCACAAAACTGAAACTCTTATATACAAATAAATGATGTTTCCTATGGATTTATAAGTACAGAAAGGCCTTTGCTTTCAGAAATGGAAATGCAGTATGAAATCATTTCATCAAAATAGAAGCAGACATTATCATTGCTTTGCCAAACTGACAATCTAATTTTAAATAATTCAGCAGTAAAATTTTCATCACTTTACTAGACAGAATTTCTTAAAGCTGTTTAACAGTTTTATAACTCTACTAACAATTGTTGACTATACTACTAGTTTTTTTGTCATATCATCTTGAACTACTCTGAGAACTTCTAAAACTAGAATACAGTTATATGCACACAGGTCTTGAGGTCTAATTTGAAAATAAGCACAATCTGAAGCTAAATTCAGCTTTTAACAGAAATTACTATTCATGATAAACTTTTCTAAATGAGATGCAGTAGTCCTTTTTTTAAAAAAAACTCCACTTTAGAAATGTTAAATATTTATTTATTTTCTTATCAGGAGCTCTTTTCTTGGTTGTGATAAGAATATGCACAAATAACCATATTTTTTGAATTTTTGATATTTAAATATTAGAACCCATAATTCAAGGTGTTTCTTTTTCTCCATATAGGTCAGTTACTATTGTAAAATAAATTAATTTTAATCACAAAGGTCTAGTACCAATAGATATCTGAGAAACTTATAATTTACCTCCAATAACAAACTTGTGCTTTGACATTTTTTATTATAAAAACTGAGTTTTCAATGAAGGCAGTTTAGCAGGACTACAGTTGTGAAAATAAATCTGAATGTAGCCATTCTTTAAACTAAAAATCATTGTAGAATAAAATGTCAAGCAAGTGAAAACTTTTCCGTGATATATACAGAAATGATACATACATAAATATTTTCACATAAACAAAAACAAAGATCAAGAAAAAATTTAAATATCTTTGTGGGCAACAGAAATACAGAGATTAAAAAGGTTATTTTTATTTTACTTCAATGCTTCCATCGAACACAACTGGCAGAGCAATAGGAATTAGATAAACCTTTACATTTCTTCAGGGAATTACATACAATAAAGACACCTCTCTAGAAGAAAATAAAATATTAGCATAATTAGACTGCTGACAGTCATGACTTTCAATTTAGTCACCCTGTTTGCTCTACTGTGAAGCTATATGCTTTATCAGTATTTTGCCAGTTGAAAGAAAATAAAGCTAACACTAGCAAGATCCAGCACAAACACAGGTGGCAGCAAATTAGGCACAATGTTATGTGGATTTTCCTCTCAATGTGGATTACCCATGCCTAGAAGATAATGGCTTGCAACGCAAAACAAACATTGTGGGATAAACCAGACAATATTTAATAGATATATTTTCTACAGGAATGTTTCCTGAAGTGTTTCCCAGGGACTACCTGAGCCAGAGTCAGGCAGAGTGCTCAATAAAATAAAAATGCACATTCCTGGGCTCAACCACAGACCCTCTGGGGGCCCAAGAATCTGTACTGCTAACAAGCTCCCTTGGGAATGCTTAAACACGTATTAAAAGTTTAAATAACATTACTTCATACTATTTGGAATTTCTCTTGCATCTTTCTTTTGACCACAAATATTTCGTTTGTGGTCATGCTTCTTACTAGCCAGAAGGAAGAAGAGGCAAACAAAAAACCATTTCGGATTATGCCTGTCAGCACTGAGAATTAGTAGTGGTATCTTTCCCTGCCTCAAGAAAATACAGGGGAATAGGCAACAAATGATTTTGCTCCTACATTTCTCAAAGGTGCTCCGTAGTACTTATTTTTAAAGCTTTCAAAATGTATACATAATAAAAATGTTCAAAATGATTTGTAAACTCTCATCAGATCAAGATAATCCAGTGTAAAAAAAACTGCTGTTCAGTGTTGTTGCTGAATTCTCACAAAGACCCCTTCATAATCTTTGTTCACAAACAGGGAGCGTCTCGGCAGGCACTCCAGAACTCTCACCAAATGAGGCACTGCCTATTAAGTAGCATGAAAGTACCTAAAGACTGCCCATAAAACAGGAACAAAGAAAACAAAGCTCAGTTTCAACTCCAGCCAGAAAGGAGTCTTCATGACCTACCAATATGTAAGATGAATACAGATCATACTGACTTTCCTCAGAGAAAGTCTAATAAAAAAAAGTCCTTATCGATATCTGCTTGAAATCTAGTTTATATTGAAAATGGAAAGCAAAATACAACATGCTACTAGTATCTACTACAGTGCTTATGTCCTATAAAATCCCTATGGACAAAAACAATTTTACTTGTGAATAAAAATTAGAAATGAAAGAGGTAGGTGACTATCATTTGAAGATAATCCCAAAAACATGTTGAATAATATGCTTGAGTCCCCAATGAGCTCTTTAACTGGACAATGAGTTCCAACACCGGTACAATCTCCTTAACAGCAGGGTTTCCCAGGTCTTTCATGATGTTATCAACCTTTCAATGCCCTAAACTCCGGATACAGTGCCACAAGCTCTTCAGATATTTAATATTAAGAAATAGCTAATGAAGTAAAATGTAAAGAAGTAATACTAGAGACCAAAGAGTGAGGTGATGCTGAAGTCAGCTTGGCTCTTCAAAAATCTATACCCTAGTATGGAGGAAAGCACATTTGAGTTGGACAGGACATTAGAGATTCATCTAATCCAACTCTCTGGTTTTACAAATGAAGAAATAGAAGCTTATTTTTTCCACTGGCTCACAAAGCACTAACATCCTGAAAAGATGCTATAAGTCCACAGTTAACTTACTTAATTAATCAATGATGTAGCCCTATACTTTCAGCCCTTATCCCTGTGGGCTGTTTTATAAAGTGAGCCACTGGTAACAGAGAAGCTGACCAAGGTCCTAGATGCACCTGGGAGCAGACTGTCAGCAAGAGAAAAATAATTTGAAATGTCAGACATGCCCTATTAAAACTTGTTCTAGGCTCAGACCAGGGTTCATTTTCCCTTCTTTGTAGGAGACACACATCTGAGTATATTCACAAACTCCAGTTCTGCTAGGACAAGCATTGGGGCAACAATACTGTTTTGCCCAGAACACTTAGAACTAACACAGGTGGACAACTAGAAACCCCCATACCCGCAGGCTCAAGACCTACACACAGCTCTTTAATTTCTCAATAATTGTTAGTCACTTGTTTTGCAAATCAAAAACAAAACAAAAAAATCACTGGATTTCCTTCATAGCCTTATTTATCTAAGATTTTTAAGTCTCACATTAAACAGTGGTTGTAAATCAGGTGTGGTGGCTCACGCCTGTAATCCCAACATTTTGGGAGGCCAAGGCAGGCAGATCGTTTGAGCTCAGGAGTCTGAGACCAGCCTGGGTAACATGGTGACACCTTGTCTTTACAAAAGAAAATACAAAAAATTAGCTGGGTGTGGTGGCACACACGTGTGTGTGTGTGTGTGTGTGTGTGTGTGTGTGTGGTTCCAGCTATTCAGGAGGCTGAGACAGGAGGATTACCTGAGCCTGCAAGGTTGAGGCTACAATGAGCCATGATCACACCACTGCACTCCAGCCTGGGTGGCAAAGCGAGACTCTGTCTCCAAAGAGCAAAAAGGGTTATAAATGATTTTATTTTTTCTTTTCTATTTTCCAGTGTTTCTGTAATGCCTTGATATTTCTTTTGGTAGTAAGAAAATAAAGGCTAATTTTTAAAAAGAATATTATAGTCTAAAACATTAAAGGATGCATAGAGTTCCCTCCTGACTATGAGACATCTAAACTGAATGAACTGTCTGTGTGGCACACTGGAACAGCACAACCTCAGGATTCTGACAGATTTTTGGATCCCAGCTCTACCATTAACCTTGGGCAGGATTTTAGTCCCTCTGAGACCTGTTTTCTTCACCTCTAAGAATGAAAACAATAATACCTACCTCACAGCATCCTGTGAGGATAAAATGATGCAGTGCCGGAAACGTAGGTCCATAAATGTCAATCCCTTCTCCCTATACTCCACAAAAACCCTTGAGTAAAAGGAATCACCACAGCCCGCACCAGCCACCTGCCATCCCCCTCACTACATTCACCTTTTAAATTTGCAAGGATGCTGTCTCCTTGATTTTGTGCTATTGCTCTGAAGAGTTGCTATTGTGCTTAGAAAAATTTCTACATTTTATGTTCTCTCTTTTACAACTGTACATGCAGATAAAACATTTTTTAAAACTATCTTCCCATAAATAATGAACGTTTCCTAAAGCACATATCATGTATAAAAACAATTCTGAAAAATAAGACTGAATTAATTTGTACATTGTCTCTTAAAGTGCACCAAAGTAAATAGTAATGACCTTTAAAATGTCACTAACCTTCTTGGGTTAGTTTTTAAAATAAAACTAAATACATATTGATTGAGATGTTTGGCTCCAATGCGATAGTAAAAAGCAGCAGTGTCTTCCAGGAAAAAAAAGTCTTGATAAACTCAACTAAGCATACCTTAGCAGCACATAAAATGCCTACAATTCAATATAACTGCAGGCTCAATAAAGCACAATCCTGATTCTTACTATGAAAACAAAATCAATCAAGGAAAAACCCAAAAACTAAAAAAAAATCTCCTCACCCTAAATTGAGGATTTCTATTGACCCCTGGAGGTAATATTTGTAATCACTTTCCTATTGTTTATTCCTGGTAACAGAACCATAATTACCATTCTTTCTTTACACTGCTCACACACATACATACACAAAGTCTATAAAAAACAATAAAGTATAAGTGGAGAGGCTATGAGAAAGAAACTTCAATGTCAATAAAGAACAAGCATCACCCAAAATGTCAGTCAGTTCCAATATTCACACTACCGTCCGATGTTCCCCACACACATAGACCGCACTGGGACGTATCCGTCGCCTTGTGTGACCAGGGAGCTGCGGCAAAAACTTGAAGGACTTAGGCATCATGTCCAGGCAAGCATCATGGAATTTCTTAATCCTCCAGTAGTAGATCAGTGGATTCAATGCAGACTTGAGGTAGCAGAGCCACAGTAGCCAGGTGCTAATCTCAAAAAAGTTGTGCTGATAGTAAAAGTGCTTACTGAATGTTGCCACAAGGCTGTAAGTGGTGAACGGGGCCCAGCAGACAATGAAGACAGCAAAGAGAATCAAAATAGTGGTGAAGGCACGTGTTTTAAAGCCCATGTCAATGCTCATCTGGAAAGGTCTCTGTAGACTCATGAGGCCCAGTTTGCTGGCCTGGCTGAGGCATATACCTTCAGGGTAGCTATGGATCCTCAAGGCATTGTGCCGAAGGGTGTTGAGTATGCCCATAAATGAATACAGTATTACCAGGAAGGGTATGAAGAAAGAAATGAGAGAAATCAAAATCACATAAGCCTGGTAGCCTGGATTGGTTGTGTACCCAAACACACACTGGGGAGCTCGGGAAGGTATCTGCAGGTCAGGGTTTCCTACGGCTAAAGGAAAAGCTACACAAAAGGAAGTTGTCCAAGAAACTGCAATCAGAACCTTAGCTCTATATGGGTTTAGCTTATCCTGCCTCTGGACTATAATAAGGAACCTATCTATGCTAATGATGAGCAGGATGGCTACTCCTTCTATCACAAATAACCAGAAAAACATAGCAGATACCCTACAGAAGAATTTTCCAAAAATCCATCGGGTAGTAAGGATAGTTACCAGGGCAAAGGGCATGTTCAGCACTGCAAGCAACATGTCTGCAAAAGCCAGGCTGGCAAGGAGGATGTTAATTGCAGATCGCATGGCAGCTTTTTGGTAAACCATGAGGCAAACAACCAAGTTCCCAAGAAAAGACACAAATAGAATGAATATCATTATAGCAGAAAGGGTAATCTGAAGAGGCAAGTTTAGGCTCTTAAATGCTGCTGGTGTTGCGGGCACAGCTGTACTATTCACTGTCAAGGAACTCAAACCAGTGGGAGCCATGGTTTCAAAACTATATCTAAGCAATGGACTGATGTCAGGATGCTGGAATGGTGGAGGGAGTGTAATATTCATGTAGGTGTTTTCATACACTACAAATGTTGTGTTGGATGTCCCGGTATGGAAAGCAGTCAACACTGCCGAGAAGACCATGGTTTCAGTAGGTTGGAAGATGCAAGCAGAGATGCAGGTGTTCTTCAAGCATTTCAACACAGAACAGCAGTATCAGGTTCCATTGATGGCCTTGGAAATACATTCTGGAAAATGGATAATGAGTTCCATCTTCCACAAGAGTCCTTTTGCCTGAAAACAAAACCAAAACACAAAAAGTAAATGAGAAATGAGATTTGTAAATAACATTTAACTCCAGGGCTGCCTTTCATCATGAAGGATCAGTTTTGCTTTTTGACCCTTTAAAAATATTTTAGCCTCCAGTGTAGTCAACACTAAAATACTGTTCTGTTATTTTATCTTTCGTCAACCATGGTGGAAATTTCATGACATTCATATATAAAGCAAAAGTGCAAGGAATCTCAAAACGTATTACTGCCCCAAAGACAAAAGTTATAATTTTACTGTTAATTTTTAAAATATTTCCAGTGGCTTTAATTTTAATTAAATGTTAATTTTAATTTTCATGCTTTTCTATAGTCACTATTAATACAGATTTTTATTACCTGGTTCTCCTGAGAGCACTATTTTTTTAAATTAATAGTTCTTTGGTACAAGTTCTTACTCTAATTTTACATTAGCACAAAATCAGACGACAAAGAAACCTAAAGCAGGTTTCCTATTTCACACATAACAATTTTTAGTTCTAACATCCTTATTAAGTAGGTACTAGGTAATTGTCAATGAAGATCTGAAACATTTTATTGGCTTGCTTTCTATTTATTTATCCAATTAATTCACCAATTTTTTTCATTTTTAGTTTTTGAATTAAAAACTCATTCATTTTTAATTTCTTTCCAGAAGTTCCACCACCAAGCATACTGGAGAATTTACTCAAGAGGAGAAGAAAAATTCTAAGTAAGAAGTCTTGGTAATATTTTCAGAAGTTTTATTTTACTAAAGCTCTCTTTGTTTCTCATAGTCTCTCTTCTCTCCCAAGTCCACTGACTTTCATCCTTTCTTTTCTGATATGTATACATCTATCTTCTCTATTTTCTTCTCCCCAAATAACCAGTCTTATTTTGTGTTAGCAACTTGATCAGAATGTGTCAACCAAATAACAGAGTTAGAGATGTTAAAGGAGAGATGACTAAAAAAAATTCAGGTATGAAGAATCTACTCCAGAAAACTTACAAAGATATTTAGTTAGCTTGCTCCAAAGAGTTTCTTATCACATTTCTCTTATCCTAACCCCCCATTTCTTAACCAGATTTCTGTAGCTCTAGAGTTTTCTGTAAGGGACTTTCTTAATCTGCTGTCTTACACATTTTGTGGTATGGGTTTTTCCTTATGTAGGTCTTTACTGGAGAGGTAACCTCTTTATAGTTAGAAAGAAGTCTCTGAATTTCTGGCTAGATTCCTTTAATAAGCTCTTAAAAGACTGGGAAAACATAAACGTACAGTAGTTTAAAACAAATTGTAGTTTACTCATTATTTTGACTTAGAATCAGTCATTGAATTTTTTTTTTTTTTTTTTTAAACAGAGTTTCACTCTTGTTGCCCAGGCTGGAGTGCAACGGTACGATCTCGGCTCACCATAACCTCCGCCTCCCACATTCAAGCGATTCTCCTGCCTCAGCCTCTCCAGTAGCTGGGATTACAGGTATGTGCCACTACACCCAGCTAACTTTGTATTTTTAGTAGAGATGGGGGTTCTCCATGTTGGTCAGGCTGTTCTCGAACTCCCGACCTCAGGCGATCCACTTGCCTCAGCCTCCCAAAGTGCTGGGATTACAGGCATCAGTCACTGCACCCAGCCTAGTCATTGATTTTAAGGGTCATTGTCAAAATTTCATTCATTCACTTACCAGTGTATGATGGGCAGGAATATCACATTTTTAAGATCCAAGATCCAGCAATGTAGCCAAATCAGGGACTCTCTACCATACCTATAGCTCTACAATCCCATTTTTTTTGTCCAGGGCTGCCTTTATAAAAAAGAAGAATCCTGATTTACTCCTTCAAAATATCAACTTTACTACTTACTTTCACTTCTACAGTTTAATTTCTTTGACCTTACTAGATTTTATCTATCCTCACATATTCACTTTGAAATACAAAACATACCTGGATATGATGCCACACTAAGCCAGCTGCTCTTGAACTTTATTAACCACAAAGGGGCCAGTGGAAAGACAGCAGTGGTAGTTGGAAGATTTTACACCATAATCACCATCAGCCTCTAAAGAAGTACCCTAAATATACATATAATTAAGACTAAAGGCTGTGCGTAATTATAAATTAATCTCAATACAAGTCTACCTCTATAGAGGTAGAGGTAATTTCTCTAGAAAAATTATAAATAGACAATTGTGTATCTTAAGCCTAATGTGACAGCTAAAATTGTGTTTGACCAAGTCAACTAACATATATCCATCCTGCACTACTACACTGTTCAAAGTATTTCATTTCCTTGACCATGTTAAGGAACAAAAACAAAAAATGGAATGAAACCAAAGTAAAACCATAATTTAGAAGATGCCTTTTAACTTGTTATATTTGCATAGTCATAACATTGTTCTACCATAAAAGCCTCCCACAACTATAAAAACTTCTAACAATTCATTTAATATTTCATCAAATATCTGTTTAAGAACCTACTACGTGCCAGATAATGAAACGAAAATGGTGAGCAAATAAAAGGCTTCTAAATTTCTGGTTAAAAATGCAGACTGACCACAGTCCACATCCCCAAAATCACACTGAAATGACAGTAAAGGGATTTTTTTAAACAAAGTATATAAACCAAAAGGACAAGAGGTATAAATGAAAGACACATTAGTAGATAAAAAAATTTTTTTAATTCATTTTATTATTATTATTTTTTGAGATGGAGTCTCGCTCTGTTGCCCAGGCTGTAGTGCAGTGGCACGATCTCAGCTCACTGCAAGTTCCGCCTCCCAGTTTCACACCATTCTCCTGCCTCAGCCTCCAGAGTAGCTGGGACTACAGGCACCCGCCACCACACCCAGCTAATTTTTTTTTTTTTTGTATTTTTAGTAAAGATGGGGTTTCACCTGGTTAGCCAGGATGTTTTTTAATGTTTTAAGGCAAAAAAAAAAAAAAGCAAATGGTGTTGTGGTAACTGACTTAAGAAAGCAGAACAGAGAACAATTTATTCTCAATACTTCCAGGGAAATATGCTTGGAAGAAACTGAAACAATCCTGTAGATCCCCAGAGAATCTCTGGATGCCAGTTACCACAGAGAGTATAGGTAGAGCTGAAAACTGGAAAACTGACTGAAAATCGGAGACACTGGAACCCCACTCCACACCTAGTTCTCCTCCTCTCTGAACAATCATATGAAAGCACCTATCTCTATTTCAGTAGCCCAACTCTGTGGCACAACTGAACCTGACAAGCACCAAACTCGAAAATATCAGTGCAAGGCTGAAAACAGGGGAACTGAGTGAATGCATATTCAATTTGAGAACGTAGCTCCTTTCGTCATCCTGCTCTCAGACTGCCAGAAGCCAGGAACATATTGCCTATGCAGAAGACTGAAAGACTGTAACTAAATAGCCACAGAGGAAAAACCTCTAGATACTAATATCTGATGGTAGAATGCCAGCTTGGTGCCCAGTCACCTTGCATATGGAAGCCCACTCACTGTCAAACCAGCCCATAAGCAGAGACTCTACTCAACTTTTCAGTGACTATTAAATATAAATAGTCAATTTCTCTAAGAAATAAAGAATTTAACAAAGAGATTAAACAAAGACATTTCTGTGGTTAAACATTAAGGGAAATAACTTGAATTTAAAATACTAAGGAACATAGCATGAACAGACTTAATAATGCCTTTGCTTCAGTATCTGTACAGTGGTCTTCATTCACTTCACTCCTGGCTCACTGGAATGTAAATATTCCCTGGCCTTCTTCCTTTTCTTATGAAGTATAATAATCAAAGCAGTGCTCTTGAATGCTCACAGTAACTACATTAAAATATTCTTTCCTCTAAGCATTTCTCATCAAATATCACTGTGACTTGAAGTTTCTTTGAATTTTATATAAGACTAAGTAAAAAGTTTCATACTTAAAATTTGTATTTCCAAATGAAATAGGACAGTAGTAGCATGAGATCAACAGACAATTAGCTTAGGTTGGTAACATTTACACAGCAGTCCTAATATTAAATCCAATCTAGACTAGTCTTTATTTGCCATTTGTTGGAAATGTTTAACAAATCTTCCAAGTGAGAAAAATTTTAAATTATGTGTGAATGTGTGCACATGATATATGCATACATAATACACGTATGTTTATATAAACACACCACATGTATGTACATTTGTAAAACTCACAAATGGTAGAAGTGACTGGATTTATGATTCTCTCTTATTGCATCTACAGAAACAATGCTGGGGTTACCAGGTTAATGATATAAGTGGAGTGTTTTATATTTGGAGTGTGCCAGAATGTCACATTTATAGGGCTTCAGTAGCTAGAATGGTCAGTGGAGGTTGCGGTATTCTCTTGGTTCTCTTTCCTTAGTCTTACCTGCCACTGGAGTGCTTTATTTTATTTTTTTTAAGCAGGGTATATCACCCAGGCTGGAGTGCAGTGGCACAATCACAGCTCACAGCAGCCTCAACCTCCCAAGCTCAAGTGATCTTTGGAGTGCTTTAAATACTTGTTTTATTCTCTGAAAAGGCTATATTCTTCTAGAAGGCAGCCATTGATTTTATTACTCCCATTGCTCCCTACAACCACTATGATTTGCACACAGTCCGATAAATATTTAGATAACTAAATTAATTTGCACTGTTTTGTGGGATCAATTTTTTGTTTACACATTTTAATATTCATGAAATACACACATTTTAAAAATAATTAGATAAGTTTTAAGGTGATCATCAAACCCTGTCCCAACCTTCACCACCCCATTCCTGTTTTTAGTAATAGTCATTCTTAATTAAAGATTTTTTCATATATTTATTCTTTATATATCTAAATAACATGAAGAAATTACTTTTTGGTTTATCAATTATATATATTAACTCCTGATTTCCTGTAAGTACAGATGTAGATTTAGCTGTCACAGCATTGCCCAATTTATTTCTTTTCCCTTTGTACTATCAAAATCTTTATTTGAAACTTTTAAGTTACAGTAGTGTAATAAAGTAGTTATGTAAATAGTATACTTACTGATGAGCCAACAGAATATTTTCCTTTCTTAACTTTTAGAAATCCTAAAATTAATAATTCACTTACATATTTATTCTCCTTTTTTTTTTGTTTTGTTTTGGCTGTTTGGATATTTTTGTGAAGTTTTTGTTCAAGTCCTTTGCTCATCTTTCAGCTGGGTTGTTTATCTTTTTCTTATAAATTTGTTAGCATTTATATATACATATATATACATACACACACACATACACTTTTTTCCCCAAAGGATGAGGCTGCATAATTTATAAGGAATAGACGTTTATTTTGGCTCACAATTCTGCAGGGTGTGTGAGAAGCACGGTGCCAGCATCTGCTCCTGGAGAGGTTTCAGGAGGCTTACAATCACGGTGGAAGGTGAAGGGCGAGAGCAGGAAAAGAGAGCAAGAGGGGTTAGTGCCACAGCCTTTTAAACAACCAAATCTTGCATGAACTCAGAGCAAAAACTCACTCACTATTCGGAGGGCAGCATCAAGCCTTTCATGAGGGACCCACCCCATGACTCAAATAGCTCACCAGGTCCAAACCTCCAACATTGGGGATTACATTTCAACATAAGATTTGGAGGGGACAAACATCCCAACCATGTCAGTATCATATTCTATGGTACTGCTTCTATTCAGAGCAGAAGTTTATGGAAATCTCATGATTAATGAAGTTTGGGCTCAGTACAACTCCCACTCATCCCAGAACTCATGCCATGGTTATTCTACCAGTTTTGAAATGCAGTATTAGAACAGACAAACTCAGCAGATTCCCTCACTGGTTCTCTAATCTGTGGAGCAAGGGCTATAATGGTAGGAAAGGTTAACTGCAAACCCCTAGAACTATCTATTTCTACCTGTGAAAATAGTAAACCAAAAGCAACATTTAATTCCTGCAGAGATTGCAAAGATTAGAGTCACCATCAAGGACTTGGAAGAAGAAGGTGATCAATTCTGCCATATCTCTATTCAAGTTGCCTCTTTGACTCTGTAGAAAACAGATGGGTTTTGAAGAGTGCAGATGCTGTACCAGATGTGGTTTTACTGATGGAGCGCATCAATGTATTTCCTGGCATCTGGTATACGGCTATTGATCTGTCAAATTCTGGTTTTCTCTATATGTGTTAGCAAAGACTACGTGAAGCATTTGCTTACCCTACTATCCTACCTCAGGGCTCTGTCAAGTCTCCAGCATACTATCATAATCTAGTCCACAGGGACCTTGGTTGTACATAGAATGTCATGCTGTCCATTACATGTTGACTACATCTTTTAAATTTTCTAGGGGTCTTAGTAGTATTCCAAGATATCCCTTTCGAAGTGATAGCTCTCTTGCCTACCACTAATACAGAGACACAGCATTTATAGTTGGCTTTTCTGGACTCTGGAGGCAACATACACCTCATTTGGGTATGTTATTCTGACCTACTGATCAAGTAGCTTGAAAAGCTGCCATATTTGAGTAATCAGTAATAATAAGAGAAGGCTCCACAATAGGTCCAGGCTACTATGAACAACCTGCTCTGCCACTGAGCCGAAAGATTCACTGGTGTTTTAAGTGTCTGTGGCACACAGGGATTCTGTATAGCATTTGGCAGGCCCCTTAAAGGTCAGACCAGATCTTTAGTATTTTGGAACAAAGCTATGGAACATGAATGCTCCACATAAACTTGGTGCTGTCTGACCTTCTGAAGCCATACAGTTGGGTTTGCATGGAGCATTTCAGCCTTATGCAGAAGGGTATGTATGAAATCAGACCTGGCAGGTGCTCAGGGTACAGTTCGGTTACATGAGCAAATGGCTGAGATTCCCACAGCTCCTATTTTTGCTGTAATGATCCTCTCTTTAAACTTCACCTGTGACCTCACTGAGAGGAGTTTCTCATGACCAGTTAACTAAAGAAGAAAAAAATTAAGGCCTGATTTATTGTGCAGAGTTGTAGCATTACAGCCCCAGTTGGAAGCCCTTAAGGGCAGAGCAGAGAAAACCTCCCAGTGGGCAACATTTTGAATACTATACTTGGTTGTTCATTTTGAAGAATTCATGCCAGAGATGAAAAATTAGACAGTAGCTAATGGTTTTACTGGCTAGTCATGTAAATGCTCACCAAATAGCAATTTTCAATAGAAGAGCTTGAAAATCAGGCAGACAAGATGACCTACTCTATTGAGATCAACTAACCTCTTTCTCTAGTCACTCCTGTCCTTCCCTAAAGGGTTCGTGAACAACATAGCCATGGCAGAAGGGACAGAGGTTGTACATGTGCTCAACAACATGGACTTCCACTCACCCAGATCAATCTAGCTATAGCCACTGAACATGCAACGTGGGAACACAGGGACCAAAACTAAACTTACTGAATATGACATAATCTCCTGGAGACACTAGCCAGCTACTTGGTGACAAGTGGATTACATGGACTACTTCCATGATTGGTGACTTTGCTTTTATTAGAATATATCCATATGCTGGATAATTTTACCAAATTAGGCCATCAAGCATAATATCAATATATTTAGTATCCTGTGCCTCCTTCCTTTCACGCAATATCCTAAACATATCAGAAAAAAGTAATCAGAAAGTTAATAATCACCTCCACTGTGGTTACAGATTTCAAATAAAAACAGTGGGAACTCAAAAAAAAAAAAAAAACTCTTAAAATTTTGTTTTTTAAGTATCCAGAAGCATAAAGGAACAGACATTTCAAGATATTCAGTATTCAAAGGGGCAATCTGCATTCTTAAGAATAACCTTTTATCTCCTGAGTTTTGTTAGGAAGTATAATATCAAAGAACTGTCTTAAGCTCTTTGAATATGTTAGCTTTAAAAATTTCACAGCAACTATGATATTCCTATTGCTATAATATCCATTTTAAGGGTGACAGAACGAATGCACAGAATGGTCAAGTAACATGTCCAAGGTCACATGACTAATAACGGGCAAAGCTGAGAATTAAACCCAGGAAGTCTGTGCTCAGCCACTATGCTATGCTATAAAACAGAGAATATAACGTACAGAAATGCCACCATTACAAGAAAAACGTAACACTTTGTTTTCTTTTACATATCACTTGTATATTTTCAAAAACATATTGCTAAATTTAAAAAGCAATTACAATAAATTTAGAAATGATGTGGAAATGAATCAGGATTATATCTATATATTTTACCAGGATATTCATGTAAATGTAGGGCTCTATGCCTTGATTACAGAAGTCTAGGTCTGCCAAAAATATATGACACACAGAATGTAAATATGCATGAAAAATACAAATACTTTTTTTTCCTTTCAAAAAATAAGACTCAGTAAAAAGAATCTTAACAGTGCTGAATTTGCTCGGTGTTTCCCAATGCAGATGATACAAATATCTGGTAAAAATACAATAAAGCTCCAAAGTAACAAGATTAGTTTTCCCATGCAGTTGCTAAAACTGGAGTGACCACCTTTTAATCACAATTTCACGTGAAACAAAGTAAAAATTCTACAATCCAATAGAAGTGAATATTTAGTGAGTAAAAGGAAAGATTTCTTCAGGCCAGTTCTTTCAGCGCCCAAAAGAATTTCCCAATGCTGCAGTAATATAAATGCTGCCTGTTTTTCAGAAGAGTTTCACAGGCTGAAGTCCTGAGGGCGTCCATAAAACTCTGCAAAGCAGTCCTCATCAAAACTGGGACTGCAGAGAAAAGAAGCAAAAAAGTGGGACACCTACACTGAACTCCAGTCAACTAAACAGGGCCAGCTTCTTTCTTTATCTCATCCTGCCATCTCTAATTCTTCAAGATGGTTTTATTTTCTTTCCTTTCTGCTCCTTTCCTTTTTCTCTTCTTTTATATTATTTTGACTGTATCTCTACACTGAAAATTTTCCAAACCAACCTCACTTTCTAATTTCCAATAAAAGAGCATCCTTGGAGCCACATACATGCTGGAGTATACTGGCTTTACCAGCCCATTAGAATCATAGCCTCTCTTCTACAACTTCCATCTCTAACCCCTCTAGGAGAATCCTGCTATCTTTGCCTCACCAGTTAGGCCTTCAAATGGCCCTGTATTCAGAGTGCATGCTAACTAATGTGTCTAACTGCCTGTTATCTCTACCATGACTCAGACTGCAAATCTTACAAAAGAGATAGGAGCACCATATTACAACTTAGAAAGAAATTCATTATACACAATTCTGCCTTGATGTTAAAATTCATTAGGCTGCCTAGACAGAGATATAAAGATATACAGATTAGATACAGATACAGGCATGTATCCATATCTACAGATAGATATTAAGTATATATACAACCAAAAATTATTTCATGGTTCAATAAATATGTTCTCTTTATATGAAATTTGATTTGAATCATTTTCTGTATTTTTCTCTTCCTTCAAATCCATAGTAACCCAGTACTACATAAAACCTATCAACTTTCACAAATGCTAAGAAAATGTCATCTAAATATGGCCAACCTCAAGCCTTTCCTAAATTAACTTACTATAAGGATGTCAAAAGTAGAGAAAAAAAATCTGGGTAATAGTCTTGGCCCTTCCATTTATTAACTAAGATGTTCAGGCAAGTCAGTGAACTTTCCTGACTCTCAAATGTCCTTATCTCAAAGATGCAGATAAAAACCACATCATAGGTTGGTGAATTAAATAAGACAGATGAAAGTGAATTATAAACTACAAAGGGATATCAAATTACAGCATATTATAACCATAATCTTCTACAGACTTCTCTTGCAGGAAGTCAGGGAACCCGAAGGGAGGGACCCGCTGAAGCCATGGCAGAAGAACATAAATTGTGAGTATTTCATGGACATTTGTTAGTTCCCCAAATTAATACTTTTATAATTTCTTCTGCCTATCTTTACTGTAATCTCTGAACATAAACTGTGAAGATTTCATGGACATTTATCACTTCCCCAATCAATACTCTTATAATTTCCTATGCCTGTCTTTACTTTAATCTCTTAATCCCGTCATCTTCATAAACTGAGGATGTATGTCGCCTCAGGACCCTGTGATGATTGTGTTATCTGCACAAATTGTTTGTAAAGCATGTGTGTTTGAACAATATGAAATCTGGGCATCTTGAAAAGAACAGGATAACAGCGATTTTCAGGGAACAAGGGAGATAACCATAAAGTCTGACTGCCTGAAGGGTTGGGCAGAACAGAGTCATATTTCTCTTCTTTCAGAAAGTGAATAGGAGAAATATCGCTGAATTCTTTTCTCAGTAAGGAATAACCCTGGGAAAATTAATGCATTCCCAAGGGGAGGTCTCTAAAATGGCCGCTCTGGGAGTGTCTGTCTTATGCAGTTGTAGACAAGGGATGAAATACACCCTGGTCTCCTGCAGTGACCTCAGACTTGCTAGGATTAGGAAATTCCAGCCTGGTGAATTCTTGTCAGACCAGTTGTCTGCTGTCGAACCCTGTTTCCCGTTAAGATGTTTATCAATGACAATGTGTGCCCAGCAGGGCACAGACCTTCATCAGTAATTCTAGTTTCGCCCTGGCCTTAGTGATCTCACTCTGCCTCTCTGCCCTTGTGATACTGTATTGCCTTTGAAGCATGTGATATTTGTGACCCATTCCCTATTCGTACACCCCTCCCATTTTGAAACCCCTAATAAAAACTTGCTGGTTTTGCGGCTCAAGGGGCATCATGGAACCTGCTGATATGTGATGTCACCCCCGGAGACCCAGCTGTAAAATTTCTCTCTTTTGTACTCTTTCTCTTTATTTCTCAGACCAGCTGACACTTAAGGAAAATAGAAAAGAACCTACATTGAAATATGGGGGGCTGGTTACCCTGATAGATTTTGACTATGTTATGCAATCAATATCTCTATTATAGCCTATTGGTGGGAGTATGAACTGGTACAACATTTTGGGAGTAAGAGTAGGCAGTACTTCTTAATATTAAACAATTTAAATATTGTCTAGAATTCTACATGATAAAAACACTAGCATAAACATGCAGGTAAGAATGTTCATTGTAGCATTACTTCATAGTGAAAAACTCAACATCTTTTTAATACTCATCAATAAGATAACAGTTAAATAAGCTGGGGCACAGTGGCTCACGCCTGTAATCCCAGCAGTTTGGGAGGCTGAGGCAGCCTTGAGGTTTTAAGATCGCTTGAGGTTAAGAGCTCGAGACCAGCCTGGCCAACATGGTGAAACTCTGTCTCTATTAAAAATACAAAAATTAGCTGGGTGTGGTGGCACGTGCCTCTAATCCCAGCTACTCAGTGGCTGAGGCACGAGAATCACTTGAATCCAAGAGGCAGAGGTTGCAGTGAGCTGAGATCGCGCCATTGCACTCCAGCACAGGCGACAGTGTTAGACTCCATTTCAAAAAAAAAAAAGATAACAGTTAAATAAAGTGCGGTACATACATACTAGAAATACCATGCAGCTGTCACAAACAATATGTCAATCTAGAATAGTGACATCAGAGAATGTTCATCATATACTAAAAAAAAAAAAAAAAATTAACATGCAGAATGACATACAACATAGTCCCATTGTTATGTATGTATGTAGATGTGTGTGTATATATATATACATGCATGTGTTTGTGCATATGTACATACATATAGACAAACAGACCAAATGGACAAAAGGGATTTCTTTTCTGGTATGAAATTAAGGGAGTAAAATATTATTTTACCCATACACTTACAGTTTTGTATAATTTTTTTCACATTAAATCAATATTGATCTTGTACTATTCTGTCACACTTTTCTTCCTGTTTCCTGTATAAAATTCCTTGAGGATGCAAGCTGCAACCTATCTTTTTTGTAACATATCTGACCTAACACAAAGCTATGTATCCTAGTGTTGCTTAAGATACGATAACCATTTATGTCACTCTAACCATGGAAAAGAAGGTAAGAAGCAAACCACAGTCTGCAGATTCTGCAAGACCTGGGCTCAAGCTTCTCAGTGGTCCCAGCAGAGACCTCCCAACAGCCCCGGTCCCAGTCCAATCCTCTAAAATGCTGTACTCACTGCATATGCTCTAAAGGTTGGCCTTGATTCCACTGATCCCAGGATGCTGGGAAGAATCGAGTGGCAACACTATGAAAAAATTGCTGTTCTAAAATTACTCTTCTATCCCCTAATGGATAAACAGAAACTGGCTGCTAGTAAAGCCTAGGAGAGGACTAAGGGAATAACCCACGTCTTCCAGCCAACTCATCACTGACAGCAGAATAAAACAGATAGGAATCTGAAATACTGGTGTTACTCAAGAGTGTCTGCTTTTGTCTTGAACAAAATGAAAGTCTAAAAGAAAGAATGCCTAAAAGAAAGGAGAGCTCTTGTGACATTATGGAGCATCTCTCTCTCATTCTGGGCCAGAAGCTGCACTTGAAAAGATGTCACATCATGTTCTTCTATTATTTGCCACACTCCTAGCCAAGAAGAATTTCACTTGGTCCTCCCTTCATTCCCATCTTTCCTCTCATCTAAGAAAGAAATAAAATTGCAAACTAAGAGAGGAAAGAAAAAAACGTATCACATATAAATTTATATTCCTTCCTATATTAGGCCCTTGCTACATATCCAGAGATTCTAATTAAAACCAGGGGAATGGTAGTTGAAGGACACACCAGGATGGAAGTATACTCCTGAGTTCTGTTATGAAAAAGGTGGAACCAGAAATAAAGAACCAACCATTTCACTTCAGAAGCAATGCAATTTTCAACTTTATTTCATTTTTTTTAAAGGCAATCACTTTCATTGGGCAACCTACTTTGCAATTAAAATGAATAGTCCATAAATTTAGATCACTATAACAATGTCTACTTTTTTTGTTGTTGAATTCTGTTATTCTCTGGTTTACCTGTAAATAGAGTCAAAGGAAGCTTTGAAAACAAACCAAAAAAGAATACACAATAATCACATAGAGTGAGACAGGGTAAGGAAGAGCTTATCTAAAGTTAGTTTTTATATAGGGCACATCATCATGGCATCAAAAGTACCTTATATGCAAGGCATATCTAACCTAAAACCTCTGTGCAATAAAGCTAACAGAAAAAATGCTGTGTGTACATTTTAAGCATGAACCACAAGTAGTGTTCTATTTATAATGCCATTCCATTCCTAATATATTTCTAATTCCAACCAGAATATTCACCACAAAAAAAGAAGAATTTTCTCACTAATGTTCAAAGGAACACTCAGTTTTTCCATGGACTTTTAAAAAATTAGATTATTGAACACAAAGATTTATTTGCCTTCCTGTTATTTTATCCCAAAAATACTAAAAAGAAACTAAATGCCAGCAAGGGCTCTGTTTCAGAGAATATGCTAAGTGACTTCTGATGACAATTAAAACTGAAACTCAAGTGGCAGGAAAGGTCAATATTTAATAGAAGAGAAAATTAATTATAATTGAAAACTTTAAAATGTATTTTTAAGTGGCTAAAAGATTAACCTTTTAGAAATGCAAAAAGCAAAAGAAGTGATAAGTCCTATGGGTGATAGGTTTTGTTCATATTCCCTTTGTCTCCTATTTCTATTTCTTTTTTTTTTTTATTTTATTGATGCATATTTTACGTATTTGTGTGGTACATGTGACCATTTGTTAAATGTATAGAATGCGTAATAATCAAGTCGGGGTATCTGGAGTATCCATCATCTACAGTATTTAACATTTCTGTGTGTTGGGAACATTTCAAGTTCTCTCTTCTAGCTAGTTTGAAATACAAAGAACATTGCTGCTAACTATAGTCACCCTACTCTGCTATTGAACATTAGAACTTATACCTTCTATCTAACTGTATCTTTGTATCCATTAACCAACCTCTCTTCATCCTCTCTTCCTCTTCTGGTATCTTCCTAGCTCCTGGTATCTATCATTCTATTCTCTACCTCCAGGACATATCTCCTTTGACTCCCACATGAATAAGACATGTGGTACTTGTCTTTCTGTTCCTAGACTATTTAACTTACCATAGTGACCTCCAGTTCCATCCACCTGCTGCAAATAACATGCTTTCATGTTTTATGGCTAAATAGCACTCCATTGTGTACATATACAAGTTCTTTAGCCCTTTGTCTGTTGATGATTATTTAAGTTGATTCCATATCTTTGCTATTGTGAATACTGCTATGATAAACATGCAACCACAGGTATCTTGGATATACAAATTCCTTTTGCTTTGAATACATACCCAGTACTGAAATTGCTGGATTGTATGGTAGTTTTACTCTTTGTTTTTAGAGAAAACTCCATACTGATCCAGTGGTCATTCAGGAGCATGTTTAATTTCCATTTATTTGTGAAGTTTCCAAAGTTCCTCTTGTTACTGATTCCACTGTCATCTGCAAAGATACTTGATATGGTTTCAATTCTGTTGACATTTGTTTTGCATCCCAACACATGGTTTATCCTAGAAAAATGTTCCATGTGCTGATGAGAAGAATGTGTATTCTGTAGCTGTTGGGTGAAATACTCTGAAAATGTCTGTTAGGTCCAATCCAAGGTTTCTTTGTTAATTTTCTGTCTAGATGATCTAACACTGAGAATGAGGTGTTGAAGTCCCCTACATAGTCTTTAGTCTCCCCTACAAGTTTGTTTTACTTTTGAGATGTCATCTATTCTTTGATCTTTATCTCTGAGCAGTGGCTACAATTATATATTCTCTGTCTCTGAGGAATAACTATGGTTTATTAACATAAGAGTGAGCCATAAAGATGGCCTCATATGAACATCTGCATAAGATTACCTGATACTAAACTGGAGTAAAACAAAACCTTATATAAAAAGTGGTATATTTGAAATGTAGGATATAAAAAAATTACTATAAAAATGCAACAAAAAAGAAAACAATTCTAATATTGTTACTTCAAAGCAAAAGAAAACATTATTTTTTGTAAATGACATTCAATGGTACTCAGAAAATAACCCATAGACTTGTTCAATCTCCAACTTTATATCTAATACATACAATAGTATATACATATAAAACCTTAGTAAGTTTTCAAGCAAAGGAGGAAATGTAAATTATAGATGAGGAAGCTGAGCCACAAACTATGTAACTTGCCCAAGGTCACATAGCTGGTAAACAGTAGAGCGAGGATTGGAACTCAGGTAAACTGCCTCTCATCTTTGAGTTATCATTATACTAGGGGCAGAAAAAAGTCTTATCCCAGAAAAAGAAACAAAATTTCAGATGTGCAATTATTATAGCTACCAATTCTTGAATGTCTACCATGTACCAGACCTTAACATATATTATTGCTAATCCTGACAAACCACCCCAAAGACAGAAGTTATGTTCCCCATTTTCGAGAGAATTAAACCAAGGCTTAGAGGGCAATGTGCCACCAATCACACAGCTGGTGGGAGGGCTGGAATTAGAACCCAGGATGCCTGGCTCCACAGTTTCTGCTCTTTCCAAAATATTTTACTGCTTCTCACATAACCTATGAAAGAGAATAGACTTTTATTCAATTTAATATAGCAATTTGCAATGTTAAAAATGCTATCTCTCATCCCTGGTCTAACACCTTGAGGGTTTTATTTTTAGACCAGCCTTTCCCAAAGGCTTCAAGTTTTCTACAGAACACCTTTCCCTGAGGGCCTGAGGCAGCATAAGCGCAAATAATGTGTTTTACAAAATGACCAAAAAAAAAAAAAAAATGTAGAGCAGTGACTAAAACAAGGACATTTCTGTGAGTTATATCATACTTTCACAATTAATAGAGCCAAAATGTGGATAAGGAAAATTCCATTATCCCTTATGCTCAGACACAATTTTCATACTGCTGACTAAAAATTACACTGGATGATTTCTTGAAATCCAAACACTTAAGACTTGGATAAACTATGGGAATGAAGAATGTTTTAGATTTTTTTTTTTTTTTTTTTTTTTTTGAGGCGGAGTCTCGCTCTGTCGCCCAGGCTGGAGTGCAGTGGCCGGATCTCAGCTCACTGCAAGCTCCGCCTCCCGGGTTTACGCCATTCTCCTGCCTCAGCCTCCCGAGTAGCTGGGACTACAGGCGCCCGCCACCTCGCCCGGCTAGTTTTTGTATTTTTAGTAGAGACGGGGTTTCACCGTGTTAGCCAGGAGGGTCTCGATCTCCTGACCTCATGATCCGCCCGTCTCGGCCTCCCAAAGTGCTGGGATTACAGGCTTGAGCCACCGCGCCCGGCCAGAATGTTTTAGATTTTCTAAATTTTTATGTGCATGCTTTAGAACTCTGAAATCAGTTTAAAGTGGTCTAACACTTCAACTCCTTCAAAATGCAACTGGTAAGGTTGACACTCACCATTTATATGAATGCTTCCAGGAGCGAGATTAATTTAACTTCATGTGAGGAAGCCAAGATATACAATTCCCCTTTTAAATTTGTGGAGATTTATAAAACAGGTACTTTCTGATATATCACAAAGGAGAATTTGATCTTAAGTTAGTGATTTGCATGGATGTGAGAAAGAAAATAACAACTCAAAATTGGAATGGCTCTGATTCTACTCATAGGAGGTATCTAAATTAGTCAAACTCATAGAAGAGAACAGAATGGTGGTTGCCAGGGACTGGGGAGAGGGAGAAATGGGGACGTGTTCTTCAATGGTTATAAAGTTTGTTATGCAGGAAAAGTAAGTTCTAATAATCTGGGGTACAACATAGTACCTGTATTAACAATAGAGTATTGCATATTTTAATATACATTAAGAGGACAGATCTGATGTTGTGTTCTTACAAGAACACACACATACAAAACAACATGAGGAAAATTTTGGAGGTGATGAATATGTTCAGTGCCTTGGTTGTGGTGAAGATATCGCAGGTGTACGCATATGTCCAAACTCTCCAGGATGTATATGTTAAAGGTGTACAATTTTTTGTATATCATATATATCAATAAAGCTAAAAAATGTGATGCCTCATGAACTTAGACTTGAGATGATGCTCCTAAATAGACAAACTTTCATACAGATAAACCACTGAACACAGCATGACATAAGAAAACATTCCTCAAGGGTTTCCTGCTCTTCTCTCTACATTATTTTTTAAATGTAATCCGCTTCATGTTAGTAAGACCTGTACCACATACCAGATACCAAGACAGAATACAAAAGAGAAGAGGATACAACCCTTGCCTTCAAAAATATTAAAACATTATAAAGATTAATGAAAAGGCTAATTATTCTGGTCTATTAATATAGTATCTTCAAATGCATGGATTCTTATTTGTTAATACAGGCAATATTACATATTAAAAATTCTTAAAAATCAACGAATAATAATGTATATTCGCAAGTAAATCATAAATACAAGGTGCAAAAAAACAACCATTGTTTGAAACAGTGTTCAGTCTCACTCAAGTAAAAATGAGAATTCAAACATAATGGAATATTAATTTTTTGTCTAGATTTTCAAAGGTTTAAACAAGATGAAAATAATTCTAGCAAGTTGATACTCCACCAATGGGAATGTAAGCCTATAGTAATTCAGGAAGCTATTTCAACAGCCTTAAAAACATTCCTAGAGACTTCCACTTCTAGCAAATAAAGTCAAGCCTGCAGCAGACAAACACTCCCACCAAAAACAACCAAAAAAGCTGGATAACATTTTTAAATCTCTTTGAAGACATCTAAGAGCCACCAAAGCAGGGAGAACCTGAGAGGCTATGATCTGAGAGAAATGAAGTATAGAAAAGTGAGGCACTCTGCAATTCGGGTTATTTTTCACCTGAAGGCATGAGCTAATCCTGAAATGCTAGCTCAGAGGTTTTCTCAAGGCAGCTGAGAAACCGAGAGCCTGCAAAGTGGCAGCTGAAAGGATTAAAAGCTGCTGAAAAGCTTGAAAGTCTGGTAAAAGAGGCAGCTGAAAGGCTGGGAAGCTGGGTAGAGCACAGTCTCAGTGGGCTGGAAGCTGGCATTCTGGGTTCATGGAAAGGCTGGGAGAAACAACATCTGAAAGACGTCACTCATGGAATAGGCATGAAGAAAAAATTGAATAGCTCTCATAACAACCAAATATCAGCCTGTAATTAACTCAAGTAAGTTTCTTAACATTTATTAAGTTTCCAAATCAAATATATTTTTAAGGCACAAACAGGATGTCAAAAGCACTGCCTATAAAGAGTGATAAATTCACCAAAAGGTGAAATTACAAGAACAGAAAGGCAAGCCAAAAGGCAGAAGACATTTGCAATCACGTATTGACAAAGGACTTATCCTTTGAATATATATATTTAAATGCCAACAAATTTGTAAGAAAAAGATAAACAACCCAGGCTGAAAGACAGGCAAAGGATTTGAACAAAAACTTCACAAACATATCCAAACAGCCAAAACAAAACAATACAAAACAAAATCCACAACATATGTAAACGTGTTCTTCCTCACCACTCATCAGGGAAATGCAAATGAAAATCACAATAAAATAAAAACCCAACAGAATGACTAAAGTTGAAAAACTAAATATAAAATATAGCAAATATTGACCAGGATGTGATGCAAATGAAACTTTCATTCACTGGGTGTGGAAACAGGTAACTAGATAACAGTATGCTGTCTATGGTAAATTTATAGTTATGCCCGCTCTGTTACCCAGTAATCCCACTCCTGAGTAATGAACAGAAATACTTAGATTTGTACACCAAAAGTTCAATACAAGTATATTCCTGGAAGCATTATTTGAAATATTAGAACAGCAAAAATGTCCACCAATAGAACTGATAAATCAATGTCATTGTATTCATATAATCTAATACTACACAGCCATGAAAATGGGCAAAACTACTATAACACAACACAGGGATGAATCTCACAAATATAACATTGAACAAAAGACAGACACAAATATGTATATACAATATTATTCAATTTATATAAAATTCAAACACAGGCAAAACTCATCTATGATGTTAGCAGTTTATTGGTTACCTTTGGGGAAGAGTAGGAGTTATGACTGGGAAAGGGTTTCTGGGAGGTTCATATATTCAGTTTTTTTCAAATTTCACTGAACTGTGCCTTTATGATTGGTACATCTTTCTGCCTCTTATGTAGAACTTCAAAAAGTTTATGAAAATTAAGTATTAAAACTTTCTAGAAATTTTACTCCTCAGGATCCATACTTAAGAAATAACTTTATATTACCCAAAGCAATCTATACATTCACAGCAATCTCTCAAAATGTCAATGACATTCTTCACAGAAATATTTTTTAAAATGCTAAAATTTCTAGGGAGCCACAGAAGATCCCTTATAGCCAGAGTAATCCTGAGCAAAAAGTTAAAACAATTTCATGGCTGGGCGTGGTGGCTCAGGCCTGTAATCCCAGCACTTTAGGAGGCCAGGGCAGGTGGATCGCCTGAGGTCAAGAGTTTGCGACTAAGCCTGGCCAACATGGTGAAACACCATCTTTACTAAAATTACAAAAATTAGCGAAGTGTAGTAGTTCATGTCTATAATCCCAGCTACTTGGGAGGCTGAGGCAAGAGAATCACCTGAACCCACGAGGCAGAGGTTACAGTGAGCGAGATCACGCCATTGTACTCCAGCCTGGGCAACAAGAGCAAAATTCCTACTCAAAAAAAAAAAAAAAAAATTCATGTACATCATAGCAAGAAATTTGAAGCAATCTAAAGGTTTACATTTAAAAACAAAATTATGTGATGTATAAAATAGAATGCTGCACAGCAACTAAAACTGTTCTTGAAGAATATTTAATGACATGTGAAAATATTATGCTAGCATAATGAGTGAAGAAAAGCTGTATACACAATACGTTCCCACTATGTTTTGGAAATTTTTTCAAAGACTTAGAAAAGAATGTATCAAAATATTAACATGCATCAGAGTGAACAGGCAACCTAAGAATGGTAGAAAATTTTTGCAGTCTACCCATCTGACAAAAGTCTAATATCCAGAATCTACAAGGAACTTAAAAAAAATTTACAAAAAGAAAACAAACGACCCCATCAAAAAGTGGGTAAAGGATATGAACAGACACTTGTCAAAAGAAGACATTTATGCAGCTAACAAACACATGGAAAAAAGTTCATTATCACTGGTGAATAGAGAAATGCAAATCAAAATCACAATGAGATACCATCTCACACCAGTTAGAATGGCAATCATTAAAAAGTCAGGAAACAACAGATGCTGGAGAGGATGTGGAGAACTAGGAACACTTTCACAGTTGGTGGGAGTGTAAATTAGTTCAACCATTGTGGAAGACAATGTGGCAATTCCTCAAGGATCTATAACCAGAAATACCATTTGACCCAGCAATCCCATTACTGGGTATATACCCAAAGGATTATAAACCATTCTACTATAAAGACACGCACACACATATGTTTATTGCAGCACTATTTACAATAGCAAAGACTTGGAACCAAACCAAATGCCCATCAATGATAGACTAGATAAAGAAAAAGTGGTATATATACACCATGGAATACTATAGAGCCATAAAAATGAATGAGTTCATGTCCTTTGCAGGGACATGAATGAAGCTGGAAAGCATCATTCTCAGCAAACTAACAGGAACAGAAAACCGAACACCGCATGTTCTCACTCTTAAGTGGGAGTTGAACAATGAGAACACATGGAGACAGGGAAGGGAACATCACACACTGGGACCTGTTTGGGGTGCAGGGTGAAAGGGGAGGGAGAGCTTTAGGACAAATACCTAACACATGTGGGGCTTAAAACCTAAATGATGGGTTGATAGGTGCAGCAAACCACCATGGCACATGTGTATCTGTGTAACAAACCTGCATGTTCTGCATATGTATCCCAGAACTTAAACTAAAATAAAATAAAAGAAAGAGAAAGGAAAACCCAACTAAATTGTCGAAAAAACAAAAAACAAAAAACAGGTAGATCATGAGGTCAGGGATGGTTGGCTAACATAGTGAAACCCCGTTTCTACTAAAAATACAAAAACAAAATATGGCAGGTGTGGTGGTGGGCGCCTGTAGTCCCAGCTGCTCTGGAGGCTGAGGTGGGAGAATGGAGTGAACCTGGAAGGCGGAGCTTGCAGTGAGCCGAGATCGCGCCACTGCCCTCCAGCCTGGGCGACAGAGCAAGATTCCGTCTCAAAAAACAAAAAACAAACAAAAAAAACCCCATATATTTCTGACCAGTAGGACAGTCTGTGGTACATTTTTCTCCAGCTTTTCTTTTCCTTATTTTCCAAATCTTGTAAAATGAGTAATTTTCTTATAGTCAGAAAAAAAAAATCTTCTTGAACATTTCATATATTATAAATGTGTATGTTAATATTGCCTTTCAATGATCATAAAACATATTCCTCAAAAAAAAAAAAAAAAACTTTGTTCCTTAGGAAATACATTAAGACAGCAAGATAAGCATTCTCCTATCTCATTATGCCTGTTGTCCATGGATAAAACGAAATAAGGTATTTAAACATTTAGAAACTAGTGACAGGAGGAACTACTCAAATGTACCTTGTTAGGTAAGTGTTACTGTTCTTATGCAACAAATGTACTCTCATCGGTAAAGGGCACATGTTTCTTATGAAAATAGGATTTTGTTATCCCCTAAAGAATATAATTTAAATATGGTACTTTACCTAGTCACTACTTTTAAGTGTACCCCATATTTCCTGCAATTACTTACCTAGTAATCTAAAAAAAAGTCTTTGTCTTTTCATATTAATCTCTAGGTCATCTTTCCAGTTTCCACAAATATTCCCTCAGAATCAATGTGATTTTTTTAAAAAAGCAAAACGAGCCAAAACAGCATGCTTATTTTGTTATTTTCATGCTATTCCACTAGAATTTTTTTTTCATCCAGCTTTAGCATTGAACTGAATTTCTGGGTAGAGCTCAGCATGCCACTCACTTTTTTAACCTGTTCCCTTAGCAACTCTGTACTCATCTGACCGCATATGCCTATCTTCACAATTAGACATTTAATTTTTCCTTAATAGTCACAAATCTAGCACAAATTTCCAAGGACTTAAAATTAGTTTATCTAATCAAAACTAAATGTTTATACCATCATACTTGTGGTATTTCTTCTAAAAATGCTGGTTCTCTCTTCACCGCATCTCACTACAAATGATTTTGGCGTGTTCTTTGGAGGGAGTAACAAGTCAGTCGGGGAAACAACAGTCTATCTATTGAGCAGTTCCACACTCTTCCTCCAGAAGCTCATTGTGCCCACCTTGGCAGTGGTCAGAGTGCCTGGTTGCTATTTACAAACTGTGTGTCACTGGGCAGGTTACTGAACCTCAGGTTTTTCATCAGAAAAATGGAGATGATTATAGTGCAGTTTAGCTCATGAAGCTATAACAAGGACTAAGTGAGACAGCAAATGTTAAGTATTGACATATAGTGCTCAGTAAGTATGCACTAGCAGTTTCACTTAAGTCAGAAAAGAAAATCACATCCTCTGCAACACTAACCCTTCAGTGACATTTAGGATTCTACTCCTTCATCCTTGCAAATGACTATTTTTCCATACCTCACCTCAAACTGAGTTTAAAGCTCTTTCTCACTTCAAGATTCTGCGCTGTGATTTTTGATAAGATGCCTTTGTTTCTCTTCCTCTAACTTACCCTTTTATTTCAGAAAAGCGACTTTCAAATATCTCTTTTCAGAACAAAAAATAATGGTACAGCTTCTTTTGCCTTTTCACGACTTTAAACAATGTCAGAATTCTACATATTTCTTACTCTACTTTCTAGGAATAGTCTACTACAACTATGCCAAGAGTATTCCTCTATCCCCAGATGCAACTGTAGTCTAGCTTACTTGTTTTTCATAACAATACTTTTTGTTGCTGACTGTGATTATCCCTGAGAGCTCCAGCCAAGTCAATTCAACAAATAGGTCTCAGGCAACAATCATGTACCAAGCCCATATATGACATGATATCTACTAAAAACAAGTGAAGGACACATATACATATACCATGGTCTCCTCTTTCTTCCCACACCAGATAACATCACTATCTGAGACGGTTCAAGCATAATCTCTTGGCATAACAGACACATCTGGTAGACTCCCTACCCTACCACCCTACCACTCCCCCATCAACCAGGTACCTCATTTCCAAGGGTATAATAGAAATTTCATAGAACATAGAATCAGAAGACCTTCACAACACCATCAGATACCTCAAATAACCTCATGATTATATATATAACAGTCAACCATACACACACACTTAAAAAAAAAAAATCAAAGGATAGATCCTCAGTCCTTTGGTCCTGCACTATGTAAATGTAATGAATTACCATAGCAAATTCCAATAATGAACACAAAGAAAAATATAGAATTATGAAATTTTTTCATGAGTGGGAAACCAGAAAATAACACAAGGGAAACATCACTGAAATAAAGATCATTCTGCTCTAACGTACACCATTTCAAAATAGGATTGGTGAAGAGCAACGTTGACTCATCCTCAAAAATAACAGCGAATCTGTTTTGACCTTGATTCACTGCTATGATCAAAATAATTACAGTTAACTTAGGAAGGTTCTGAAGAAAAGGTTCTAAAGGTCATACTAAAAATACTTAGAATTTTAAAATCTATGAAATAAGACTTCAGTTTTAGTACTCAAAGCGACCACCAGATAAAGACAAAAGAAACGTTGACAGCGTCATCATGCGCCAACCGAATTTACCTTCACTTGCACATCTTTCCCTGATACTCAGTCTTCCACCACGCTATCCAAGTATACTATATAAATCTTTGGCATATACTTTTCAACTTGACTTACACACTTCTTTAAATACATTTCCGTCCTTCCCTTAACAAACAGTTGCTAAGCACCTGCTCTAAACCAGCTTCTGACTAAGCACTACTTACAATGGGAAACAAACTGGATATATCTCCTGATCTTATGTAACTTACAAGTTCATCAGACTCACACTACTCACATGGTAACTCCTGGGTTATGCCATGATGTATGTGCTGTGAAGAAAAACTCAGGATGCTACAAGAGTGAAAAACAGTGAAAACATAATTCCTCATTTACAGTCATGTACTGTTTAATGACATTTTAGCTAAGGGCAGACCACTATATGACAGTGGTTTCATAAGATTATAATGGAGCTGAAAAATTCCTTTCATAAGATTATAATGGAGCTGAAAAATTCCTATCACCTAGTGACATCGTAGCCATCACGGCTTTATAGTACAACACAATATTCATGTGTTTGTAGTGATGATGGCATAAACGAACCTCTCGTGCTGCCAGCTGTATAAAAGTCTAGCACATACAGCACGTAATACTGAACAAACATAATACAGGATGTTACTGGTTTATGTATTTACTACTGTACATTTTTTATTGTTATTTTAGAGTACTACTTATTAAGATTTCTAAAAGTTAACATAAAACAGCCTCAAGCACATCCTTCAGTATTCCAGAAGAAGGCATTGTTATCACAGGAGATGACAGCTCCATGTGTTACTGCCCCTGAAGACTTTCCAGTGGGACAAGCTATAGAGGTGGAAGACAGTCATACTGGCCCTGTGTAGGCCTAAGTTATTGTGTGTTTGTGTCTTAGTTAACAAAAAGCTTAAAAGTTAACAAAAAAAATTTTAATAGGAAAAGGCTTATAGAATAAGAATATAAAGAAAATGTATACAAATGTACAATGCACTGTTTTAAGATGTTATTACAAAAATGAAAAAGTTTTAAGAAATTAAAAAGTGTATAAAGTAAAAAATTTACAGTAAGATATTATTGAAGAAATTTTCAAAATAAATTTAGTGTCACCTAGGTATATTGTGTTTATAAAGTCTACAGTGGTGTACGTTAATATCCCAGACTTTCACATTAATTCACCACTCACTGACAGAATAACCTTCCATCCTGCAAGCTCCATTCATGGTAAGTGCTCTATACGGGGTACCATTTTTTCTCTTTTACACCATATTTTTACTATACCGATGTTTAGATATATAAATGCTAACAGTTGTGCTACAACTGCCTACAGTATTCAATACAGTAACATGCTTTACAGGTTTGTAGCCCAGAGGCAATAGCCTACACCATAATACAGCCTAGGTGTAGAGCAGGGTATACCATCTAGGCTTGTGCAAGCGCACTCTATGACGTTAACACAATGAAGAAATTGCCCAATGACTCATTCCTCAGAACAGTTATGTGTCCATGTCTTCTTATAACACCTCTAAAGCTCATGCTCTATGACAGTATGGTATCATCTACTAAGAGGAATCTCTAAATACTAGGCTAAAGACTAGCATATTTTAGTTTTCAAGTTATAGTTTATTTGTTACAGTTTGGTAGGCAAAGAGTGGGAAAGAATAGGTCATGAGGAATAAGAACAGAAAGAAAATAAAGACCAAAAACAGATGTCTTTCACTGTAAGAACAGATAAAATTTTACAATATGCATGTGGTCCTGAAAAAATGTCTTCTAAAATCAAATTGCTGGCAAACCATTTTAAATTCAACAATATTTAATATTTCTTGAAACCTTCCCTAGCTGAAAGACTCTACTGAATCCTGTTATAAAGCAGAATTCATCTAAACAAAAAACTAAATCTTCTAAAACAACCCCATTTCTACTATTTCTAAATTTTAATATTCAGTCCAGTTTTCTGTGCAACCAACAACTGGAAAGGACTACTCCAGGTAAAAGGGCTATATAATTATCATTCTAAATTCAAAGTACTGTATGTCACCTACCAACATAAACCTTGCTCATTCCCCACCAAAAATATGACTTAGCAAAAAAAAATGTTTTAAAGAAAATCTGCACTATTCATTTTGAACTTTTAAAAATGAAAAAAAAAAAAATCAAGATGATAAAATGGCTATGTTCTTAACACCAAAGAACAATTTATCATCATGCACCACAGTCACAAGGGAGAAAGGGTCCAGTGGGAGGTTGTGGTGTTTGGTTGTTACTGGGTTTCCCACTGATAGTGTCGCAAGTTATTGTCCCCACACAGTAAGACACCTGCCACTGGTCTTCTAGTTCTCTGCTCAAAGATTAAAGCACCGGTAAAAGCTTTGCAAGATCACAAAGAGCTGATGCAACTGATATTAAGACTGGTAAGACCAAAGGCCCATAGGATATTCAATGGCTCAGCATTAACTGTGCACACAAAAGTCAGAAATGCAATTCCTGGATTTTCTCTCAAACCAAAGGCAGAGAACGAAAAGTATGAAATACTGTTTATAAATATCACTGCTTATACTTATGTAAAGCTTTTCCATTTGTATTATACCTCACTCATGCTCACTCCTCATTTTATTTCGTCTAGCAAATAGGGCCCATGAGAGATTGATTAACACCAGAAAGTGATGTGTATATGTGTATGTATGTGTATACTCAATATATATTCAATTAGGGCAAGAACCACTGCAACAATGTGGCCCAAATGCTGAGTTTGTATAACAGGTGATGAAACAAATGTGAAAATTCTTATATGCAGAATATTTATTACACTGGAATTGAGCAGGAAAAAAATCAGACTTGAACATAGGGTCTAAGAGAAACAACATTCAGTGAAATGATCAAGTCTCAAGTTTGTATAAGATAAAAAAGAAAATTCTCCCTCCTACAAGGGCCACAGACTAAATGGATTCTTTATAAAATGTGGCTTTTGATATGAGGGTCTTCTATCTACTAAAAAAAAAAAAAAAAAAAAATAGCTACTAGAGAGACTGTTTGCAGGAAGTTTATTCCAACCTAGAATCTAGATATGAGCAAAGATCTTACCAAAGTGAGATTCTATTATGTACGCTTCAAAGATTATTTCCATTTTGGTGCCTATTTACTCAAGGTGAGGAAAAGTAAAAGGACAAAAAGATAAACTTTAAAACTGAAAATGTAAAAACAGCACAGAAAATAGTAAAAGCTTAATTTTATGACACGGAAGCTTAATTTTATTCCATCATCACCTGATGAATGGAATCATTCTCCAAAGATAATCAAGCTAATTACCTTAGTCTTTTTTTTTTAATTTCTTCAGCTTCATTTGCTACTATATCTGCTTTTACTGCTAACGTACAGCAACTGAGTATTGAGAGATATAATGCTGAAGTTCTTCAACCTTTCTAGTAACTAACTGTCCATCATAACCAAGGCTGCATCCACATCACTATATCATGTAGGATTAAAAGTAAAAATTTGAAGATGTTATAAAAACTAAACAATAAAAAATAAAAAGAATAAAAACAAACATTACTTTAAAATGTTTACCAAGATGTACCATTTCAAATAAGCATAAAATAACTGTTCCTTTTTAAAAGTGAAGTACCCAGAAGAACCCTGCAGTTTGCCATCTTTAACTTGCTTTTGAGAATATAAGTAAGGAATCTGTGAACCATGGATGGCTTTTTAACTGCAGCTACTACCATTTTAAAGGCAAAGCCTAGACATATGAAGGAACAGAAAGCTAAATGTGACTGGCAATGTCTTTCCAGCTGGAAGATGAAACCAAATTTAAAACAAGGAGCTGGTAATAACTTTCTAAAAAACAAAATACAAAACTAAATACTACATGACTGTAAACAAAATGAAGTTTGGGACTGAAGAACAGAAAATGCTGACAATAACATATACAGAAATTTCTAATTTATTAACAGAGAAAAATGTCAAATTAAAAATTGAAATTAAAAAGAGAAAGGTATTTTGCTATCATATCGTAATACATTAATGTCTGCTTTTTCTTTTCAAAAGCAAATGCTCTACAGTAATATTAGTTAAGGTCTGCTTATTAATCTGAATAACAAAGATATTCTATTTTATACATGTTTATGATCTCAGAAATAAAATAGTGTCTTTAGTATAGTCAAAATCATTTGAGTTGCAATTATAGAATTAGAATATTTGTCAGAATACCTCAATGGCAACCAGGGACTTCATGGGACCAATATTTGCTAGGGAAAAAGTGAACAAAAAATAAACTCTACCATGTCAAAGGAAACAGATATAAAAATTATATTTTATTACATGAACAAAGTACATCATGGAAAAAAGAAAATAATCTCTCCCAAAAGATCTGTAACCTCAAGGTACATTTTAAGAAACAAGGCATCATCAAACAGAAATCTAATTTAAAATGTGCCGAAGTCAGTACACCACCCAAGCTAGCAGGCAACAGGAAATATATTTCCCCTCTGGAGGAACTCACCTTCAACACAGGCCTGAAATAATTACTGCAAAATTCCAAGGCAAGTGAACACAGCCTTAAAAAAAAAAAAAAATCACAAAAACCTCAAAATAAAGTAAGATGAGAGATTAAGAGCAAGGGGAAAAAAAGACAAACTCACAAAAGACTTCAGTTATAAAATTATTAGACAAGGAATATAAAAATAATAACTGGTTAGAATTATGACCAGAAGACAAGCAGACTTGCAAATAAAGTTCTACATATGAAAACTATAACTGATATTAAAAACTAAATCGACAAAGTGGCATATTAGATACAGTTGAAGTAAATAAACTGCAAGTTAGAACATAGGAAATTTTTCCAAATACAATCAAGCGAAAACAATGAAATGTAAGAGATAAAAGAGATGACCTAAGGAAGAAAAACATAGAAAGTCTACCAGACATGGAATTGGAGTTCCAGAAGGAGATCATAAAATTAATGAGAAAATATTCAAAAGGATTGTAAATAGGTTTCCAGAATTCCTGAAAAATGCTAGTCCTCAATGTAGTCTATCTAATGCCAAATATGTTAAAATTCATACCCAAAAACATCAGATCAAAAATTCAGAATAGAGAGAGATAATATCTTTAAGGAGAAAGAGAGCATCTTCAAAAGATCTTAGAAGGAACCAGAGTTTGGAAAGACAGGTTCCCTTACAAAGAGAAAAATGAGCTTGACTGCTTAATTCTCAACGATAATAAAATTCAGAAGACAATAAAATGATATTTTTGATACTTCCTTTCAGCAAATTAAATTAAAAGGATTGTCACAAACAAAAATCTCTCTCTCTCTCCCTCTCCTTCTCTCTTTCACACATACACACACTCATTCAACAAAGGAAAATTAAAGGATATGTCAGGCAAAAGAGAAACGATCCCAGATAGACGGTCTGATAGAGAAGAACAAACTGGGTGGAAAGACATTAATGAATAAATGGCTAAATATAACAGACACTGTATAAAGCAATAAAAGTAATTTCTAACTTGAGAGAGAAAAAAAGGCTAGAACTAAAATAACAACAACGACATGTAAGTTGGAGGAAGGTATTATAAGAATTAAACAATTCCTAAGAAATGAAATGTCACAGACTGGGTGGCTTGAACAATAGAAATTTATTTTCTCACAGTTCTGGGGGCTAGAAGTCTAAGATCAAGGTACTATCTGGATGCATTTCTGGTGAGGCCTCTCTTCCTGGTTGGTAGACATGTATGATCTTACATGGCCTTCCCTCTGTATGCAGAGGGAAGAGAGAGATCTCTGTATCTCCACAGAGATCTTACTGGATCATGGCCCCACCCTTATAATCTCATTTAATCTTCATTACCTCCCTAAAGGCCCTATCTCCAAATATAGTCATATTGAGGATTAGGGCTTCAGCATATGAATTTTGGGGGATACAATTCAATTCCGTAATAGAAGGCAAGGATATTAACTTTAGATAAAGATGAGTATATATTAAAATTGTCTGGGTAATCACTAAAATAATAGATGTAGAACTTATAGCCAATCTCCTGACCCCCCAAATAAATAAAAATAGTAAAAAAAAAAAAAAAAAAAAGTGGGGCAGGGGGTCAGTCTATCCAAAAGAAGACAAGACAGGAAAGAAGACAACGAAAAAGCAGAATAGAAAATACATAATAATATGATAAATAAATCCAAGTCACTCTTCATTCTGAACTCTCCAGTTAAAAGCAAAGCCATATGCTATTTACAAGAGACACATCTAAAATCATAAGGATATAGATCCAACATCAAAGCCAGCAAGTAGGGAAAGGTGTGTCAAGCCCATCATAATCTATAGGGGACTCTATATCATTTTATTACTATCAAAGAAAAAGAGACTTTAATTCAAATTATACTATTAGAGATACAGAAGGTATGACATATGACAAAAGGGTTAATTTCCCACAAAAATATTTAAAAATCTAAACTTGTATGCATCTAATAATAAACCTCAAAAACATATAAAGTAAAAGGTGAATTAACCAGATGAAAATAATAAATCCATAATTATAATCTCTCAGTAATTAAATGATCAAGTAGATTAAAACATCAAGAAGGATAAAGACTTAAACAGCACATTTAAAATTTTCATCTTATGGAACACATGAAACTGCATCCAGAAACTAGAGAATACACATCGTTTTAAAGCTACACATGGAACACTTATTTGTAGAGAAGACTTGCCATTGTCCATGGAGCTAACCTTAACAAGAATCAAAGAACTGGTAAGATACAGACCACATCCTCTGACCATGTCACAAAGAGTTTAGAGATCACCTACAACCACAACAAAATATGCTTAGAAATTAGGAAACATGATGCTCATTAACTCATGGATTAAAGAAATCATAGAAAATACTTAGGACAGACACAGTGGCTGATTCCTGGAATCCCCACACTTTGGGAAGCTAAAATGGGAAGATGGCTTGAGCCCATGAGTTCAAGACCAGCCTGAGCAACATAGCGAGACCTCATCTCTACAAAAAATAAAAATAAAAAAAATTAGCCAGGCATAGTGGCATGCACCTGTAGTCCCAGTTATTCAGGGGACTGGGGTGAGAGGATCGTTTAAGCCCAGGAGGTCAAGGTTACAGTGAGCCATGATCACACCACTGCACTCCAGCCTGGCCAAAAGAACGAGAACCTGTCTTAAAAACAAAGAAATACTTAGAACTGTATGAAAACAGAAAAAATTCTGATAAGCAGCTAAAGTGATGATTCAAGAGAAATTTATACTCTGAAAAAGCAAGACTCAAAACTGAGCTAAGCACTCAACCTAAAAAATTAGAATAAAGGCAGGAATAAACCTAAAAACATGGAAACAAAAGAGTAAAACCGAATATGTTAGAAACAAATATATAAATATTTTCAAAGAAGCAACTTTTGGCTTTGCTGATCATCTCTACTATATATCATATATTATATACAACAAATTAAACAACAAAAAACAAATTACAGCTACAAACAACACTGATGAATCTTAAAAAATATAACAATGAGCAAATGAAGCAAGCATAAAAGTATAAATATTTACAGTAGTAAAATTCCCTTTATGTAAAGGCCAAAAATAACCACACAAAGAGGGTTGATAAAGCAAGAGTTGCCTCCATGTGAGGAATGAGTAGACAGAGGAATGCTAGGTATATTTCTTAACTTTAGTAGTAAGTCCATGAGTATTCAATTTTTTAAACTTAAAGATATGATTTATGCAATTTTAAATGTACAATGTGCTTCATAATAAATACTCTTTAAAAATAACATGGCAAAATCAGTCTCTAAAGGATATTCTGAACTTTCCTATGAACAGTGAACATCCACAAGATCTCACGAAAAAAAATTTACCTGTTTAACCTATTCATGTCTGTTACATTCCACACTGAAAATATAGTTCCTGTTATTTGAGATAGTAAAAAGGAAAATGATACTTATATAAACAACAAAAAAGATGTATTTAGCACTTACCCAAGTGCTAAAACAGAGGTAAGCACCAGGTATCAAGGGAACAGATAACCTAAGCCTGACTTAGAGAAAGGAAGAAAGGCAACTATTCCACAGTGAAGAAAATAATGTCTGGAAAACAGTAATTGTCCCAGAAAGCATGTTTGGGAGTACACGTGTGTTTACCTTCTACATTCAGAAACAAATTCTAAAAATGAAAAATGCAAATATAACTGCATTCACTCGGATCATGTTTGATAGCGAAAGATAATTTTAGTTTCAAAAATAAAAGGGAGAATTTCTGTCTACATTTAGCCGTCAGTGTTTAAGCCTCTATCTTTTCCTGACTTTTGCTCATTTTATAGCTCTAGTTTTGTTCCTAGAATTGACCACATGCTTCTGTAGTAGCCAGAGTGATACTCAACTGATTTCAAAAGGTAATTTCTGGCTAAGAAGAAGTTTCGTATTATTGACAGAAAGAAAGAAAGATACAAATATATAGATAAAATATAGATGTAAACAACACATGCACATACACACACACACACCTCTCAAGGCTAAATTTTGTAAATTTAAACCTTTCAAATTTATTTTAAATGTTAAGAGTCCAGGAGTTGGCAGAAAGTGCAGAAAACAGAATATTTTTACATTTTAGAGATGACTATACAGAAAATGACATTCATTCACTCTATCGTTCCACAATTATGTATCAATATGTGTGGGCAAGAGGGCAGCTGGCAATACAGTCAACTGAAATTGAAAAAGGGACAGCATTCTCACGGCACACTCAACTACTGTACCTGTTTAGCTGGAGGTAACATTTATAGTTATAACTGAGCACTCATGAATGGTTTGGGATTGAGGCTAAATCTCCATAAACAACTAGGGTTACTTCATTTGGAAAAAGCAATCAGGTCTGGGTTCAAACCCTATCTGATTTGACTCTTTCATATCACACTTACCAAACACACACACACACACACACACACACACACACAGAGAAAACTGTAGAAGATAAACAGGGAAGACAATGATTAGCTCTACAGATTTTATATTGGGAATAATAAAGTGCCTTGAGGGCAATGAAAAATATCAATGCCCTTTTATTCCTCCCCAAAAATTCTACATCTAGGGCTTTACCCAAAGGGAATAACCATAGATGCATATAAAAATTGAGCTATAGCAAGGCACAGTGGTTCACACCTGTAATCCCAGCACTTTGGGAGGCTGAGGCGGGCGGATCACTAGAGGTCAGGAGTTCAACACCAGCCTAACCAACATGGTGAAAATCCCGTCTCTACAAAAAATACAAAAATTAGCCAGGCATGGTGGTGGACACCAGTAATCCCAGCTACTCAGGAGGCTGAAGCATGAGAATCCCTTGATTCTGTGAGCTGAGATCGCGCCACTGCATTGCAGCCTGGGCAACACAGTGAGACTCCATCACAAAATAAATAAATAAATAAATAGAAAAAATTGAGCTGTAAGATAGTCATTACTGTATAGCTGAAGAAAAAAAATTATATCCCCAATAAATTATGATACATCCACAGAATAATATTATTCAGAATTTAAAATGTTACAGATCATTCCATGACAAGGGAAGTGGTTCATCTTTATGTGAAAATTACAAAGCAACAGATATACACTAAGGGCCATTTTTAGAAATTAAAATATCATAGTATTTTTCTATATGTATATAAAAATAGATACTAAAATACTAATAATAGTTATCACTGGGTGTAATTCTTCTTTTCTTTTCTTTTTGCTTGTCTGGATTTTCTAAATTTTCTTTTCTTTCTTTTTATTTTTGAAGAGAGGGTCTTTCTCTGTTGTCCTGGCTGGAGTGCAATGGTATGGTCATGGCTCACTGCAGCCTCAACTTCCAGGGCTCAAGTGATCCTCCCATTTTAGCTTCGCAAGTAGTTGGGACCACAGCCGTGTGCCACTCATACCTGGCTAACTTTTTTTTTTTTTTTACTTTTTGGAGAGACAGGGTCTCCTTACATTTCCCAGGCTGGTCTCCAACTCCTGGGATCAAAGAATCCTCCCACCTTGGCCTCCCAAAGTTCTGGGATTACAGGCATGAGTGGCCATGCCTGGCCTCTAAATTTCCTATAATGAACAAGAATAACTTCTAAAAGAAGAAAAAAATCTATTATATCATGAGAGTAGAGGGTAGGAGGAGGGAGAGGATCAGGAAAAATAATTAATGGGTACAAGGCTTAATACCTGGGTGATGAAATAATCTGTACAACAAAGCCCCACAGCATAAGTTTACCTATGTAACAAACCTGCACTTATACCCCTGAACTTAAATAAAAGTTAAAAAAAAAAAAAAAGCAGATTTGAAACCTTGAAATAGTAACTATACATGAACTATAGAAACAAAAATGAGAAGTTCCCAACATTACCAAACCTGTAAGTGGGTGCAAATTTATGTAATTTATAGAAAATGGAGAAACTTGATACTCAACTTATACTCAAATCTCCTATCATTCAAGAAATGAATAATGCAAAAGAAGGAAAAACATCTGAAGAAGTGCTGAGTGGGAACAAGCTGAGAGAAGAGACTTTCTGCTAGTGCTAGACAGTGTGAAACTTTAGAAGGTATCATGGTTTATGCAGGGTTAATCAAAATGGAGTAGGAAGACTGTGTGCTTCAAATACAAGGGAAACGGAGTAAGTTAAAATGATGAAAAG
The DNA here is from genome assembly GCF_009764315.1 of Trachypithecus francoisi. Lineage (NCBI taxonomy): Eukaryota > Metazoa > Chordata > Mammalia > Primates > Cercopithecidae > Trachypithecus > Trachypithecus francoisi. Next base: position 40,389,794 of record NW_022681460.1, read on the forward strand.
AATGGATCTTACTACAAAAGCACACTTATCTGAACCTTTTTACCCTCTGGAAGACAATGGATGTTATGCCTACACCCAACTCCCTTTGTATCCACATCCTCCCAGGATCAACTTAGAGCAAAAAATCCTGCACCAGACGGCCTCAGCCAAATACCATACCAAACATATGGGATAGATTTAATTGATTCTTACATAATTTTCAGTTGAAACTTACTCTGATCTAAACTTCAGGCTTCTTTAAATGCCTACAAATGTTCTCTCTCTAAAGTTACCTACGCATTTGTTTTCGTTTTGTTTTATATCGTTATTGTATAAAGTAAGATGTAAAGATGCCTCACTTTAGGAGAAAGGTAACAGCTAGAATACAGAATCATGTCCCTTCTGCACCAGCCTCCCCAAGGCAGATCATTAGAAGTTTCCACAGAAAAGAATTTACCTTAAATATTTTTCAAACACTTTAATAACACAGAGTGAGCTAAGTCAATTGAGAGAAAGAAGTTAACCAAGAAGCTTTGCTCAAAAACCCTAAAAGGTATGTAAAGCTTATAACTATAATAACACATAAAGGTTTAAATTGAAAATGATCAATCAATTAATATATATGCCAGGTGATTGGTACAGTATCTGGCTGGGGGTGTTTTTAATCTAAATTGGATCTGGGAAGATGTAATTCTTTAGCATATCACTCAAAGGAAATGCTGATAATAATAATAATCCTATTATTAATTTCAATAGGTAACCGCAAGATTACCCCCATACCTGCAAATATACCATCTATTCCCCAAGACCTGAGAGCTGTGTTAAAATCCAACTTTTCTAACTCTTCATTATGTTTATAACAAGCATGAGTGAGCTTTCCTGTATATTAAGCTAGAGTTGCATGCTAGAGTTTTCTGAATCTTCCGTCATACAAACAGCAATGAATATAAATCTTGTCCATATTTACTGGTGCAGAGGTTAGAATGCATTTTATCCTATGTGTCAAATTCAAAGCCTGAAACAGCTTGCTGTCAGCTTCGGAAACCATTTTTACAAGCATGGAACACTGCCTCAAGCCAACCAAATACTAAAGCATGTTGGGCTGCCCACACTTCAAATCATTTGGAATGTTCTCCTGTTTTGTGGTTACAAAAGTACCTATTTTGTGGATCATCTAGTTCAAATTAAGGGCACATCTAACCTTAAACAGAAAATTCCCAGGAAATTGAAACTATAACTGACCAGGATCACATCACCTCTGAAGGTCTACGATCTCAGGCTCATAGTCAAACATGTCATATGTTATGTTTCGAAAGGTGAGGAAATACAACATAAACTCTGTGAAACTCATTAATATGTTTTCAAGTAAACACTAAGAATTCATCCTAAATATACATATGTCATAGTTGCAAAAAAAGGAAAAACTGCCACCTGCAACAAAGTAAAGGTCATTTGCAGCAAATATAAACACATTTCTGGTAAACAGCTAGCAAATTAAAGAAAAAAAAACAGCCTAATAGATTATTTCATTTCATTTCTAATTTTCATACATATGCTGAAATGTAGCAGCTTCAGCTGTGAAATGTGGTAACAAATATACCAAAGGTGAATGAAATAGTTTTGCTTGCAGTAACTACAGCGTGTATTTATACATATTGTATTTACACATATTGTTCTTCCAAGCATTAATGGGTCCATCTCTCAAATCAAGTGCTTAAGACATCACTTCACAAATTTGGAGTACCAGAACTTCCCCAAGGTTTGCCTCTCATGCCTTTGAGACATACTCTCTAAATCCCAGACCTATGAAGAATGTCCTAAAGGTTATTTTTGAAGTGTTAAAAAAAGAAAACACTATATTGACAAACTAAATTTTACCTAGAATTTACCTATTGAAGTTTAAGAAATGCCTGGTTCAATTATCCATTGGTGGGGCAATTCAATCCATTTGAATAGATAAATGTGGTTAGGATATGGCTCCCTGATCCAAGCCTTGTTAAGAGTTTAAGAACATATTGAAAACATATTTAACTTAACTGATATTGACTAAAATGCTGAAAAGATGACAAGCCCTAGCAATAACTATTTTTAGCTGATCTTTTAGACCTGCTGTTCTTGGTGCACATGTATTATTAGGTCCCTAAATGGTTTTCGTGGTTTTTATATATTCAATAGTATATATAGATATGGTATATATAATTATACTATATATAGTATGGATACATAAATATAGGTATATGTGTGATATGGATATATACATATATAAATCCACGTGTGTGTATCATTTCCAAAAGACTCATTCACAAAACAATCATCCCAAATTAAATAAACCATATACAAAATCTCAAGGTGCTCAAATAACTCTAGAAACTAAGTCACATCCACCTAAGAACACTAAATTCTTACTTTCTTGCTTGTAGTCCAGCAAACTTAAGGTAAAATAGTAACTACATTGGGGTTTTAGTTATATTTATTTTTCCTAAGCAAATTTTCTCCAAGAATGCTCGGTTTGCTGAAAATTTTCAGAAAATGCTTGAGACAGTGAGTTGTTTTCTTTTTTTTCAGTTTCGGTACTGGTATATTTTACAGCAAAGTGACAAAATTGTACTTAGAGATGAGAAATCTATATCCCAAACAAAATTTGACAGTATTAATGGTGATTCTGGGACGATTTTCTTCGAAAACTTCCCACTGCAAACAATATGTTTCCTACACTATCCCCTGTCTGCCTTGGCAGTATACTTTTCACACACAAAATTGTATGTAACGCATATACCAGAAATACTTCAAGGCACTCTTTTATTTAAGCTCCCACATTCTGTTTTTATTGTTCAAAATGATCTGGATGTTCATAATTGATGTAATCAATTATGTCACTAACATTTTGGCTATGCAACACTTTACAAAACATAGGGACTTTATCAGCACCTTCGATTTGTAGTTGGCAATGTGAGTGAATAAGGCAAACAGGAATAGAGGTGTGGCAGAGACCTGGGGGTGTGAGAAAATGGGGCTTCCTTTACCCACAGGACATGTGGAGAAAAAAAAAAACCACGTCTGCGATAAATGTACTTTTATGTTAGGTTTCATCAAACGAAACACGTATTACATACCTCGTCCATAGATTAGAATGTCTGAAGCAGTATCAGCTTATGCAAGAAACATGAGGTTCCATCCATGATTCTTAGAAACACTACTCCTAGAACTGGTTGAAGGCTTCTTAATCCAACACATAATGAAAAACAAGCTCACCAACAAACAAAGATAAATACTATTTTAAAAAACATATGGTTTAAACTTCATCCTACCTCACTAAAAACCTGCATGCGAGACGGGCGGATCACGAGGTCAGGAGATCGGGACCATCCTGGCTAACACAGTGAAACCCCGTCTCTACTAAAAAAAAAAAAAAAAAAAAAAAAAAAAAAAAAAAAAAAAAAAACTGGCCGCGCGAGGTTGCGGACGCCTGTGGTCCCAGCTACTCAGCAGGCTGAGGCAGGAGAATGAAACCCGGGGGGCGGAGCTTGCAGTGAGCTTGGATCCGGCCACTGCACTCCAGCCTGAGCAACTCTGTCTCAAAAAAAAAAAAAAAAAAAAAAACACCTGCATGCTACTACAGGGATGCCTGTATTCCCTAAGTGTCGAGACTGAGTCTAAACATTTCATCAAAGACTAAACAATCAATGAAAATTTGGGCTAGCCCTGGGGGAAATTTTCATAAAGACATGTTGTTGGGTTTTTTTTTTTAAGCACTCTGAGCCTCCACGAATATTTTATTATTAAAAAGAAGAATGTTTCCGAAAAGAGGCAGAGGAGAGAAGACTGAAATTAGGGCGATGCTGAAAATCAGCCAACACACACAGCGCTGCAGAATGAACCACATGGAAGAGGGAACCTCTCGTTTAACTGTTGGAGCGCGAAGGGACCTTTTGCTCCCGCCAACAAGGTAAATTTCAGCGCTCAAGCAGCGAGACCATCGTGTAAAAAGTTCAAGTGGAGCCCATCTCCTTCCTCCTACTCCCAGCACTGAATTCTCGACCAGAACAGCCCAGCAGGGAAGGAGCCGGCGCGGGGTGCACCTCAGCAGGCGACCGTTTTCCTAGAAGGCCTAACCGCTCAGACGGGCAGGGGAGGGGGGCAGGCGGCCCGGGAGAAACCGAGTCCCGGCCGGGCCCCCACCGTGTGGCGCCGGCCGAAATAACTCCAGTCCAGCGGCAAAAATCCTCCCGAAAACCCAAGCTTCTCTGGCACAACTTCGGTCTCCCCAGCCTCATTTCCCCCACGCATACTGCCAAACCGCTCGCCCTGCCCAGCGCGGCGGATGCAAGCGCTCCCCGCCCCGGGCGGCTACCTGTCCAGCGGGCCGGAGACCCCCAGCCTCACCTCAAGCGAAGGGCAGCGTCCGGGCGCCCGCGGAAGAGCCCAGGGAGCATGGCCCCATGTAGTCCCTCCCGGAACTTTCCTGACATAGCACTTCGCTCCTCCGCTGCAGAGAACGACGCTGCCAGGCGGAGGAGGAAGGAGGACGACGAGGAAGAGGTGGTGGCGGCGATAGAGGCGGCGGTGGCGGGAGCTGGGGCTGAAAGTGAGGAGCATCGCGGACTAGCGCCGCCGCCTCGCGAGCTACCGAGGGGTTCCCGCCCCCAGGGTAACCAACGCTCCTTCTTAAAGGCGCCGGCCCCGGTTTTAGACCGCGAGGTGAGTGGGAGGAGAGGAGAAAGAGGGAGGAGGCAAGTAAAGAGGGAGGAGGCAAGTAGAGACTGAGAGATCCCGGGAGGCCACGCCCGAGCTGCCCTAGGGCGGATCGCCGGCCCCTTTCCGCCGCTCCCCCCATTGACCCCCCTCTATACTCAGCTTGCGTCGCTCCTCTACTTGGGCAAAGGCATGGAGGGTTCCGCACGTGTGCCCACCCGGCACTGAGGCAACCCTCGCCGTTGGCCTGCGCCCTGAACCCCGCGCCCCTCTCCCAGAGGGTCGCTCCGCCCCTAATCGCTGACAGTCTTTTTAGGGTCCTGGTTTCCCGCTCCCACGGCCCCCAAAGTGCACCTCCAGTGGCGACTGCCCAGTGGAATTGCGTTCCCCGAGGCTGCTCGCGTTTCTTCCTTGGTTATTCTTCCTCATTTCCAACACAATCATGAGGGTCTCACCCAGGCGCCCAGAAGACTGAAATAACTCAAAGCCAGCTGGGGCCCCTAGACTGACCCCTGAAGGTGTCCGTGATGTGTGGCAGGGGAGACTTGCCAGGTATCCTTCTTTATCTGGTGCTCTGTACTCTTCCAATGGCCAATTGCCAGCTGGCCTCCCAGTGGATTTCTAAAACGATTCACTTTCATCAACAGATGGGCTGTAAAGATGCCAAACAACTCAGGAAGACCCCCTAGAAAAAGTATCGCCTTGAGACAGTGGGAAATGCTGCTTTCAGTGACAAGTGATATTTTCAGCTATTATCAACATATGTGATCGTTACTGAGGCCACAGCCTCCGGTGGTGATGCCCAGGAGGCTCCCAGCATCAGCAGCTATCCTCACCCTAGGAAGCAGCAGTGGGCATGAGCAGCAGAGGGTTGCTACTATCCACGGACTTATTTTTCTACCTCATGGTTCCAACCCTTGCTTCTTGAACCTGTGGGTCTTCAACATAGTGTTGTGCCATTTGTACTCTGCACTGTGTCACCTGGCTCAGGAGGTGGGCAGGCAATTTGGAGTTAAGATCTAGCTTGGGTTCCAGGGCACCAGTCCTAGCACAAAGCTCAAAGAGTGGCATTTCCTCATTCACACAAAGGCACTTGCATGGGCCATCACCACCCTGAGACTGGACTAGAACATCTCAGTTCTTTGCCTCCTGCCACCTACAGCTGTGAAACAAGCGTTTGTGTTGAACTTGAAGAAGAAGGCGGCAAGAAGAGACTATACAAAAGGTTGGAGAAACTTCTGTAACCAGATGGAGAGGAAATAAGCCCTGGGCTCTATAAAAGCAGGAGACATGATCTTGCCTGCACCAAACTTTTAAGATGGGAAAGGAGATTATCAGTGAGAAAAAGTGAAGTCAGGATAGTTGGATGTGCCTGGCACACAACCCAAACTGAGTTAGCAAAATCTACAGCAAAGGGCGTTGGAATTTATTGATTCATATGTTTATAAATCCCACAAGTAGAACTGGCAAACACACACACACAAACACACACACAAACATGTTCTTAGAAATCCTTTTTTCTCCTCCAGATGCTCAAAAATCGTCAGGACTCAATTTCTCTCCCTGTCTTCATTGTGCTTTCATTGCACTGGTTTTATTTTCTCTAAACAAAGGGAAGACCTACATCTCCAATCTTAACATCCAACCTCCTTAGCAATTAGTTGCATCAGAAAGAGAGCAAGCTGAAGAATGTTTCACCAAACCCATGTGGATCCTGCGCTCATCTCTGAACTAACCATTATAACTATGGGATGGAATTCACACTGCCAGGCTGGGGTCATTTGCCTGTAGCTACAAAAAGGTCAAGGGAAATAGCTGTATGTACCCCTCATATATACCCAAACCACAGGGACCGAGTAGAAAGAAAAAGGTTTCCCAAAGGAAAATTAAAGTGTTGTTAATAAAGAAGGAAAGAGAATGTTGAGTAGATAAAGACTATAAATGCCCACTACAATCCCCATTCCCCAGTATACACACATCACCACCACTGTCACCAAGAGCACTGACGACCTCTCTGGCTCCTTTACCAATAGTCTCAGGATCAGAAGAATGAGAATGCAGATGGTCATGGAGGTGCTAGTGATCGAGCCAACCAGCCACATCCTTTGGCCTCCAGAGCCACTGAAAAGATCCTGAGTGATATTTGTGACATTTCACAAACCACCTGTAAACAAACGATATATAAACCATAATTGTATTCAATTATTTTTGTCCCTAAATAGTAACCCTGCCTCCATGTACCTCAAGCCCACATTCATTGTTAGGCCTTTTTTAGTTCTGCAATCAACTCAATTTGATAAGAGCTCATAGAAATTCCCTGATATATATACACACACACACCATATATATACACACACTGTATATATACACACACATATATATACATGTACACACACACACACACACACACACAATATATATATATATATATATATATTCATTCAACTTGGCAGGGGAAGTGGCCTACAAATAATCACATTTCAGTATCCAAGTGCCAAAGAACCCAGCTACATTTTTAAACTTCAGTAACTTTATCTTTTTGGAGATAAAGATGTTGTCTTTATCTCTGAAAAGGTGTTTATATTTTGCCTACCAAAAAGTGACAAAACGTTTCAGACGTTTTTTGTCTCACACAAGAACTTTTCTTTTACGGTAGTTGCTAATAGAAAAAAAAGTTTTGTATTTTTTCTTCATTTGTGCATTTTATAGAAGTCCTCATATATCATAGAAATATAGACTAATAAACTGGAAGAGACTTTAGAATAATAAAACATCTCCTTCATTTCAGAGCTGAAGAAATGAAAGCTCAGCGGTTGACTTATATAGGGTACATAGCTGTTTTTTAGTATCTGTGATGTGCCTAACACACATGTGCTTTTGCTAGACATTTCAAAGGATATAGAAGCAAAAACATAGAATGTAGTCACTGTCAAAGAGATATAACTAACTAAGATATAAGACAATTATAGAACATCACAAGATATCATATAATTTAGTGTAAAAAATGTGTGATGATCTCTTGTGTGTCAAAAATAGACATCAGGAAAGGAGACACTATGGACTGGAATAGTCTTGGAAACACTTTCTAGAGAGGAAGCAATTAGATGGTCTTTTTTAAATGCAGAGAAAAAAGGAAAAGTTTTTCCAAGCAAGAAAGCAAACAAAATGAGAAGGCATTGATGGGAAAAAGATCTTGCCACTTGCAGGAACAGAAATGAAACCTGTACTGTCATGATTTAGAAGAATGTTTCAAACTCCAAGTTATGAAGTCATGTTACTGGGTTTTGACTAGTATTATTATTATTTTTGTTTAATTAATATACTTTAAGTTCTAGGGTACATGTGCACAACGTGCAGGTTTGTTACATATGTACACATGTGCCATGTTGGTGTGCTACACCCATTAACTCGTCGTTTACATTAGGTATATCCCCTAATGCTATACCTCCCCCTACCTCCCCCCCATGACAGGCCCCGGTGTGTGTGATGTGCCCCATCCTGTGTCCAAGTGTTCTCATTGTTCATTTCCCACCTATGAGTGAGAACATACGGTGTTTGGTTTTCTGTCCTTGCGATAGTTTACGGAGAATGATGGTTTCCAGCTTCATCCATGTCCCTACAAAGGACATGAATTCATCCTTTTTTATGGCTGCGTAGTATTCCATAGTATATATGTGCCAAATTTTCTTAATCCAGTCTATCATTGATGGACATTTGGGTTGGTTCTAAGTCTTCGCTATTGTGAATAGTGCCGCAGTAAACATATGTGTGCATGTGTCTTTATAGCAGCATGATTTATAATCCTTTGGGTATATACCCAGTAGTGGGATGGCTGGGTCAAATGGTATTTCTAGTTCTAGATCCTTGAGGAATCGCCACACTGTCTTCCACAATGGTTGACCTAGTTTACAGTCCCACCAACAGTGTAAAAGTGTTCCTATTTCTCCACATTATCTCCAGCACCTCTTGTTTCTTGACTTTTTAATGATTGCCATTCTAACTGGTGTGAGATGGTATCTCATTGTGGTTTTGATTTGCATTTCTCTGATGGCCAGTGATGATGAGTATTTTTTCATGTGTCGGCTACATAAATGTCTTCTTTTGAAAAGTGTCTGTTCATATAGTTTGGCCACTTTTTGATGGGGTTACTTGATTTTTTCTTGTACATTTGTTTAAGTTCTTTGTAGATTCTGAATATTAGCCCTTTGTCAGATGGGTAGATTGCAAACATTTTCTCCCATTCTGTAGGTTGCCTGTTCACTCTGATGGAAGTTTCTTTTGCTGTGCAGAAGCTCTTTACTTTAATGAGATCCCATTTGTCAATTTTGGCTTTTGTTGCCGTTGCTTTTGGTGTTTGAGACATGAAGTCCTTGCCCATGCCTATGTCCTGAATGGTATTACCTAGGTTTTCTTTTAGGGTTTTTATGGTATTAGGTCTCACATTTAAGTCTCTAATCCATCTTGAATTAATTTTCATATAAGGAGTAAGGAAAGGATCCAGTTTCAGCTTTCTACTTGTGGCTAGCCAATTTTCCCAGCACCATTTATTAAATAGGGAATCCTTTCCCCATTTCTTGTTTTTGTCAGGTTTGTTAAAGATCAGATGGTTGTAGATGTGTGATATTATTTCTGAGGACTCTGTTCTGTTCCATTGGTCTATATCTCTGTTTTGATACCAGTACCATGCTCTTTTGGTTACTGTAGCCTTGTAGTATAGTTTGGAGTCAGGTAGCGTGATGCCTCCAGCTTTATTCTTTTGACTTAGGATTGTCTTGGCAATGCGGGCTCTTTTTGGTTCCATATGAACTTTAAAGTAGTTTTTTTCCAATTCTGTGAAGAAAGTCATTGGTAGCTTGATGGGGATAGCATTGAATCTATAAATTACCTTGGGCAGTATGGCCATTTTCACAATATTGATTCTTCCTATCCATGAGCAAGGAATGTTCTTCCATTTGTTGGTGTCCTCTTTTATTTCATTGAGCAGTGGTTTGTAGTTCCCCTTGAAGAGGTCCTTCATATCCTTTGTAAGTTGGATTCCTAGGTATTTTATTCTCTTTGAAGCAATTGTGAATGGGAGTTCAATCATGATTTGGCTCTCTGTTTGTCTGTTATTGGTGTATAAGAATGCTTGTGATTTTTGCACATTAATTTTGTATCCTGAGACTTTGCTGAAGTTGCTTATCAGCTTAAGGAGATTTTGGGCTGAGATGATGGGGTTTTCTAAATATACAATCATGTCATCTGCAAACAGGGACAATTTGACTTTTTCTTTTCCTAACTGAATACCCTTGATTTCTTTCTCTTGCCTAATTGCCCTAGCCAGAACTTCCAACACTATGTTGAATAGGAGTGGTGAGAGAGGGCATGCTTGTCTTGTGCCGGTTTTCAAAGGGAATGCTTCCAGTTTTTGCCCATTCAGTATGATATTGGCTGTGGGTTTGTCATAAACAGCTCTTATTATTTTGAGATACGTCCTATCAATACCTAATTTATTGAGACTTTTTAGCATGAAGCACTGTTGAATTTTGTCGAAGGTCTTTTCTGCATCTATTGAGATAATCATGTGATTTTTGTCTTTGGTTCTGTTTAAATGATGGATTACATTTATTGATTTGTGTGTGTTGAACCAGCCTTGCATCCCAGGGATGAAACCCACTTGATTATGGTGGATAAGCTTTTTGATGTGCTGCTGGATTCAGTTTGCCAGCATTTTATTGAGGAGTTTTGCATCGATGTTCATCAGGGATATTGGTCTAAAATTCTCTTTTTTTGTTGTGTCTCTGCCAGGCTTTGGTATCAGGATGATGCTGGCCTGAAATAACGAGTTAGGGAGGATTCCCTCTTTTTCTATTGATTGGAATAGTTTCAGAAGGAATGGTACCAGCTCCTCCTTGTACCTCTGGTGGAATTCGGCTATGAATCTGTCTGGTCCTGGACTTTTTTTCATTGGTAGGCTATTAATTATTGTCTCAATTTCAGAGCCTGTTATTGGTCTATTCAGGGATTCAAATTCCTCCTGGTTTAGTCTTGGGAGGGTGTATGTGTCCAGAAATTTATCCATTTCTTCTAGATTTTCTAGTTTATTTGTGTAGAGGTGTTTATAGTATTCTCTGATGGTAGTTTGTATTTCTGTGGGATCGATGGTGGTATCCCCTTTATCATTTTTTATTGCATCTATTTGATTCTTCTCTCTTTTCTTTATTAGTCTTGCTAGTGGTCTATCAATTTTGTTGATGTTTTCAAAAAATCAACTCCTGGATACATTGATTTTTTGAAGGGATTTTGTTTCTCTATCTCCTTCAGTTCTGCTCTCCTCTTAGTTATTTCTTGCCTTCTCCTAGCTTTTGAATGTGTTTGCTCTTGCTTCTCTAGTTCTTTTAATTGTGATGTTAGCGTATCAATTTTAGATCTTTCTTGCTTTCTCTTGGGGCATTTAGTGCTATAAATTTCCTTCTACACACTGCTTTAAATGTGTCCCAGAGATTCTGGTATGTTGTATCTTTGTTCTCATTGGTTTCAAAGAACATCTTTATTTCTGCCTTCATTTTGTTATGTACCCAGCAGTCATTCAGAAGCAGGTTGTTCAGTTTCCATGTAGTTGAGTGGTTTTGAGTGAGTTTCTTAATCCTGAGTTCTAGTTTGATTGCCCTGTGGTCTGAGAGACAGTTTGTTATAATTTCTGTTCTTGTACATTTGCTGAGGAGTGCTTTACTTCCAACTATGTGGTCAATTTTGGAATAAGTGTGATGTGGTGCTGAGAAGAATGTATATTCTGTTGATTTGGGGTGGAGAGTTCTGTAGATGTCTATTAGGTCCTCTTGGTGCAAAGCTGAGTTCAACTCCTGGATATCCTTGTTAACTTTCTGTGTTGATCTGTCTAATGTTGACAGTGGGGTGTTAAAGTCTCCCATTATTATTGTGTGGGAATCTAAGTCTCTTTGTAGGTCTCTAAGGACTTGCTTTATGAATCTGGGTGCTCCTGTATTGGGTGCATATATATTTAGGATAGTTAGCTCTTCTTGTTGAACTGATCACTTTACCATTATGTAATGGCCTTCTTTGTCTCTTTTGATCTTTGATGGTTTAAAGTCTGGTTTATCAGAGACTAGGATTGCAACCACTGCTTTTTTTTGTTTGTTTTCTATTTGCTTGGTAGATCTTCCTCCATCCCTTTATTTTGAGCCTATGTGTGTCTCTGCATGTGAGATGGGTCTCCTAAATACAGCACACTCATGGATCTTGACTCTTTAACCAATTTGCCAAATGGTGTCTTTTAATTGGAGCATTTAGCCCATTTACATTTAAGGTTAATATTGTTATATGTGAATTTGATCCTGTCATTATGATGTTAGCTGGTTATTTTGCTCGTTAGTTGATGCAGTTTATTCCTAGCATTGATGGTCTTTACAGTTTGGCATGTTTTTGCAGTGGCTGGTACTGGTTGTTCCTTTCCATGTTTAGTGCTTCCTTCAGGCACTCTTGTAAGGCAGGCCTGGTGGCGACAAAATCTCTCAGCATTTGCTTATCTGTAAAGGATTTTATTTCTCCTTCACTTATGAAGCTTAGTTTGACTAGATATGAAATTCTGGGTTGAAAATTATTTTCTTTAAGAATGTTGAATATTGGCCCCCACTCTCTTCTGGCTTGGAGAGTTTCTGCTGAGAGATCCACTGTTAGTCTGATGGGCTTCCCTTTGTGGGTAACCTGACCTTTCTCTCTGGCTGCCCTTAACATTTTTTCCTTCATTTCAACTTTGGTAAGTCTGACAATTATGTATCTTGGAGTTGCTCTTCTTGAGGAATGTCTCTGTGGTGGGTCTGTATTTCCTGAATTTGAATGTTGGCCTGCCTTGCTATGTTGTGGAAATTCTCCTGGACAATATCCTGAAGAGTGTTTTCCAACTTGGTTCCTTTTTCCATGTCACTTTCAGGTACACCAATCAGACGTAGATTTGGTCTTTTCACATAGTCCCATATTTCTTGGAGGCTTTGTTCATTTCTTTTTACTCTTTTTTTTCTCTAAACTTCTCTTCTCACTTCATTTCATTCATTTGATCTTCAGTCACTGATACCCTTTCTTCCAGTTGATTGAATTGGCTACTGAAGCTTGTGTGTGTGTCACATAGTTCTCATGCCGTGGTTTTCATCTCCATTAGGTTATTTAAGGTCTTCTCTACGCTGGTTATTCTAGTTAGTCATTCATCTAATCTTTTTTCAAGGTTGTTAGTTTCTTTGCAATGGGTTCGAACATCCTCCTTTAGCTCTGAGAAGTTTGATCGACTGAAGCCTTCTCTCAACTCGTTGAAGTCATTTTCTGTCTAGCTTTGTTCCGTTGCTGGTGAGGAGCTGTGTTCCTTTGGAGGAGAAGAGGTGCTCTGATTTTTAGAATTTTCAGCTTTTCTGCTCTGGTTTCTCCCCACCTTTGTGGTTTTATCTACCTTTGGGGTTTGATGATGGTGATGTACAGATGGGGTTTTGTTGTGGATGTCCTTTCTGTTTATTAGTTTTCCTTCTAACAGTCAGGACCCTGAGCTGCAGGTCTGTTGGAGTTTGCTGGAGGTCCACTCCAGACCTTGTTCACCTAAGTATCACCAGCGGAGGCTGCCGAACAGCGAATATTGCAGAACAGCAAATGTTGCTGCCTGAACATTCCTCTGGAAGCTTTGTCTTATAGGGACACCCAGGTGTGTGAGGTGTCAGTTGGCCCCTACTGGGAGATGCCTCCCAGCTAGTCTACTCAGGGGTCAGGGACCCGCCTGAGGAGGTAGTCTGTCCGTTCTCAGATCTCAAACTCCGTGCTGCGAGAACCACTACTCTCTTCAAAGCTCAGTTGGAAATGCAGAAATCACCCGTTTTCGGTGTCGCTCATGCTGGGAGCTATAGACTGGAGCTGTTCCTATTCAGCCATCTTAGAACCTCCTTTCTAGCACTAGTATTATTTTAATTAAACAAAATAATATATCAGCATGCATCATACTTAATAAGTATTATTTGTTAAACTTGTGTTTCATTATCATGCATGTTCTGAGTTATGATATGAATTCAATGTCTTACTTTGGTTAATGTCAACAGTAAGCTCAAAGGCCTCTGGTTCTGAAGCTAAACAGATGGTGTGAAACTGTTTTGAGGCAAGACATTGAGCAAATAACATCTCTCCAAACATCAATTTCTTTATGTGCAAGAGATTTTCTGCACAGTCCTCTTCACACAGTAAGATTAGTAAATGCCATGTCTTATTGACTAGATTGGGTATTTTCAACCCTGACTGCACATTAGAATCACCCGAGAGGTTATTTTTTTAAAATACCAAAGCCTGGGGTGCATCCTCAGAGACCCAGATTCAATTTTGGGGTTGACTATGGACATCAGTGAGATTAAAAGCTGCCCAAGTGATTCCAATGTGCAATCATGGCTGAGAACCCCTGGGTTGGACCCATAGAACACATCTAGCACCTGAGGAGTGTGTCTCTTTCTTCAGTGAGTGAATTGACTTTCATAAGTTACATTTCTGTTTCTTCCTATAGATAGCATGCCAGGTAGTCGGCAGAATTCTAACTAATTTCCAATCTGCCTTTGCCCCTGAAAAATCTTCAACTGTGGTGCAAACTGCTCATGGTTTATCTCAGTCAGTAACACAGTATGAATCCTGAGTCATAATCTCTCATGTATCTCTCCACATGTACATTTTATGGTCAGTTATCAGCATACAGTCATTTCTGGAGGTATTAAAAGACAGTAAAAATACCACCAAAAACTCCCTAAGGTAAAGGAGAAAGACTAGAAGAGGCATTAGAAATCCATAAGCTGAATAATTAGCAAATGACTCATTAAATTCCAGCTATTTTCATCCTAACTTTTAAAAGTGTAGTTTCTGAACATAGTAATTAGTGATGTGCCTTTTGTAATTTTACATTCAGTAATCCCTCTTAAGTGTTCATAGCTTATAAGCTTTTTCCCCCTATTAAGTCAATCCCTTTGAGTATGAAAGAGTAAACATTTTCAAATATAACTTGTCCAAGAAATTCAGAATCCAGACCACTGGTATTTTGACTGATTGTTTTGTCTATGTAAATCCAGACTTTTCTGAACTTTGGCTAGAGAGAGATAATAAAGGTAGTATAAATTTAAATTCCCCCAAAGAGATGTAGCAATGAAGATTGAGAGGAAAAAACACTATAAACTACAAGTCTGATAAGCAGATACCATGTACTTCATGATATGACAAGATCAGAAGAACCCGGAACCACTGAGAGGTTTTATTGCCTAAGCAACGGAATCTGAGTCTAATCAAGCCTCTAGACCTAACAGGAAATATAGTGGACAGAGGATCAAGTTAGAAATCATCTGAAGGAAGCAATCCATCAAATCCAGAATGTCAAACATTCAATGAGCAAAATGACCTGACTTCCATATGGAATCAATGACATGAAAAAACAGGGATCAGACTATAAAAGAGTAAAAGAGATTTAAGGATCATAATTAAATGCAACGTGTGGACTCTATGTCCTGTTTGACACAAACAACCTGTGAAGATAACCCTTGAAATAATCAGGGAAATCAGATTATTGACTGAGTATTAGATACTATAAATGAATTATTGTTAATTTTGTTAGATGTGATAATGGCAGGACAGTTATGTATAAAACAAATATGTCATTGGGGTGTAGATTGAAGACTTTTATAGTCCTCCAAAAATAATGTAAGGGGAAACAGGTGAAAAAATGACTAATAATTTTTGAAGCTGGTGGATGGAGATTTATTACCTTATACTTATTATTATTGATTATATTTGGAAAGCTCCATAATGAAAATTTTTTAAATTTCTATTTGATGTTGAGCTAACTTTTATTCAAATCTTTCTCTGAGGTGTTGCTAATAGAACAGTGATAAACATGTGGGTCTAGGCCTGGTTGATGTCAAGTATCCTGAGAAACAAGCTTTAAGTTTCAGAAATCTTTCATTATAATATTTTTGGCCAATATTTACTGGTTACATTCAAGTATCTTTCAACTCACTGTGCACTGAGGACAAGGCTCTAACGCCAGTCTCTTTGCTAAGGAACCCTCAGTGGCATAGGATTGGACCAAAAGAGTGACCAGTGAGGGACTCTGTAAGGAGAGCACACTCCATCCCACACAGCTGCCTCTCTGCACTGCAGTTGCTTACTCTCCAGGTATCTCTGGGCTCCCATCTTTCTCAGGTGGCTGGTATCCAGTGACTAGCTCTGGCTGCCTCCACCTTGGGATGTCCATGGCAAAGTCTAATTAAGTTCATAGGGACTAACTGGTTGATGCTTCCGTTCTTTTCGTAAGCCTTAGTAGAGACATGGTCTCTTGGCCAAAAATCTTTCCCTCATCCTACCACATCGCACCGTTTTCTACCCCTCAAAGAAGACACACAAGTATGTGCGTGCACACGCACTCTCTTGCACACACACTCCAAGAAAACACTGCAGTGGTAAATAAGATCCAGGAGGCCAAGACCAATGAAGGAAGACAGAGAGCAGCCATTCAGCCTGCTTTTAGTCCACGCCTTAGTCTGTTGTTTTTCCAGCACTGGTATCTGAACCATTATTGGCACACGATTAAATTTTAGGGTAGGGTAACTTTTAATATGTCTATTTAATTTATCAGGAATTAGAAAAATAACATATCAATCTTATTTCACGGATACTACTTCATAGGATGACGCTAGATTTTTTTTTTTAATGAGTTCGTTTTTGGCTGGGAGCATTGGCTCATGCCTATAATCCCAACATTTTAGGAGGCCAAGGCAGGAGATCAATTGAGGCCAGGAGTTTGAGACCAGGCTGGGCAACATAGTGAGACTCTGTCTCTACTAAAAAGTAATTAATTCAAATGAGTCAATTTAATAAAAATGTTAAGTGAATAAAAGTGCAGATATTTTGAGGATATGCAAAATTCAAGAAGGTTTTTATATATAAGTAAGGGTTTTGAAACTCTGCTTTTATCTACAGAAGCAGAAGCAGTCTTCATAGCTCACACACTGCCAGCCCAATTCTGAAGGGGCTTAACTAGAAAGGCAAGATAGTTAAGTAAACGCTTTGGCATATAAAAATCACAAATTATACTTCTAGTTCCACTATGACATAGGGAACTTCCGTTCCTACTTGAGAAAAATTCTGGTGGTGGTGGTTCAGCTAATCATCCCTTTTCTCTCCCTCAACCCTTTCTCATACAAGTTAGAAATAGTTCTTTATTTTTCCCTTCCTCTAGTGGGCATTGTTATTATCTCTTTGACCTACCAAAACAAGGATTCCCAAATTAATTTTTTATGTTTCATAATTTTATTCTCTTTTCTTTCTCTCTCCATGTGGCTAATACCTTTAGTCCTCTCTTATAGGCAGTCCTTTCTGCTGGTCTCTGCCTTGCTGTAACCATGCATGCCTTTCTTAAAGTTGCAGATGGCTTCTCACTGTTCTGCAGGTACTGTACATGATGATCCTGTAAAGAAGCCTACCTGATTTGCGAAAAAGAATTACACATTAACTCCTTGTGGCTTCCCTTGACTGGCTATGCTATAATCTCAGAGCTTGAAGACCAGTTCTTTGAATCAACTCAGTCAGACAAAAATAAAGAAGAAAGAGTAAAGAATAATGAACAAAACCTCCAAAAAATGATATTATGTAAAGAGACTGAATTTATGACTCATTGTTATTCCTGAAAGGGCGAATAAGCAAGCAACTTGGAAATACATAGTAGAGGATATTGTCCACAAAAATTTCCCCAACCTTGCTAGAGAGCCCAACATTCAAAATCACAAAATGCAAAGAACCCCTGAGAGATACTATATAAGATGACCATCCCTAAGACATATAATCATCAGATTTCCCAAGGTCAACATGAAAGAAAAAATATTATAGGCAGCAGAGAAGAGGCTGCTCACCTACGAAGAGAACCCCAATAGGCTAACAGCAGATCTTTCAGCAGAAACCCTATAAGCCGGAAGAGGTTGGAGGCCTATATTCAGCATTCTTGAAAAAAAAAGAATTCCAACCAAGAATTTTATGTCCAGCCAAACTAAGTTTTATAAGCAAAGGAAAAATAAGATCCTCTTCAGACAAGCAAATGCTACAGGAATTTGTTACCACGAGACCTGCCCTACAAGAGGTCCTTAAGGGAGTGCTGCAAATGGAAATAAAAGACCATTACCAGCCACCACAAAAACATACTGAAGTACATAGACCACTGACACTATAAAGCAGCTACACAGTGAATTCTGCATAATAACCAGCTAACATCACAATAACAAGATCAAATCCATACATACCAGTATCAACCTTGGATGTAAATGGGCTAAAGGCCCAAATAAAAAGGTACAGAGTGGCAAGCTGGATAAAGAAGCAAGATCTAACTATATGTGGTCTTCAAGAGACCTATCTCACATGCAGTGACACCCATAGACTCAAAGTAAAGGGATGGAGAAAAATCTCCCAAGCAAACAGAAAACAGTAAAAGCAGGGGTTACTATTCTAATTCTGGAAAAAAAACAGGCTTTAAATCAACAACAATCAAAAAAGACCAAGAAGGGCATTACATAATGCTACAGGGTTCAATTCAACAAGAAAATGTAACTATCTTGTTGTTATAAATATGTATGCATCCAACACAGGAGCACTCAGGTTTATAAAGCATGTTCTTAGAGACCTATGAAAAAACTTAGATAACTACACAATAATAGTGGGAGACTTCAGCACCCCACTGACAGCATTAGATCATCAAGGTAGAAAATTAACAAAGATATTTAGGACTTGAACTTGACACTTGACCAAATAAACCTAACAGACATCTGCAGAACTATCCACCCAAAAACAGCATAATATATCTTCTACTCATGTGCACATGGCACATACTCAAATCAACCACACAATTAGCCATAAAAGAATTCTTGACAAATTCAAAAAAACCAAAATCATACCAACTGCTCTCTTGGACCACAGCACTATAAAAATAGAATCAATACTAATAAAATAACTCAAAACCATACAATTGCATGGAAATTAAACAACCTGCTCCTGAATTACTTTTGGGTAAACAAGAAAATTAAAGCAGAAATCAATAAAGTCTTTGAAACTAATAAAAACAAATACCAGACTCTCAAGGACACAACTAAAGCAGTGTTAACAGAAAAGTCTGTAGCACTAAAGGCCCACATTAAAAACATGGAAAAATCTCAAATTGACAATCTAACATTCCACCTAAAGGAACTAGAAAAACAAGAGCAAACCAACCCCAAAGCTAGCAGAAGACAAGAAATAACCAAAAACAGAGCTAAACTGAATGAAATACAGAGATGTGAAAAACATTCAAAAGATCAGTGAAAGTAGAGATTTGTTCTTGGAAAGAATACATAAGATTGATAGACTGCTAGCTAGACCAGTAAAGAAAAAAGAAGATCCAAACAAACATGATGAGAAATGACAAAGGGGACATTACCACTGACCCCACAGAAATACAGAAAGCTCTCAAAGACTATTACAAACACCTCTATGTGAAAAAAAAAAAGAAAGAAACTTAAAAAACCTACAAGAAATTGATAGATTTCTGGAAAGATACAACCACCCAAGATTGAACCAGGAAGGAACTGAAACCCTGAACAGACCAATAACAAGATCCGACAAGAACTTGTATTTCTGGTTGGTAGTAACAAAAAGCCTACCCTACCAACCAGAAAAAGCCCAGGACCAGGGAGATTCACAGCCAAATTCTACCAGCTATATGAAGAGCTTGTACAATTCCTACTGAAATAATTTCAAAACATTGAGGAAGAGGGACTCCTCTCTAACTCATTCTATGAAGCCAACATCATCCCGATACCAAAACCTGGTAGAAACACACACACACAAAAGAAAATTTCAGTTCAATATTCTTGATGAACATACATGCAAAAATCCTCAACAAAATACTAGCAAACCAAATCTAGCACCACATCAAAAAGTTAATCCACCACAATCCAAATAGGCTTTATCCCTGGTATGCAAGGTTGGTTCAACATATGCAAATCAATAAATGTGATTTATCACGTAAAGAAAACTAAAAGCAAAAACTACATGATCATCTCAATAGATGCAGAAAAGGGTTTCAATAAAATTCAACATTCCTTCATGTTAAAAACCCTCAACAAGCTAGGCATTGAAGGAACATACCTCAAAATAAAAATAACCATCTATGACAAACCCACACCCAACATCATACTGAATGGGCAAAAGCTGGAAGCATTCCCCTTGAGAACTGGAACAAGACAAGGATGCCCACTCTCACCACACCTATTCAACAGAGTATTTGAAGTCCTAGCCAGAGCAGTCAGGCAACAGAAAGAAATAAAAGGTATCTAAATAGGAAGAAAAGAAGTCTCCATTTGCAAATTGATATGATTATATATCTAGTAAACCCCACATGGTCTCTGCCCAAAATCTCCTAGATCTGATAAACAACTTCAGCAGTTTCAGGATGCAAAATCAATGTACAAAAATCAGTAGCATTTCTATACACCAACAAAGCCCAAGCTGATAGCCAAATCAAGAATGCAATCCCATTCACATGAGCCACAAAAAGAATAAAACACCTAGGAATACAGCTAACCAGGGAGGTGAAAAATCTCTACAATGAGAATTTAAAAACACTGCTGAAAGAAATCAGAGACAACAAACAAATGGAAAAACATTCCATGCTCATGGATAGGAATAGTCAATATTGTAAAAATGGCCATACTTCTCAAAGCAATTTATGCTATTTCTATCAAACTACCAATAACGTTTTGCACCGAATTAGAAAAAAATTACTCTAAAATTCATATGGAACCAAAAAAGGGCCTGAATAGCCAAAGCAATCCTAAGCAAAAGGAATAAAGCTGGAGGCATTACATTACATGACTTTATACTACAAGGCTACAGTTACCAAAACAGCATGGTACTGGTAGAAAAACAGGCATTAGACCAATGGAACAGAATAGAGAGGCCAGAAATAATGCCACACACCTAAGACATCTGATCTTTGACAAAACTGACCAAAAAAAAAAAAATTGAAAAAAAAAAAAGCCCTTATTCAATAAATGGTGCTGGGATAACTAGCTAACCACATGCAGAAGATTGCCACTGGACCCCTTCCTTACACTATATACAAACATCAACTCAAGATGGCTTAAAGACTTACATGTAAAACTTAAAACTATAAAAACTCTAGAAGATAGCCTAGGAAATACCATTCTCAACATAGGTCCTGGCAAACATTTCATGTCAAAGACGGGCCAAATGCAATTGTAACAAAAGCAAAAATTGACAAATGGGACCTAATTAAATTAAAGTACTTCTGCACAGAAAAAGAAGCTATCAACATAGTAAATAGACAACCTGTAGAATGGGAGAAAATATTTTCAAACTATGCATCTCACAAAGGTCTAATATCCACAATCTATGAGAAACTTAAAGTAACAAGCAAAAAAAAAAAAAAAAAACCATTAAAATGTGGGCAAAGGACATGAACAGACATGAACACCTTTCAAAAGAAGACATGCATGCGACCAAGAAGCATATGAAAAAAGGTGGCTGGGCACGGTGGCTCATGCCTATAATCCTAGCACTTTGGGAGGCTGAGGCAGATGGATCCCTTGAGCTCAGAAGTTTATGACCAGCCTGGGCAACATGATGAAAGTCCATCTCTAGAAAAAAAAATACAAAAATTAGCTGGGGACTGGGCGCGGTGACTCATGCCTGTAATTCTAACACTTTGGGAGGCCGAAGCGGGTGTATTGCCTGAGCTCAGGGATTGGAGACCAGCCTGGGCGACACGGTGAAACCCCAGCTCTACTAAAAATACAAAAAATTATCATGCACCTGTAATCCCAGCTACACGGGAGGCTGAGGCAGGAGAATTGCTAGAACCCAGGAGGCAGAGGTTGTAGTGAGCCTGAGCAGAGATCATGCCACTGCAATCCAGCCTGGGCGACAGTGAGATTCAGTGTCTCAAAAAAAAAAAAAAAAAAAAGGTTAGCTGGGCATGGTGGTGCATGCCTGTAGTCCTAGCTAGTCTGGAGGCTGAAGTGGAAGGATCAGCTGAGACCAGGAAGCAGAGGTTGCAGTGAGCCAAAATCATGCCACTGCACTGTAGCCTGGGTGACAGAGCCAGTTCCTATATAAAAAATATATAAATAAATAGTATAAAAAGAAAACATACTTGACATCACTCATTATTGGAGAAATACAAATCAAAACTACAATGAGGTGTACCATGTTATACTAGTCAGAATAGCTGTTATTAAAAAGTCAGAAAATAACAGATCCTAGTGAGGCTGCAGGGGAAAGGGAATGCTTATTCACTGCTGGTGGTAATGTAAATTAGTTCAGCCACTGTGGAAAGCCATTTGGTTATTTCTCAAAGAACTTAAGACAGAGAAATCTCGTTATTGAATATATACCCAAAGAAATATAAATCATTCTACCATAAAGACATATGCACGTGTGTGTTCATCACAGCACTATTCATGATGGCAAAGACATGGAATCAATCTAAATGCCCATCAACAGTAGACTGGATATAGAAAAGGTGGTGTATATAAACCACGGAATACTACTCAAACATGAAAAAGAATGAGATTATGTTCTTTGCAGCAACCATGGATGAAGTTGGAGGCCATATCCTAAGCAAACTAACACAGGAACAGAAAATCAAATACCACATTGTTTTCACTTATAAGTGGGAGCTAAACATTGAGTATACATGGGCACAAAGTAGGGAACAATAGCCACTGGGACCTACTTCAGGGTGGAGGTTGGGAGGAGGGTGAAGATCGGAAAACTACCTGTCAGGTATCATGCTTATCACCTGTGTGATGAAATAATCTGCACACCAAACCCCCGTGACATTCAATTAGCATATGAAACAAACCTGCATGTGTATCCCTGAATCTAAAATAAAAGTTTTTTTTTTTTAACAGATCGAAACTAAAAGTTCTTCTTAGGTTTTTCTCTGGATACATTATACGTATCTTTTCTCTTTGAAGTAGAGCCTTATAGCTTTGAAAAGTAACTTTAAAGCCAGATCTACTTACTTTCATCTACCCCAACCTCTCCATTATCAACAAGCAGAATCTTGGTGAGGTAAGTTTTAGAATTAAACAGTAATTTTTCTTTTTTATATATTTTCTTTTCATATATTCAGGGCTAAACACCACTGAAATTCAGCGGTCAAAACTCCTGCGTTCAGGAGCTTACTTTCAGATATACACAAAATAAATAAGTAAAATATATGGTACATTGGAGGATGAAAATTACTATGAAGAAAAAGAAAGTAGGGAAAAGAGAGCAAGAATTTTGGAGGAGAATTTAACAATAAAATCACCAGAGTGGTCAGGGAAATGCATTTCTGGGGAAAAGTGCCCCAGGCAGGAGGAACAGCAAAGACAAAAGCCTCTGGGCTGCGAGCCTGGAATAAAGAACAGCAGAGAGACCCGTGTGGCTGTAGAAAGGGGAAGAGGAGTAGATGAGGGCAATGTTTCTTAAAGTGAGTTCCAGTGGAACCTTATTCCTGTTCTTACTTTGGGAAATGATGTACTCTGTTGCCCTTGGAGAATTACAATATCATTCGCACATTAAATGTTCTAAGAAATCCCGCCAAAGGCAACCTATTTGATGTTTGTATCCCAACATTTCTCAGTTTTTCCTGACCACAAATATCTTATGCACAGATCACCTGTTTTTTGGAATACACAGTTTGAGAAAGATGCTTCTGGCTTATGAAATCTTAGAAGGGAATACACAATTTGAGAAAGATGCTTCTGGCTTACTCTTCTTTGTATCTGGTTAAAAACATTCTCAGTAAATATTTGTGGAATGGATCAACCTCATTAAGCCACAATTATCTAATGCACACCGTCCTTGTACCTTAAAGGAAGAAGTCAAACCAATTATTTCTGGTAGGTCGTGTTCCTGTGGGCAGTGGGTACACTTTCAGCCTTCTGTGTAAACCTGGACATTCTCCTCTGCTCATGTCTGTGTCCTCTACTGGGTAAGTTAGGAAGCCCAGTAACCTAAATATACTAAGTTCAAGTACTTAGCAGATTCCGCTCTCACTTAGCCAATTCTATTTTTACTGCAGTCTTGATCTGAAGTATAATACATGCTCTTAATTATTAATAAATGAATCCATCATCATTTCCTGATTAGGTTAGCCCCCCTATATACCACTGTATGAACAAGGGAACCCCAAAGGTGAGAGGGATAAGTAGTGGAACTTGGGGAAACTTCACACAAACAACAGTCATCCCTCATTCATTTAAAACATGGGTAATAGCTAACTTACTTACACAATATATCTACATATTAAAAATTACGAATTTATAATAAAACAAGCAGTGTTTTCAAATAGCCTATGGAGTATATGTACTGTTTTTATTTCTAAAGATACTACCATAGCATTTGTTCCTGAATATTTAAGAAATCCAGAAAATAACAGAAAATAAGTCCTGAAGAATGATCTGTGTTAAGATAGTGCTGTGGCTTGGATATCGTCTGTCCCCACCAAAACTCATGTTAAGTTTGACTCCCCAATGTAGGGAGGTGGGACCTAATTGAAGTGTTGAGTCATGGGGGCAGATCTTTTATAAATGGTTTGATGTCATTCTCTCTCTGGCAAGACTTGATTAGTTCTCACAGGAATAAATGACTATGTTGAAAGCAGGTTGTTATAAAGCCAGAGCATACCTCAGGTTTTACCTTTTCACATGTGTCTGCTTTCTTTTTAACTTTTGCTGTGTCATGAGGCAGCACAGAAGCCCTCACCAGAAGCTTAGTAGATGCTGGCACCATGCCCCTTGAACTTCCCAGCCTCTGGAACTGTGAGCTAAATAAACCTCTTTTCTGTACAAACTACCTAGTGTCAATATTCTGTTCTAGCAACAAAAAACTAAGACAGACAGCCATTAACTCCATGAACATTCTTAAAGCATCTAGGGCTAGACCATGGCTCCTTAACTAACAACTGGTAATTATTTACTAAGACTATACTATTGTCAACTGCCTAGGGAATCCATGTTCCCACAGGGAACTGCACTCTTCAGCTGGTGTCATATATACATAGCTTATAAGAAAAGCATCAATTAGTACAAACTTCAGTAGAAAATATCATAGATATTAACAAATTATCACTTACATGAGTATTCTGTTTGTTTCAATGCCAAAACTAAAACTATGAAGAATAAAAGGTTGAGAAAAAAATAAATAATTTAAATGGTAGAGAGAAATTCTACCTTATTTAATTTTCGTCTTCCCTAAAATAAATTTGCCTTTGTAATTTTGTTTTTCCGCCCCTCAAGAATACAGCAGACACATAACCCTATGGCAATTCTTTCTTTGACATTTAACTTTTGATTCTAGTATCTCTTCTTCAGTTGAGAATATACTCAAATTTGTCAGGTAAATAGAAAAATTTCAAGAATTTTAGTGTTTGTAAAATGGAAGCTGAAAATAATTGATGAGGAAAGAAATTCACTAAAGTTGAAAAGTAAGAAAATTGCTACAATAAAACAGATTGTGTGATCATATTTTTGACAAACCTTTACCATTATTATACTACTCTCCATTTTCAGATTTATGGTTTAAATAATAATCATATATCTATATCTCTGCATTTTTGACAAAATAAGACTCAATTTCAGAACTGCAAACTTAGTATTGGTTACACTAATACTGGTTATAATTTTGTTAGATACTGTGCGTGTGTATGTGTGTGTGTTTGTGTATAAAAGAGAAAGGGACAGAGACAAAGAGATAGATGCAGGCAGACAAATGCATAATTTTAAAGTGAAATAAAATCTATTCAAAAATTAGCTGTTTCATTAATATTTGTATTCTGGTAAGATTAAGAATCCTATTTTAAGTTCACCTACATATATGTTCATACATTTATACATGAAAATATGTTCCTATGATATACCCTGAGCACTCAAAATGCACAGAAGTTATAATGCTTATGCCATTGTGTGGATTACTGGAAGCCAGTGAGTATAATTTTTTAAATTCCCAGAAAGCATTCATAGGTAAATTATCAGCCTCTTTTCTCTTGTCAGCCATTGCTAGACTTCTGACTTTTAGAACATACCATAGAAAAATCATTTAATATCAAGCTTTTCACTTAATAAAATACATAAACGAGAGAACTGTCTATTTGGAATACGTAGGCCCACTCAGAAGGTAAGCTCTTAAAAAGTCTAACCATGAAATGAATAACAATGTAAAAATAAATTCCAAATGGACTAACAATCTTAAAGTTAAAAAACACTATAGACATGATAAAATAAAATTTAGGAAAATGTCCATATAGCTTTGGTGGGAGAGGCTTCCTTAAGAAAGAAATATGAAAGCCTAAAAGATTGATAGTCTTTTTACATAACATAAAAATGTATGGGGAGCACCGCTCCCCACTCCTTGTGTGTGGGCTGCACATAGTACTTCCTTCCAAAGAGTACAGGACGTAAAGAGATAGAAAAAGAGTGACTTTACATTGAAGAAACCTGACCAATACCACTTCAGCCAGATGATCAATGTTAAAATCAACAGTGATAAGTCATGTTGATAATATGTACCCTCTATATGATGTGATAAGAATGGCACTTTATCTCTGTGGTAAACAAAGACAAATTCCAATAGAACTAGGGAAAACCTGACTAATACTCTTCAAAACCATCAAGGTCATCAAAAGCAAGGAAAGTCTGAGAAACTCTCACAGCCAAGACAAAGATAGAATACATTGATGATTACATCTAATGAGGTAATGTATACAGGGCCCTCAGAAAAAGGATGTTAGATAAAAACTAAGGATATCTGAATAAAGTGTAAACTTAATATGATATCAGTATTTGTTAATGAGCGTGGCAAAGGTACTATACTAATGTAAAGTGCTAATAAAAGGGAAGATAGGTGTGGGTTATATGGAAACTCTGTTTTATCATCTCAATTTTTCTGTAAATATAAAACTGTCCTAAAAAATAAAGCATATTAAAAATATGCTTTATATGGTAAGTGTCTTAGTTCATTTTCTGTTGCTATAACATAATACCACAGATTGGGTAATTTATAAAGAACAGACAGTTATTTCTCACAGTACTAGAAGCTGGAAGTCCAAGAGTATGGTGCTTGCATCTGGGAAGGACCTTCATGTTCCATTATAATATGGCAAAAAGTCATAAACACAAGTGAGCACTTGAGACATAAAGAAGGGAAATTGGGCCAAACTCATCCTGTTTATCAGGAGCTCATTCTCAAAGTAACTAAACCACTTCCACAATAATGGTATTAATCTATTTATAAGAGTGGAGACTTGATGACCTAATTACCTCATATTGGTTCCCCCTCCCGACACTGTTGCTTTGAGGATTAAGTT
The DNA here is from genome assembly GCF_009764315.1 of Trachypithecus francoisi. Taxonomy (NCBI): domain Eukaryota; kingdom Metazoa; phylum Chordata; class Mammalia; order Primates; family Cercopithecidae; genus Trachypithecus; species Trachypithecus francoisi. The sequence goes on from NW_022681460.1 coordinate 40,416,858, forward strand.
TCCAACACATGAACTTTTGGGGGACACATTCAAACCATAGCAATACACGAAGTCAAATTACAGAAAAAGTACTTGAATTTGATGGAAATTATTTGAATACAAATGAAGAAAATGTCTGGATATTATTAACGTTCCAGTTATCTTTGCTATGTAACAATCCATCCAAAAATGTACTGCTTAAAACAATAACATTTTAATTTTACTTTCTTTCACAGCTGTGAACATAGACTAGGCTCAGCTAGGTGTTCTCACGCAGGGCCTCTCACATGTTTGGCTCACTCTCCTGTCTGGTGGATGGACAAGAAAGCCTCAACCAGCTGAGGGCTGGAACATCTGGGAGTCACCAGGCAAAGCTCCGTGTTTCTCTCTGTATCTCTTTTTCCTCCTCCTCTCTCTCTGTTTTTCCTGTACTCAGCCTCTCTAGTCTCATAATTTCAGGGGAACTGGACTTTCTATGTGGTGGGTTAGAGCTCCAAAGGCACGTCCCAAGAATGAGATAGCCAGAATCACCTTCTATGAGCTTATTGTCTTTATGAGCTAACCTGAAATCATGCAGCATCATTCCCCTGCATTCTATGCCTCTTGGCAGTCTTCAAGGCAAGAGAAGGGGAAATAGGTTTAAGGGGAGTGGCAAAGTTCTGGATGAGTATGTGGGTCCAGAAATATATTGCCGTGACATTTTCAAAAAATATAATCTGCCCCAATTAATATACATAAACCTACAAATTGAAAAAAGTAGGCAAATATACATATACATATATATGTGTGTGCATATATACATACTAGTAAAATAAACAATATAATTATGCATTTCACTGAAGTTGATATAAAAAGGCAATCAACATACAAAAAGAGATTCTACCTCACTGCATTTGAAAAAAATCAGATTAAAACTATTTTTATACCTTACACTGGAAAACATAAAAAGAGCATCAAGACTGGAGAGGGTATAGAAAAATGGGTGATTTTAATGCAATTGTAATGAAAATATATCTCATTGGTCACCTCTATCAACAAGATAGGCTGGAAATGTAGTTTTTTCAACTGGGCACATGGCCCAGGGTCTACTCCTGAGAAAAGAGGTGAGAAGCTTATTGTTTTCAGGAAGTTAGATTTGCTACCATAATCACTAAAAATATACTTGTTTAAATGTATTGCTGTAACTATAGTAAATTAAATTCACTCACCTAAGGTTGTATTGCACATCGCAGCATTGTGAGAGTTAACTCATCAGCTGTGATTTTACTGACTTCATTTTGTAACTTTACTAGTATGTTTATATGTGTGTTTGTATGTGTGACATATAAATATGTATACACACACACACACACACGTATATGTATGAAAGCATCAAGACTCTTTATTAACTTTCTGACGGAAAAGCCTTTGCCTCTAAGATAATTACTTATAAATAAAAACAGGAATTTGAGGTTTTCTTCATCCATAAATCCTTGATAGAAATTTTCATAGGTTCATGGAAGACATATGAGGATGCTGATCATTGGTTGTGGTAGCAGGAAGTTGAAGGCCACCTAGGTTACCATGATTTGGCCAATGAATGAGTTAAATGTAGTCAATACATGCAATGAATTACCATGCAATGGTGATAAATATATGAAAATATACTGTTAAGTGAAAAACATTAGAAATAAGTGTCAGACAGGGATCGGATCCACTGGAGGTCCTCAGGCATCTTTCTCTGTGTAGTGTCTCTACATAGTCTATTCAGCATGGTGACATCAGGATGGCCAGATTTCTTACACAGAGTGCTTTCAGAGGCTTGCTCTGGGTCTCTCCTGCCATATTAAACATCATTTGATGAGTCAGAGAACGAATGTAAAGATGCTACCATTTTCTGAATGTACAGCATACACCCACTCCTCCTTCTATGCAGTTTTGCTTTCTGTGATTTCTGTTACCTGTGGTCAACTGTGGTTTGAAAATATTAAATGAAGAATTCTAGAAATAAACAATTTATGAGTCTTAAGTTGCAAGCTGTTCTGAGTAGTGTAATGAAATCTTGCGTCATCTGCTCCATCCCACCCAGGATGTGAATAATTTGTTTGTCCAGTGTATCCACACTGTCTATACTATCTGCCCACTAGTCGCTTAGAAGCCATATTGGTTATTAGATCAACTGTGGTGGTATTGCAGTGCTTGTGTTCAGGTAATTCTTATTTTACTTAATAACAATGGCCCCAAATGGGCAAGAGGAGTGATGCTGGTATATTGTTATAATTATTATTAGTTACTGTTGTTAACCTCTTACTGTGCCTAATTTGTAAATTAAACTTTATCACAGGTATGTATGCATAGGAAAAAACATAATATATATAGGGTTCAATACTATCTACAGTTTCAGACATCCACTGGGGGTCTTGGAACATACCTCCTACAGATAAAGGGAATTACTATATCTGTTCTCACTACACTTAATACGATTGGGAAAATAAACAAAGAATGGCTCCACAGTCCAGTCCTCCTGTACACTTTTGGAATGAGACATGCTTGACCCAAGATTTTATCTACCATCTGGTCTTCATAAACAACTCCTCTTATTGGTGGGACACTCTGGCATTTGGAGTCTCCAGGAATTAAGAACCATTATTCAATAACCCTCAGCAGGTCTGAATATTTACTTCCTCATTGTATAGTCACACTTTTAAATGGACAAGTTCCCTTAGGGAAAGCTTTGAGGAAGCTTCACAGTACCAACATATACCTGTGGACATAGTGCAGAGTCTTTAGAACCTGGCTATTCCCTCTTCAAAGGTGAAAGGTCTACGAACTATCTTAAACCTGGGAACTGGGAATGATCATGCATCTCTAACACAATGACTGAAGTTGGGTCCCTGCCACCAAGCCTGAAATATTTTTGCCTATATTTTTCAAGCAGTGCCTTAGAGGTTGTCCATTTATTTTATTTCTAGAAAATCCATGATCCATTAGTCATCACTGTAGAACTTTGTAGATAAAAATACTGTAATCACTATTCTGTTCTTATAGCTTATTGTGGTATTTGTTTCCATCTTGTCCCTAAAGCTTAAATTCCACCACCCAGTTTCTACCCCTCTGGGATTCCATTTTTGTCACTGATATCAGGGAACCCAATTCCAGTGCAGCACCTTCTACCATTGTTTGTGGCTTACTAAGGACAACCACCAGAGAGCTTATGAAGGATGACAATACACCCTGATCCATACATTTCTTAATGCCATGGTGACAAAAAAAAAAAAAAAATCCTCCAGGCCCAGAAGTAGATGATAGCAAGTGGAAACTTTGGACATACACCTTTTGTTGATACTGAAGCACACATTACAGGAAAGAGCTGAACATTCTCTTAGCCCAGAGCAACAAACACATAAAAGTCAGAAGTCTCATTAACATAACATTAATCTTTTTTTCCAGTGAGGTAAAATAAGGCATAAATGCACATAATTATTGCCAGTTGATCTAAAGTCAATAAAACATTCTGCTTAAGTGTTTTTCTTACAGAAAAAAAATCCTCCAGGCCCCATGGAAGGATATGGTTAGGGGATAGCTGAGAATATTGCATATACCAGAAGCATTTCACTAATTCCATCTCCCTTAGCCTTCAGAACCCTTTCCTCCATAGCTCTAGTTTTCAAAGTGTAGTTCTAGGACCAGCAATGTTGGCATCACCTGGGTACTTGTTAGAAATTCAACTTCTTGAACCTCAGTTTGACCTACTGAATCAGAAACTCTAGGGTAGATTCCAGAAATCTGGATTTTTAAGAAGCTTTCCCAAGATTCTGTTGCATACCAAAGTTTGAGAACCAGTACTATACAGTATGACAGGGAAAATCTATTGTTTATACTTCATTAATAGTGGGCTTTTGTCAAATCCAGGCTTTCACTGGCCTGTATAGCTGGCTATCAATGCCATTTGAATGCCATCAATGCAATTTGAACCAACACATTAAATTTAAAATTCCATGTGAGCACACCCATGAAGTAATTTTAATTCAATCAACCCTTATAGTTCATCCTCTTTGAATCAGACCATTAGAATTCTCTCCCATACATGTTCCTCACACTTCTGACAATATTTGGTGCTGTCTTGTAACTCTTTTAGCGTAAAGACTATGTCCTGACATTTTTGAAATCTAGATCCTGTTAGGATATAAATCATAAATTAACCCAGAGGCAATAAAATGTAGTGAGAAGATAGGTCCTGAGAAAAATCAGTATCAGCTTGTGAGATCGCTGCCCAAGGTATACTTGTGGAAAGACTTCAGTTCACAGGAAAGCTGACGTCCTGAGGGCAGAAGAGGGTTCCTTGGACAAGAGAGATTCACGTCATTTGGGATATCAAATTTCTCAGCTTCACACATGTCTGCCCAAACATCTTCATCCACTCCCTTCCAGCAGTGCCTTTAATTCACTATAAGAGCTCAGTAGAAAAGAGCATTTCATTGATGTTCCAGTTCTGAAGAACTTCCAATCAGGCCGTAGGCTTGGGGCTCAGCCATATCTACCTTGCAACTTACAGGAGAGGAGGGACTCTTTCAAAGCTGCCATGGAGGCTCTTTTGATTTTCCATGTGTGTTCTCAACTAAACATTGATAGTTTTCATTTCTTCTTTCTCTTGTTGTAGATCATTTAAATCAGAAGCCAGCTGATGTCACTATATTGTCATTCTTGTTTCTTTTTGTTTATGTAAACATGGCTTTATTTCACTGTTATCCTTGAAGGATATTTTCCTCAAATATCCTTGATAGTATATAATTCTTTTTTAAAATTTTAATAGTTACTGGGGTACAGGTGTTTTTGGTTACATGGATAAGTTATTTAGTGGTGATTTCTGAGATTTTGTTGCACCCATCACCCAAGCAGTGTACACTCTACCCAATATGTACTCTTTTATCCCTCACCTCCCTCCCACCCGTCCCTCCCAAGTCCCCAAAGTTCATTATATCATTCTTATTCCTTTGTGTCCTCATAGCTTAGCTCCCACTTATAAGTGAGAATGTACGATATTTGGTTTTTCATTCCTGAGTTACTTCATGCAGAATAATGGCCTCCAGCTCCATCCAAGTTGCTGCAAAAGCCATTATTTCATTCCATTTTATGGCTGAGTAGTATTCCATAGTGTATATATACACCACATTTTCTTTTTTTTTTTATTATACTTTAAGTTCTAGGGTACATGTGCACAACGTGCAGGTTTGTTACATATGTATACATGTGCCATGTTGGTGTACTGCACCCATCAACTCGTCAGCACCCATCAACTCATCATTTACATCAGTTATAACTCCCAATGCCATCCTTCCCTCCGCCCCCCTCCCCATAATAGGCCCCGGTGTGTGATGTTCCCCTTCCCATGTCCAAGTGATCTCATTGTTCAATTCCCACCTATGAGTGAGAACATGTGTACACCACATTTTCTTTATTCACACAGTGGGTGATGGGCGTTAGGTTGGTTCCATATTTTTGCAATTGCAAATTGTGCTGCTATAAACGTGCATGTGCATGTACGTCTTTTTCATATACTGACTTCTTTTCCTTTGGATAGATACTCAGAAGTGGGATTGCTTGATCAAATGGTAGTTCTACTTTTAGTTATTTAATGAATCTCCATACTGTTTTCCATAGTGGTTTTACTAGTTTATATTCCAGCAGTGTAAAAGTGTTCTCTTTTCACCACATCCATGGCAGCATCTATTTTTTTATTTTTTTTTACTTTTTAATTGTAGCCATTCTTGCAGGAGTAAGGTGGTATCTCATTGTGGTTTTAATTTGCATTTTCCTGATAATTTGTGATGTTGAACATTTTTTCATATGTCTGTTGGCTGTTTGTCTATCTTCTTTTCAGAACTGTCTGTTCATGTCCTTTGTCCACTTTTTGATGGGAATGTTTTTTTTTTTCTTGCTGGTTTGTTTGAGTTCCTTATAGATTCTGGATGTTAGTCCTTTGTCAGAAGCATAGTTTGTGAATATTTTCTCCCACTCTCTGGGTTGTCTGTTTACTCTGCTGATTCTTTCTTTTGCTGCACAGAAGCTTTTTAGTTTAATTAGGTCTCATTTATTTATTTTTGTTTTTGTTGCATTTGGGATCTTAGTCATGAATTCATTGGGGTCTTAGTCATGAATTCATTGCCTAAGCTAATGTCTAGAGGAGTGTTTCCATTGTTATCTTCTAGAATGTTTATGATTTCAGGTCTTACTGTTTTTGATCCATCTTGAGTTGATTTTTGTATAAGGTGAAAAATGAGGATATCCTTCTTCATGTAGAGAAATTTCATTCTTCTACATGTGGCTTGCCAGTTTTCCCAGCACCATTTATTGACTAGGGTGTCCTTTCCCCACTTTATGTTTTTGTATCCTTGTCAAAGACCAGTTGGCTGTATTTGGCTTTATTTCTGGGCTGTCTATTCTGTTCTATTGGCCTGCACACCTATTTTTATATCAATACCATGCTGTTTTGGTAACTATAGCCTTGTAGTATAATTTGAAGTTTGGTAATGTGATGCATCTGGATTTGTTCTTTTTGCTTAGTATTGCTTTAGTTATGCAGGCTCCTTTTTGGTTCCATATGAATTTTAGGGATTTTTTTTGTTAGTTCTGTGATGAATGATGATGGTATTTTGATGGGAATTGCATTAAATCTGTAGATTGCTCTGGGCAGTATGGTCACTTTCACAATATTGATTCTACCCAACCATGAGCATGGGATGTTCTTTATTATCATTGTTGATCATACGTGATAACATTGTCTTCATATTAATTAATCACTACAATATTCATAGCAGGAGAAAAACTAACAAAGCAAACAACAAATGTCTGTGGAGGCAAGAGGAGAATGGATGAATAAATTTTGGTATATTCATATAATGGAATATCACACAGATTTTAAAATTCAGCATTAATTATTCTTGAAAACATTGTATTGAGCACAGAAAGAAAGTCCAAGAAGACTATTTACAATATGATACTATATTTTAGGGCTCAAAAGCAAGCAAAATGGAACAATATATTTAAAATATTAGATTTAGATAAGTTAAAACTGTATTAAGAATTATACAATTCACATATTTTTACATATATAATAACACCTTTTTAGAAACAATAAAGGAAAAAGACTTGTAACAATGCTCTATGGAGATCTGTGATGCTTCCTAGTAGCTAAGGAGAATGAGTCACCCAGTGCTTTGCATGGAAAAGTAAAGAAAGTCAGTGGAAAAATGGTAATGGATTGTGTGGGGGATGGAAGAAAAGGAGGTGGGGTATGTATTGAACTAAATTCTCTCTATCAAATCCATGGATAAAATCTAAAATTGATTAAGTAAGTAATAAACATGCCAATATTTTACTTTGAGAGAAAGACTAAAAGGAATACAAGAAAAACAGCTCAGAGTTAACATAGTTGTATTTGTAGTGTGGGCTAGAAGAAATCTGGATCAAAGACTTACTGCTTTTCTTTCTAATCCTTTTTTTGTATTGTTTTAATAACTTTATTTGTAATGTACCTTAATAAATATTTTAATGATGTAAAAAATTATAAACTGCAAAGTTATCAAAGGAGTGTTTGGACTCACAGTTTAGAACCCCTCAAGAAAATTGGGAGTTACTAGAGAACAGGAGGACACAGGAAATAGAAAGCTTGGAGGTTAATCTAATCTTGACTCTGCCACCAAGGAGCTGGGTTATTTTGAGTAAGTATGTAAACTATTTGGTCAGACTACCTCATCTGGAGTTTGACGAGGTCACCATAAAGTGCTTTCCAGCTCTAAAGTTTAAATTTTCTACTATTATTACAGTGTGGTATTAACTTGTGATTATAATTATTGACTCTTAGCACTCATTCAGGCCCATTATCCCTTTGCCACCATCTCTGTTAAACATCCATGCCTAGTGGCACTGGGACATCTGCTGGGGAAAAGTTCCCTTTCCACTGAAATATCCCAAGAGTATTAAGGAAGGGCTCTCCTGTGTCCCCTGCTCTATCCCCCATCAAAAAACTGTTTGTTTCTGAGAGGGAAGGAGAGGGTTGCAGAGACAGAATGCTGCACAGAACTCTATTTCTCTCCCATCTCTATGACTCAATATTAGAACTCTTTTATCTTGTTGGCAGAACAATTTATGTGCCTGTTCCAGACCTTCATGCCAAGACTGTACACTTTAAACTTCAAAGCTTAAAAAAAAAAAAAAAATAGCACATCCTACATAAAGAATTTTCTTCATTCTGCCTTCCAATTTCTGGAAGATCTGCTTACTCTGATTTCCCACACAAGAGCATTGGTATCAGCCTCAGGGGGTAGATTCTGACAGCCTAGATGAGTGAGCACACCTAGACACCATGTGAAACCTCGTTGAGCCAAAAAAGCCTGGATCACAAGTTATCCTGTTATTAACTGGCTCCTTAACACCCCCATGCTCCACTTGTAAGCCATCTTCGAGACCTACATTCACATGAGTTTTCCTAAAAAACAGGACATCAACTCTTCTCAAAGAAAATTGAGGGCTTGAGTTTTAAAACTAAGCAGTCAAAGCCTTTTATAGCTGTATTCCTCATGAAGAGTCTGCTGTTAAACCATGTACTGTCCTGTTTATTGGTTATGTGTATCACTCTAATCGGTATCCTTACCCTGGGTACCAATAAAACAAAATTATTTCATTCAGAATCACTTCTGGCAATTTTAACTCAGCCTCCTTGGATATTTTGTTGTTTTGGTTGTTGTCTTCGTATTTCTAATCCCATTAGAGGTTATGATTAAGTGTGTCTGTCTAGCTTCTATTTCTCTTTTTTATAACCATGTCACTTAGAGTGGTTTTACTGATATATTTTTCCCAGTGAAATTTAATTATATGGACTCAAGGTTACAGTTTAGAAAAAGCTCATCTGAGTGGCTAACTTCAGCCAAACTACTATGGGAGTCATAAATCCCTACAGCCTGTGCTAAAATCCTTAGGTTAGCAGGGGGAAATAATCACTGGTTCCATTTTTATTCATGCAGTTTGTACCTCATTGTGTCAAGTCTACAATACTTACAATTGCAAGATAGTAAGGATCTATTGTGTTTGAACGTTAAGCTGTAATGATTTTGACTTTGTTTCATTTAACACAACAAGCATTTATTTGACACTTGTACTCTAAAGGATGTCAAAGTGAGTAGAGCAGGATGGATGCTCTTCCAAGAGGGAAGTTTTCTTTTAAAGCAGATAGAAGCAAGTACTATAGAGTAATAAAATCAAATATGGTGGCAGGGTGGAAGAGGAAAAGCTTCATTTCACTTCAGGGATCTTAGAAGGCTTTTAGGAGGAAAGAAGATTTGACCTGGCCCTTAAAGAATTGACAAGCACTTCAAAGGAAGATACGGACCTGGGACAAAAATATACTTCAACAAAGACAAAGAGTTAATATTCTTAATATAGCAGCACATATATAGGCAAGTCATAATATATGTCAAAAATATAATAAAGTATCAATGTCTTTAATATATAGTAAGGTTATATGATGTGTTTAAAAAACACTAAAACCTCCAATAGAAAAATGAATAAAAGACATATTTACAGAAGAAATGTATGTGACTACTAAACATGAAATATGTTCAAGCTCATAAGTCATCAGAGAAATACAAGTTCAAACAATTGCAATTTTTAAACTATATGAAATCTAGGAATCTGTTATGAAGAAATAATTGAAGTACAGCTAAGGTTTATCTGCAATGATTTTCAACATAAAAATATTCTTTAAAAAGCAGATTGGTTAAATAAGTTATGATATGTACTTCTGATAGAATATGCAGTTGATATTGTTTGGCTGTGCCCCCCCCAAATCTCATCTTAAATTCCCATGTGTTGTAGGTGGGACCTGGTGGGAAGTAATTTAATCATGAGGACGGGTCTTTCCCATGCTAATCTCGTGATAATGAGTAAGTCTCATGAGATCTGATGGTTTTAAAAATGGGAGTTTCTGGCTGGGTGCGGTGGCTCACGCCTGTAATCCCAACACTGTGGGAGGCCGAGGGGGGCAGATCACGAGGTCAGGAGATCAAGACCATCCTGGCCAACATGGTGAAACCCCATCTCTACTAAAAACACAAAAATTAGCTGGGCTTGGTGGCACATGCCTGTAATCCCAGCTACCTGGGAGGCTGAGGCAGGAGAATCACTTGAACCAGTGAGTCAGAGGTCGCAATGAGCAGAGATTGTGCCACTGCACTTCAGCCTGGTGACAGAGCGAGACTCTATCTCAAAAAAATAAAAAAAATGAAAAAGGGAGTTTCCCTGCACAAGTTCTCTTCTCTTGTCTGCCACCATGTGAGACGTGCCTTTCACCTTCCACCATTATTGTGAAGCCCCCCAGACACGTGGAACTGTGAGTGCATTAAACCTTTCTTTTATAAGTTGCCTGGTCTTGGTTATGTCTTTATCAGCAGCATGAAAACAGACTAATACAGTAAATGGGTACCAGTAGAGTGGGGTGTTGCTGAAAACATACCAAAAATGTGGAAGCAACTTTGGAACTGGGTAACAGACAGAGGTTGGAACAGTTCAGAGGGCTCAGAAGAAAACAGGAAAATGTGGGAAAGTTTGAACCTTCTTAGAGAACTGTAGAATGACTTTGACAAAAGTGTTGATAGTAATATGATTAAGGTCTAAGCTGAGGTGGTCTCAGATGGACATGAGGAGCTTGTTGGGAGCTGGAGCAAAGGTGCCCCTTGTTATGTTTTAGCAAAGAGACTGATGGCATTTCTCCCCTGCCCTAGAGATTTGTGGAACTTCAAACTTGAGAAAGATGATGTAGGGTATCTGATAGAAGAAATTTCTAAGCAGCAAAACATTCAAGAGGTGACTTGGGTGCTATTTAAGGCATTTTAGTTTCAAAAGGGAAACCTATCATAAAAGTTTGGAAAATCTGCAGTCTGACAATGCAATAGAAAAGAAAATCCCACTTTCTGAGGAGAAATTCAAGCCAGCTGCAGAAATCTGTATAAGTAAGGAGGAGCCGAATATTAATCACCAAGACAATCAGGAAAATTTCTCCAGAGCATATCAGAGACTTTGTGGCAGCCTGCCCCTTCCATCACGGGCTGGAAAAAGGTGTAGGAGGAAAAAGAGGTTTCGTGGACTGGGCTCAGGACCCCCATGCTGTGTGCAGCCTAGGGACTTGTTGCCCTGCATCCCAGCCAATCCAGCAGTGGCTGAAAGGGACCAACATAGAGCTCGGGCCATGGCTTCAGAGGGTGCAAGCTTTAAGCCATGGCAACTTCTACATGGTGTTGAGCCTGTGAGTGCACAGAAGTCAAGAATTGAGGTTTGGGAACTTCTGCCTAGATTTCAGATGATGTATGGAAATGCCTGGATGCCATGGCAGAAATTTGGTGCAGGGGTGGTGCCCTCATGGAGAACCTCTGCTAGGTCAGCGAAGAAGGGAAATGTGTGGTTGGAGCCCCCACACAGAATCCCTACTGGGGCACTGCCTAGTGGGGCTGTGAGAAGAGGGCCACTGTCCTCCATACCCCAGAATGGTAGATCCACTGTCAGCTTGCACCATGTTCCTGGAAAAGCTGCAGATACTCAATGCCAGTCCATGAAAGCAGCCAGAAGGAGGGAGGCTGTACCCTGCAAAGCCACAGGGGCGGAGCTGCCCAAGACCATGGGAACCCACTTCTTGCATCAGTGTGACCTGGATGTGAGACATGGAGTCAAAGGAGATCATTTTGGAGTGTTAGGATTTAATTGCCCCACTGGATTTTGGACTCACATGGGTCCTTTAGCCCCTTTGTTTTGGCCAATTTGTCCCATTTGGAATGGCTGTATTTACCTAATGCCTGTACCCCAGTTGTATTTAGGAAGTAACTAACTTGCTTTTGATTTTACAGGTGCATAGGTGGAAGGGACTTGCCTTGTCTCAGATGAGATGTTGGATGGTGGACTTTTGAGTTAATGCTGAAATAAGTTAAGACTTTGGGGGACTGTTGGGAAGGCATGATTAATTTTGAAATGTGAGGACATGAGGTTTGGGAGGGGACGGGGCAGAATGATATTGTTTGGCTGTGTTCCTACCCACATCTCATCTTGAATTCCCATGTGTTGTGGGAGGTACCTGATGGGTGGTAACTGAATCATGAGGGTGCGTCCTTCCCGTAACGGTCTTATGATAGTTAATAAGTCTCATGAGATCTGATGATTTTAAAAATGGGAGGTTCCCTGCACAAGCCCTCTTCTCTTGTCTGCCACCATGTGAGATGTGCTTTTCACCTTCTGCCATGATTGTGAGGTGTCCCAACCACATGGAACTGTGAGTGCATTAAACTTCTTTCTTTTGTAAATTGCCCAGGCTTGGTTATGTCTCTGTCAGCAGTGTGAAAACAGACTAATTCAGCAGTCATTCAAAGTATCTGTGAAAAACTTTTAAAGACATGGCTAGTGATTCACTTTTGAGTGAATAAAACAGAATATAAAACAGTATCTACAGTACATTCCAGTATATATCTGGATATATATTTATATGTATGTGTGTGTATGCATATGTGTATACAGAAGGACTTGTAGAAATGCACCAAAATGTGTATAGTAGTTTTTTCTGGATGGAACTATGGTTAATTTTTCTCTTTATGTTTCATTTTTTATTTCTTCAATTGATCATGTACTACTTTTATCATTAGGAAAAAATAAGCCTTCAAACAAATTTGGTAACTTCTGTCCTTCCCCCATCCACATCTGAGTCAACAAATGTTAGGAACAAAACTGCATAACTGCAACAGTACTGGGCTCCACCCTGGAATCTGCTCTTCCTTTGGAAAGCTTCTAGCACTCTGTGGCACTTGCCCAGATCAAATTCATATCTTCTCTCTGCTGATTCTTACTTGATAGACATATATCTCAAGGCAAGACCCCTGAATTATCACAGATTTAAGACTTTACTCCTCCACATCATGAGCCTTTTATCTGAGCATTAACACAAAGCAGAGAAAAATCAGGCTTTGACATTACTTTATAATCAGGAAGTACCTCAGCCGAAACTTTTTCCTTTAAATTCCAGGTTTCTGTTTATGCAAAACAAATCCATTGCTTGCATAAATCTGAGTTCCACATATCCAGACTACTTAGAAGGAGAGACATCTAAAATTTGTGAGTAAATGAACTGAAGTCTGACCCTATCAAATAAATTTATCATAGATATCAATACCTAACCCTTTTGAATCAGAATTAAAGAAATGATACGTAGGGGTACTTCCATCTATTTGGGGAAACATGGTATCTTGCAAATCAAGGCTAATTTTATTCACTCTCAGTACAGCTGCTTGATTCCATAAAAGCAGACGTTGAATTACAAAGGGAAGAAAACACACTTCCTACAGAAGGGTGCACCTAAATTGTATTACCTTCACAGAAAACAAGAGCAGATGCATTGTTAGCATTTGGACAGAGGCCAATATTGGGAAAAACTATGTAGCTGGTAAGAAAGTCAGTATACAACCTCAAGCGTAGAAGAAAAATCACTTAATTTGCTTTATTTCAACCAAGTTCTGCCTTAGATTCTATCCCACTGGAATTAAATTCTATGCGGGTCATTATTAGGCTCTTAGTCCCATCCAAGAAACCAGAAGCCATCCTTGGTGGCTGAAGAAAGAGAAAGATGTCTTATATCTCTTTTGTCATGGGTGCAGCAGGCATTTTCACTAATTAAGACTGACATGGTCTCCTAAACTCTCTGCTTGCATGCCTTGAGTAGGACATGGGGATCTCCCAGGAGGCTGGCAACTCTGGTATCCAGGATCTCACCTCTCTCGGCTCATTTTCATGTCAGGCTAGAGAAGTCCCTCCTTGTCTCACCTTATCTGTGCTATTCTGCTTCTTTCCACAAACCCTATACTCCCTCTCATTCTTTCACAATGAACTGTGAAGGCCCATTATAGACAAGAGCTGAAAGCTTAAAACTAGGCTTCCCCTTCCTTGAGGTCAGGAAGGGTTGACTCTTCAAAGTCTCCTGGATGGTAAGAAAATTATTTCAATTTCTATTTCTATGGCAGCAAGTAGAAGATAAAACAAAGCATGAGGTGTCTAAATTGAACAAGGCAGATCATTCACATTCTGTCCTGTCCACTTTATTTTCTTCAATCTTATATTTTTACGTACTTCACAAGCACACTAGTTCCATGTTATCTGTATCCACACATTCGTTTTCCTTCCTTAAACCATTTGCAGGTGCCTGAAGTATACATACCTTCATGCCCCTTCTTTGCTTAACAGTTGAAGCAACTTCAAAAAGAGATATTATTTTATATTTTATCCATCTAAATTTTACATTGTTTTTGTTATTCTAAAATCTTGATTTCTCACTCCTTCAATTCTCTACTTTCTCTTTTCTTTTTCTAAAAATCATATATATTTATGGTGTACAACATGATGTTTGGATTATATGTATTAATTAACTCTGGCTTCTTTTGAGCATCTTATGGAAGTAGGCAGTGCTGTCAGGATAAGAGATCTGGTTAGGCAGATGTCTCCCTGCCAGTCTTTGTGTCCCAGAATCTTTCCAAAATGCCCCAGAATTCTTCTGTTGTACTCATGGGATCAACTCCCTTGATCCAAGGTAGCAATCAATGGGCCAACAGAGGTAGTGCCTTCTCTTACCCTGACTGTACTGTGCCTTCCTATAGTAACCTGCTGACCTCTCCCTACTCTTAGAATGTTCTCCTAGCCTCCTGGGTATACAGGTCTGGGATGAAAATGCTACAACTGAGTATTAGCTCCCCTCCCACAAAGCAGTTCTCTGCTCAGCCTCAAAAGGGCAAACAAATCTCAGCACTTGAGTGTTTCCAATACACTACTGTCTGCAAAAAGGATGTCATAAATTACGTTTAAGACTTTGTTGTTTTTCATATTATTTATAACACTAGTTAAGACTACTTTAGCTGCAAGTAACAGAAACCAACTAAAGGCCAGGTGTAGTGGCTCACAGCTGTATTCCCAGCATTTTGGAAGGTCCAGGAAGGAGGATTGCTTGAGGCCAGGAGTTTGAGACAAACCTGAGCAACATAGTGAAACATCACCTCTACAAAAAATTCTTTCAGAAAAATTAGCCAGGCATGGTGGTGTGTGCCTGCAATCCTAGCTACTTGGGAGGCTGAGGCAGGAGGATCACTTGAAGTCAGGACGTTGAGGCTGCACGGAACCACAATCACGTTACTGTCCTCCAGACTGGGTGACAGAAGGAGACCCTACATTAAAAAAAAAAAAAAAATAGTGTGGGGACAGGTGAAGACAGAAGCCAAGAATCAGCAAACACCCATGAATCTCTTTCATTCCCTTCTCGGCTTTGTCAGTGTGTCTACTGACTTCTTGTGTCTTGGCACAGCTTGTTTTTCACTTTTTCACTCACAGAAGCTCTTATTTACAGAAGTTGTGTTTTTTTTTTTTTTCTTCTGTTTTTGGCTGTTGTTTGTATTAACAGAATCTAAGTAGTAATTTTTAAAGATTCTTGCTTAAATACCACATTATTCAGAAGCATTTGATGTATTGAATCAAGAAGAGTTCAAATTTGGAATCTTAATTTGTTCCATTTTTCACCAAAACTTTTAAAAATAAAAACTGAAAAAACAAACAAATCCTCAAATGCAGCAGCAATAGGCTTGGATTTGTTTCTTCCACCCATACTGAATTCTGAACAAAGAACACGCGATTATACAGGCCAACTCCACAGTGCTTTCATAGAGATGACCGATTTCACCATTATTAAATGGCATAAAGAAGTGAAATGATCTAACTAAACAGGGGAAACATAGCTTTGATTGGCACCTCTGATTAGTTCAAGAAATCCAAACAACGGAATCAGAGGGAAGCCAGCGCTCCATTAAAAGCAAGTCTTCTCCCTCCCAGCTGTTGCCAAGAGAAGAGGAAGATGCCCAGAGCAGGAGGGAGCAGCCTGTTGAGCACTGGAAAAAATCTTCGAAAGGATTATTTTTCTTCCTCACATTCAATTACTGTGTTCCCAGGCCTCTTTTTCTTTCTTTACACAACCATCTCAGAACGTGAAATTTGCTTAGGGGTCTGGAATTTACATTTATCCCTAAATATCCCAATAAGCTCTTCCTGGGCTGAGATGTAGAGAGCCTGCTGCAGCACAGGGCTTGGTGCAAAGCAATAATGAGGATGCATCTTATGAACATTAATTGGAGGAAAACACAGAGTAAGATGATTTATGTGAACAGAGAAGACAAGGAGAGAGAATCTATCTACACTGTGCTATTGTGTGAAGAGACCAAGGGCATGATTTAGAAACCAAGGTTGAAATGAAGCCTGAAAGGGCTTTCACCCAAACTCCTGAGGGCAGCTTTAAGGCCACATCATTCGTCCTTTTCCACTTAAGTGTCGCATTCAGGCAGTTTCTTTGCATCCTGTGCAATGTTATGAAATAGAAAAGGCTGTATTTCACAAATTTAAACTTCAAATACCTTTTGAAACATTCTAAACTAATGTATATTAGATGTTTCTATCAACTCCCATTTTCTATTCATGCACTTGAGGTTTCCATGGCAAGTGCTTACAGATTTCTCAACATACCAGCTGTTCTCTCTGAGCCACGTTGCAGGTGGGAGGCTGCTTAGCCAGTGGTTAGGTCTGTAGGCTCTGGAACAAGACTGCCTGATCCACCCGCCCAGATCCTTCACTTAACCAAGGTAATATATCTGAACTTTCTGTGGGATAGTCATGTCATCTTAAAAGTGGGAACAATAATAGTGCCCAATTCACACGATCAAATGAATTAAACAATAATTTCTTAGACAAGTACCTAGCTAGCATACTAAAAGCTTGTGATGATCTTGGATAGTGCTATTATAATGCTTATAAGATTAATGGGCGTTTGACATCTCTGAGGAAAATTTAAAGCCTAGATAGTGCAGAAAAAACAATTGGATCTTGATTTTGAAGCTAAAGATGGCCTTTCACAAGTTACTCTGCAGCACAACCTGGTCAGATTAATATTTGAACTACATTCAGGGCCATCTTAAAGAAAGCAGGAACTCTTGTCCTGCTTTCAAGGTCACTGTATTTTAGTAAAACAAACATCTTGGCTTTCTGCTTCCCATGGCCACTACTTCTTGTAGCCTTGAAAGACAGGAGGAAGCATGCCCTTCACCAAGTCATCTTGGGTCTCTTGCCTCAACAACCCAGTTCTACAGCTGGTCACAAGCCTACTATTTTTTCCTCGCTTTCTTAGCGATCTGCTGTGCTGATAGCCTATAAAATTTCAATTTCCTCCAGTATTCAAATACTATAGGCTTGCAAGAATATAAATGACATGTTTTTAAAAACAGAAATTCAGAAAGCATCAAGTTACTGTATCCAAAAAGAAGGAGCTCCAAACACCCTTAGTTATCCAAAAAGCCAACAGATTCTAGGTTTGAAAGGTCTCTTGCCTTTTACAGCATAGAATTAATGAAGGAGTATTTTCATGAGTTAGGAAGCCATGTGACATGTAAATTCAGTAAGAGTAAATACCAGAAAAGGAGTTTGGAGTAAATCCACAGAATCTCCACATGAAAAACCTGAAACCATGAGAGAAAATGATATTTATTAAGATTTGAATCTTGGTCATGAAATATGAAATTTAATTTCTAACATATTAAAATAAACTATTTTTTATATTATACTAAAATTTTTTAAAATTTCAGTTATGCACATGCAAGAACTTAAAGAGACCAGATAAAAGTGAAAACATTAATATTTTAGAGGGAAAGATTGTAAGAGGACAGTTTTCTGCTTTTGGTTAGATTTTGTCAGATTTGGACAATAAATTTTAAAAACAAAACTATAGGAAAATATTGTTTTCTTCTTATTAAGTTGAATGCTGCTTAAGGCATTCCATTATAAAGAATTGAATTTACCTTTAATTATAAACATTTTAATGACAATCATTAAAACCATTCTAAATGAAAACAGAACTGAGAACTTGAAATAGTACTGAAGAGTTCAACAAGTACCCTCATAAGAGTTAAATTTAGCTCATGATTTTAGTGGGATTTTTTTAGGCTGCAAGTACCTCCAGGACTCTAGTTATTTGAGAAAAAAAGTGGCCTGTCAAAAGTAGAAGTGCATCTTAATTGCTTCAGGAATAGAAATAACTTATAAAATAAACATCTTTGATTCCCAGCTATTAACATTGAAACATCTATTTTAAATGCTCTAAATTGCCATGTCATTGGTCAAAGCTGTTATTGTCAGTAAATAAACATTGAGAATAAATACAATACATTAAGACTTCAGAAATATCAATCCACTCAAAAGCATGGGAAACAGCCAAGAGATAAATCATATATCCGTAAAGAAAAGTGATTTTGTCTTTCTCTTACATTGAAATGAGCCTTCAGCCCTGGACTTCTTTCTCAACCACATAGTAATGTCTTATATCAGAGTAATGTCTTACATTATAGTAATATAATATATAGTAATATAATAATGTCTTATATTAAGCCTGCCAAGGATGAATGGGAAGATTAGTGAAAATATATGATTATTAAATAAATTAGAATGAGTGCTATCCATTGAATATTATCAGCATGTTATTGCCATAACTGCAATTGTCAGTGTTGCACTGCAAAGACAGTACCAGCTCTATCTGGGGACTCAGGTAGACCTTACAGCTGAGTTGGAAAATGGGTTTCCTCCCATATACCAGTACCCCAGATGATGGTTGCTGGAGGACTCTGTTGAGAGGAATTGTGAGGTCACCTCCATAATTAATTGGTGATGCTTGCCATGAGCATGAGGTAGCTGCGTATATGTAGTAGAGGGAGGTGTAATTATGGCTTAAGAGCACATAAGGAGAAGGCGATATCTCCTTCAACCAATGCCTACCTACAGTTCCCCCAATGTACCCTGTTCTTTATCATCTTTGTGCCTTCACTTGTGCTATTTCCTTTGCCTGATACATCATCCTGGATCTGGCTTCACTGCTGAGTAGCTCTGTGAGTTCCAGGTAAAAATGGAAATGTGAGTAGAGACACACAATTCTCCCATTTCTGATCCAGTTCAAAACATTTAAGGAAATGAAAACACAGGGACAAAGCATATATCAGCACTGGAAATGAGACTTTGAATGACCAGGAATTTCATCTGGTATATAACTGTCGGATACAAAAGTAAGATGGGTCCAGATTGAAGGACAGCACAGAGTATGAATATGCAACTCATCACACTACTTAGTGTGATTTTTCAGATTAGGTGGAAAAAAGCCTTACATGTCACTCCTTGGTTGGAAAGGCAAAAGCAGGCTATGCAAGAGATGAGAGAGGTTGGAGAGACATTTCAGTCTGTCTTGTTTATAGTGTTGGATGAGAGGGTGGTTGCAGGGTGGTGGAGGTAACCCAGGTTAAGGGCAGCTCTACTGAGCAAAGAGCCAGCAGTGGAAACAGTTGCACAAAGCAACTGAAGCATAGCTATTATTTGGGCCAAGCTATGTTGAAGGGCTAGGAGCCAAGCAGACTGGATCTGTATCAAACTGTGACACTTGTTTATTTTTCCCCACAGAAAACTTCTTTTTTAAAAATAAAAGTAATATTAAAGTTAAGGAAAAGCAAAAGTGCATAAAATAGAAAGCCCCTCCAATTCCTTGTTTAGCATACACATGTACCCATGCAATAAACTTTCCAAAGATCATTTTTTCATTGTCTTATATTACTCCAGATATGTTTTGTGAATATGCAAATCTATACTTACATATTTATTTATTTTTCCTTCATGTGGTGTAATATATTCACATATTTAATAGATGGGTTCATACTATTTTGGAATCTGGTGTTTTTACTCAAAATATGCTTTAGAGAGCTTCCCTTGACAGCATATTTGGATCCTTTTCATGACTGTAGAGTATTTCATTGCATGAATGTGCCATGATATAACTAATTTTTTTTTGTTTGTTTGTTTGTTTTTGTTTGTTTTTTTGAGACAGGGTCTTACTCTACTGCCTGGGCTGGAATGCAGTGGCACAATCTCAGCTCACCACCACCTTGACCTCCATACTCAGATGATCCTCCCACCTCAGCCTCCCAAGTAGCTGGGACTACAGGCACAAGCCACCATCCCCAGCCAATTTTTTTTTTTTTTTTTCATAGAGACAGGGTTTTGCTGTGTTGCCCAGGATGGTCTCAAACTCCCAGCCTCAAACAATCTGACCACCTTGACCTCCCAAATTATTGGAATTACAGGCATGAGCCACCATGCCTGGTCAATCGAAATAATTTCTAGTTTTTGTATGTTTAAGCTGTTCCCAATGTTTCCTCAGATGTCAACAATGCTGCTGTTGTATGTGTGTGATTATTTCTAATACATGTATACCTAAAATTAGAGTCATTTGCTCAAAGAGCATGCACATTTTAAATTGTAATTGATATTGTCAAATTTGTATCCCCATTCACAATATACACAATATAGGAGAGACCTTTTCCCACACCATTGGCAATACAGAAATATCATCAACCTAAATGTTTAATAGCAGAACACTGCTTAAGGTAACTGTCATACCTGTGTGAGGAAATACATGCAGCTATTTAAAATTATGATGTAAAAAATACTAATACAAGAATACGCTAATGATAGATTAAGGAAAATAGATGCAAACAATAATATGTGGTTTAATACTGTTGTTATAAAAGCTTTCTGAACTTTTGTTTCTTCATTAAGAAAATTAGGATAATAATGCCCATCCTAATTTGTTAAGAACAAAATGAGATCGGCGGGGAGTGGTGGCGCATGCCTGTAATCCCAGCACTTTGGGAGGCAGAGGTGGGTGGATCACGAGGTCAGGAGATCGAGACCATCATGGCTAACATGGTGAAAACCCATCTCTACTAAAAATACAAAAAATTAGCCGGGCGTGGTGACAGGTGCCTGTAGTCCCAGCTACTTGGGAGGCCTAGGTAGGAGAATGGCTAAATCTGGGAGGCGGAGCTTGCAGTGAGCTGAGATCGTGCCACTGCACTCCAGCCTCGGCGACAACGAGACTCCGTCTCAAGAACAAAATAAGATCATCTTCATGAAAATAGGTAAACTGTAAAATCTCTGACAAGTATAGAATGCCCTAATTGAAACTAACGCTGCCATTTTCCCAAAAGCTCTATGTCAGTGGCATAGCACAGACCAAACCCACTGGGCTTTGAACATATAAGACCACCCAGAGGCTCAGTCAGTGGAACACAGTTTTCACTCTGTACACAGGCTGCCTGACAATACTGGCAAATGTGGGGACCCTGAGCACTTCCAGCCACCATATGGAACAATCTGCACAGATTTGCATACGGTGTGAATTTTTTTCCCAAGAGCTCTCAAAGCCTTCTTTTTCTCACATTTTCAACCTACCACTTCTGCCTGCTCACCTTTTCCATAGAACTTACCCCTGACAATCCAAGTCTGGAATTGTTTTCTCTTTTCTAGCATTCGTCTATACACCTGAACTCTCAATCACCCAATGCTTTGCACAATTATGTTAACGCGGGATGCAAGTATGTCAGCTTTGAGTAAGAGAGAGTCAGTCAAAATCTCTGTCCTTTCAGGGTCCCATTTAACCTTTGTAATCTTAGGCTATTTAACCTCTCTGGGTCTTGATCTCTTCATCTGAAAAATGGGGATCATTGAATTTATCTTAGAAGATAATGAATGTGGCCGGGCGCGGTGGCTCAAGCCTGTAATCCCAGCACTTTGGGAGGCCGAGATGGGCGGATCACGAGGTCAGGAGATCGAAACCATCCTGGCTAACACAGTGAAACCCCGTCTCTACTTAAAAAAAAAATACAAAAAACTAACCGGGCGAAGTGGCGAGCGCCTGTAGTCCCAGCTACTTGGGAGGCTGAGGCAGGAGAATGGCGTGAACCCGGGAGGCGGAGCTTGCAGTGAGCTGAGATCCGGCCACTGCACTACAGCCTGGGCGACAGAGCGAGACTCCGTCTCAACAACAACAAAAAAAGAAGATAATGAATGTAAAGTACTTTACACTGTCTGACACAATATAAGATTGCAATGCGTTGACATCGTTATTATTATTATTTCTATTAGAATATATGCTTCTTATAGGCATTGACTAGATCTTATCCTCACAAGATTCAGTACATAATAGTTATTTCTAAATAAATTTATCTAGATTGATATGTCTTTTATAACTTGACCAAGTATTATTTTATTCAGACAGCAACTTTTTGTGTAGGTTCATAAACTCACAGTAATATGATAAAACATAAAAGATTACAAATGAGAAGGCAAATATTTCTTTGGGGCTACATGGTAAGAGGTGGAAAGTTGAAGTAGGAGGGAACATGTAAAAAAAAAGAATACATATGCTTCTCAAGAAAAACATGCCCAGATTTAAGACATCATTATCCAGGCCACAGAGTGTAAGACAGAGAAAAAAATAACATTTTTACAGCAGAACATAAAACATCAAGGGCTGATATATTTTACATATATCATAATCATATGTATATATTTAACTTCAGAGGAAAAAAAGCTCAAGTTGAACACTTTGACATTTGTATCACATTATGAATATTTCCCAGATATTGTTCTTCACTCTCAATCAGCTGAGCAAGTGTCATTCAGAGTTTAGGTCTGAACAAAATATCCAGACTAAAATTTGACTTAATGGTGTCCGAGAGTCTCAAAGCAGTTTGCACTGAGTGAAGCAAAACACCACCTCCGGTCTCCAGGGTTTTTATACTCAGAAGAGAAGCGCTGAAGCACATAGTAAAATTTGCGATGAAGGTTCTCAGTTTACAATTAAACAACACCAAAGACATCCTTTGTTTCATACAGTTCTACTTACATGTTTTTAGCCCAATCACAGAAGAAACAAGTTTCCTGTTATAAAATAACATTCCTCCTTTGTGGCTGGTAACAAGCTGCATCTGGGCAAGGCTGTTAATTGGCAATTTTAAAAACACGTGGGGCCAACAAGTTCTCCTAAGCAGTGATCAACAGACGTGATGTATAATGGGAAAGGGAACATTGGGGATTAATAATAGAATGTGTCTATCTTATCATATTTTTAATGAGATGCATTTAAGAGAGTAAACAACATAAACATTCTGTCTCCTTACTCACAAAAAGCACAAACCATGTTGTAATGCTCTGTACTTAATGTGAAATAGGTTTTGGAATATATAACATATAAAGTTATTTTAACCCCACTAAATGCTTTGATATGAAACTACTCAAGGAATTTAAATTCATTAAGCTTATTGAATTTTTGAGTTTTCTTAGTTAAATGATGTTTTAGATGTAGGGAAAACTAAATTTACAAGTGACTTATAACAGGATTTCAACACCACATTGGGTAGGGACTCAATATTTGAGTCCCTAGTTACTAGCCAATAATCAACTGTAAAGAACACAGATGATGCACTCTGGTTACACTCAAAAGCTTCATTCTTCCTAGTAAGGGCTGATAACCTTATGGGGAAGGAGCAGCAGAAAAAAGGAAACCAGAACCCTTCCACCCCATAAGGAGTCAGTGGTGACACGCAGGCTTAGCATTCCTCATACCACAGTATGCCATCATATTTAATCTATCATATTAACATGATAAAAGGAAAACAGAAGATAATGTTACAATTTGTATTCTAGCCTAAAAGCTTTCTGGGCTTCCAGACACTATGATAATGAATACTTTAAATGCATGAATGAATCAAAATTTAACGTAAAATTACAAGTGCTTCTATCACAAATACAACCAGCTGTGTTTAGAATTTATGCCTTGATATTTTCAAAAACCAACAAATTTAAATGTACTGTAGGAACTAATTACTTTCATAACCCATTTCCCATGGCCAGTGACAAAGAAACATTTGCAAATAAAGCCAGTTTTATTTGCTCTTATTGTCTTATTCAACAAACCTTTAAAAATAGTTGTTAATTGCCAGTCACTATGCTGAACATTGGGTATTCAAAATGTTAAATTAATGACAAATTAATTCAAAATGATAAATTAATAAGAAAAGAATCTAATTTTTTAAATATACAAAACATTTCAAGAGACACTTTGCAAAAGTTATCCAAATGGCCAACGAGCAAACGAATAGGTGTTCAGCATCATTCCTCATCAGATAAATACAAATTAAAACCACAGTCCAAATCTATCCAAATGGCTAAAATAAGATTGGCCATAGTAAGAATAGGTGCAGCTATGGAGCAACTGCAACACTCATTAATAGTGAGAGGGAGAATAAAATGCTGCAACAACCTTGGAAAACTGTTAAACTTTTTTTTTTTCTTTTCTTCTTCTTTTTTTTTTTTTTTAAATAGAGACAGGGTCTTGCTATGTTGACTGGTGTGGTCTTGAACTCCTGGCCTCAAGCAGTCCTCCTGCCTCGGCCTCCCAAATATTGTGATTACATGTGTGAAGCACTACGCCCAGCCAGCAGTTTATAATAATGTAAAAACTGTGCACACTTATGACTCAGCAACTTCACTTCTAGGTATATACCCAAGAGAAATGAATGTATGTGTCCACAGAAAGACACATATAAGACTGTTCCATTTACATGAAGTTCACAGGCAAAATTAATCTACCCAATAGAAGTTAGAACAGTGGTTACCTGGGGCGGGGCTGAGGCACTACTGACTGCAGATTAGCATGAGGGAATGTTCTGAGATGATTGAAATGTTCAACACCTTGCTTTAGGTAGCGGTTACATGGGTGTATACATGAGTAGGAAGTAACTGAGCTGTACACTTATAGCTTATGTATTTTTCTGAATGATAATTATACCTCAATTTTTAAAAAATAACAGGGTTAGGTCCCTACCTTCAAGAAGTTATAATACGAGTGAATTAACAGCCATACAATGTGATATGCGCAATGATATACTTAGTGAACAGTGTCCATGAAGTTCAGAGGAGGAAACAAAGAATTCCATCTGGAGAAGGCTCAAAGGCACCAAAAGTAAGTGTGGAATTGGTGTTTAATTATGATCTTTATGCCAGGAAAGTCTCTCAAGAATATCACCATTTTCCTTTTCACTGGTATATTGGAATCATTTTAAAATATTCACTGAATATTCATTCTAAGCAGCCCATCACTGGCATTGTAGGCATTACTGCTATATATTTAATCTTCACTCACTGTGTCCTGTCACACAGTCCAATTTACTCCAACATATGCCTATCAGGTTCTTAGCACCCCTGACTTTGGGGTGATGGGACAGGCACAGAGAAAAGTAAAACAAAATTCTGGCCTTCAAGGAATTTGTAATATTTCAAAATACCTCTAATATCCATCTTTTCTCCATTTCTACTGACACCATCTAAGACCAGTTCTTGTTCCTGCAACACCTGAACGAGTCAAAATAAATTACTACCCCATCTTCCTGCTTTCCAGCACTTTCCCAGCCCCAATTATCCCATGCATACTATTCTCATCAATTATTTTTGATGTTCAGAATGGCTGAAGAGCTTCCTGGGGCCTAATGCATCAATTGTAAACTGTTCAGCATGGCTTATCAAGTCCTGCACAATTTGGTTCCCCCAATATTGCTCCAGAAAGAGTAATGTCTACTGAGTAGCAGTGACACTGTAAAGACACTTGAGAGAAAAACAATTCTTAGCTTACATGTGCTTTGAACCTCTTCATTTTTAATGGGACACTTTGAATTTATTATTTAAAATGTGTTATATTAATTGTAGTATGATACAGGCTGGATTCTGTCTATGTGGATCTGCTATGATCTGGAGTGTTCATTTACTCATTCATTCATTCAAAAATCATTTACTGAGCTGGGCACCATGGCTCATGCCTGTAATCCCAGCAATTTGGGAGACCGAGGCAGGCGGATCACAAGGTCAGGAGTTCGAGACAAACCTGGCCAATATGGTGAAACCCTGTCTGTACTAAAAAGTACAAAAATTAGCCGGGTGTGGTGGCTGACTCTTGTAATACCAGCTACTTAGGAGGCTGAGGCAGGAGAATTGCTTGAATCCGGGAGGCAGAGGTTGCAGTGAGCCGGGATCGCGCCACTGAACTCCAGCCCGGGTGACAGAGCAAGACTCCAACTCAAAAAAAAAAAAAAAAAGAAAAAGAAAAAAAAAAATCATTTACTGATCAATTTCTCTGTGTTCTTGTGTTCTGTATTAATGAAATACAGAAATATAAAAGATCAATGTATTGTCAAAGAGGGAAACACCAAGATCAAAAACATATACATAGAGTTTTTTGGTTTTTTACACTTCATAAAATCCTTCTTCCCTACAGGGGTACCCACAATAGCATTCCCTGGGGCAGCTGTAATTTCTCAAAAGAGATACATACAGTGGGATGCTGAAAAGTGTCCTGAAACAAAATGCCCTTGCATTATAAAATGTTAAGAGAAAAAATAAGGCAAAAACTGGAGTCAGTCTGGTGCTTTCCTCTGTAGGGCCTGTGAGAATACATGTTTCTTTCCTCATTGAGTCAGATTTTATGATCATAGTGCCCTCAGATACAAGAATCAAATCATTTTCAAGAGCCTAACATCATTATTTTAAAACCAGGCATTGCCATTTTAAGCAAAACAGCTTATGTAAATGTCAGTATATTTTTAAATAATCGAATTTCTCTTTAGCTAGGAACCATTCTGTAAGAGTCTTTTTTCAGCATCTAAGGTTGCTATTGTTGTATACTAGAGAAGCCAAAATACGGTGACCAGGTTTACTTTTCTTCCAAAAAGGCTGATTATTTTTATACATTCCTGATCGACATTTTGCATCTCTTTTTCTACTCTGCATTTGAGTTGCAGCCTTCTGGCAATATGAAGATGTTTTCAAGCACAGATTCGATATGTATAAGCCATCCGTTTTTCTGAAGATTTATAATCGGTAATTTTAGAAGGATTCCGTTCTTTATCACATCTTAGTTTAATGAAACATCTATGTTAGTATTTTCTAAAGTTCTTTTGGAAACAAAATCTCCTGAAAGATTTCCAGCCTGTGAAAATGAAAAACTCATTTAAATAATCAGTTCAGAACAACATTTCTGTTTATGTTAAGAATGCTGCTCTGATATTTAAAGTGGTTTAAGAAATCCAACCAGTGAATATAAAATTAAGCATAATTTTCTCTCCTCTAAGAGAGCACGGAAGCTCCAGAGAAACTGGCAACTCAGAAGATGTGTGGCACTGTGCCAGCTCCAAGGAGTAATGCTGAATGCTTTTGCATTCAGGTTTTGCAAAAACTTCATGCACTTCATAGTCCATGCTTACTAACTGAATTTTCAAGCTTCTCTTTTCCCCTTTCTTGTGGAAGCCCACGTTCCTGTGCCATCATTGATCATACTGAGGCTCCTTGATCTTTCTCAAAATTCTACTAATAAGCCAAATATACAATTTCAAACAAAGAAAGCCATTTTCTGGTCCCAAGGTTAGAGCTTTGAAAGTATGGAAAGTTCAAAAGCTTAAGTTGTATATTTTGACTCATTTTGGCTCAAATGTTGAATGTTCATTTAATTATTTAAGAAAAATGTATCCTGTTATTTCAGGGGGTAAAAAGGGAACTTCATGTGAGACTCAGGAAGACAATACCCAAGCAAATGCCTAGGCATTAAAGGTTGGATACAGAGAAGGATCTTTCAAAACACCTAGGAAAGCTCTTAATTTACTGATGCTCTGGTTTCACTCACCAGAGTACCATTTTCTGGGTCTCAAAGGGAAGTGCAGGTTGGAGAGGACATGGGCCCAGGCCTCCTTGATACAGGGATCACCTTCCTTGGGTTGCTCTACTTCCAGACTAAAACTCCCATCATCTTCGAGGGTGGAAGAAACGGTTTGGGACAGGGTGGATCCTGCGGGGTCAGCTCCTGGGTTAAAATACAGGCTCTGCTTTGGGGGATCCAACCTCATCTTTATGACAGGTTTTCTTACTATGGAGTAGGAGATCTCATACCAGCAAGGACAGAAGTTTTGCTTGTTTCTTTCACAGAGGAGTACAGTAGGGTAACATCAATCTTTTTCGGCTGTTTTTCCACATTTTTTAAAACCATAGTCATCTTTTTGCTTCACCCACATTTGTTGAAAAACTTGAATGGTTGGCCAGTACAGCTATAAATTACTCTGTTTCTTAATTCCATTTTCTTCATAAAATTCAACAATGACTCATTATGGTTTGAAATGTTTATTCAGAACTAGTGAGAAATTACAGCTGGTTGGACAGCCAGAGGGCCTTTTTCATTACAATGAGAAATAAACATTGAATTCTGAGAGTAACAAGCCATGTACTGCCTTGAAACAGGCATGGCATGAATCTGATTTCAGCAAACTCTGAAGCCCTTATTCAGGTTAAAGTGAACCAAAAATGTAGCAGCTCAGGGCTGTGTGCAATTTTAGATCGAGTGTCCTCATTATAGGGTAAAAATAGAAATATCTAGGTAATATTACTGTGTTGTTCTGAGGTAAAGCAAGGAAATGAGCCTCTGTGACTTCAGTTTCTTCTGGAATCCTTCTGAGAATAAGATGTTTATTAAGCTAAGTATACAAAACGATGAATGAGGAAGGATAAATGATCGGCTAAATTGTATACTACATTTAAAAAAATAAACACAAAGTTGGAATTTCGAAAAAGGAAAATTAGATTGCTGGGAAAGAGAGGAGTTTGACTCCTGGAGGAGCAAAATAGCTTTACCTCCTTTCTCCATCCTCTCTGCCATATCAATGAAAGTAAATCAAGACTGTTGCAGATATTTGCATTATTTTAAAACCTTTTTAGCTTTGTCTTCATCCCTGGCTTACCCTTCCTCAAAATTATCATTTTCCTCTCTTATTTTTAGAATAAGTAAAAGTATTAATATATGCAAATAGGATTCTTGACAATCCAAGGAAAATTCAAACCACCTTCCTCAAATTCTTGACAACGTTTTATGTCATCCTTTTCAAAAAGAAACCTACCTTCCTTCTCTCTGTGACAATGAAGAAGGACCATTGTCAGAAGATAAAGGATAAACTTTTGCTGCTCCACCTTCATCTTTTGACCAAAGATGTTTTTAATATTGTTGTGTCCAATTGCTTTGCCTCATTTTTTGATGTTTCAAGTAGGCCAGAACAAAATCTAGGCCAACCCCTCCTAGCTTCCTTCCAAATCCTAAATTAATATAGCAGGGAGTGTGGGGGAGGCTATTTTTCATTTTTCATACCCATAATTGTTTGAAGGGACACTCTATGGCCTCCAAGTTCTGACAGATAGGGTATCTGTTTAAAAAGACATTGTATCAGACCGGGCGTGATGGCTCACGACTGTAATCTCAGCACTTTGGGAGGCCAAGACAGGTGGATCACCTGAGGTCAGGAATTTGAGACCAGCCTGACCAACATGGTAAAACCCTGTCTCTACTAAAAGTGCAAAAATTAGCCAGGTGTGATGGCCGGTGCCTGTAAACCCAGCTAATCGGAAGGTTGAGGCGGGAGAATTGCTTGAACATGGGAGGCAGAGGTGGTAGTGACCTGAGACCCTACCATTGCACTCCAGGCTGGGCAATAAGAGCAAAACAACATCTCAAAAAAAAAAAAAAAAAAAAAAAGACATTCTATCACAATCAGCTGGGAAAGAGAGAGTTCAGGAAAGCCCCTATGTGACGTCTGGTCACTAAAACCCTCTCACTCAAAACTGTTAGGTATGGGGTTGGGGTAGCATGTACATTTGCTGGAATCTTAGGTCTCTCTATGAGACCAAACCAATAGGATTAGTTAATTCTGCTTGAAGTCAAAGTCAGTAGAAATAATATTTGAACTGACATTAAAGAATAATAAGGGTTAAATATGGTTAAATATTTACTCATGTTTTAATTATTATTGTTAAAACCAGACATGTAAGTGATAGAACTGGAGGAATAGTTTTGAAAACTTTAAGTGCTGTTAACAAAGAGTAGAATAGAGGTAATGTACCAATATTGCCTCCAGGAAGGGACTATAAATGCAAGTCAAGAGGTTTAAGTGATGGCAGGGGCTAGTTAGATGGAACAAAACAAGCACAGATGTCACATTCCTTTTCTTATGTTTTGAGGATTCTTGGGTGTATTTATTGTGTATGGAACATGTACCAGCATCATAGATATAGGTAACATGATAGCCAAGACTATTTAATGGGAGTGGACTTTGGTATAAGATGCCAGAGCCTACTACTTCCCTCTTCTTAAAGCAAAACCTCCATTGCACCATATATGCTCAGCCTCCTCTCCTTTGCTATCACCATAACAACCAACATGCCATGAGAAATATAATAAGATGTTGTCCAGAGAAGTGAGAGCTTTCAGTGCCTGTCTTTAGGAGCCTCCAATAGGGGCTGACCTTCTTTCTCTGAGTCAGTGAAATGCCTAAATTATGAAGGTCTAATTAATCTGCATTTGAAAGCTTCCATCAGCATCCCATCACCAAGGATACCTCAGAGAACCATGAGTGTGCACCTCAAGGGCCAGCACTGATTCACCAAAGATGAGGCAAACAGCAAGACTGCATAAGAGTCTGGAAATGGAAAGATACTCTCCAGCAATACTAGATAGTCTAGGTGTTTGAAGCCTGTGAAAGTAATCAAACGCACAGTCCTTGGTAAGGAGCAGAATAATGTGGGACGAAAGAATGCAAGACACACCACTGACCCAGATTTGGGTAAAATAACTGGTCATTCCCACATTCTCTGTCTCATCTCTACACATTGCCACATGCATCTCCTCTAAACTAACGTTTCCTCCACAGTGAATTCTATTTCTCCTTTTATGCCATACCCAATGACCACTTACTCGGTAAGATTCACTGTGATATATCATATTCCTTTGAAATTTATCTCTCTGGGAATCTTTGATTGGTCATATTCATTCCTGGTCTCAAAGTTAAAAAGAGTCTCCCTTGCTAGAAATTGAGAATTACCAGTAGAATACAGGTGTAGTGGTTGTGAGGCAGCCCCCACCTCCTACTGTGGTCAAGATCAGGACTTTGGAGAGGAACCATACCTGGGATAGCCCCTCCCCCACTGACTTCCAATACAGCGTTGGGTCAGGTAAGTACTTAGCACTCTAATATTCAGTTTCCTCATCTGTAAGGTGGAGATAATAGAAAAAACCACCATATAGAATAATTTTGAGGATAAAATGAAATAAGGAAAGTACTTAGCATGATGCTAACAAACACTGTAAATATGCACTATGGTAATATTGTTATCACTGTTATCATTATAAACACAATGGTTCATATACTGATACTATCCTACAAAGGAATAAAAGGTTTCACTCCTGGGTTTCCTACAGATTATTAGTTTCATTAAAAACTTACCATGACTGAAGTAAAATTTGTCATAATTGATTTGAAATCTCTCAAATCAAGCTAGCAAAAGGGAAAACTGTACTAATGACAAGTATCTGAGCTATAGCATACTTTTAAAGGCATGCAGTTTTATCCACTGTAAATTCACAGGACAAACAAGGATGTATAAACTGGACTTTCTAAATAGAAGTCCAGTTGAGGAAATAATAATCATGGCATTTGTAATTAGCATAATTTCCTCAAATACATAGCAATATACTAAATTCTTTAACTTGTTGTGGAGAATAAGTTGCTTTTAAAAACTCAAAACAATTTGAGTTTTTAAACTCAAAATAATTGCTTTCTTAGAGATCACTTTTTAAAATGATCTGCTTCTGTCCAGTACAAGCAAAAAAAAAAATTCCAAGTGATGGAGTCTGACTGTCTTACACTATGTATCAAGTTAAATAATTATGAATTAATCTTCTCTTCAATGTCTTATATCTCATACTATCTCTCATGATCTATTATCACAAGTCAAGTTTGACATTTCTTTTAAATTAAAATATTATGTTACAGAATTCTGTGCTTTCTTTCTAATTAATTAAATTCTTACATGGTAAAATCACTTTATTTTATACTGATAAAGCATACTATGGTTTCTGAAAAAAATTCAAAATTGTAATACAAGTTTACAAACTGGAGGCATACCTGAAATAGAGAGGATTAAGTTTACAAAGCCATGAAGGTAATAATAGCTAGAGAAGATAATTCTATAGATCCAGAAATCAAATTTTTATCATTATCGCAATTATGGTAGGGCAATTTCATTGTTATAATAATGTAGGTTGTGTTTTATTCTGAAGATCATGAAGTTCATACACTTATTTCTGGTTAGTTTGATATATCATCACAGCTGTATAAATAGTGGGTGACCTTTGTTGGTGGGAGAATGAACTTGAGAATGTTAATAACTTCCCAGTAGTGGGGAAGCTGATATCTAAACACAGATGTACCTTGATAATATGCTCTAAAATCTCTAATTCACTTATGTAAATACTATAAATATTAAATATGAGTTGAAAATATAGTCTAAGCACCAGAACACAATTAGAACTCTTAAACCAAAAACTATACCTACTATTGATTTTATTTCTGATGACAAGAAAGAAACTCTGAAGTCATCCAACATCTCCAGATCATATTCAGGAAATTAAGTGTTATTACAAGGTAGGTGAAACATTGCATGGTGGGTCAGGGAACAGGATGCTGCATTCTAGACTCTGCTTTTAACTGTTTGAATTTAGACACCATACCTGACCCTGCAAAATGAGGGAACTAGACTTGGTTTTGATTAAGATATCATCCAATGCTATACAATGCTTCAATAAGCAGATGTCTCAATTATCATTTACAGAAATATTGAGTCTCAGTTGCAGCATAAACTAACCCGAACTTTATGCAATGAAAAAATGCACCAAGATCAATTTGTCCCCTTAAATAAACATATGCAGCTAAAATCTGACACAAGTTGGTGTTATGAGCTGAATTGTGTCCCTAACTCCTCAAAGTCATATGCTGAAATCTGAAACTCTAATTCCTCAGAATGTGCCTATATTTGGGGATAGGGCCTTTAAAGAGGTAATTAAGGTTAAGTGAGGCCATTAGGGTAGGCTTTAATCCAATATGACTGGTGTTCTTATAAGAAGAGGAGATTAGGACATAAGCAGGCACAAAGGAAAGACCTGTAAAACACAGGGAGAAAAAAACGGCCATCTACAAACAAAGGAGAGAGGCCTCAGAAGAAATCAACCCTGCCAACTCCTTGATCTCAAACTCTCAGCCTCCAGAGCTGTGAGGAAATAAATTGCTGTTGTTTGTTTAATTCACCCAGTCTGTGATATTTTATTCTGCAGCCCGAGCAAGTTAATGCAGTTAGCTCTTCCATAGCACCTATATAGTCAAAGGATTCCAATGCACATAAATATAAATAGTAGATATTAAAAGAACATTAGGTGTCTAATAAAATGTGAAGCTCTGAGATTTTGCTAGAGGTTACACCTTCTCTGTAAACGTGAAACAGGGCTGTTTCAAGATAACAGACTGCACAAAAGCCCCATAGTGAACATCAAGGTGGAGTGCCAGCCTGCACTGTACCAGCTACAGCAGTGCTCTGCAAGAAGAAAATCAAAATGCTAACAATATCCACCAGCATAGGAAAATCAAAACCACACAAAGGATGAATACTTACAATAGCCTCTCAAGAACTGGAGTATATTCACAGGGAGTGGAAGACCTTCCGCATGCATAGTCACCAAATACACCAGCCACACAAAGGGACTAGGCTTGCCGGGAACCTTAATTCTTTGGTGAAGTAATTACTTTTGTATTCTTTTTCCCCTTAAATAGCAGCTCCATTCATTTTTTTTCTTGGGACAGTTCCATTAATTCAGGCAAATAAGTCATGTTCAACAGGGCTTTCATCTCTCACACCTTTGATTCCCCATTGCATTGTGTTTATACTTACAGCACTTACTAAATTTTGCCCTGTAATGGGGTAATCTGCACAATTCTCTTGTCCCAAGTAGCAAGCAGGGACTATGTTTATTCTTTATCATGACTCTTACATAGTTCAGAGCCTTACATCGAATTAACACTCAGTAATATTCACTAGCTAGAATTGAACTAAACTGCCATTCGATAAACCTCTGAAGTATTATTTTGCACTTTAGTCATAGGTAAATACTTATCTTGGTAGGAAACGTAGGAAAGCTGGAGTTCACATTGAGAAAGTCGTGAGAGATGAGTTTGGAGAGATTAAGCAGGCATAGATTTCCTTATAACTTACAGAACTTGGATTTCATCCTAAAATGATAGAATGAATTTATCACAAAGGAGCAGCATTTTCATATTTGTGTTTTTGGAAAAATTAGCCTGAGTGCTAGTTGAAAACTGAATTATAGAGCATCATTACTGAAGCAGGAAGCTGGTGGTGGGGGCAAATTAGAGAACAGTCAGGGTATCTGAGTTTTGCAGTCTTTGTAATTGGGAGATTAGTGGGATCACTGTCCAAACAACCTAAGGACGTACAACAGGGCATGAAGGTAAAAATGGTGAATTTAATTTTTTAATTTTTTTCTTTTTTATTAAAGTATTAAACACAGTATACTAAAGTATATAAAATGCTTTATTCTGAAATGTACAGCTTGATGTATTTGCACTAATGCAATGGTTACCAAGATCAAGATTGAGAACACTTCCAGAGCTTCTCATGCCTTTTCCTAAGCAATAACTTACTAACTACAGAAAATAATAATTTTATAGTGAAAATCTGGCAGACACTACCTTAGCCAAGCTATCAAAGTTAACATCATCAAAATGAGACAAATTGACTTCATGTGTTTCCTGATATGATGCGCTGCAAAGGGCAAAGATGGCCACAAGTTCTTTGACACGTTCCCATAGTGTGGTTTATGTTCCCTACACTTGAATCAAGGCAGACTTTGTGGCTACTCTGACAAATGGAATAAAGAAGTGATGCTCTGCCAATGTCTAAGCCCATGCCTGAAGAAGCTGACAGGCCGGGGGTAGTGGCTCACGCCTATAATCCCAGCACTTTGGGAGACCGAGGTAGGTGGATCACCTGAGGTCAGGAGTTTGAGACCAGCCTGGCCAACATGGTGAAACCCTGTCTTTACTAAAAATATGAAAAATTAGCCAGGTGTGGGCACCTGTAATCCCAGCT
Organism: Trachypithecus francoisi; assembly: GCF_009764315.1. Classification (NCBI taxonomy): domain Eukaryota; kingdom Metazoa; phylum Chordata; class Mammalia; order Primates; family Cercopithecidae; genus Trachypithecus; species Trachypithecus francoisi. The sequence continues at coordinate 40,451,820 of NW_022681460.1, forward strand.
ACTTGGGAGGCTGAGACAGGAGAGTCACTTGAACCCAGGACACAGAGGTTGCAGTGAGCGGAGACTGCACCATTGCACTCCAGCCTGGGCAACAAAAGAGAAACTGCATCTCAAAAAAATAAATAAATAAAAGCAGCAGCAGCAGCAGCAACTGACCTACCTGACAGTTTCACTTTCTTTGTTCTGCAGTGTTTGTTTTTGAACCCAGCCAATCATCATGCTATAAGAAACCCATGCCATATAAACAGACTGCCTATAGATGCTCCAGTCTATAGCCTTAGCCAAACTCTCAGCCAACAAACAGTACCAAATGCTGTAAGAGTAGGCTATCATGAATGTCCCACCCAGGTGAGCCTTCAGATGACAACAGCACCAGCTGCAACTACATGAGAGATGCCAAGGGAAAACCATCTAGCTGAGCTTCAATGGTTCTTCAATCTGTAGAATCATGAGAGATAATAATAAATTGTTTTAAGCTGCTAGGTTTTGAGATGGCTTATTATAGAGAAATAGATAACTGAACAGCAGCTAACAGTATAAAACTTAAGCTCCATGAGACCTGGAACTTTGTTATCTTCCTTGCAGTATCCCCAGCCTCTAGATAAGTGCCTGACACATAATACTTATATCAATAAATATTTGTGATGAAGGAACAACTGGTAATATTATTGATTTGAGAAAAGAATTTGAGAAGCCACTTATCTTTTAAACAGCTATTAAGCATAGTTGAAATGTTTGTCTTCTTTTTGCTTAAAAACTTGTGCAAGCAAAGAAAGTTTTACAAAATGCTATTAATCTTAAATCTACATACAGAAGTAGATTGCACATTTGACCTACCTAGAAGTGGGTCTCTGAAAAAAATAGAATGTGGTGACCTAAATATTTAACGGCCTCATTATGAATGTTGTTTCGAGGCTTTACAATCTCTTAAATTGGGTCTTTAAAAAATATTCTGTCTTACCTTTTATTATTCCTCCAGAAATATCAGGGTTGGTGATGAAAGAAAAAGATGCAACAAGAGAACAATTTAAGAAGAGACAAGGTACTCTTTTGCTTTGGTGGTATTGTAGGATTTCTGAGATATCTGTAAAGCAAAATATAATAAAACAATTCTCTCTTTGTCCCCTTTTCTTTCTACAAGATGCATTTTAAGTGGCTTTTCCCCATTTCTATGCTCCTTATCTGAAGCCATAGCATCAGTTCTGAGCCAGCACCAGAAGGAGAAAGACTGATACAGAAATGATTGAATAATGAATGGATAATGGCCTAAGGAGCAATAAGTAAAGTCAATCAGAGTTGAATATTCTATGACTCTATACAAGGATTTTCCTACACCTAAAAGTAATGTGAATAATAAATAAGAGCTCATTTGTATTGCTTCTTACATGGGCAATTAAAAAACAGCATCTGTTTCTATACTCGCCAAACCATATAAAGATATGTCAAATCATAATGCCATATACTGAAAACAAAAGTAAAAAGTAAAATTTAAATATTACACAAAAATATACTGGTATGTTATACACAAACATACAAATCGCCTGGTTGTATAACAGGATCATTGAAAAATGAAAGGAAATTAAAACTAATTCTAAAATAAATGGAGTAATCATTATATAGTTCAGTTAAAGTATTAGGTGATTTGTGTTAATGCTTACCCTGAAATGCAGGAAGACATTCAGAGAAAATTTTGGCTATGATATTGCCCATACAAAATGCTATAAAGCAGACAAACATGGCAATATTACTCAAATATCATTAGTTTTAAATGGAATTTTTACTACCAAATATATATGTATTAATCAATATGTATTCTTCTGGAAATAAAAAAGGCCCAAGGCTTACTTTAGAAATTGATATATTTTTCCTCAGTGGCCCCTTCTATTTCCACACGTGGATGTCAATAATCCTACAAATGAAGTATTACTTTGCTTGCATTTGAACCATAAGCAGAGTTGATTGTCAGTCAGGTAACTTTTCTGTTTAAGACTTAGATAACCTTTCCAAAGGTTATTATCTCATGTAACTGAAGAATTTTCCTGCTCATCAACTGTACTGTTATCCATTTCATCTCAGGGATTACTTCTCAATTCCTAGGTACTGGCTTATCCCATTTTAACTAAATTCTTATTCCCAAATTATTCATCTTTACAATGACCTCCTTGTTACCATTTTCTTCACAGGAAGCAGAGAAGGAAGCAATTTTGATGTTACCTACTATATACTTTACAATATCAATACACTGAAAAATCACAGAACTCCAGTTCTGCTCAGGATTCTACTCTTCTAACTAGTGAGCCACTCTTCTACAATTCTATTCACAAGTGCTCCCAAGATTTAGTTTTTTTGTTGGGGCGCTGACAGTGGCAAAAACAGAACAAAACAAAACAAAACAAAAAAACCATGGTAGTACATGGAATTCATGACCCTGAATTTAAAGCATAGGAATTTATGAATTTAAAGCTCTGAATTTAAAGCATAGGAATTTATACCTAATACATAGGGATTTTTACATAGGAATTTATACCTAATAAGTGCTTCCGATTTTCACCATTTCTCTAATAAGTAATCCAGTCCTATTACTCCTGAAGCAGAAGAAATGGAGCACCCAGGCTGAAAAAAAAAAAAAAAAAAAGACATTCCTTCTCTCAAACAGTTTCATAGATTGGTCTTTGTCAGGACAAGACAGAGTAGTTATCAAACAATGAGTGATGGCTATTTGAGGTGCATAAAACCATTTTAATCCTTTATACTTGTTCTTTTCTTGTATATTTTCAACTTGTACCCAACAGGCTATCTTTAAGCACAGCCCCAATTCAGGGTGCTTTGAGCCCTTCAGTTCAATCACTTCAAGTATGGGTACAGAAGCCTCCTCACACTAAATGCTCAGGGCCCCGCTCTCCTTTTCTTGAGATTATGGGTGTTTTAAGGGCATTGAGTAAATACAGAAGAGGGGATGTCCATGCACAAGTATTTGGGGACGAAGCAAAGCCCTCTGGCACAGACAGGAATCATTCCTGAGTGATGGTGAGATGCTAAATGTTGGCAAGTTGGAGGCTAAGATGGTTACATCCAGCTCAGAGGTGACCTTTAAATCCTCCAACAGTGGCTCTTGCAGTTAGGATTATCAAACCTTCTAATTTGTCCAAGACATTCCAGTTTATGCCTATTGTCCCTATTATCATGATGTAATTGGTATCCCTTTTCAAGTATCTTAGTTTGGGCAAAAAATTATATGGTCACCCTATTTATAGTAGAATTTTCCCAAATCCACCCACTTTTCTGCAGAAGGGTTCTCCCTTTTTGGGAGCTTTTCCTCTATCAGCTCCCTGGATCCTGGCTCTCCTGCCCAGCCTATTAACCTCCTTCCTTCCTCTCCTGACCCTATCCCCAAATCTTTGAATCTCCTGAAATCTTCCTTCTCCCTTCCATCATCTGGAAAGCTTCCTTTCTTCAAACTCCGTTAAGGCCATCCTTCTGTCTATTCCCTGATCCTTATCTTCTTTCACAATAAACTTTAGACCAGAGAATGCTATTTCACCTGTACTAGTGATCAGCAATTTTGAACATGCCGGTGGTAGTGGTCATAGATATTTTTTAAACACCCCTTATCCAGAATCCATGAACCCAGGAGTCTCCCAGACTTACTACACCAGGCTCTCATAGCAGACATCTGTATTTTCCCAGAATTCTACAGGTGATTGTCATATACAGTGAGCACTGAGTAGTCCTGGCCTCATATGTCCCAGGCACTTTGCATGACACCTCATTAATTCTCATAATCTTACAAAGGCAACATAGTGTATCACTTAGAAGCACATGGTTCTGAAAACAGCCTAACAGGACTAAATCCAGGCTTCAACACTTACTAATCTTTGCAGTTACTGAAGCTCTCTGTGCTTCTAAAATATGGCTACTTATCCTTGTACCTATGGTAAATATTAAGCAAGTTAATACATGTAAAGCACCTCAATCAGACCCTAGTAATTACTTTTAAAATGTTAGATGGCATGGCTAGTGACCCTGATCTAAACTCACGTTTTCTGAATCTAAATTCCATGCACTTTCTGACATCACTGCTACCAAGTGCTCTCCTACATATAATAAAAGGCAGTATAGTAGGACTGATGAATGGTATGGGAAGAAGTCCTTTATCACGTCACACCACATAACAGCTGTCTAACCACACAACGTAGATAGGAATAGAGAAGATGGCTCAGAAACAGTGTACTAGTATTAGTGACTCAGCTAATGACCATTATAAAAATAAAATTTTGACTGATTTAGTTTTAAAATGCGTTTTATATTGAGTAGTTATTTCATATTTTCATAAAACAATTACTGAACTAAACTAGGTAGTTCACTCACATAACAAATCAACATTTAAAGACATGCTTACAAATTTCCACTTAGTCCATTTTTCTGTTCTCAGCATTATTACAAATGCCTCAATCCGTCATCACGTTGAATTCTTCAACATCTTCTATATCATTTCCAGGGGCATCCCTGGGAAGTAGTGATGCCTATCTCCCCTCAGAAGCCCTGATAACCCTAATATACCCACAATTCACACCTTTTCCCTTCTCTGAGGTATGCTGCTTTAAGACAGAAAAAACACACTACTAGGATTTGAAAAACTAAATTCTGAGACTGGTTAGGTCATAAACTACAGAACCTTAGGTCATATATTCTCCCCAGGCACTTGTTTCTCCACTGCAAAAAATAATTCCCATTTGCTTGGTCCTTTGTAGTCCTTTATTATTTATCTTCATGATAACCCTTACATTTAAGGTAGCATTATGTTCATTTTATAGAAGAAATTCAATCTCAAAGAGGATATAGTCTCCCAAAAATCCCACAAGTAGTAATATATTAAGCAGAGCTAAACTCACACACTCTCACTCAAGATCCTAGTACTGGTACATGCTATGCTAATAAGTTTGCTAAAATGGATGAAGCAGCAATTTCTAAGGTCCCTTCCAATGATCCTATTCTCTGCTTCTACTTGCTATTTTTTTCTCTTCTCTCAACTAGCATTAACATCCAAAACTATATGTAATCACCAAATTTCATTTACCATGGTTTTTTGATTTAATTATTCTTTAAATTTTTCTTTATTTCCACATTAAATCCAGAGAAATGTTACTTTTTTGAAAGTTTCTACTGCTGCCTGCCTCTCTGAAGGCCATGGGACTTACCTATTTGTCAAAGCAGAAATTCCCAACATTTTGTAAACACCCCTAATTACTTTTTATAGCTGTAAAGACAATTATTCCATACTTAAAATCAATTGAAAATAAAGTAAATCCTCAATACTTCTTATTCCCTGTAGTGGTAATTTTAATTAGATTCTATTAATTTGTTTTCTCCTGTGTGCCTTTATTTGGGAAATACCGTTAATACCGTTAGTCTACCTTGCTATCGAGTCTCTTTCCCTAACAAGAAAATGTCAGTCTTAAGGGTCAGGAAAGCTTTTACTTTCACTATCACATATGAAGAATGAACTAAACACCTAACTTGGAAAGTAAAACTCAATTGAGGGATTCAGGACATTTCCCAAGGGGTAATATGACCAATTTAAAAGTTGGTATATGTGCCTAAAATAACAAATTAACTCTTTCACCATAATAAAGGTACAGATGTACTGATTAGTTATGTTGACATGCACATATGAAATATGCCTAAACCAAATTAAAACAAAACAAAATACATTCTATGGCAATCTTGAAAAGTCAGCGAGCTCAATAAATATTAAGAATATGCCCTCATGATGAGAGCATTAAATATTTGGTAATTAACATAATTTAATATGCAAAAAAAGAAAACATACAGGATGAGGGATGAGGAGTACACATAGGAAATTTTTGTGATTTTCTTCATTTTGATTGTATTGCTTTCTTGTCTTCAGGAGGGAAGATTTTGACTTCAAAAGTAACAAAATACTTAAGAAGAGAATTCACATCTTTCTGTTCTAACTGGTATTCTTGCACTATTTTCTCAGCAGTCCAGGTTTCTGGATAAAGTTTATGATTATTGAGAAGTGTCAATGCTTCTACAACAGAAATTTTGCCTTTGGGAATGCTCTTCATATTTATCATATCAAACTGATGGTCTTTCGACAATCGGAATTCCTTTGGCTCTTGACATGTTTCAGCAGCTTTTACCTAGTATCAAAAAAAAAAAAAAGGTTTTAGGATGAGAGAAAAGATCTGACATCTACTTTCATACTTCCCAAATCTATACTATTCCTCTTCAAATAACTGATATGGTTTGGATCTGTGTCCCCACCCAAATCTCCTGTCACCAAATTGTAATCCCCAATGTTGGACGTAGGGCATGTAGGAAGTGACTAGATCATGGCAGCAGATTTCCCCCTTCGGTGCTGTTCTGGCAATAGAGTTCTCACCATATATGGTTGTTTAAAAGTCTGTAGCACCTCCCCCACACCCCACTTCTTCTTGCTCTGGCAATATAAGCCATTCCTGCTTCCCCTTCCGCCATGATTATAAGTTTCCTGAGGCCTCCCCAGAAGCAGAAGCTGCTATCCTTCCTGTATGGCCTGCAGAATCGTGAGCCAATTAAACCTCTTTTCTTTATAAACTACCCAGTCTCATGCATTTCTTAATAGCAGTGCAAGAATGGACTAACACAAATTCTATACACGATTTTCCAAACTTCATTTTCTTATTATAATGAGCCATAGTTCAATAGTACTTTTGCCACACTGCCTTTTCATAACTATAGCTCTATCGTTATTAAGAAATGTAGGTAGCTCTAGAAAATAATAATCAAATGTATACCATCCACTCACCACATTATTTCATGTGTTTTAAAAGAACAATGAAAATAATTGATTAAAAACTGCACCTGTTTTAAAAAGGGCAGGATTCTGATGCCACCCTAACAGCTGGCTTGATAACATCTATTCTGTTTCCCAGGTTTGTTGTATTTCATACTCAGTGCTCCCAAACACCTTGAATGAATTCAAATATTGCTAGTGATCTTACCTCCCCTGAGAAAATAAACTAACGCCTCCAATACACTCCAGCATAAATAAAACAACCTATGCACACCCATCCTTCCATCTAGCCGTCCCATCCCAGCTTAATCCTGGCGTGTGTGCTCTGCATTTCATTCTCGTTTCCTAGCTATGCCTAACATTCTTTCTTTTCTTTTCCTTTTTTTACTGCACCGTGCCTACTGCTGCTTTTTGGCCAAATATATAAATGCTATAGTTACTACCTTTTTTAACATGCCCACCAAACCTAAAGCCAACACCTCTTTTATGACTAGTTTCCTTCTCTTCAGGTAATGTTTAAAAGAAATAATGCTTGCTATCTCTAATGACTGCCTAGTTGCTTAGTTCAGAGGACACATTTTAGACCTCGTTTGGACTCACTACAGTATCTCACTACATCTGACACTGCTGACCACTCCAATGTACCTATAACTATCTTCCCCCTTGGTTTCTATGCCACCCTCTCAGTTTTCCATCAGTTTTTTCAGTGGGTCCTTCGGGGGTTTTTCTTGGACCCTTTTCCTTTTGCTTACCCTTAAATGTCAGTGTGTGACATTTAAGAGTGCCCAGGCCTTCTTTTCACTCTCCACATCCCTCCAAAGTAATCCCGCACACTCCTCTAACTTCCATTACTGCCTACAAGTTAATTACTTCCAAAGTTGTGATGATAAACCAAGACCTTTTCTTGATTTCCCAACCCAAATGCTTAACAGGTATCTCCACTTAAATGACCGACATGCTCCTCAAATTCAATATTATCTGAAACTAAACCTATCACCAGTTCTACTCCCATATCCTCAGTCTCAATGACCAACACTACCCATCTCTCATGCCCAAAATGAGATTATACCTTCACCTCCCTCTCCCTCACTCATTACACCAATCACCAATCAATGACCAAATCCTGCTGATACTGCATCATATGTCTCTCTCGAACTCACTTACTTCTCCCCCGTACTGCTAAATCACCCTAGTCCAAATCAATGTCTCTTGCAGAAATGACTGCAAATACCTCCTATCTGGTCTCTTCTAATTAGATAAAATGCACTTTGTTCCCCCACCAGGCTACTTTCAAATCTAACATCACTTTTTGACCATTAACTCTTTAATAACTTCCCATTGTCTTCAGAATACAACAAAACTCCTTAGCAAGAAAAATAAGGGCCTTTATGATCTGACCCCATCACTCTCCATCCCAACTCACTTCTCCCAAATTCACACTGCACATTTTCCCATAACTGCAGTGAATTCTAACCATTCTTCAAAGGCATCACACACTCTTGTATCTTTATATTGCAAACTAGGCCTGAAACACTCTTCTCAATTTCTTCACTTTCCAAATCTCAAAGTTTCTCTCATTTTCCTATTCCCAGGTAAGGAAGATCTTCCTTCTACTCCAAGCACGTCTGTATTCAGATTTCCTTTCTAATTAATAGTAAATATTAAAATTAATAATTATTTGACACAAAGAAAATCTAAGAAGATTCAAAAACCTCTTGACTGGAAAAAAAAAAAAACCCTTAGGAAACTAAAAATAGAAGAAAATGTCCCACATGTGATATAAGTATTTTTTAATAGAAAACAAGTATCATTCTATTATAATTAATGCTTAAACATTTGCAACATCCTATGGAAGGAAGGAACAGGTGAGAATGCCTACTTTCACTGGCATGTTAACATATACAACACAATAAAAAAATTAAGTATAAATACTAGAAAGAGAAGTTTTTAATTTTACATAGATATAAGAATATATTTAGAAAAGAGAATCAACTGAAAACCTAACAGAAATAATAACCTAGCAATGTGGGTAGTTACACTATAAAAACCACTCACTTTCTGATATATAGTAGTCCCAGGCTTTATCTACAGTTATGTGGAGTCAACCACAGACCAAAAATATCAAATGAAAAACCCCAGAAGTAAATAATCCATAAGGTTCAAACTGCAAACCACTCTGAGCAGCATAATGAATTCTTTTTTTTTTTTTTGAGACGGAGTCTCGCTCTGTCGCCAGGCTGTCTAGGATGTTAATCCTCCCTTTGTACAGTGTATCCACGCTGTATAGGCTACCTGCCTGTTAGTCACTTAGTAGCCATTCTGGTTATCAGACTGTGTGGCATCACTGTGCTTGTGTGCAAGTAACCCTTACCTTACCAAGAATAGCCCCAAAGCACAAGAGAAGTGGTGCTGGCAACTCAGTTATGCCAAGGAGAAGCCATAAAGGGCTTCCTTCAAGTGAGAAAGTAAAAGTCATTGACTTAATGAGGAAAAAAAATCATATGGTGAGAATGCTAACATGGATAATAAAAATGAATCTTCTAACCCTGAAATTGTTGCAACAGTTCCATTTTATTAGTTGTTAATTAAACTTTATCATAGTATAGATTTATAGGAAAAAGCAGTATATATAGGGTTCGGTACCACCCTCAGTTTCAGGCTCTACTGAGGGTCTTGGAACCTACCTGCTGATAAGGGAAGACTACTGTATTAGCAATAAACAGTTCAAATTTAAAGTGAAAAAAGCTCTCATCACAGTAACAACATTCCCTTTACCCCTCAAAGACTTTTAATAAAGAACATGACAATTTCATCTGGAAAAATATTAATGTGTTTTCGAAAAGAGACAAGAAACTTTTTAAAACAATGAGAGAAGACTATAAGAGATATCAAAATACATTATAAAGCTCTATTAATTAAAACTATGGTTCTAGTGTAAAAATAGAAAAATAAGTAAAACTGATAAGTCTATAAATAGACCCATATGTGTATCTAGAGATGCATTTTAAGTAAGTGGAGAAAGGTCTGGGCTATTCAACAAATTATATTTAGACAACTAGCGATCTGTTTGAAAAGAGGTTCAACTCATCTATTCCACACATCAAAAACCACATTTAATGCCAGATAAAGATTTTAATATAAAATGTAGTTATAAAACTACAGGAAGAAAACACAGAAGAGTTTATATGATGGTAGAGTGGGCCCAGTATTCCTTTATCACAAAAGACAAAAAGACTGAAATATCTGACAGAATTTTGAATAAATATGTTAAAAAGTGAGACAACAAATAAATAATTTGCCATATGAAAGGCACAGTATCAACGATGTCTACAGGCACCACAACTATGAACTGCCTGAAGGAAAAAAAGGAACAAAGAACATAAACAAAAGGCAATTCCAGTTTTCATTATCACTCTCCCTAAGGAATTATTTAGACTTTTCCTAATGTCCCCATGAAATATTAATATCACTGTATACATATCTCTTTATGCATTTGTTATATGTATAACTGAGTCTTCTACATACAAAGCATTAATTTTTTTTTTGTTCCCAAGAGTGAATTTGCAGATGCATAATTAAGTAACATGAGAGAAAGAATACTTGGGGAGTATTATTCAGCACCTATTTTAAAATAACATAACACAGACATTAACCCTATACCTTTTTAATGTGAGCATTTGGTGATAACTGAACCCTACAATTACTATGCACAGCAATTTACAAATCGTATTATTTCTCCTCTGTAGTGAAAATTATATTAATAATTCTATCTGTGCAAATATCCAGAGACAGAGAGACAGTATTAGAATATTTTAGAGTGAAAAAAAAAATCTGGAAGTTGTTGGCACTTTCTTGTCCTTTAAACTTTTACCCCTAACTAGAATCTTCCTGCCCCCAAAAACTTATCTGGTTAACTCCAATTGATCCCTCAGGCCTGAGCATTTAACTATCACTTTCTCAGAAACCATCCGTGATCCTCCAATTTCAAAGAGGTCCCTCCAATATACTCAACACTGCCCGTACTTTTCCCATAATTACGGTCACATCGTTGCTCATCTGTTCAATGTCTGTGTCCTTCACAACATCATAAGCCCTGTGAGAGCAAGGACTAGTTTTGTTCATCACTATATACAAAGCACTTGTGCCCAGGACTTACATAATACAGTATATGGATTGACACAGAGGTTCCCATTCTCAGTGTATTCTTTGATCCTTCTCCTAATTTTAAATATCCTATCTGAATACATCCTTAAAAAAACAAACAGAACACCCCACAAAACCCAACTACACTACTGAAGGAGTCTCTGAGATTAGAACATACCTCATTCCACAGAAGAATGAGAAAAAAATATTAAAGCTCTGCTTTTGTCACTCAAATGACAACCACTGGAGTAATGCCTTACAAATTCTGAAATACTATGAATAATTCACACAGTTGCTCTGTATCAATACTTTCACAAGTTATTTTAGAATTCTGGTAAATATCCAATGAACCAAGGCATAAGTGTCTTGCTGTCTCAGACCACTGTGCTTAAACTTTGCCAAGGCGCATAGACCGATCACAACACATACTTGCAGAGTACTCTTTTTACGACTTGCCACACTTAATCATTTTCTGAAGCCCCAAAATAAGTAAATTGTATATTCACTTAATTAAACACACATTTACCTGCAAGGAAGACACAGGATCTTTGGAATCAACATACACATCTTTTAGAAATGACAGCAGCTTGTCATCTTTACGAGCAATCTCTCCCTTAATTTCTGGATACTCTAAGGAAAGGAAAAAAGTCACAATATTAAAATCAAGGAAAATTTCCTGTAATATCCTAAACGCTTAACACAAACCCTTTCTTTTTTTTCTTTTCTTTTTTGAGACGGAGTCTCGCTCTGTCGTCCAGGCTGGAGTGCAGTCGCGTGATCTCGGCTCCCTGCAACCTCCGCCTCCTGGCTTCGAGTGATTCTCCCACCTCAGCCTCCCGACCAGCTGAGAATACAGGCACGCGCCATTACGCCCAGTTAATTTTTGTATTTTTCGCAGACACGGGGTTTTGCCATGTTGGCCAGGCTGGTCTCGAACTCCTGACCTCAAGTGATCTGCCCGCCTGGGCCTCCCAAGGTACTGCTTGAGCCACCGCGCCCGGCCTAACCACTTTAATTTTTTAAAAAAATAAACACAATCATTTGGACTGTTTGGAAAATACTTTAAATGGACATCAAAATTTCAGGTCAGGCTCGGCGTCCATTGTCCAGTGAAGACCCCTAGAAAAAGCTCTGTGACCCTCTCGGATTTTGACGCCCTGTATCAAGTCCGTCATAGGAGCCGGCGAGGGCCGGGTTAGCGGGGGCACAGGCTGCTGCCTCTGGGACTCGGAAGTAGGCGGGGCGGCCAACCTCACCGCGGGCGCGAAGGACAGTCTCAATGTCACTGGCCTAGCGGCTCCCCCTTCCAGCGCTCAGCCAACACGAGCGGCTGCGGCCAAGCAGCCTGAAGCCGGTCCCCCGGCCTCCGGGCCCACACTAGGCACAGCCTGTGGCAGCCCAGGGAGTCCGCGCCCCCGCGCCCCGAAACGCCCTCGCACCACTCACGACTAATCTGCTCTTGCAGGAGGTTGCTGGTAGAGGGGTGCCTGGGAGCGAGAGAGGGCTTCATCTTGCTGATTTCCCTTTCCGCTCGGTTCTCTAGGTTGAAATTTCTGATACCGCGAATCACCAGGGCCCCCATCTCCTCATAGCATTATGTCCGCAGGTTCAGGCCGCACGTGGGAACACCGGCTCAGGAAACCTCCGGAACGACCGGAGCGTGCGCACATGTGAGGGGAAGCCCGGCCGCGGGCGCTTAAATGCGTGCCTGTCGCCCACTAGCGGTCGGGAGGCCACACACCGCTTCTCTGCCCAGGGAATTTAAAAGGGAGCCCCTCCCTTCGCGGCGAGTGACGGTTCCCACTGGGGGCCGCTTCCGGCGGGAGGCGGCGGGACTTAAGTCCCCAGACACACGGTTGCTGTCAACCCTGGAACTTCGAGGGAGTCACCCAGGAAGCTCTGCAAAGTTCCGTGCCGGGCCCTACCCCAGACTTTCTGATTTAATTCTTGTGGAGTGAGGCCTAGCATTGGATAAGACGTCCCACGTGATTCCAAAGTGTCAGTGAAGAGTTGAAAATCAAAGTCGTAAGGAAATTGACCTTGAAGTTGTTTCACAGGGCAATGCCACCAAAGAGCTAGCCGATAAAAATGGAACTTATTGCACCAGGGTCAAACTGGGCTCTCAAGTTGCCCTTTCCTGCTTTTTAAAAAGGAAAATAATGAAAGGATGTTCATTGTCGATGAATATTTGTTCTCAGCTGCTCTAATTTAAATGCCTCTTATTTTCCTGTCCCCCCACCTGATGCATTTTCAAGCCACTATGTTCTCTTTTTCCATTATTTGTTACATCCCGTTCTCATTTGACCAAATGGTATCGATTTTAGTTATATTTTCCCTTATCCTGGTTTTGCTACTGATTTACTTCTCCAGTCTACTAAATGCTGAGTGATTTCCTCTCCTGTTTCTCTTCTCTCTTCTTCATTCTTTTTAAGCCTCTGTGTAATTTAATGAAAGGAACAGCCAATAAGAGATCAGAAAAAAAAAAAAAAAAAAAAAAACCAGTGTTACATTCACCTTCTCTCTGTCTCTCTGCATTTCCTGAATAGGTTACTGTAGTGCTGCTTTTATTTAAGACCCTTTAGAAATATTGTTATTAATCTATAATCAACCCACCAGGAAGGAAGTAGTAGGATTTCCGAAGTTACGGTATTTCTCTTACTGTGGCTGCAAAATTTATTTTTAGTGTCCTGATCTCTGCTTAGCAAAATGAAGTAGAGTGGTTGTTTTTAACCAGTTTAAAGTAAGAAAATATTGATGTAAAGATAATCGAATAGAAAAAGTAATAATAATAAAACAAGAATCAAAGAACCAAAATGAAGAAAGGGAAATGTAATCATTAAATATAATGCTTAATCAGAGCAAAAGCACTGCAAGGAAGATGGCTTCAGCCACTCTAATTTAAATGCCCTTTGTTTAATTATACTCAACATTTTTACAGGGATTGGTATTTGGAATTTGTAGAAGCTGAAATCAGTGATCTCTGATAGCGTTAACTGGGAAGTTATCCTGAAGGTGGCAGGCTGCTCCAAGATTTCTATCTTTGATATTTTTAAGCATGCTTGTGATTCAGGGCTTTTTAGCCACGGTATTTCTATTTCTATGGGTGCTAAGAAATTTTAATCTGCTTCATTATATCTATGTGCTTTAATCATGGTAGAAATTCGATTCACTGCCTGTTAAAATATTTTAAAAGTGAAAATCTCATTTTCATAGAAATTCCACCGAACTTCGGGAAGCATGAAAAAGTAATGTTAGAAGTTACTGTCGGGGCAGTAGGGATTACAATATGAAATAATTCTTTGAATTCACACATTCCAATAGAGCTTGGATTCAACATTGAAAGAGCTTCCAGCATGTGTCAGCTGCTTTGCCTGATCCTGGCCCAGTGCTGCTCAGACCCTCAAACTGCAAAACAGAAGGCAGATGCAGTCCATCAGAAACTCACAATTGGCTGTCACCCTTTGGGAATCATGGAAATAAAACCTGAACCATAAATGCATAATTCCAGCTCTTCTTGTCAAAACATATAAGTTAACAGGAACTCTAAACTTAAGAACTCCTGTTGGGCTTATGTTAAGGATTGAAGTCAGATCCCCAAGGAAAGTATAAGTAGGATGCTGCTTAGGATGAAGCTTCCCTCTGAATGGAGTATTATGATGCATGTGTATGGCTGAATATCATAAGATACTGATAAAATAAACCCAGGGTCTTGACAACACACTAGAATGTAAATTCTGAGGACAGAACTTTTGTCTGTTTTGTTCACTGCTGTATCCAACACATTGAACAGAGCTAATAAACAGTAGGTACTAAACAAAATATCAAATAAAGGTCAAATGAACTGAAAGACAAGTAGGATCCCTGAGCTAGCGTCCAGACTCTGGACAAGCTCTCTCTGCCTGAATACTAGCCCTGCTTCCAGAAGTGAGTCCTTATGCAAGTAACTTAATGTGGTTGAACACACTTTGCTCATCTTAAAATTGAGATAATAGTAATCACCTAAGGGGTTTTACACAGAATAAAAATATCTAGTACAATGTCTAGTACAATGCCCAGTCTAGCACAATGTCCAGTACAAGTGTCTAGTACCAATGTCTATTACAATGCCCAGCTCAGAATCTGATGTTTAATATTTGCATTGTTTTCATTTTTCGGAGGAGAAGGGAGCAGTTTGAAAAAGGACACATATTCTGAAGCTCTGGTGAATAGGTGAATGAAAGTGATTTTAAAAAATTTGAGATTACAGTGACTCATGTTCTTTAATAATTTAATTTTTAAAAAGTAAGTATGCTAAATTTGATTTTTATTTGCTGGTTAGCATGCTCAGCACACATAGTGGCATTGTTGGATTTCTTAAGGTTGGAATATGGGTGGGAATCATTAGTTCTGGGGCATAAAATGCCACCTGCCTGTGCCTGGCATTGGCCACAGAAATAGTCCCCACTTTGTATCCCTCTGCCGTCACGTCTTTCTCTCTGCCTAGACTTTTACCACTGGGCACTCCTTCTTTTGAACGCAATTCAACAGCATTCTGCGTTCTCCAAAGGATTTCAGGAGCTAAACCCAGATGACAGTTGGCTCAAAGGGCCCAGGACAGCCCTCAGAGGTTTCATCAATCAAATCTCAACCACTAGTGAGAAGCACCACAGATTTATGGAGGAATGACTTATTCTGGCAGAGGTTCTCATGTTCAGGCAGAGAGAACCTCTCCAGGGCCTGGATTCCAGATTAGGAACCAGAGAATTTGTAGGAGTCCAACCGAAGTAATTTACAAGGTTCCCAAGCTTGGCCAGTTTCATAGTGATGCCGTGTTGTGGGTCTGTAAAACCTAGAATACTGGGAGCGGGGGATAGTACCCCAAACTCAAAACCAAAACAAACTAGGCTTTGTGCAGATCCAGTATTCATACTGAGGAACACTGGGCCTCAGATTAGAGATTAGAATGATCAACCAGCAATTATGCCCAGATGCCTGCTTTGTGGTTACTGCACTCATGACTTTTGTCATTGTATTCATTTCCCATTGCTGCTAGCAAATTACTGCAAATGGCTCAAAACAATTTATTATCTTACAGTTCTGGAGGTCAGAAGTCCAAAATGAGTTTTTAAAGGATAAAATCAAGGTGTCAGCAGAGATATATTCCTCCTGGATGCTCTGGAGGAGAATCTCTTTCCTTACCCCCTCTTTTTTTTTTTTTTCATGGGGAAGAGGTTCTTCTAGAGACTTCCCTCATTTCTTGGCAGCCAGCAGTTGCATCACTTCATTGTCACATCTCCTTCTCCGTGACTTTCCTACCTCCCTCTTTCCATTGTAACACCCTTATGATTACATTGGACCTACATGGATAATCCAGGATAATCTCTCCATCTCAAGATCCTTGATTTAGTCACATTTGTAAAGTGCATTTTGCTATGTAAGGTAGCATTCGCAGGTTCAGGGATTAAGAGACAGAGATTTTTGGAAGGCTTACTATTTTGTTCACTACAGTCATCAACTTTAGATGATGGTTTGCTGCACAGATCATCCTGTCACCCAGGTATTAAGCCCAGTATCCATTAGCTCTTCTGCCTGATTCTCTCCCTCCTCCCACCCTCCGACCTCCAACAGGCTCCAGTGTTTGTTGTTCCCCCTCCATGTGTATATGAGTTCTCACCATTTAGCTCCTACTTACAAGTGAGAACATGTGGTATTTGGTTTTCTATTCCTGTGTTAGTTTGCTAAGGATAATGGCCTCCAGCTCCATCCATGTCCCTGCAAAGGACATGATCTTGTTCCTTTTTATGGCTGCATAGTATTCCGTGGTGTGTGTGTTCCACATTTTCTTTATCCAGTCTATCATTGATGGACAGTTAGGTTGATTCCATGTCTTTGCTATTGTGAATAGTGATGCAGTTAACATACACACGCATATGTCTCTTTATTAATAACAGAACAATTTATATTCCTTTGAGTATATACCCAGTAATGGGATTTCAGCCTTGAATGGTATTTCTGCCTCTAGATTTCTGGGGAATCGCCACACTATCTTCCACAATGGTTGAACTAATTTACACTACCACCAACAGTGTAAAAGTGTTCCTTTTTCTCCCCAACCTTGCCAGCATCTGTTGTTTTTCTGACATTTTAAGAATAGCCATTCTGACTGGTGTGGGATGGTATCTCATTGTGGTTTTGATTTGCATTTCTCTAAGGATCAGTGATATTGAGCTCTTTTTCATATGTTTGTTGGCTACGTGTATCTTTTATTTTGAGAAGTGCCTGGGCATGTCCTGTGCCTACTTTTTAAGGGGATTGTTTGTTTATTTCTTGTAAATTTATTTATAGATGTTGGATATTGGACCTTTGTCAGATGCATGGATTACAAAAATTTTCTCCCATTCTGTAGGTTGTCTGTTTACTCTGTTGATAGTTTCTTTTGTGTGCGGAGCTCTTTAATTTAATTAGATCCCATTTGTCAATTTTTGTTTTTGTTGCAATTGCTTTTGGTGTCTTCATCATGAAATCTTTACCAGGCCTATGTCCTGAATGGTGTTGCCTAGGTTTTCTTCTAGGGTTTTCATAGTTTTGGGTTTTACATTTCAGTCTTTAATCCATCTTGAGTTGATTTTTGTGTATGGTGTAAGGAAGGGGTCCAGTTTTAATTTTCTGAATATTCTAGCCAGTTCTCCCAGCAATATTTATTAAACAGGGAATCCTTTTCCCCATTGCTTGTTTTTGTCAGGTTTGTCAGAGATCAAATGATCATAGGTGTGTGGTCTTATTTCCGGGTTCTCTATTCTGTCCCATTGGCCTATGTCTCTTTTCTTGGACCAGTACCATGCTGTTTTGGTTACTGTAGCCCTGTAGTATAGTTTGAAGTCAGGTAGCATGTTGCCTCCAGCTTTGTTCTTTCTGTTTAGATAAATAAAACAATTTCTTTAAAGGACTGAAGATAGAGCAGAAATCAACTACATAGAAAACAAACAACAACAACAACAACAAGTTGGTTCTTTGAGAATATAAAATCTGACAAATTCAAGTGAAAATAAAAGAAAAATAAAATACATGAAGAATTTTTAGGAAAGAATGTGATCATAAATATAAACAAATTTTTTAAAATTGAAAGAAAATATATATAAACTTATATACAATTATAACACTTAGTCTCATTCCCTTGTGTGACATGCTTCTAGCAAATACAAATATAACACAATCGAATAGAAAAGAATAGAATAAGGCATAGATACAGAATAGAATAGATTATGGTCACTCTCATGATTACTTTACATTGTATAAGGCTTCACCTTAGGTGATAAGGGTGAGGGATTCTCCTGTTGGCTTTGAAGAAGCAAGCTGCCATGTTGTTAGAGGGTCTTTGAGAGAACCTGCAAGGAAGCCACATGGCAAGAACTTCAGGGCCTTTGGGAGGAAGGAGGAGGCCCCATGTGACAGCCCACATGAAACAGATATCTCAATCCTACCACCATAAGAAACTTAATTTTGCCAGTGACCTAGTAAGTCTGGAAGAGTACCCCTGAGCTCCAGAAATTAAGGCAGTTCAGTCAATCCTATGTAATCTTTTCAGTGGATTCCCAGTACAGATTTGGCTAAATTCAACACCCATTACTAATAATAAATTTAGCTAGCAGGGAATAGAAGAAAACTGCCTTTACTTTATAAAGGGTACAATTCAGAAAATTATGGCAAGTATCGTATTGACTGGCTAACAAAGAACAAGAAAAGGAAATAAGAATTATAAATGTTATGTTATTTGTTCCTTTGCAAAATCAGTACTTCTGTCTGCCTAAAAAATTAGAGAATCAGGCAAAGACTATTAGACCTAATAAATAAATTTAATAGGTAGCTGAATAGCTAACTATCCTACCCATCAGTTAGAAAACATAATGGCCAAGGCCCGGGGCAATGGCTCACCCTGTAATCCTAGCACTTTTGGGAGCCTGAGGCAGGCAGATTACCTGAGGTCAGGAGTTTGAGACCAGCCTGGCCAACATAGTAAAACCCCATCTCTACTACAAATACAAAAATTATCCAAGCATGATGGTGCACATCGGTAATCCGGGAGCTCAGGCACGAGAGGCTGAGGCACGAGAATAGCTTGAACCCAGGAGGCGGAGGTTGCAGTGAGCTGATATCAGGCCACTGTACTCCAGCCTGGGAAAGAGAGCAAGACTTTGCCCCCCACCCACAAAAAGAAAGAAAGAAAGAAAGAAAATATAATGGTCAGAAAGTTTCATGGATAATGACCACAAAAATTGTGCATCTTGAAATAAACTTAGAACTATGTGTAAAACTCAAACTTAGTGAACCACAAAAATTTTGAAAGAACATGATGAAGCACACATGGCTAGACATAGCAGGTTCCTTGATGCAAAGTCTGAATAGTGTAAAAATGTCAGTTATTTAAAAAAAATCAATTAATTTGATACACTTTCAATTTCAATTAAAATTGTAATCGCGTTTTTAATGACGCTCGATCACTGATAAAGTTCATCCAGAAAAGAAAATATGAAAAAATAGCCAATAGATTTTAGAAAAACAGCAGTTAGTTAGAATTTACCCTATATCAGAATGTGATACAAAACTTTATGGTATGGTATTGATACCGGAATAGGCAAATAAGTCAGTAAATATAATAGTGACAAGACAGATGTAATTATGTACAGGACAACATTTAAAATCACTCTGTGATGTAGGGATATAATTCCTTCCCCATAAACGACTGAATTTCCAACATCATTTATCTGTTTGCCTTTTCCCCTTGCTCTCCATTCCCATTTATAATGATTCCCTGTCTTCTTTCTTCGTTCCAGCTTTCCCTGCTGCATCAGTTTCCTTTCGTAGTGTATCTGTCCCTCCATGTCCCCATGGACTTGCTTTATATGAAAGTAAGGAACACCTCATCATAGCGGTTTTGGTTTGATTCCAATGAGATCTTTTTTTTTCCATCCATAGCAATTTAATGAATACAGCAGTTGTCCATCTTGGCCCCAGCTACAGAAGGTACTCTTGATAATTTGGCGTAGGGAGAAAAAAAAAAGTGGAAAGCTGCAAAGAGCAAGCAAATACTCAAGCAATCATTTTCATTTCGAAGATTATGAAAGATTGTGAAAACAAAGAATATAGAACAGGGAATTCCAGAAGGACCCCAGAAAAGATGTGAAAAGCAAGTTGTCACCAGGGCATTTTACCTTAACTGGTAAACCCAACTCAGTAATTCCAGAGCTAGGGTCTGTGTTTGTTCTCTCCATCTGTCTGTTCCTTTCTCCCTTTGTAACTGTCTCTGATTCTTTTCTTAGCAGCCATGGTGTAACATAATGATTACTAACAGGCTTGGCATCAGACAAACCTGCACCTGAGTCTGGGTTCTATCACTTCCTAACTGCATAATTTTGTGGTAAGCTCTTTAAATTTTCTGATATTCAGTTTCTTTATCTGTAAAATGGAAATATAACAAAACTACTTATTTCATAGGGTTGTTGTGAGATATGATCCATTTGAAAGCATAAAGCTTGTCATACAGTAAACATTCAAAAACTATTAGCTATTATTCTTTTATATAACAAAATACTAATATAATAGGAAACATTTTAATAATTATAGTTTAGGTTTGACTGGCACTTTATGGCTTAGAAGTTAGTATCTTCAGATTCCTTATTTCATTAATACATTATTGCAATACTCTGTAGTATTATACCCGACTACATATATTTAAGAAAACCATTTAGCTGCCTGAGGCTGTTTGTAAAATGGTGAAGGATACTCTGGGAAGTATATGAGGTGTCCTTGTTCATAGGCTTTTTGGGTTAGTTTCTCATTGTCAGTCCGTGACCTTGTAGGCACAGCTCTGCCTTTTTATTCCAGTAGTCCCACCTTTTGTTAACTTCTGTCTCCATTGTCTCTAGGAATTGTACACCACCACCCCTAAGCATCAGTGCATACAACCCTCTGCTGAGTTTCATTTCTGTTGGATATGACACTGTTAGGTAAGGCAGAGAGGCAGGTGTGGTAGACAGAAGTCTATGACCCCCAGTGGCCCTAAACAGGGAACCCAGTTAAGCCTGCTTTGAACTTCTAACCTACAGAACCATAGAATAATAAATAGATATTGTTTCAAGCCTCTAAGTTTGTAGTGATTCATTGTGAAGCAATAGAAAATGAATACAGCAAGTAATGTGAGAATAAGGTTGGGGATTAAGAGGGTGGTGGAATGAAGAGGGATGGGTAAAGAGACCAGGAGAATGGGATGTAGCTATTATAGAAGTCATTGCAGGTCAGGTGGCAGTAGAGGTCTTAAAATGACGGACAGAGTCTGGTTTTTATTTTCTATAAGTGAAGTTCCCTTGAGTGGAAATTAGAGAGCCATAGTTCTCTCTTAGAAAGATGATTGACAGCTACATAAAGGATGATATGGAAGAGAAAGAGACACCAGGTAAAATACTGTTATTCTTATCCATGTGGGAGTTTAAAGTTTTTGTTCCAATTTTCTTAGGGATATCTATTTGACAAGAGGTCTTTGTAGATATGACTTCCACTTGAGTTGGACAGATAGACAGCAACAGTAACCTAAATAGTGGGGCTTGAGATTCAGAGGCTGAATGAGTCATTTATTTGACTATAAATGACTATATGACTATATTTGACTATAAATGACTATAAAATAAATAGTCATTTATTTTAATATTCTTATTCCACTCTTGGTGTAATTAATCATTTTTAGAGCTTTTGATTCCATAGAAGCTCAGGATGTATGGATGCAATCTTGTTCACTTAGAGGTTCCCAACCCACAACCATGGGTACAGTAGCTCTTATATGTCCAGAGAAGGCTTCCAGAGAAGTCTTCAGAGAAGCCTAAAAATATGAGGTTTGTCTACAGCTCTCAGCAGTATGATCTAGTAAAAGAGTATGTGAAGTTCCCATTTTTATCAAAAAGATAATTCATGTACCTAGCTAGCTTCATTTTGATAAGCAATTTTATTTACTGTAAGAAATTGTAAATATTGATGCAAGTCGGAGAGAATCTTGTTATTTAGCAGTGTAGCTTTGTTAGAAATCTAATGGTAGTCTTTTTAAAAAATAACTTTTGATTATGAAAATTTCAAACACATTTAAATGGGTAGAGTTTAGTACAACAAATCTCCATGTACTCTTCATCCAATATCTATAATTGCCTATTTATGGCAAATCTAATTTCTTCTATATATTTTCCCATTTTCTACCTCCCTAGTCATTATTTTTAAAATATCCTTCTTTTAGTGATAAATATTATTATTCTAAGGACATCTTACCAAAGACAAGGACTGCTCTTTTAAAATGTAACCCATAAAATAACATTAGTCTTGTTCAAAGAGCTGTGAATGAGAAAAAGGTACAGATTTTTGGATGGGTTCACACTCAGAAATTTTTTTATTTGTTTTCAGTGAATTTGAGCAATAAAGCCATAATGTGAATGCTAAACACTTTATGTATAGGAAGCTCATGAAACTGTATTTCACCCTATTCAGCACACTGCCTGTGGGCTTCCCTTTCACCAGTTTCTTACCCCCAAAAGGCCACATTGTTTGCTGCTCATCAGAAGAGTGACTCTGTGATCTTAGGATGCCAAAACTTAACTCGCCCAGCTCATTTCTGCATCAATTCCTGCTAAAAGGTCATTTTTGTTTTAACTGGTTGGTTGAGTCAGATGATAAGTGAAATATGATTCATGTGTATAACAGCTTCCCATCCCTGCTCCCTTGCCAGCCCCTATCTCCACCCCTGAAATCAAAGATTTGCTTAGCGCTCAAGATGTACAACTAATATCTCTTCTTTGTATGTGAATGACTAATTAATTTTCCATCTTCTAACTCAGAGACCAATAGAACGGACCAAAGATACATGGACTCATAAATAGTGGACACCTGGGGGAAACAGTTCTAGGCCAAGAAACTACAAAGGCTCTGAGGCAGAAGCGTGCTTGACGTGGTACTCATGTGCACTGGTGTTGTGCCTTCCATAACAGCTAAACCAGAAAACCCCAAAAGGATCACAGGGCAGAAAACCTACCAATGGTAGAGTTGTGTATCTGAGACTCAGAAAATATACTCCTTAGTAGTGTACAAGGGAAATATGAGGAAATTTCAAGATGAGTGAAAGGTTTCTTATGTCATGGTAGCCCAGGGTACGAAAGTACAAGCTGATGTTAACATCAAGAAATATTCCTGGAAAAGAAGTATAACAAAACTTTGCCACACACAGAGGTGTTCAAGAATAAATGTATACTTGTAATGATAAAACTGGGCTCGCCTAATGATTTGGCAGGATTCATTTGTGAGGCACATAAAAAAATGTCACATGAATGTTATTAACAGGGTTCTGCCACATGCACACCCCTCTGCATTTATAGTAGTGAATCAGAATGCTTGAAGTCATACATCATCCTACACTTCTGGATATTCCCATCCACTAGATTCTTACCAAAAAGCAAGACCAAAAGAGAAAAAGACCAAAGTTTCTTCCTCTATCTCACTTAAAACATGGTAATAATAATTTGGGCCATGGAGTTGATCACTTTGAATTATAGGATGCTAATTAGAACTTAGGCGTCATCTAGGATAATCAGCTCATTTTTCAATGAACAACTGTCCACTGTCCGCACCCCCCTCCCTTTACTGCCCTATCCTCTTGCCACTGTCCTGCCCCCTCCCCTTCACCAGTTTCTGGTGCTGACTCTAACATGCCTCCTGCTTGCTCCCATCCAGCTCTCCCGGGATGAGTTCTGCTTCACAAGAAGACCAAAGCTTCATACTTGTGCCTATTTGAATTCTAGTGTTTGGGGATATGCTTTGTTCTTTTGTTGAAACCAGGAGAAACTGAATGAACACTGCAGCAAAAAACAGGGTCTGTTTCAAGGGTACAGAGACCTTAATAAGGAAGTCCTGACCTTTGAAAAGGGCAGCTGCAGGGATCTAAGCAGCAAAAGGGCTAAGATGCTACCATTCAAGCACTGAAGACCAGCTGACTTCTGCTGCTGGATTTTTTTCTGCTCCAAATTTAAATTATCAGACAAGGGGGATACCAATTGACCTGCATTGGGCCAAGTGCCCATCCTTTGGTAGGGATAGAGAATTTGGCATCCCTATCAGAACCTCATGGAAGTGAGGATGGTAAAGATAGACAGAAAAAAGATAGAAGATAGAAGAGAAAAACACTTCTGTCAACTCCTAAAATTAACTGCTCTGTTCTGGAATTTTGCATGTGTGTCACGAAGGCTTATTTTTGGACCTTCTTTCTGTCTTGGGACCCAGTTTTTAGACTCAACAATCTTGTATGATTGGTCTTGATTTTGATTCTGGACTATGCTTTGCAACCCTGCTTATCTCAC
Source organism: Trachypithecus francoisi (assembly GCF_009764315.1). Taxonomy (NCBI): domain Eukaryota; kingdom Metazoa; phylum Chordata; class Mammalia; order Primates; family Cercopithecidae; genus Trachypithecus; species Trachypithecus francoisi. The sequence continues at coordinate 40,476,123 of NW_022681460.1, forward strand.
AGTTTTAGAAAGAGCAAATCTACTGCTACTCTCCTCACACTGTTGTGGGTTACTCTTTAGCAAAGGCAGTCAAAGGCAGTCCCATCTCTTAGCTCCATAATGGACGAGCTGAGCAGAAACAGACTCAGCAGACATAGGGGTAACTTTGCCTAAGATGCTACAGATGGCTAGAGGCAGGTTCAGGACTAGAACTCAGGTATACTGATTTCCCATACGGTGCTCTTTCTTTCTGTAGTAATTATTTCCAGTCCATCATTTGAGAGCTAACCAGAAAAGGAGAATATAGTTATTGCCAAAACATCTGCACATTCAGAAGAGTTCGAAAGTGCGTGCCTTTTTGTGTGCAGGGATTGTGATTTGAACACATTAAAAATTAGAAATAGAATGTCAGCAGTCATGTCCTGCTGGTATTGTAAAAAATCTTAAGAAGACAGATGGTAGTTTTGAAATAGAAGATTTAAAGAACTTTGTACTTTGCACTTTTCCACACATGTGACAGGTGGGAAAGGAGAAGTGGCAGGAGGAAGACTGTCATGCGTTCAGAGACAAGGTTTGCACAGCCAGCTTTGGAGTTGAGCCACGTTACTGGACTGCAGCTCTATTGTGAGATGTCACTTTCTCTAGACCCATAACAATGCCTTTCACTTTGGGAGTGGGCGATGTAGCTGGCTCCCACATTTACCATTGTCTGCTCCACTGTCTGCAACACACCCTATTGTGGAATCTCCTTCATTTGGAACCAGGGAGTGGCACAGGGAAGTCCCACATATGACCTCCCTGTTTTTAATAACCCCATCCCCAGGGAAAAAGAATGAGAAACATTCCAACAGAAGATAAAGCAAAAAAAAAAAAAAAAAAAAAAACAAAAAAACAGACAAAATGTATCTCTCTCTGTGGCTAGGTCAGAGAGGACACACAAAGGGAAAGACCCAAGGATGTGTTTATGTGATGGAGGAAAGAAGGGCTTGCTCCCTTGTTTATGAGAGAAAATAGTATCTGTAGCATTGTGTATGAGCACTCTAATTTGTGTTTATTATTTTTACATTTTCAGTCTTCCCAACTATATTGTAAGAACCTGTAGAGCAGTATCATTATCACTTGCCTCCACATATCTACAGCACTTCATATGATGATTGGCAAACTGTATATGCTTAATTGTACTTAATTTGCAAACTGTACATGCCTGTTGCTGAGAATAAAATACAAGTTTAAAATTTTTGTTGATTTTTAAAATCAATTGTATCTTAATGGAAGTTACTGAGTTACTCCTCAATTTCTGTTGCATTTCCACACATAATCCCTTAAGCCTTTTAGGTAAATCCTCAGTATTAATAAGAATATGATTTAAATCTGGATTACCATGAGGCAATTAGATTTGGCATGCAGTTTGTTGGTAAAATCAGAGAACCATAAAACTAGAAGCAGCACAAGCTTTGACTCTCAAGGGAGTATTTTCCAGGATAATTAATTGCCAATTTTATTTTAAAAACCATTATTTACCAAAGTTATAGTTATATTCAGTATATATGGTAAATTCTATGTGAAGATGTATTGTAAAATGAATATAGTTAATTGTATAAATAACATAATACGTATCTATATTTTAAGTATCTTTTTAAAACTGTACAACTAGTGCTTTGATATTCTGAATTAGTTTTCTAGGGTTGCCATAGCAAAGTACCACAAACTGGGGGGTTTAAACAACAGTGAGAGAATAAACTCACAGTTCTGGAGGCTGGGAGTTCAAGATCCGGCTGCCAGGATGGCACAGTTCTGGAGTGGGCCCTCTTCTGAGTTGCTAACTGCAAATTCTCTTTGTATCTTCCACTTTCCTGGGAGAAAATCTTGACATCTCTTGTGTAGAAAAAGAATTCTGTGCACATACAGGTTACTGCATCCTGCACTACACTCAGTCCTGCAGCCTGACGCATTCCACTTCCTGAGGGACCTAGAACCAACTCAAGCATTTTCAACTTACCCCCATGGTTCTCACTGGTTTTAGCTCTTTACAAACAATAAGCTTCTCAAAGAGTTGTCTATTCTTTCACCTTTCATTCCACAGTTTTTGCCCACCAGCACTTAAGTGTGGTCAAACCTCCTTCAGTGCTGTCTCCTCTACCTTCTACCCTGAATCTCTTCTCCTGTCAAAGTCAAACTTCTTCAAAGAATTAATTCTTATTTCCACTTCCCTGCCTCCTATTTACTCCTCACCCGGGGGAAAATAGCTTTTGATTTCTACCACTTTAAAGAAAGTACTGCAAAGCACAACACAAAGCTCAAACTGCTAAATCCAACAAACATTTTTTTTTCTGGTCTTTTTCTTACTTATTACTCAGCAGTATTTGATAATATTGGCCATGCCCTTCTTTTTGAAATGTTCTTTTCCCATGTATCTCTCTGGTCGGTCCTTCATTTTTTTTTTGTGACTGCCACTCCTCCATTTGCCCCTTAAATACACGCTTTCCTAGTGTGTATTTCCTCCATGCTTTGTCCTAGGCTCTTGTCTCTCCTCACTCTGCACCCTTCCTCTGAGTAATCTCTTCCTGTTGCTGGCTTCAATTTTTGTCTTATTTTGATGATTCCCAAATCTATCACTCCAGCCATCTGCTTTATAGACATGTCCTCCCACGCGTCCTACAGGCCTTTCAGATGTAATGTTCTGAACCTGAACTCATCATCTTCCCCCCACAAATCTGCTCTTTCTCCTGTGTCCCTTAGCTCAGTGGTGGCCATCACCTCCTCCCTAGGTGTCCAAGGCAGAAAGCTGGCAGCATCCTGAACTCTTAACCCCTTCCCATTCCTGACTCTCATCTCCTTCCTGGATTTTATCCTCCTCGCTGGCTTTCCTCCCTCTGCTCCCATAAGAGGCTGCGGTGGTGCTTTAAAGTAAGCCAACTTGTTCATCACCCTGATTAATGACCAAACAAATAAACCCTGCTTCTCAGTTCATGCTTTCTCTGTAGCTTCCATATTTCATCACTCTCCCCTTGCATCTTTAGTCAATAAGTTTCCTCTTTTCCTAGGACCCATTGTGATTTTTCCTGTGTTGCTCCCTTTACTGGAATACTCTTTTCTCCATTATCCCTTAAAATGGCAAACTCCTACTCTCTCAGCTCTTCCCCTGGCTTTGAGACTTGGGGTAAGTTAACTTAGCTATGCTGCAGTTTCCTCTTATGTAAAATAGGGATAATACTAATAATATTTGCTCCATGGGTGTTAGAAAAACAAAATGAAAGAAAATATGCTTAGGACTTAAACTGAAACATACAAGGTACTCAATAAGTATTAGCTATTATTATTATTATTATTACTACTACTACTACTACTTATTGGACTCTGTTTATATGTCACTTTATCCAGGACTCCTTGCCTGACCTGGGAAATCTCAGTGAGGAGACCCTCCTAACTACTTCCATGATCCAGTTCCTCTGCATTGTAATTGCTGCTTGTTTGTCTGTCTGCTCCTCTCCCTACTACCTGCACGTCCACCCTTCTCACCAAGGTAGCCTGTAAGCCCTGTGGGAGAAGGAACCATAACTATCAGTTTTACTGTGGTATTTGTATTCCTAGGAGAAGCTCACAATTTTTTGTTGTCTGAATGAATATAGATGCAAAATTATTTCAACGTTTGATTGCTGTCTGTTTCTGCTAAGTCACCACTTTCTGAACTAGCTCTGAAGTGCCTGAACTCTTATCAAGCATGGGATTCGTGGCTATCTATAATCTTGCTAAGATTAGAAAGAACTACTAATGAGGTATAGCCTTTTGACACTACTGTCAAGTTTAGGTATATCATAACTCCAATTAACCTTGGCAACACCCCAGCAACTAATAAACTGAATTCTGCATATCCTACTGGAGAGCAGAGGCTAATTAGACAAATTATGGTCTATCTGGTATTGGCATTTGTCTGGGAGACCCAGACTAACTGCAATAACCAGTCACTGTCTTTGAAACGTAATGTAGGTCCCAGCTTGATTGCTGGCAGCACTCACTTTAAACTCATACATACCAAGTGGTTTGCTGGCACATATTTAATACCTGGCTCTCAGGGGAAAAGCCCTAATTTTAGTGTTTGCTCATTTTCATGGTGTAAACAGTCCTACCTTGACTGATGTCAATGTGACATTGCCAAATTCCTGAAATCTTACCAATAACCTTTTGCAAGTGGTGCAAGCAGGTTCCCCACCCTGCAGTCTAGATGGGTTGGTAGGGGCACTAGGTGAGCTTTACTTTCACGCATAAGAAATTATCTTAAGAACATGAGAGTTAACTATTCATAGTCGGAGAAAATTTTTGAAAGAAAGTAATGATTCTGAGAGTGGCCTGGATCAGAATATTGCCAGACTTTCCCTTAATGTATGTGCACCTCAATAACTAGGGCTCTCCTCCTGCAAGCCAGGCTGGCACTGTCGCCTCCATCATGTGGGAAGGGTATAGTAGGCAGATGTACATGTCCTAATTCTTAAAGTATATGGATAGATTATATTACCTGACAAAGGAGAATTAAGGCTGCAGATGGAATTTATGTTGTAAATCAGCTGGCTTTAAAGTAGAGAGGTTATCCTGGATTATCCAGCCGACTCAATGTAATGAGAAGGGTCCTTAAAAGTGGAAGAGAGAGGCAGAAAAGGGAGAACAGATAACTGGCAGCATGAGAAGGATTTAGCCTAATGATTCTGACTTTGAAGAAAGAGGGGAGGCCGGGCGCGGTGGCTCAAGCCTGTAATCCCAGCACTTTGGGAGGCCGAGACGGGCGGATCACGAGGTCAGGAGATCGAGACCATCCTTGTGAACACGGTGAAACCCGTCTCTACTAAAAAATACAAAAAATTAGCTGGGTGTGGTGGCGGCGCCTGTAGTCCCAGCTACTTGGGAGGCTGAGGCAGGAGAACGGCGGGAACCCGGGAGGCGGAGCTTGCAGTGAGCTGAGATCGCGCCACTGCACTCCAGCCCGGGCGACAGAGCGAGACTCCGACTCAAAAAAAAAAAAAAAGGAAGAGGGGTAACCCACAAGCAAAAAGTGTGGATGACGTCTAGAAGCTGGCAGAGAGCACAGAAACAGTGTCACTGGAGCCATCCCAAAGAAAATGAGCCTGGCTGACATCCTGATATTAGCCCAGTGAGACCCATGCTGGATTTCTAACAACAGAACTTTAATATAATACATTTGTATTTGTCTTGTTTCAAGCCTCCGTGTTTGAGATAATTTGTTATGACAGGAAACTAATACAAAATGGTATCACTATTGACCAATACCCAAAATCCTCTGTATTTGTTAAGTTCTTGTTTAACTTTGACTTTTTATCTAGTGGGCTCCACATCATTGGCTCTGCAGCCTTAACTATAATTCTGCCTCTGGTCCTTTGGTCTTAGTAATTGCATTTGATGTTGCTGGCATTTGAAATGTAGCTTTACCAAACAGATTATGCTTTGTCTACCTCCTTGCACAATTGCCCTTTTAGCAGATCCCCAGACAAGTCACCCTTCATTGTCATGAGGCAGAAGGGGATTTAGCTGGGCATAGCCTCAACACTGTTCCTCTCCTTTCCATTTCCATGGCCCTCACTGTATGCCATGTTCCCAGCACTTAAATCCTGGACAATTTCTTTTTCTTTTTCTTTCTTTCTTTTTTTTTTTTTGGAGACAGGGTCTCACTGTGTTGCCCAGGTTGCCCAGGCTGGACTGCAGTGGCTATTTATAGATGCGATCCCACAACTGATCAGCATGGGAGTTTTTACCTGCTCCATTTCTGACCTGGGCTGGTTCACCCCTCCTAGGCAACCTGGTGGTTCCCTGTTCCCAGGAGGTGACCATATTGATGCCGAACCTAGTGCAGACACCCAATCAGCGTAGCACACTACAACCCAGAACCCCTGGGCTCAAGCCATCCTCCCACCTCAGTCTCTGAGTAGCTAGGACTGTAGGCACAGATCACTGAGCCCAGCAATCCTGGACAATTTCAATGACCCTTCCTCCAACCCATTAAGAAGGTCAACACTCCTAAAGAGAAACAACAAGTGTCACTTGTGCCTCCTGACTTAAGTATGAATACTTTGGATTAGCATTTACAGCTTCCCATTATTTTGCCCCAGCTTCTTTTCCTGAAGGTATTTCTCCAAATTCTTCCACTGAAATTTATAATTCAATCTGAATGGTACCTACAGCTGTTTTGTATCTTCCTGCTTCTTAACTCATATCCACTCACTACCCACCATCCAGCAAATATTTACTGAGTGGTTGCTGTTTTCTAATAGCTGTTCTGGGCATGGTAAAAGGCACAAAAAAGGATAAGACCCTCCAAATGGGCAAGGTAATGGCTATGCTATTGCAGATCTCACAACCTAATTAAAGACAATGACATATGAACACAAAAGTTCAGTAAAATATGGCAACAGATGACAGCAACACAAGCCAGGTGCCCGAGAGCTCAGTAGAAGGAATGATGTGGCTGTCTTTTTTGTGATTCCCTCCTCAAGTTAGAAGCAGCTCTGAGTTAGAGGAAACAGCATTGATCTTGGGAGATAAAAAGCTGGATTTCAGCCAATTAATTTCTGCAATTAATTTATTGGCAAATTCAATAAATTGATAAGGTTCTATTCATGAAGCAAAAAAAAAAGGGGGGGATGGATAATACTCATAGAATTGTATTAAGATTGAGAATTAATAATGTTCTGTAATTGAAAAAGTACTATGTATATATGATTCCATGTTCACCTATGAAAAAGGTTAGAATGTGCCACCCCAAAATATGCCACTTTGGCATAAGGATTATTTTGAGCTTAAGGCAATTAAAAGCAGAAAACACAGAAAAAACTCTTTGCCCTCCCCCATTGGCTTAAAAGCAGGACATAAATTTCCCTTTATAAAGGTGTTCCCGGCCGGGCGCGGTGGCTCAAGCCTGTAATCCCAGCACTTTGGGAGGCCGAGACGGGCGGATCACGAGGTCAGGAGATAGAGACCATCCTGGCTAACATGATGAAACCCCGTCTCTACTAAAAAAATACAAAAAATTAGCCGGGCGAGGTGGCGGGCGCCTGTAGTCCCAGCTACTCGGGAGGCTGAGGCAGGAGAATGGCGTGAACCCGGGAGGCGGAGCTTGCAGTGAGCTGAGATCCGGCCACTGCACTCCAGCCTGGGCGACAGAGCCAGACTCCGTCTCAAAATAAATAAATAAATAAATAAATAAATAAATAAATAAAGGTGTTCCCCTTTCCTTTCCCAAAAAAGAAAGAGATCAACCGTTATCATTAGAGACAGAAAGTGTTAAAAGAAAAACTTCAGCTGAATTCAATTAAAAGGAGTTTAATTGAGCAATGAATGATTCACAAATTGTGCAGCCTCCAGAATCACTGCAGATTCAGAGAGACTCCAGAGGTGCCTTGTGGTCAGAACAAATTTATAGACAAAAAAGTAGAGGGACGCACAGGAATCAGAAATGAGGTACGGAAACAGCTGGATTGGTTACAGTTTGGCATATGCTTTATTTGAACACAGTTCGAACACTCAGCAGTGTATGAGTGGTTGAAATATGGCTGCTGGCACTGGCCAAGACTCAGCTATTGTTACAGGCACATACTCCTAAGTTAGGTTTTCAATCTTGTCTACCTATTAAGTTAGGTCGCATTTCATCCACAAGGACTCAAATATAGAAGTACAGAGTCTTTCTCAGGACATGTTTAGTTAGCTTTAACAAAAGTCAGCACCAAGATGAGTCTGTATGAACAAACCTTACTAAAGCAACCCTTACTTTCCATTAGTTTCCCTTGCATATTACCATCCCACAATTTACTGTCTCTTGAAGCTCAAACCTATATTTCTTTGTCTTGTCACTTTCTCATAATTTATTACCACATGAGTCCTTGGGTCAAACTGCTTCATTGATTCTTCCATTCTTTTCTATGAAGGCTTCTGTATACATAAAAATTAGAATGTTAACACAAAAATGTTTGCATGCCTTTTCTCCTGTTAATCTGTATTTTGTACATTTAATTCAAAGGCCCCAGTGAAAACATAAGAGAATAGAAGAAATATTTTTTCCTCCTCTACACTTATTTAACTAAAATATATGATTGATGACCCAGATTATATACTATTTATTCTTTCCTTCCTATACATGTTTATAGTGCTATTTTTTGGTGCTCATCATAAAGGAACTGTTTTTCCACCTAAAAATAATGTGTGGTGAAATATAATCAACCTATGAAAAAAATGCATAAAACACAAATATACAACCTAATAAACTACTGTAATAGGAACAACCTTGAACCCTTTCTAGAGTCAAAAACATAACAAGAACCGTAGGAAAACCCTATGTACACTTTATATAAGCAATTTTCACATGCTGTTTTATCTGCCTTATAAAATTGCAAGGATTTTGAAGAAAGGCATATTAGCCAAGATTCTTATGTTGGAAATGATAAAACCCAAATTAACCAAACTTAAACAGAAAATGAGAAATTTATTGCACACAAAATTAAATGCTGGGAAGTATGCAGTGGAGCTGGACTTAGGATAACCTAGGATGCAAGCACTATTACTTCCTCCTTGTCACTTCCTCTTTTCTCCTTGCTTTCCATCCTTCATGCTGCTCTCTGCATGATAGCCTCACTGTCACAAAATGGTTCCCCTGGAGACTCATACCCTGTAGTTCTCAGATCAGAAAAGAGATTTTCTTTACTCAGCTTGAGTTTAGAAGTAAAACATCCTGGGAAAGGTCTATTGTCTGTCTGACCTGACGTCCATTCCCCAATGTTATCAGAAGGAGGATGAGGTCAGAGAGAGATGCTGGCAACAGAAAACAACAGCTATGACCGAGGCACTATTTCTTGTTCAATGCCCTAAATGATCATTACATTCTTCACAGAGGAGGCAATCCTATCTTTAATATTGCGAGGAACTTCAGCAAAATTAAGCAGGAACTTCAACTGGGCCTCCTCTGGTATTCAGGCATGTTTGGGTTTGTCAGGAAGACTGCAGTGTGTAACTACATGTGTCAGGGATCAATTCCTGTGATGGGCTTAAGAGACTTCAGGGAAAAGAACATCATCCTAAGTGAAGTCAGAGACGAGGAGTATCTTTGGTGTAAGAACATCAAAGGACTGTTGACTTTTGAGGACAGAACATGTTTGCTACTCAAACTGTCCCCTAAGCTACCTTTCTGAGACTGAGGTCTGTGCCTTAAAAAGAGTTTCTAACAGTTTGGGATCAGATAATTCGTTGTTGCAGGGGCTGTCCCACTCATTATAGGGAGTTTAGCAGCATCCCTGGATTTACCCACTAGATGCCAGTAGCATGCTTTTCTAGGCATGCAAAACAGTAATGAAGCCAGACATTATGTCCCCTGAGGGACAAAAATCACCTTTTCTTGAGAACCACTGGAACCACTGGCCTAGAAGGAAGAAACTATAAAAAGGAGGAAAAGGAGTAAATAAAAACGGAAAGAGCTGCTGTCCAAGGCAGCCAGGTAGTCTCACTCACAGTATCTACAAAGGGCCATTTCTTGTGCTAGCAAGGATGAGCAGGGTGAGTTAACAGAGCTCATAGGTAAAATACCTTTGAGAGAACTTGAAATAAAATTTGGGGAAGCCAGGGATGCTAGTTTCTGTTAATCAGACAGACTAAAGCTGTAGAAATATTTTTGTGTTATTTTTGACAGTTCTTATGACCTATTTTTACCTTCAGGCTGATATGGCTTGGGAAACATTAAATTTGAACGAATGGATGATTTTAATGAATGAGGTTAACAGTTTTTTTTTCTTAATGGCATACTTAAATTCACACGTTACTACTGTGGGGTTAGAATTTTAGAAGTGTCGGGTACATTAATCTACATTATACTACTGTAAAATAGTGATGAACTTTCTGTGAAAACTGATCCCACACAGAGTTCTAAGATTAGAAACTAAAAATTTGATGTATCACCAAGTGTTCAATTTAAATTCCATGATAAGTGGCCTAAACATGAGAGAAATGTTCAAAATAGGCTACTGTGAGACATCTTCACATTCAATGGGTTACTCATCACTTTTTAAAAGAGAATTTATATCTTTAAAACTTGCATTAATTTGTTTTAAAATACCCATTCTGATTCCACTTGAAATGTGTTTTGAAGCAGGAGAGGATATAATAAAAGAAAATATTAAAAGGAAGTAATAAAATTCCTCAATTAAGTCTACTTTGAAAAAATGGAGAAAATGAAGAGCCATCACTCCACCTGTGCAGTGTAGCATCGCTTTCCCCTGCGGAGGTAAGAGAACTTCACTCTTCCTGTCCTCCCCATCTCTCTTCTCCCTGTCTCAGCACAGTAAGAGGTTCATGACCTAGACTTGACCAATTAGATTCTCCTGGGAATTTGAATCTTGGATGGAGTGGAGTTATTTGGATTCCTGGTTTTACTAAAGGCTTGGATATTCAGGTTTTCCCTCCCAGTCCCTCAATTCTATGAGCCACTAGTATCCTTCCAATTAAGTATCTTCTTCACTTTATTTCCAGTAAAGTAATCAGGTTATCAAGAATCAATTTCAGTTGCTTAAAACAGAAGCAAAGAACTGTAACTGATACAGGAAACGCTGATTAAAAAGTATTGTGACTCATTTGTCACTATGATTAAAGAGAATGGGAAAGGGTCAGGAAAGAATATGGAATTAGAACTGAAAGGTAGATTTCTTGAGTCTATGCAGACCAAACGCTCAAAGTATGGGATCTATTCATATGTGTTTCATTTGTTTGTTTTTTAATCTTCTACTTCTACCAGGTTTATATATAGGTGTAGTTACGTAGTTGCCAATGTTGCTTGATTAATTTTAGGATTTCCACAGTATTTAAGCAATTTTTTTTCTGACTGTGATGCTTACTATTTTCCAGTAATGCAATTAAAAGTGTTTTAATAGCCACTTTTATAAATTGATTCTAAAAAGTAATGCTTTAAATTTACTAATGCATTTTAATATAAATATTACTCATGCTCATCATAAAAATAATAAACAGTACAGAAAGGTAGAAAATGAAAAATAAAAGAGCCACATCATCCCCTTTTTCAGAGAAAATCAAATTTCTTACTTAAGATATTTCTAGGTATAACTGACACGTCTTTGGTTCCTGGTGTTTCCTCATACTTGGGCTCTTGCCCATTCAACCAAGTAGGCATTTTACAAAACTTGCCTCAGTGGAGGGATAACATTAGAGACTACAGGTTAAGAAAACCAATCAGCCAACCAAATTTGCTTCTTGATTTAATGAGTTTCAAAAGACCAGTCCTCAGAAGAAAGGCAGAGTTTATTTACACAGGAACAGAAACAGTTTCGGGGAAAAAAAAAAACACGGTGAGGAAGAGTGAATCTTGCTAATTGGGAGGACTGGATAGGGTTCCCTGGGCTGGGATGATGGGAAGATCATGACTACTCAGTAAGGGAGCATGGTCTTTCGGGTCAGGGAAAGGGGCCTGGTTAAGGAAAATCCTTGGAGAGTAGAGTCGGCATCACAGACACCATCCTCTAACACTATGAGCACTGCTGGTCACCTCCAGCACCTGCTGACACCCAGTCTTCACTCAACTAAGACCAATACAACTGTTAGTTTTCCTTTCCATGGTATCCCACCTTCCAAAATCCAGGAGGAGCGAATATGTGCCCTAAGAGGGGCCTATCCTGACCTTTTGGATGGCCTAGGTCATGTGTGAGTTCCCCAGGTTAGAGAGTGACACAGAACATCGATGGTACTGAGGTCACATGGAAGGTCCAGCACCTTGATGTCTATGGCACTGAACAGAGCCAGCTTCAGATTCACGCCTCTCCTCCTGAGCCAGTAAAATGTAAAAACACACAGTTAAACACACATCTCCCTTCTTCTCTTCCTCTACTTTTACACAAACTACATCACACTATACCTATTGATCTTCCACTTGCATTTTTCACTTAGTGATATAGCTTTGATATCAGCCTGCAAAGATCTACTCTGTTTTTTTAATGGCTACTTGGTATCTTCATAATTTGACTGGTCCCCAAATGATGGACCTTTAGTTCTCTCTGTCCCTCTCTCTCTCTCTCTTCCCCCTTCTCCCTTCCCTTTTCTCTCTCAAATATTACCAAGCTATCATGAGTATCCTTTCACATAAGTCTTTGAACTTTTGTGTGAGGTAACCCTAGGATGAATTCTTAGAATTGGAATTGCTGGACCAAAAAATATGAGCTTTTAAGAAAAAAAATAATGAATATAAATATTGACAAGTTGTTTTCCAAAATGTTTGTATTGACTTAAATTCTCATAAGCTCTTCTTTACCCATATTCTCTGAAGCACTAGGTATTATAATCTTTTTACACCTTTGCCAATCTGATACATGAAAATTACAATTTATTTTTAAATCTGCCTTCTCTTAGTGATGACTAAGAATCCTCTTTACATTTTGTTGAACCTATTTAATTGTGCAATTACAATATTCTTTCTTACAGGTAGGGGCTATTTTCTATTCAGCACTGTACATTTTTACAAAGCTCCCATTATGTGTCTAGTTGATTATGTTGAATTAGACTGAAAACAACAACAGCATTTGATATCAAAGAATGTGGCACAGAAAATGTAAACATGAAATATTTTAACAGTAAAAAATTTCCTGTGGCACTACTTTTGAGTTACACTGGCACTGGCTCCTAATGAATAGGATGAATTAGCTATAAAATGTACCCGTAGGTAACTGAGTAAAGTGTTAGCTAGAGTTGTTTTGTGTTATCCACTTGAAAACTAGAGAATACCAGCCAAAAATCAATTTTGGTTTTGGGATAACTAATACTGATCTGTTCTCTCGAGTAGTACTGTAATTAGAAATATGGTTCAGTGATTCCTTAATGTCACCACTGGTTTGTGACAGAAAACCACGACACTGGCATTAAGAATGACAATTTCCTCCTTATTTGCTTTGGGAGGAGGCAGCTATCAGGAATTTAACAAAAAACTATGACATAGCTCTCTTTCAGGATGCAGTTTTAGCTAGAAATCTGCTCTGTCTAGAGACAGTTTCAAATCTGATTCTCCCAGAGCTGTTAGAATACAGACTTTATAAAAACTCACAGCACTAGATTTATGCTACCCTCCTATATCTTGGCTCATGGACAAGCTGATGATAGATGAAAACAATGCAAAAACTTGTATTCCAAGATGCTTTCCAAAGTATATTAAGAGGCAAGCTGAAAAAAAAGAAAAAAGTGTTACATACTCAACCAAACTCTAGGATACTTGTTTAAGAAAGTGAAAGAGGTTTCTTTCATGTAAGGCTTCAGTCTTCAATATACCAATGTGACAGGAACCTAGTTTTCAGTGTATCCCCAAATCATCTGACCTGGCACCCTATTTCCTATAGTGAATATATGCTATTTTCCGGCCACCCAGTGTCCACTCTTCTTTTTAAATCTAGTGGGGCTATAAGCAGGGGTCCCACACTACCACAACTGAGGGACAGGCCAATGCTCCAGGCTAGGACAACTGGAAGCTGCAGACTACAACTGGGAGTACAAAGAGCAATCAATTGGGGCTCACCCATTTCAGCAATGGAAGACACCATCTTACAACATTCCTGTCCTGACATTATCCTGTTGTCACTGCTTCTGTGCCCTTTGGAATTCTCCTGCTGGCTTTCTATGCCGGGTATCCAGCTAGGCTTCCCATCAGTTCTTAGAGCTCCTGATATCCTTCTATTAAGTTCCTTCTTGCCTAAATTGGGCAGAGGGTTTTCAGTTGCAACCAAAGACTCACACTTTTTTTTTTTTTTTTTTAAATCTTCAGCTCATCTCTCATAACATCACTAGATTGAAACAGGAACAATGTATATTTATTGACAAAAGACCTATGCGGATTACACCACCTAACACATTCTAGGAGCTCAAAAAATTGCTGAACAAATAACAAGTATTCCAAAAAACAGGTTTTGGGAAGTATTATTTTAAGTTGTTTTCTTAATAAGGAGAAAGACTATATATGATGGTACCTAAGAGAGAAATGGTGCCTAATACCTAGTTGCTCCTCTAGGAGTGGAGTAAACTGCAAAATATTTCTGTTGAATTTTGGTGGCTATTGAATAAATTAGTGTCTCTTATTTTAGAGAAATAAAAGACTTAAGACAAAACATAAACTTTAAATCAATACTAAGGAACCATTTAGGAAAAGCTTGCCCTCTCTGAACTAGACATTTTACTAGGCATTTGACATTCAAACCTCAACTCCATGTGTCAATGAACAATATTTAGTGAGCTGATACTATGTGGCAGACATTGTGCTAGGGCCAGGAGACACCATGACACACCCAGCTTGGGCAGTAAAATACTCTTCCACAGTCACACAGATGGTGAGTTGGTGGTGTAAATATTCTTTTCCTGTGTAAGTGCAATTATAGTCTTTGCTCTATTTAATTATACTAAATAAATAGCTTCTATTTATTCTAAACAAACGGATAACCCATTCAATATAGATGGGCTTAAAATTTTAAGTATTCTCACTTTAGTGACAAACACCTTGGGAATCTTAAAGGAGTGTTTTATTTATTGATACCTGTCACCGTCAATAATTTTGGTTCAAAGACGCTTTCATATTTGATTTTCTGATAGAAGATAACAATCAAAACTTTCAAGTTGCTTATGAAAAATTCTTAGGATGACACTGCACCTAATGTTTGTAGTCAGTTGTTTGTCATTCTTTCCTCTGTATCTATGCTGTGTCCAGCACTGCTAGAGAAGTAGGTACCCAACATCCTAAGGTCCAAATATCAGAACCATGAAAATGAAGCACTAGAAGCCAGACAGATAACCCCCAGAGGGAGCAAACGAAAAAAAAACCCCAAATCTTGTGGATCTAGAAGTAGAAAATAATCGCTGAACCACTGATTTGAGACCCATGAGAATATTAAGGACACCTCAAAATAGATCAGGGCACTGTTCCTAGCCCAATTCTGTGGCAGAACATAAACCTGCAAGAAATAGGATTAACATACTATCTCTGCAGTAAGTTAAATCCTGAACTTCTACAAAATAGTTTACTCCAATTTAGTTACATTCTTCCTCCTTCCGGTGTCTTACCTCCACGTTGGACTGAGGTTTTCAATTCAATGGTGAAATATTTACCTATTAAAATTACCCATTTTGCTTCAGTGTGAGTTTCTCAGCATGTTTTACACAGGAGTGACCTGAATGACTCGCAAGTGGCACGAGTGTGCCAGGCCCTGGAATTGAATGGTATGGTTCCGTGGTTGTTGTCTGGTTGCGGTTTTATTGCTGAATTAGCAGTAACCACAGTAATCATACCCTTTCTCATTTCTTAGGCTTGGGGATTTCGTCCACCTTAGGGGGTTGGTCCCCCTGTCATTTCTCAAAGTTACTGTGAATTTGTTCTGGTCAGTACCATAGAGTGTATTATCCTAAGGAGGGCCACTGTAGGGCCATAGGACTAGAGGCAACTTGAACTTCACAAGTTAGCAGAGGAAGGACTCCCTGGCACACCGACTTAGGGCCACGGCGTCTGTTTGCTCAGGTTGCCCGCCAGCCCTGGGAAGAGAGTCTGGGGGCAAGCAGGCTGGGTTCCCGGGTCTCAGTCGCCTCAGTGGTGGCTACAGACTGCGCATGTGACCCATGGGCCGGCGGCGCAGGGGCCGGAGAGCGAGGAGTAAGGCGGCGTGGAGGAAGGGACTTCCGGGACCAGCGAGAGCGCGCTGGCTGCTCGCCGACGGCGGGGGCGGGGGGCGGCGGGGGAGCGAGCTCGCTGGCGGCTGGCGGCGGCGTTGCGCGCGGGGCAGGGAAGGGATATGCGCGGGATCGCAGGGAAGGGGGAGGGGAAGCGAGCGCGCGGGCTCGCTGAAGGCGTGGGGGGGAGGGGGCGGAGCCCTGTGGCGTCTGAACCCGCCCCGGGGGTGCCAAGGTGCGTCTCCAGTCTGACGCGACCGCCTGGGGCGGAGCTAGCGGGACGTGCCACCTGCAGTGCTGGCTAGGGCTTTTTATTTACTAGGGAGCAGTTTCCCCGCGCGACAGTCCGGGAGCGCGCAGGCACTCGCGCGCACACACATGCACGCAGGCACACACACACACACTTTTGCACACACAAACACTGTAGGACGCTCGTCTTCACTATTGCATCCCCGAACCAGCAGAGCGACGCTACTGCGGGTTCTCTTAACCTCAGCATCGTGGGGCGAAGCAGAGCCATTGTGCATCAAGGAGAGGCCGGTGCCTGCGCTGCCGTCTCGGGTACCTAACCCAGCAGACCGCTCACCCCATCGGGTAAGCCAGTCTCTCTCCTTGTAACCTGTTCTGCAGACCCGAGGAAGAGGGTGGGAGGCTGCTGGTGCGCCAGTGGGGGCAGACCCTGAGTTGACATTTCAGGGGCTTGCAGCCCATGCAGCCTCTGTAGCCTCTGCCCCTGTCGTCTAACGGGAGCAGCCACTACTCAGGTTACTTATGCTGTCAGCCCTGGAGTCGCTCCCCACTTCTTCCCTTCCCCCGCCCCGCCCCCCCCCCCCCCCCCCCCCCAGCCCAATATGTACTGTGCTCCTTGGTTGCCAAGGAGACTTGCTTAAACATCAGCCCTGGGACATCTATTGAAAGAACTGGTTTCTTAAATGATGCTGTTATTTATTTTGATATTTAAAATAAAATATATACTGAGGACCTTGTGGTAATTTGGCATTCGTTAATTTGTATTCAGGTGGAGGTTTCATTCAACTTCAAGAAAAGCCGTAATTGCACTTATGGTATGCCTTAAAAAGGATTCGTCAGATAAATTTTTCAACGGATTGTGTCTTGAATCATAATTTACTCCCATTTTGGTGATCTTATAAAGAAAGCTGACTCTGGTTTAGATCCCTTCTTCCCCTCTATTTCCAGTTTTATTTTGCAATTCACTTAGTCGTGATTATTTTAAGTTAAAAGCAGATGATTTAATTGTGGTTCCCCACACAAGGTTGAGCTTCTGTTGTAAATTGAGCAGAACAGGAATACATGTTTGTGAATTTGTAATGTAAGAAGGTAGCATTCATGACATACATCTTTGCTAGCATTTTTATATCCCCTGCATCAGTACTGAAGCGCAGTTTTCTGCACCTCTGCTCATTTCTGAGAAGATTCTGTTTTCTTTAAAATCTCTTATTGATTTTTTTTGAGAGATGTCTTATCTCTGTACACGTACAGAGATAGATATAAAATGTGTGCCATGGCTTACTAGAGCTTATATGAAAGTGCAGTTGTTTTTGTTTTTTGTTTTTTTCTGATGGGACTGAGTCCTCTACTAGAACACTGATAGGCCCATGGAAGAGATCAGTGCTTCTCTTTCACAGAAGCCCCTAATACCTGGGCTACCAGTTTTGTTTTGTTTTGAGGCCTCAGGTGTCTATTGGGTGAACTTGTAACACAGTGCTTGAAGGCATCAGCAATCCAGTAATTACATTTTGCACGAATTTCATGCCTCCCTCACAAACAAATGGCCTAGTGAAGATCCACTGGTATTCACTGGTATTTTGTTTTCCTTTGGTATTTGTTCATCTTTTCTACTTCTTGTTAAATGACACAGGGAAATAAGTCAAATTCTTCTAATTTAGATTTTAAACTCTGTCATAGAAAGTGTAATAAATAATGTGAGGAGCAAGTAAGCCAAACAATGACTGAGGTAGATAGAGGGGATTTATGCAACTCATAGAGCTTTGGGAGATGAATGATGACGACAAACATTTTACATTACAGTGTAAAAAGCACTTCTCATATACTTCTTTTTTAATCCTCACAACAACCCTTTGAGGCCAAT
Organism: Trachypithecus francoisi; assembly: GCF_009764315.1. Classification (NCBI taxonomy): domain Eukaryota; kingdom Metazoa; phylum Chordata; class Mammalia; order Primates; family Cercopithecidae; genus Trachypithecus; species Trachypithecus francoisi. Next base: position 40,493,896 of record NW_022681460.1, read on the forward strand.
AAATTACCTTCCATTTAAAGCTGAGGAACCCAAGACTCAAACCTTGCTGAAGGTCACAGCTAGTGAATGGGGAAGCCCTTTCTAGATCCAGTCTCCTTGCCCTTAAAAAAAGTTGTACGTGTGTTTCAGATGTGTGTAGGGATCTGGCAAGTGATATAAAGGAGTGGGGCAGGCTTAGAGAAGACATGTGGGAGAGAGGGTAGGGAGTGGAGCGTGAACTGTGGCCTCTGGAACTTGCAAACCACTGTAAAGGAGGCAGCTCCCACTCCACTGTAGCTGATTGTTATTGTCCAGGCTCTAAAACATGACAGTTTTTTAAGGAAAACGGAAGCTTCTAGATTTTTTATATGAGGTATCCTTAATTTTAAAAACTGTAAGGACCACATTAAAAAATGTATCTGGGTCATATCTGGCCTGTGGCCTGCTAGTTAGCAACCCATAACTACTGAAGCCTCACTCAATTTTAAGTTATTATTCTCTAACAAAACACTGATGTGAACAAATGCATCATCACTGTGAGTGATCAGTTTTTTATTTCAATATTAAAGTCTAATAAATGCTCTACCTTTGTTCTTCAATAAACTGGTTCAAAAATTTTTTGAGGTTTCCTAGATCTCTCTCTTATATCTCAGAAAATAAAAGAGCATGAAGTGCTCCAAAATAGGAATTTTTGAATCTGGTGAAACAAAAGCATTTATAGTTTAGAACTTATGTTCCTGGCTTAATGTTTTTTTTTTCTTGCCGTAAGGCCAAGAAGTGGAGGAAAACTCAGTTGAGTGCTTGTTATAGGAAGACGTAGGATTGGTCAGCAAATGGAGCATCCTGAGCCTTTAATGAAAACGTCTGATTAAAGTGTTATGTAATTAGTTAAAACCCACCACTGAATACTGCAAGATGCCAAAGGAGCAAAAACATAAGTGGGAACTCAGAGACATTAAATTCCAGCACCCTGGTATATAAAATGTTTACTCCTTAAGTAACTATCTTGTAGTGAGGTAAATACATTTTGAGAAGCTGCCATTTTCTCCCGTTTCTGCTAGAGCCACAGAGATGCTAGTGGACTTCACTGAAGTAAGTAGTCAGAGAGGAGTGTCATTATTTACATTGCCTCTTTGGTGGATCCAGAGAGGTGTAGTTAAAAGGAAAAGCCAAAAGATTTGAACAGTGACTTCTAAAATCCCCCTCTGGAAAGATGCCTTAACAGTAAGTAAAGCCATTTCAGTTTTCCTTTCGTGGAAATATGTTGCACCCCTAGTAAGGAGCTATGCAGGTGTGTGTTAGTAATGTTCTAACAAAGTCCTGGCTGAGTGCTGTTGAGATACCGTCTCTGCCCTCAAGGATTCAGAGCAAACACACTGCTCCTGGCAGCGTCCACTTTTCGAGCTCTTGTGTGATTGGCTTCACAGTGACTCTATAAACTGGGCATCTTATTTCCATTTTACAGATGGAGAATCTAATACTGCGAAGTCCAATTGGACCAATGAAAGAAATCTTGCAACCTCAGCTGCTCTTCTCTCTTCACATTCCTTCTTCTCAACTGTTATCTAATGCAGCTTATAGACATGTACATAATTGTGATTTTGAGGGAGTTATGTGTTAAATGTTACAATGGAAATATAAGATTACGTAGAAGCTCAGACACAGGGAAAAATTTTTAAGTGTTCTGATTGTGGAGATCAGGTCAGTCCCTATGTAGCAGGGGGATTAGTGCTGGAACTTGGCGGCTGGGTGTGATTATATTAAATGAAAATCTTTATAGCTGTTGAAAGATGGGAGTCTCCATCAGACAGTCTGTTGGAAATGTGGGTTAAGAGGATGATGCTAGTGATACCTGATATTGATGAGCTTATTGTAGCTGAGCGGGTGAAAGCTTTGGAAGAACTATGGTCTCCAAGATGGAGTGCAGCAGAAGATGCAACTGCGGATGGATGGGAGGGGATGGAGGAAGATAAATTTAGGAAGGAGACTAGGAGAGGAGTTGTAGCCATAGAGGAGAATCTGGAGAATGTAGTACTGATTCTTCTAAAAGACTGAACATAAAGGCAAGGGACAAACCAATATTATATTCTCTGTACAGAGACTGGCACATGATAAATACCCATAAACCATGATGATGTGTCTATGTATTTAATGTTTGGTGGCTTGTACATAATTTCTTCTCATGATAACACTTTCCTATAGAAAAAGCATACACATATTTTATATGAATTCATTTGGAGTGGATAAATATATGGATTTTCAATAATGGGAAAAGATTCTGGCAAATTAGATGATAAAAGATGTAATTTTTTTTTTCTAGTAGAGTCATAGACTTGGAGGCTAAGGAAGCTCTTACAGATACGGATTTTAAGGTTGCATATACTTTTGATGAAGTCTTGTATGTTTGGGACAAGTAAAGGAAAAGTGTGGGCTGTATGTTAACCATTTGAAAAGCTATACTCAAATCCAGACAGAAGGCTTTGGTGACAGGTAAATGTACTATAATCTTGATCTTTGTTGGGTCAATGTTTTTATTACATCAGTATAGATATGAAAGAAATGTGACAAACAAGTGGGAGTGAGACTTGCATTTAAGTACTAGATCTTTGGTGACTGGATGGGAGATCTACCTGTTAGAATGTTCAGCACAAGGTAACAGGATGAAATAAAATAGAAGGTGTCATAGCTAGAGTCTAGCACTGGGGATATTTGTCATGATAGAAATTTACTTTAAAGTTGGAGGGATTTTAATTCCTATCAAGTACAATATAAGCCAATATGATGATTTGCTCTTCACAGATACATTTGGCAAGTAATGGAAAATATTATGAAAAAATGATACTGTAAGGAGCCCATCTTTCTTAATAAGCAAGGGACTTTTTGGTGACAGCAGAGATAGATGTGGCTATGTCTCTGTGTCAGGCAGTGTCTTCCCTTCTCTGCTTATATGACTGCTTATTATTTCAGAATTGTTTTCCAATTTGCAGAGTAGAACTTAAGACTTTATCCTAGAACATTTTACTTTCTCTCTTGTTGGGAATTAGTAAATGGAATTCATTTTGTTCACCTTTTTCCTGGCATTTCTAATCAGAACCTTCATTCCCAGGCCCTTCTTGTCAAGATCTTTACCTAAGAGGAGCTGAGCAATGTGAAGTGCTCAACTTTCTTCATATTTCTTTTGTTCTTTCCCTATTTCATATGCACATTGCAATGCATTAATGTATTTAATTTAACTTGATTTTGACATATGGCACTATAAGTTTTGGTGAGATTTTTAAACGAACTATGTAGGAAAAAAAAAGTTTTGCAGACTTAACTTGGAGTCAGATTAGTTCCACATATGGCAAAAAGCATTGAAAGCTATAAATTTGTCTAAAATAGCTTCTTCCCTTGCAAGGTTGAAGTCACCAACCTGATAAGATAATTTTTAAGTGAAGAAGAAATGTCTTTGGCAGTTTTCATGGACTCTTGACAACATTTTCCTACATGTTTATTTGAGGCATAATGTATTCTGCTTTCCATGCCAGATGAGCCAGTTCCAGTTACTTAGAAGCAGGGCTACCCCCTCCCTTCCTCACCCAGATGATACAACCAGTTTGTTATACAAGATATTGATGGAAAAAGAAGTCCCATCCTAGCTGATTGCTTCAGTGAGAACATATTTGATGCTAATGGCACAGACAATAGAGCAGTGGAGGAGGCATTTTGCAATTTTTTATGACACAAGTTCTGATACCTCATTTAAAATCATTACTTAGAAACCTAATTATTTATGATTTTTAGTTCTACAATTGAAAGTGCAAGGTAGCATGGCACAACCAGAAGAACCTGAGCCTTGGAGCCTGGATTTGAATACTGAATCTGATACTTCTTGGTTCTGTGACTCACAGTTCAGTTACATATCCCCTCTAGCTCTCATTTTCCTCATCTGTAAAATGGGAATTCTGTTACCTAGATTATGGAGTTGTTTTAAGATTAAATAAGATATGCATAGAAACATCTAGTACAATGTTGGTGTATAATAAAATCTCAGTACTTATTAATTCCTTCCCTTTGCCTCTCCTTTCCCCACTCCTTTGCCTTCCTCAAAATGATGGTGGAATTCATTTAAATTTCCTGAGCCATGTAAAATGTCTTAATCTGGTGTGCAGACCTTGGAGTGGAGCTACCCTAGTTATGCTATGGAGCTTTTAGTGATGCAGTATGCTGCTTACGTGGGCTCTCCCAGGGAGAGGGATGCATAGCTTGGACTCAGTGATGTCTTTTCTCTCTGACAAGCCACTCTTCCCTCTTTTATGCAGCGCCTGGAGCATCAGCCTGGTCAAAAGGAAAAGGAGGAAGGGTCAGTCAGTTTCCTCCTACCCACGCAGCTCTCTGGGGTCTATCATAGGATCTCTTCAGGGGTCCACATCTGCAAAAAGCACAGAGCTGCCCCTTGTGTTCTCTGTAGAATTAATAGTGGCAGCATCAAGTACCTGGCAGGTACAGACCTATTAGCCTTTCTGTAAGGTCAATTTCTAGAGCCCACATCTTTCTTGACAACTAGAAGTTTCCCTTCATGCTGAATTATGTAAATTTTATGGAAAGGTCAAAAGCTCACCAGGATTAAAAAAAGAGAAAACACTCCTCAAATTTCAAGTCAGGTACGATTAAAATCTTCCCAAACAGAATACTTTCTAGTTAAATCTATATTTTTTTCTTTTTCTCTGCACCACGACCTCACCCATTCCCCGTTCCCACCAGCAACTCCTTCTTCTGTGTTGAAATATCATGTGGGTTTCAGATGACCCAGGAGTGCACATGAGATTAGTATGACTTGACTCTTTTCAAAGTCACCCCCAGCTCATGGGCTTAGGGAGAACCTAGACAGCAGAAGGAACTGCTAGCAGCCTACCACACTTGTAGGAAGTTAGCCTGAGCAGTATATTGTAGGATCCCATAGACCAAACTAAGCTCTGTTTTCATCATACAATGGATTATAAAGCACGTCCTTAAATAAAATACTTTTTCTTGTGCTAAATGTGCTCTGCTTATACCTGGTATGCATGTATGCATATATTTATATATTTCAGTGTTTGTAAAGTTATAGTGCAATTTCATAATTCAGATGCATTTTTACTAGTTGGTAACATTACTTGAGATGCCTCAAATAAGAAAGACAAGTTTTGTGACTGTTAAAGACAGAAAATCCTATACTCATTTCTTTATGGCTCCAGAAAAGAATATGGTAAAAAATGTTTTGTAATGGAGATTGATTATAGTGAGGTGTAGATTCTCAGCTGAAAAATATGGTAGCCGAGATGACATCAGTGCCAGGTCTTGTGTCTGCATCACATTCGCAGACCAGCACAGTTGCAAAATCATTACAGAAAAAAGCCTACTCTAAATGTGAACATACTGGTTTATTCTAAAATACTCCCCAAGTAATAGTTGTGGTTATTATTTTGGAAATTTAGGTTAATAATTGATATAGATATCTGAGTGGAGGAGATTTATTTTGATAGAGTCTCTCATTCACTTGCTTCGTCATCTACTCTGCTTGACATTTTCTGAAAGGAGACTTTCTTTTTAAACAAAATGCTGTTTTTGTAATAGGCAGTGGTGTAGATGTAATCAGATGCCCCTTTGGCTGCGTAAAGCTTCATTAGTCTTTCCTAGCCTGATGTCCTTGAGCTGATAGAACTGACTGGGTTTTTTTTTTTTTTTGAGACTTCAAAGCCTAAAGAAATATGAAATCAATGTTTTGTTTTTTCTTCCACGAAAACATTGATTACCTACAATCTGATTTAATTTTGCCGTAGTTTATCTTCTTTAGCTTTGGGCCAAAGCCATTTATCATTTCTTGGAGGTATTCCAGATCACCTACAGATGGGGCCTCCTAATAGAGCAAAAGTCATTTTAGAAACTCATGCACAGCCCTTAGGCCTTTCTATACAGCATTTAACTTGACTTTTTTTCTGAAATCCCTAAGATTTGTGAATCTTAGTGTCATCTATAGGGTTTTCTGATGTTTCCCTTCTCTCACCTTGTACTGTTTCACAAAGTTGTCATTTTTTTTCCTTTTTTTTGAGACAGATTCTCGCTCTGTCACTCAGGCTGGAGTGCAGTGGTATCGTCACAGCTCATTGCAGCCTTAATCTTCTGGGCTCAAGCGATCCTACCACTTCAGTCTCCCTTGTAGTTGGGATTATAGGTGTGTATCACCACACCCAGCTCATTTAAAAAAATTTTTTTTGTAGAGATGGGTGTCTCACTATGTTTCCCTGGCTGGTCTCAAACTCCTGGGCTCAAGCAATTCTTCTACCTTGGCCTTCCAAAGTGCTGGAATTATAGATCTGAGCCACTGTACCTTACCAAGTTGCCAATTTTTGATTTCTGTGTTTCATGCTGTTTTTATCAATGTTACCCATCAGAAGCCTGCAATTAATTATTGTCATTACATTTTGTTAATTGCTTTAACATCGAATATTAATATATTCTGTATATGTAACTGCCAAGGGGTTTGCAGATGTGAGTGGAATTCTTTGGGCAGCACATTATTTTCCTAGTGGCTAAGGGTTTAGTGGTTAAGGATTTCACTAGCATGGAATTAGGACAGGAGGAATTAGTTACATGGTTTATCTGTGCAGGAGCTTCACCTCTACATAAAGCCTTTGAAAATAATGACATATTTTACTCCTGGACCTAATGAGGGATGAAATTCTCATACCCCTCAAAACATGTGCCTTGATTACTGAATTTTTCCTTTTGGGCATTGTATTCTTGGAATTCTGCTTCCACTACTTTGACCTCTTTCAGGAAATTTATATCGTGTGATTGCTTCAGAATTCTGTTGCCATCCATTCTTTGTTCATGTGAAAACTTAGAGTGCCTCAGTCAGCAGCTATTGGTGTATGACTCCTTTGTTGGATGCAAGAACAAGGCAAGTTTGGAAAGAGGACTTCTTGCCTCTCAGCATTAAGTGAGCCTTTCACGTCAGTGGCCAACTGTTGACCAAGATGTTTAAGAAACACAGGTTATCATTGCTCTCAAGAACTTCCTTAGTTCTTAGATGTAATGCATCTCCCCTTTGTATCTGGAGCTCCACGGTTGAGCTCAGGAATGGAAGCATATTGACAGTTTCAGGAGAGTCTTTCTATGTGGTGGCGTAGTACCCACCATCATCTCAGCTGGGACAGAGGGTCATCTCCCAGGAACCAGCCACATGTCCCTCTTTGGCCAGTTTTGAGGCCTCCTAAGAACAGTGACAGGGTTAATAAGGCCTTTTCTTTAGGCAACACTCACTTATGGTGGCTCAAGTCACACATCAGTACTGAAAATGTCTCACTGTTACTGTTTCTGTGGATTACAGTTAGGCTAGGGGTCGACACAGTAAGTGGATAGGGAGAGCAAAGGCAGGCGGAATCAGTTTCCTTGAGTTTTCACTCTGTAGGGAGTTACCTTGACTTCAGAACTCTGTGCCTAAGTCTCCTTCTGTATAAATTGGGATAACACAAAGAATCTCACTTTTCTCACATTGTCATCCATGAGATAAAATTAGATACGTTAAGTACTTTATTTGTATTAAGAGTGCTCTGGTATTGGTTTTGGTTGGGCATTGTAGGACTTTGCATTAGAAAATCATATATTTACCACTGTCCTGCAAATATGTGCACTCTAGAGGTTTGCAATCAGGCTGGTCCTCAGAATGACCTGAGATTGTTTCAAAAATATAGATTACTGGATCTTCTATACTTACTGTGTGAGAATCTGCATTAGTACTGAGACATTTGTGTATTAAGAAACTCCCGTTGACTAATTATGGTGACAGGTCTGCTTTGGGAGATGTGGTCTAGAGTTCAGTGAGCTGCTCACACTCTGCTTCTTATTCCCACCTTCCAAGGACCAGCCAGACCATCTGTATTTGGGCCTCAGCTTTCTTGTCATTCACACTTAACAACAACAAAAAATAGCAAGTTAAATCAGTTCTGAGGTCACTGCTCTCCAGATACTCAGTGGACATTTAAACAACACAGACAATTCTCTACCAACCAGGTGCCCTGTCTGGGTAGAAGTCTTGATGTGTGATTAACATCTTTACTACCAAAACAGAGGTTATCATTTTCTACTAAAATTTGTGTACAACTAATTAGGCAGATTGCTGCAGAGAGCAGCTAATATCCTCATAGTTGTCCATATGGCACTTCGGTTGATTAATAACATACATTTCTGCATAAGATAAAACTAGATGTGTTTTTATTTTATATCTTTTTAGATTTAGAGCATTGATAGTGATTACGTGGCATTATGTAAGCCAACTGGAGAATGCCATTTCCACTGTGGATGAAGTCTTATGAGTCATTGATTAACAGGTTGGTAGTGAACTGCTGCAGGATAGTATGGATATAGCAGGATTTGAGGAGCAGAGAGGCTACAGTTTCAAATTGTAGCTTGATCTTTATTTTTGGGAGGGCTCAAAATGTGCTTTTGAATATTAGGTATTTTGAGGAGATATGCAATTGTTAAGCACCAGTATGCAGATAAGAAGAAAAAAAACCTTGCCATTAGACAACTTGAAAGGCATAAATGAATTGCCGACATCTACAAAAATGATCAAGGTTATGCATGATTGGATGTGCTTAATTGTAATTTTAAAATAATTCATTTTGTGGTGTGTGACTAGCTGAGAGAAAGGCAGACATCATACTTAGGTTTACCTGTCTGCGGCAATTTAATTATTATTGACTATTGTGATGGTTTTCTGATATTGAGTTAGGTACAAGCCTGCTTAATTCCTATTGCAGGAAACTTTTTAATGCTTAATAATGCTTTTGACTTGAAGAAAAAGTCTTTTAACCTGAAGAATGACCATTTCAGGACTAGAATTGTTTTATCGAGTTACCTTTTCCCCCCTATAAAGTAAGGTAAATGCTGTCTGTGGAACTTTGGCAAATTAGATTTTGGTTGGACTCTTCTGCCTTTTTTGTCAAGGAAAAGAGGAGGGGTCCAGGAGGAAAGAGGGAACACTAAATGTGAAACCACGTCTATCATCAATTGATTTTGAAGTTGCAGCCTCATTGGGTGGTTAGTATTGGGCCATCCTGCCAAAATCATCTCTTTGTGTATTTGGCCATCTGTGCCAAATTATAGGGAGTAATAGCCTTGCGCACAGCTGCTGAGTCTAATGTGTATTTCTAACTTGTATATAAATGATAATGACTGCATAGAGAAGTCCAGTGACCAAATGTGCAGAATAAATAAGAAAGAACCAAATCTATGTAAATGTAGAATTCAAAGAAAGGAAAATCTCTATTTTACATCAGGCAATGACAGTACATATTTATTTAAATCTCTATACGAGAATATGACCTTTTCGTACTCCATCTCTTCACAGTTTCTCCTAAGGAGAAATAAATCTCAAGAGAGACTGGCCTTGAATTTTGGTCCTTCTATGTGGTGCTTCTTGAATTTGCTCTGAGATAGGACGTGGATTTTATTACTATATCCCAACATTGATAGGGCCTTTTCTCAGCTCAGCCTATCCCTTTAAGAGAATCACTCAGGAATTACTGACTGCCTTTGGTGTCACTGTACTTTTTGTTGGTTGTCTGGGGCCAGCAGTAGGACCTTTATAGGCAGGCTAAGTCTAATGTCACTAGGAATATAATTAAGAAATTATAAGAAAATGAGATATTCCACAATCCAATGACTAAGGATAAAGAATGCTAAGAATCAGGATTTTAAATAGACATGTCTACATTTGCATGACCATTCATTTCTCTAAAGTATCTTAATTAATCAATGTATTGGAAGGAAACCTACCTTATAGTGAAGGAAGCCTTTAAAAAAGTCACCCAAGGAATGTGAAATGATTTGGCACATAGAACTTAGTAGCATTGTTCCCTATAAATGCTTTACAATTATTTTTCCTTCAAGCCTACCTCATTCAGAGCCTTCTCATTTTTGGTTGTTCAGCACCCAAACCTTGGAAACATCCTTAGCGTCTTTCTCTCACAACTTACATCCAAACAGTCAGGAAATTCTGTTGGCTCTACCTTCAAAGTATACCCAGAATCTGACCATATGTCACCACTTCCCACTACCATTCTCGTCCCAGTCAACATTACCTGTTGTTTAAATCATTGCAGCAGATCCCCAGAAGGTCTTCTTTGCCTCCTATAGACTCTTCTCCACACAGCAGCCAAAGTTTTTGTTTTAAAACCTGAATGGGGCTATATTTCTTTGCCCAAAACTGCAGCAGCTTCCATCACAAGAACCAGACGCTGTATACCATCTATCCCCCGCTTATCTCCCTTTGCCTTGCCCATTCCTGCCTTAGAACTGGTGTCTCACAGTTGGTAATACCCTCGACCTGGAATGCCCTGCCACCTGCCTACCCGCAGGCGCACTGTCTTACCTCCTTCAGGTCTTTGCTCAAATGTCACTTTCTCAATGAAGCCCACTGTGATCACTGTGCTTAAAATTGCAACTTGCCTACCACCCCAACCCCTTCACTCTCAATTCATCTTAACCTGTATTTTTTCCCCCACAGCTCTTACCAATTAAAAAAAACAAAACAAAATGATTTTACTGAGGGAAAACTGGCATATCATTAAAGTTCACCCATTGTAAGTGTGTACAGTTCAGTAGTTTGTAGCAAATGTATAGCGTTCTGTAGCTACCAACACAATCCAGTTTTAGAACATTTCTGTCACCCCAAAATGTTCCCTCATGCCCATTTGCAGTTATTCCCCACCCCCTCTCCACCATAGGTAACCTCTAGTGTGCTTCTACATCGATACATTTGCCTTTTCTAGACATTGATGTATTTGTCTTATTTGCTTAGTGTTTAGCATGTATGGCCCAAAAGATGAAGGAGCTGCATATTTGTGTAAAATTTGGATATTATCCTATTTCTTGTGTATGTGCACTTATTTGCAGATAACCAGTGTCAGGACATGGGGAAGTTGGACAGAAATGGAAGAGAGATGTAGGGGTGCCTGTGCTCCATCTGTGTGTGTCTGTCGGGCAACAATCCTGAGGTTCTCTGGGTGCGCCTCCACTGCCCCGTCCTTCTCAGGGAGATGAGCTGACTCCTCACACGTTTTCTATTAATGAATGATTCCCTGATTTCTTCATTCAGTTATGGAGGAGAGCATGGAATCAATGTGTACTCCTGCCTCAGTATTTGGTTATCAGGGGCTCTCAGCCTCTCCTTCCACTTCCTCAGGTGTCCTCCTCTACCCTCCATCCTCACAGCTGCTCTTCTGCCTTCAGCTTCCTTACAGCTTCTCTGTGCCACTTTCTTTATCCTTCCGTCCCTTCCTAGGGACTGCTGTCACTAGTATCTTTAGAGATGTGGCTTCCATCGTGTCACTCTCCTTTCTAAAAACTTCTGGCAACCTTTGAAGACCCACGGCTTGATTGGTCTCAAAAAGCATTTCTCCACCTGCCTTCTAATTCTTCCCAATGTGAACTGTGTCTCTTTCTCAGACTCTGTAAATAAACATACTCTCAGGAAATATCAATTCTTTGACAACCTTAAGTGTTATGTATTTCTGATTCCTAAGCCTCTTTGTCAAGTAATGAATAATTTAAAACAAACAAACAGAAAAACCCTTAAAGCCCCTAGGAGTTGATTATTTGAAGAAATCTGGTAACTTATCTGTGTATGTTTTCCTAAATCTGTTATTCTTAAAGCATCACAGCCCCAAATTTGCTGTATATTTACCAAGGGTGTCTCTGACCACCAGTGTTGTGAAGTTATAGTTACAAGATAATTCCATAGTAGAAAATAAAGCAAAACATGTATGGTTCAGGCGCACCAGCATCAGGACCGGACTTCACTTCCACTAGGTCCACTGTTGTTCCCTGCTGGAGGGTCCTGGGGGCCCTGGTCAGGTGGTACTGGGGCAGGGCTGGGCCCCACAGTGGACACCTTCGCTTCTGGGCTCCAGCCTTCCCACATGCTTCTCGTGTCCTGCTGATACCTCATCGGCATTCTCTGTGCTGCTGTTGCTGCTTCTGTTTGCTCTGGTCCTCCCTGATGACCAGTGGTGTTAAGGCTGCCTGTGGACCACACTGTTCACTAGCCACTGGCCTCCTCCACAGCCAGTGGGCTTTGGCTGCTTGTAGCTTCCTTTCTTTCTTCCTGCAGCAGGAGCAGCACCAGGGAATACATAGATGGAATGGATTTGGAAATAGACAGGCCTAAGCTTGAATCCCGGTTCTTTCATATACGAGTTATTTAGTCTTAGGAAAGTTACTTATTTCTTTGAACCCCAGTATTGTGCTCTAGGGACAGTTACACCCACCCTGCAGTATAATCATGTGATCCACATGCAATGATGTATGTAAGTTTCATTGTCCAGTGCCTGACACAGAGTCAGCACCCAGTACATTTTTGTTATTGATTGTTATGATTATTCTAAAGTGAACTGCAAGGGCCCGGGAAGCTAATGGTTGCTCCGCTTTCTCTGAGGACAGCAGGCCTTTCTTCCCAGGATTACTGCTCTATGGGTGTAGGGTAATGTGAATGTAGGCAGTCTTTTTTGACCACCGTCTACATTTTCCAGTACTCAGTCTCTAAAGCTAGCAAACAGCTGTGAGACATGGGCCACACCTTATTGGCTTGTGTGACCCGCCCCTCCCATTTTCCTGCCATGCTGTCATTGCAAGATGAAAGATAGAAAACACCGAAGTCTTCTGTGTTGTTATTGCTTCTTAAAGCTGCCATTTGTGTTTTTGCTTATAAAAGCATTGCCAATTTTCTCAGGAATACTGTTTTACTCTGTAAAGAATGCTCATTCGGCACACAGTTACTGGGCATCTGTCAAGTGTCAGGCATTATGCCAACGGCTGATGAGTCAGTGGCGAGGAAGACAGTCAGGAACTTGTCATCTCTGAGCTGACACTCTAGTGGAAGCATTCATCACATGGTCTCACAAATAAAAGTGAGATTACAATAGAAATAGGTGCTGAGGAGGAGAGGTTCATGGCATTGTGAAAAGTATAAAGTGGGGAGCTTTGACCTGCTCTGGAGGTTGATGAGGAAGCCTTTCCTAAGGGGGTTTGAAGGACACGAGGCATTAGTGAGGCGAAAGGGAGAGGTTGGAGAGTGTTTCAAGTAATGGGAAAAAAATCCTAGGAGGAAACATGGTGTCAACAAGGTAGAGTGGGGTGCAGAGCGCCAAGGGCAGTGAAGGGGGAAATGTGCTGGAGGACAGTAAGAGAAGCACTGCACGCGGGCCTATAAAGATATCTATCTTTATCAGAAATGCCGAGAAGCCATTGAGGAACGATTGTAATGATGGAGTGGCAGGAACTGGAAGGCTAAGATGAGATCTGATTACAGGTGAACAGTAATCAGAATAGGAGGGCACTGGAGTCCATTGATCTGATTCCGATCAAAGGTGACAGAAGTAGCTTAGCCTAGGGAGGTGGGAATAGAGAAGGAGATAAATTGACTACGGACAACTCAGGAGGTAAAATTTTCGGGGCCTGGTGCAGGATTGAATATTGAGGGTAAGGGAAGAGAAACCTGATGACTCCTACATGTGCGCAGGTGGAGGTATCATTCTATACAACTGCAAGTGCGAAGGTAACATTCCATACAACTGCATTAATGTTGGTGCCGTTTGTATGGGTTATAGTACTAATCCGTACAACTGTGTGGTTATGGCAATATTAAATTGAGCCGTCTTTAGGATGTTGAAATGAAGATATTACATAGGTTCTTATATGTTTGGAGCTCTTAGAAAACATTGGACCCATAATATGATTTTTGATTGAGATTGAAATTGCCTAGGGATAGAGTAGATCAATTAAATCTCAAGGAACTGTAACTCTTAATGATTAGGTAGAGAGGGATAAGCAAAACAGCAGAAAAATAAACAAGTGTAGCCAGAGAGGAAGGAAGGAAACCAGGAGAGACTGGAATCATAGAAGCCAATGCAGTGGTGTGATTGAAAGAGAGAGCATTTACTGATGTGAAATGCTGCTGATACCCAAAAAGTAGAGGAGTGAAAGTGACAACTGAATTTGATGTTGGTCAAGATAAAGCATGCATGGTGACTCAGAGACCAAAGGCAGCCTGCAGCCCAGACCTCATTACTATGCCACTGCACTAAATCTCAGAACCATACTATAGCCCGGCTTAAGCAGCCCCAAGAAGGCAGAGCTTCCAAACTGGCAGAACAGATAATAAGCCAAGTTACAGAAAAAAGGTAAATGAACAGCTTCTTGCACATCAGACTTTGTAGTAAGATTCGTGCTTACTCTCTAAATGCTGTAGACTCATTCATTTAGCAGACTTTATTGGATGCTGTATACAGAAGTGAGGTGAGAGGCGCTCCATGCCCTGAATACATTCATAGAACAGCAGAGAGGAAAGATATAACAATAATACACCCATAATTGTGATGTAGGCATAAGGTAAGCATCACTAACACAGGTACAAATTGTTGGAACTCAGAGAATGGAAAGTGTAGTAGATGATGTGAAATGTACAGATCAAAAATAGAAACTTGAAGTGCATAGTCAGTCAAAAATCAAGCATACCTCGGGGTAAGAAGCCTCCTGGAAATCAGATAATTAACACCTTAGGATTTACTGTAGAGTGGCACTGATAGCTCATTAGCCTTTCTGAGCCATTATTTCTTCCTTTGTACTTTTGTAAACAAATTTTCAAGTCTTTTCAGGGTTTACAAGGTTGAAATTTTGAAAAATAAGTTTCCTTGAAAACGCTTTAAAAAGTGTAACTTCTATGATTTGCATGTTCAAGTCAGCACTACTTTAATAAACATAGTGAAAAAGGAATTTTTTAATTATATTTTAAGTTCTAGGGTACATGTGCTTAACGTGCAGGTTTGTTACATATGTATACTTGTGCCATGTTGGTGTGCTGCACCCATCAACTCGTCAGCACCCGTCAACTCGTCATTTACATCAGGTATAAATCCCAATGCAATCCCTCCCCCCTCCCCCTCCCCATAATAGGCCCCGGTGTGTGATGTTCCCCTTTCTGAGTCCAAGTGATCTCATTGTTCAGTTCCCACCTATGAGTGAGAACATGCAGTGTTTGGTTTTCTGTTCTTGCGATAGTTTGCTGAGAATGATGGTTTCCAGCTGTATCCATGTCCCTACAAAGGACACAAACTCATCCTGAAAAAGGAATATTTTGTTCTTTCCATCTGGGTTGGCACTAGTTTCAAAAATATTAACTTTGAGAAATATTCCTAACAAATTCCTAACAAATACTAAGACTTCTCTCTAGGAAGTGGTGAAACAAACATGCATTTTGATATTTGATTTAAGAGATATCATGATTCTTACTTATCATGTATTTTCTGAAAACCTGTTGTTATTCCCATTAAGAATTAGCCATACTTAATCTGATTTAATTCTTAAATAAGTTTCCTGAGTGACTTACATTTTAGTCACATGAAATGATAGCTCTGAGAAGCATTGGTTTTATTAAGCAGAAGAAGTATGATATGATTCAGGTAAGACTAGATGTTATAGTCAACTTCACATAATCCATGAAAGCACCTCTTACACCACTCTTGAAAAAGTGAGCCTGAGAAAGTATCCTCTCAAGCTTCCCCTCTGGAGCCTCTGCTGCACAAGGGGCTCCCTGCTGCACAAGGATCACCTTCGTTGGTGTCACATCGCTGTTTTTTTTTCTGTGATTTATCCTTTATTGATCTGTTCCATCTAAGCAATGAGAAGACCGCCAAGAACAATTTGGAACACTTTCTTCTGAACTCTTACATTTTCTCTGTTGTGTGTAATTGGGATGAGGGGTCAGGTGCAGAAACTGGTTGTCTCATAACTTTTTGAGAATAGAATAAATGGTCCAGATCCTTATTCCTGTGCAAAAGGCATGTATGAATATGGTCTCAGAGAAAGAATGCAGAAAAAGATTGGCATATGTACTGTATATATAGTAACTTAGGTAAGGCCTGTTTGTGGAACCCCATTAAAACCCTCTGTTCTTAACTATCCTGGGCCATGATCTGAAAGAGTTTCCTGAAGCACATGTGTTGCTCAAACATTCTCCTGCTTTACAGCCAGCGGTTACTCCGCAGTCACTGTTTGTTAGCTTAGGCTTCGCTGCCTTTTGCAGCCCAAGATCTGCTGGCCCCACTTGTCTGGGTCAGCCTAGTCTGGTGCTGCCCCTGTACTACTGCTGTCCCCCTCACCATCCTTTCCAGCTACTCCTGCCACCTCACACCTGCCAGATCCCCAGCATGCTTCTTCACCTCGATCTCAGTCCAAAATCTGTGCATCAAGCCATCTGTGCTCAATACCCATTTCCTCCATGAAACCCTTCCTGATTAGCTCTACCATACAATAATTTCCCTTGTTCTAGACATCTTCATCTACTCTGTCATTTAGCTGTGGAGAGTTGCCTTTTGTTGTTCTCTTGTTATCTTATGTGTGTTTTCTTAATTTGAAAGTATATGAATGATAGAAGCTGTGTCTTAAAGTGTAAAGGCTGGAAAGGACATTAGCATTGAAATCCTCTTATCTTTTATCCCACTTCAGGAAATCAGTAGCAGTGACTTGCTGCAGCTGTGGGGGGTGTGTGTGTGTGTATGTGTGTGTGATTCAGAATATCCCTTCAGGGTCATATTAGATTCTCAAGGAAGAAGAGAGAGGGGAGAAAGCATAGAGAGATTGAAAGAGACTTTCCCCGGGTTATTCTGATGCCACCACCTCCCTTTCTGCCTCCATCTCTAGTTTTTATTGTCCTCATTCTGCAAAGAATCACCCTTTGTGGCAGAGTGGCTTGCCATCAAGCCTGAGTAATGTGTAGACAACCTGTTTCACCTCTCTCTTTCCCACATGCCATGGTTAAAAATTAAATTAAGCATTTGGGGCTACAGATTTAGAGGAGGGACTGTAGGCTAAAAGGGAAAGAGAAATGAGATGGATTGTTCACGCTCCCTCTACACACACACACACTATCTGTACATATACACATATATGCACATACATATACACACATACACACCAGGACATAGACACATATGCACACACATATATACACATACATCCACACACATGCCTATACATGCACACATACATTCTCTCAACACCTATCCTGGGGTAAAGGACTGTGATAGGGCCATTATTCTTTTCCTCAAAATGGATTTGGCTTATGGTAAATGCAGAGTTCATATTCCTCTAGAACCAGCTCTTAAAGGGTTGGTCTCTTGGTGTTATGCACTCAAGACCTGTGCGGTAATATATTTACTTCTATTTCCAAGAAGAAGTGAAAAAAACTTTATACTGTTCTACCAAGGAGATTTCTCACCCACACATAGGCTGACACCTGTTTTACTTATTACTGCTGACCCCCGATGTTGGATAACTTCACATCAGCTGCAAAGAACTCTCCCACAAACTGATTTAGTTGGATTCCTCCACATTTTGTATGAGAAAGCAGAAGCCCAGAGAAACAAACTGACTTGGCCAGCAAAACCCTTAGTAGCAGAGCCGCGACCAGGACCCAGGTCTCTGAGGTCTTGTCTTTACTAGTTGCTCTTCTTTGTCTTTATGGCCCCTATAGTGCCTCGCACAAACACATTTCATAAGCCTTCACTGCTTCCTTTTCCAGTTAAACACTTTGAGCTTCCTGCTTTTTTCTTTTGCCATATGCACAGACACTTGCCCCAGCCATCTGGGGAAGGGAAAAGTCATATCTGGCAGGGGAACGAGTGTGCAGATGCATTCTTTTTATAATTACTGAAAAGAAGGTTGTTGGAGGTATGATTTATTTAGCCAGCTTCTTCAGATCTAGATTCAAAAGCTGTTCTCATGTTCAGAAAATATTTTATTTTGTACAAAACTCTCAGGACATTAATTCCTTCTCAACCCACGGTCTCATTTTTCAGCATGTGCCTCTCACTGAAAGCTAGTTTACTGCCAGCATTAATTTGACCCCCAGCTGTATTCGTTCCCTGTCAGTTCTTGTCCTCCAGGCTGTTGCTCATCGTTATATCAAAGATGGGAGCAGCTGGAATTAGATGCCTGTGATTATTAAGGCGGTAATTACTGATTGTGCTGACACCAGTAATATCAACTGGTGTTTAAATAATTTAAAATGTTACCTATGAGGCATGCATGAATTCAAGGTATCAGAATAAAAGGCAGTATCTAAAATAGCTCAGGCAAGAATAAAATATTTGTTCTTGTTTTATTCAGATATTCTGGCTTAAAATACTATGCAAGGATGATGGACTTTCTCTAGTTTAAGTAGTTGTTTTTAAGTTTCTTTACAATAGACCTACATAATATGATCCTAAGGAGTGCTGTTTGCGGGGAACAAATTAGTTTTATTAGATTTCTCAAGTTTTTAACATAACTTAATAACTTAATATTCTACTACCATGGCCCCATCTGCCATGGTAGTCGAATGTGTTTGATGATGCTATATGTTCATATTGTACTTCATAGTTTAGGAAGTACTTGCAAACTCATCATGTCATTTAGTCTTAACAAAAGTATTGTAGAGGATGTAGGTTTACCCCTGTCTTAATGGAGAAATAAATCTTGGCTCAGAAAGGCTATATTACTTGCTCAGATTACATGAGTAGTAAGTTGTGAGGTTAGAAGACGAGATTTGTCGGTGACTTCACAACACTTACCAAATCTGTGAAGTGGTGGTAAACTATACACTATAGCCTTGCTATACTTGGGAAAATAAAAGAAATACTGTCTTCTTTGGTGGAATCTTCTGAATCCACTCTTCAATGAAGAACAAACAGTTGTAGGAAGGAAAAGAGCTTTTCATGGACCTACAGAGCTTTTCTTTATTGGAAGAATGATCATCTTTACTCTTAAATTTATGATTCTAAGAGTATAACATGACTTTGACAACTCTTATTTTTATAGATGATTGAAGTGTATGACTTCTGCCATTTATGAGATAATTCCAATGTGCTGTGCTGAATTTCTAGGCCTCTTGTCATGAACTACTTAAAATATTTTTGTTTTAATTTGAGAAGCATTTCCTTGAGAGGTTGGATGCAGCTTCCATTACTTCATTTTTATTTATTGTTGTTTTTAAACATCATCATTTAATCCTAGCACATGGCTGTGCCAGCCCTTCATGCTAATTGTGGATAGTGCATGGCAAGGCTAATACTAACACTTTCTGTTGCTTACCATGATGCCACCTAACTCACAACCATGCTTCTTTTGAAGAGTTGGAAAACTACATCCAACTCCCTTAGAGCAGAAATCCCAGCCTGTACCCTAAGATTGGGGCATGCCTGTGGGGTAAGCCCTTTCAGAGATCACAGACCTTGTGGAGAGAATAAAGGTATACACACTTAGTTCTAGCCCAGTGGGCCAGTGTCAGAGCAAAGGTTTTATTTCCAAGTGCAGCGCAGTGTCTATCACTCAATCGTCCCTTCGCACAGGTCTACTCAGACTCAAGACCAAGTCCTAGAAAGAGAGAGGTACTTTAAAAACAGTAGGGAAAAAAAATGTTAAGCATTGTTTTCCTGAAACCCCTACGGGATCCTGAGTGCACAACGTTGGTGACTTGGGCAGCACTGGCACTTAAAATTTTGGTCATTGTAGGAAATGGCATTCTTGGGCAGTGTCTTCTTCAGAGAAGTGGTTGGTGGCTTTCTGGGGGAGTTACAGGCTTTAGAGCCAGGTTCAGTGCTTTTGGCATGAACCTGGGCCCCTTTGGTGTCTACATCAGTAGATTCAGAGGCTGGCATTGTTGTGCAGAGTGGAATAATGAGAATGTGGAGGCTGACAGGGTGATTATGGTTTTGAGAGTCAGTGAGACAAACCCTGGAACTGAGGAGCTGGTCTTCCTTGTGTAGTTGAAGTTTCTGCATTTATGGGTGTGGGGTGTAAGGCCAGACAAGGAATGGTTTTTAACGTTTTCTGGGGTCTTAGCTTTCACTTAAGTGGCTGGGATATAAGGGTTTACACGAATGATAAGATGAGATTCATCTTGTTTCATGGAAAATTATTCATTTTACCAAAGAAGTATCAACAGGATTAGTAAGCTTTTGGATATTTAAAATATGAGTTTATTTAGGACAAAAATATTTTAAATGTTTTGTTTTAAGTGATATCTGCTTTTAGACCAATATGACCATTCAGAATAGATATATAATACCTATTTTCAGTTTCTGGTAAAAGAATTTTTTAACATGAATCCTTCATCTGGATCCCATTTATGTTGCTCAGTGTTTTAAAGCACTTATTATCTCATGGCACACCATATCACTTACTTATTTGCCACATTTATTGTTTATCTGTCTTCTTGTGTAGAAAGTTAGCTCCACAGGGCAGGCATTTTGTCTGTTCTGTTCACTGATATGTCCCAAGAACCTAGAAGTGCCTGGATATGGTGACCACTAAATAATGACTTGTTGATTCTTTAGTCAAGAATCTGTCACTTCACTGCTGTGAGCTAGGAATTATTGTAATTGTTTTGTGAGGAGTAGGTACTGAAGAACAGGGGCCTGGATAATTATTTTATAATATTGATAATTGGACAAAGTATGGGAGAAAGCATGGTAGTGGCAGGCCACTTCTGAATTTGTAATTTTCATCTTATGTTTTTGCCGTTTGTGCCAATCCTGCTCCAACTAGTCCCTAAAGTAGATCCTAATGAGATAACAGCTCGTATATTCCCATCTTTTCCTTTTCTATTCCTCTAGATTGGCTGATTGTTTTATACCCTTGTTACTTAGCGGAAAAAAGTGTAAGGGTTAACAAATGAGAAATGACTGGTAAAAGAAAGAGAAAGGGAATGGCCATAAAATGAGCTGTGAATAGTAGAAAAATGTTGAGTTCTATATGCTTATTAAGAGTGGGTGCATATTTAATTCTAAACTTCCTTAGTAGTCATTGTGAAAAAAGCAGCTTGGTTAGTTTCTTGATTTAAAGCATTTATAAATGTTAAAAGAAATTTATTTGGGAGGCCATTAGGCTGAGATGGCTCCAACACCTTGGGTTCCTACCTAAGTAAACAAAGTTTACCAGTGTTAATAGTAAAATGAAACAAACATAATCAGCCGAAATCATCAACTAACCAGTAACTAGGGACTTTCCACCAATTGTAGCCAATAAGGCAAACACTCAACTGTAGCCAATCAAGTAATTTCTTAGTTTTGCTTCTGCAGTCAGCCTGTGTAAGCCTGCAGCTCACATCGCACAGCTGAGTTCTCTGAACCTCCTCTGGTTCCAAGTGATGCCCAATTCATGAATTGTTCATTGCTCAAATACACTCTGTTGTATTTAATTTGTCTAAAGTTTTTATTTTAACATAAATAAGATACAACCACATGTTAGGAGCATCAATACAATTTATTTATTTATACTAGGACCAAAAATAAATCCCTCTCAAGGGTTCTCATGAAAAAGACACTGTGATAGATGTCGTGAGCAATGTCTTCTAAGCATCTTTACAGGGTTATCACATCACTTCTCTGATGCTTTTATCGATGGTAAACCTCAGTATATACAGAGATGGTAATTTGGGAGTACAGATGGGAAGGTATATTGCCTTTTGTACTCTGGCATAATAATGATGAAAACTTTCATGGATTTTATGCTCTTTGCATTGTTCTTAGTAATTCTATTGACTCATTAAACTCTTATAAACATGCTGTGAGGTAAATAGTATTATATTAATCACATTTTATAGAATGAAGAAACTGAGGCAGAGAGAAATTAAGTACTTGTCACACTGGTAGTGGGTGGGGATTTGAAACTAGGCAATTTGATTACAAAGTTTGCACTCTTATCTTATGTCAAAGGGATACTACACAGTGTCCTTTTCATGAAAATTCTTGAGAGGGACTTCTTTCTGGTCCTCGCATAAATGAATGAATTGTATGATGCTCCTAAACGTTTGGTTTTGCTAGATGCCTTTCTGGAATCCAACGCTAGATTTTAGAGGATCCAGAAGAGAAATGAACGTTTTTTCAGAAAATTGTCTGTTGTAGGTTACTTAGAAGTTATTGGGCAATTGTGAGAGTTTTTGCTCTCTGGAAAATCCCTGAAGTCTAGCTATTCTGTATTACTAATGCTAGAGGCAGCACAATGTACAATGAGGGGCGTGAGTTTCAGTCAGACTTGCCTGGATTCCAATCCTAGTTCTACCACTTACTAGATTGGTGATCTTGGGAAAGTTACTTCACCTTGTATGTCAAACTTGAGGTTTGGTTCGTATCCTCTGCTTGGTACATCATCATAGTTGGTATTTCTAGACATTTCTCTAGAGAGACCAAATATTTTGTTTTTAATAATGTGGAGAAAAAATTTAACCAAGACATCAGATGATTCCTGAGTCCTACAGAAAAATTTTGTGATGTAAGCGTGTCCTTATGTGGGCAAGTCTATTTTTTGTGTGTGTGATACAGTTATTGAAATCATAGGATATATTTTGGGTCTGTTTCTTCATGAAATAAACATGATGGTTTTATTTTCACTAATAGTATTTAGCAGTTTTAAGTACAGGATATAACAAAGGGCAATAATATCTTGGTTACAGAATATACTTTTTTATAAAACAACATTATGTGATCATAGATTTTGTGCATTGGGAAAATTAGGATTTATGAAGGAAGGATTTGACTTCAGTCACTGAGATGGATTTGACAGCCTTTTTCCCCTCCACCTCCCCCACGCAATTCTCTCTGAGATTTATCCTCCCACTTGTCGAGCTCACCCAAGCCTATTGACGGAGCCAAGAAAACATACTCCACTCTCCTCCTCCTTTTCTGACTCATGCCAAAAAGTCATGTAGCAATTCAAACATTTCTGATATTACAAAACATAATGTAGAAAACTTTCTTTTCTCCGACTTTAAAATCTTTTTTATTATTTTGATATTTGCATAGGATTTTAGATTAATTTCATTTCTTCAGAGACTCTCCCTGACAACTCAATAAACACCTGTTGACTCAATCACATCACAATGTTTTGTGCATTTGAGCAGTGTTTGTCTATTTACTGTTTATTCTTCTTAGAATGTAAGTTCTGTGAAAATAGGGACATTACATGTCTCTTTTTTTTTTTTTTTTTAAGACCGAATCTCACTGTGTTCCCCAGGCTGGAATGCAGTGACTGGATCTCGGCTCACTGCAAGCTCTGCCTTCCAGGTTCACACCATTCTGCCTCATCCTCCCGAGTAGCTGGGACTACAGGCGCCCACCACCACGCCTGGCTAATTTTTTGTACTTTTAGTAGAGACAGGGTTTCACCGTGTTAGCCAGGATGATCTCGATCTCCTGACCTCATGATCCACCCATCTTGGCCTCCCAAAGTGCTGGGATTACAGGCGTGAGCCACCACGCCCGGTCACATGTCTTGTTTTAAACTGTGTCTCCTAAAGGTAATGGCACATAGTAGGAATTAATAACTATTTTCAAATGGATGAGTCTTTCTAAAATCCTCATGCATTTTACTTCATTTAAATTGAGTCTCCTTAGTTCCAGCTCTGATATTCTAGTTAGTCAGTTTTCTCTTTGTGCCATTCTTTTTGCCATCCTTCACATTTGCTCACATGTTATCATTGTTCATTTACCCAGATCCAGTGTCTCTGGGTTCATTTCTAATGTTGCCACCATCTTCCCCCACCAGCCTTTCTTTCCACAGGTGTAGACTTGCCACCATCTTTTTGTGTAATGTTGACTGAGTTAGTATTTGATAATCTCATTTTTATTTTTTTTAATTGTGAATATTTTCCATTTGACTGACTCATAGTGGGGTTGTACAGATTATTAATGACATCTCTTATTTACTTTCATAAGATCATATCTTCAGAGTTCCCTGTCGAGATTAATGATTTTGCATTGTTTAAATATTCATAGTGTCATTGGTACTGTGATTCAGAAAACATAACTTTTTTTCTCTTATTTTCCCTCCTAAATTTTAGTATTTCACAAAGGTATTCAGTGGTAGTAGAACTAAGGAAAGGAAATTCAGTAGGTAAATGGTTTGCCACTAATAATTGGAATTAAATATACTGACTTTAAAATTTTTTACTTAAATCAATATTGTTTTTCTTTTTTAATAGTAAAATTATGACTAGTATTTTGAGTGCTCATTATATTTTCAAAGTGCCTCATCTTGCTGTTCAGTTACTCTGTAAAAAGCAGGACAATGTAATATTGTCTTAAAACTGAGCCACAGTGTATTTTTCAAAGCCAAGGTTTTAAAGTGATATTAATTTAAAAATTAAAGTGAAACTGATTTATTTTGGGTCTTGATATCTCAAAGTTGTTAGAATTATGTGCATATTCTGTAAAAGACTTAGAAACACATTTTCAATGACAGAGGCAAGAGTTTTTGGAGGTGTCTGAAATTTCTACATTTGTGGTTTAAAAAAAGACCATTGGCTCTCTAAACAAGAACAATGTATAAACATTTATTAGTAAGTTTTCCAGGAACATAGCTCATTCTAGCATAGAGAAGAGTGGGATGTGGCCCCTGCCCCTATAATTCATAGTTAAGATGTCAGTTAACATGAAGTTCAACCCAGCTGAAGGAACTTCACCTCATGCCCACGTTCTTTTTTCTACCTTACATCTCTTTTTTAAAAAAGAAAATTATGCTCTAAGTGATAGCTTTTATCAGTTGTCACGTTAAAAAAAAAAATCCAGACACTTTGCTTTACAAAATCATTTTAATCTTACTCCTTTACATGCATTCCTGGTGTATGGTAAGTGCTATTTAAATATTGAATGAGTTGAGTGAGTGAGTGAGTGAGTGAGTGAATGCCTGAATGGTTGGTGAACGACTAGTTATAGTAAATTCTTTGTTATTCAACCTGACCAGATGTATTTTCATGGAAAACCAAATATTTTATCTGAGAAAATTAGCGTGTTCATCCCACCAATTAACATAACTAATTGAATAGCTGAGAGTTGTCCTCTTTGCCATAGACATTGATATTAGTAACAAGACAAGGGCATTTCACATACTACTCTTGCTCTACTTTGATTCCACAACAGAAGACATTCTTATATCTGAGAGCCCATGAGATGATAGTGAGAAAATGCAATTTTGGGGTAGACATTTGCATATAGCTGTCATTGATTTCAAGAAAGCCTTGTAATACAAGTTTGAACCAAAAAAAAGAACTTCTCACAAAACTGTAATTCTGAATGTTTTATAAGTTAGGTTAGAACTGTGACCTGATCTAAACATAAAGTGGTTAAATTTCTAATTTAAAACATGATATTTAAAATTTTATTATTAATAATGTAAATATATACATGGGTCAGACTCACATGGTCTCTGTTTGATGACAAGGGAGACTTCAACAGGCTGAGTAGGACTGGGAAGAAGCCAGGACCAGCTTGGGTTCAGGCAAAGGAAACAGACTGAGCTGTCTGCATGAGAGGAGATGTCAGCAGCCTATACACCTTGTTCCTGTAGTGTTATGAATTTGGGCTGAATTTACCTGGTGTCAGTGGCTAGGAGAAGTGTTTTGAGCATTTTTTAAAAGAAGTTTGATGGCTTTTATGACCAGAAATATGCCATAGGAACTTAACTCTTGTTTTTATGAATTAGCCTATGGTAAAATTGAAACTGCCTTTGCAAAGAATATGACAGCAAGAGAAATTTGTGATGGCTGACTCCATCTTGCTTCTAGTCTCACGGGCTGGCTGGACTCACTTATTCCTAGGTGTAGGCCCAGCTAACCGTGGGAGGAATTTAGCTAAAGTCTAACAAGGATCATAATTGCCACTCACTAAAACTGATGCTTCCTTGTTCAGGGACTGAAACTACCTTTTGTAAGACTAATAAAAGCCCACAAAACTAGGATTGTGAGAGGGGCCTGAATTCTGCAAAGAGGTAAGCATAACTTGCCTTTCTATAATCATTTACTGCACTGTAGTAAATGTATCACCACAAGGTAATCACAAGATTTGTGACTTCCCCAGTTGTTCCCACAGATAACATCACTATAGTAGAACCTAAGATTGATCTTTTGAGATGTTTTTCAGACCTTTGTATTCTGGTGACCAATTGACTCCACCAGAACCCATTACTCATGATTCAGCCAGGCCTATGGCCCCCACCCAGAGACTGTCCCAGCACATAATGATTGTTTTCCACAACCCTGTGATTTCATCCTCAACCAATCAGCAGCACCCATTCCCTGGTCTCCTGCCTGCCAACTTATCCATGAAAACCCTAGCCTCTAAGTTCTTGGGGAGGCTGATTTGAGTAATAAACTCTTTTCCTCTCACTTGGCTAGCTCTACATTAACTAAATTCTTTGTCTACCACAATACTGCTGTCTCAGTGAATTAGTTTTGTCAGTGCAGTATGCAAGAAGACCCCATCAGGTGATTACAAATTTGATTTATTATACATTGTTTCCAAGAATCTATCAACAATGTTATGTGAGAACTTACTTTATTTACTTCCATATTTCTCAGTAACATGCTTATGTTACCAGTCTTGGTTTTTGATATTTGAGTTGCTTGGTTTCCCGTGAAAAAAGATGAAAATTTAGCTTTCTTGCCAGGCGTGTTGGCTCATACCTGTAATCCCAGCACTTTGGGAGGCTGAGGGAGGAGGATCACTTGAGGCCAGGAGTTCAAGATCAGCTTGGCCAACATGACAAAACCCTGTTTGTACTAAAAATACAAAAATTAGCTGGGTGTGATGGCACATTACTGTAATCCAAGCTACTCAGGAGGCTGAGGCAGGAGAATTGCTTGAACCTGGGAGGTAGAGGTTGCAGTGAGCCAAGATTGCACCACTGCACTCCAGCCTGGGCAACAGAGTGAGACTCCGTCTCAAAAAAAAAAGAAAGACAATTTAGCTTTCTTCATTCATTCCCTAAAATCACCCCATCATACATACAGGCTTCCCATCCCTCCATTCTCTGAATTAGTTACGCTGATACTTTGGTTGGATCATTATTTCATTTTTATATGATTATGACAATGTAAATGTTATTATATAATCAAAATATGATTACTTTTCCTTTCCTGCACTACTTTTGTTTTTCATTAATAGTTGTCTTTTTTTTTTTTAACTTAGGTTTTTTATTGTTATCAACAATTCAATCCTCAAACTCTCCTCTCGCTATAAATTGGTAGAAACCACGTTAGGTTTTCTGTCTGTTTCACCTTCTGGTCAGTCTCTCTGGATCTTTCTGAACTCCTCCAGTTTGCCTGTTTTTAATAATTGCAGGTTGGGAACTTCCTTCACTATCACCTGAGAATTCCTATCATCTCTTTCTGTGTTGAATCCTTGGTGTCCTGAATCATGTCTTCCTTTTCTCAATATATACTCCCTTGTTTAGGTGGAAAACATCCTTTAAATAGCTTCCTGGGAAACAATGCCTGGGAGATAATTGCTCGTACTTTGCAAGTCTGGAAACATCTTTATTCTATTTTTAGACTTCAAAAAATTGATAATTTGTTTGGATATGGAAGACTACAGTGGAAAAAATTTCAGTTTTCTTTCCTTCATTTTTTTTTGCTTAGATAATTCTCTGTTCTTTTTAAAATTTTGGTGATGTTTGGGTATTCACTCATATTAAAGAGAAAAAAAAGCTGGCTGGAAGCTCTGAGCACATGGGCAGGCTTATTATATAGTGATTACCCCATAAAGTGATCTGGTTGAGCCATTTATTTGGGAAACCTATGATGTCAGACTCCTTAGGTTTAGTGATGGCTTAGTTATATTCCCCAGAGAGTAATCTTCTAATTTCCCTGGGTGATATAAACCTAGCTGCTGGCATTCTGGAAGTTGAATGGAACATGAAAGCTTAGGGGCTCCACATTTTCTGTGTAAACTTTCCCTTTCTTTGTTTTTCAGATGGCACCTCCTTCCTCCACTGAACCTGGCATTCCTCAGTCTAGAGATACTTATGTTTTCTCCAGAGAGCAAATATCCATTCTGTCACTGGGATGAGATGGACAGTAACCATGTAGTGCAGATTAGGGGAAGGGACCTAGGAGTTCAAACTGCTTTTTAAATAGAATTTTTTCTCCTAGTTTTTCTATTGTCAACTGTCTTAGCCAGCTTGGGCTGTTATAACAATAACAAACTACCATAGACTGGGTAGCTTAAACAACAAACGTATTTCTCACAATTCTGAAGCCTAGAAAGTCAAAGATCAAGATGCTGGCAGATTCAATGTCTGGGGAAGACCTGCTTCCTAGTTTCCAGATGACCATCTTCTTGTTGTATTCACAAATTGTGGAGAAAAGAGAGAAGAAGCAAGCTCTGTTTTGTCTCTTCTTTTTTTTTTTTTTTTTTTTTTTGAGATGGAGTCTCACTCTGTGGGGCAGGCTGGAGTGCAGTGGTGCCATCTCAGCTCACTGCAGGCTCCACCTCCCGGTTCACGCCATTCTCCTGCCTCAGCCTCCCGAGTAGCTGGGACTACAGGTGCCTGCCACCACGCCTGGCTAATTTTTTGTATTTTTAGTATAGATGGGGTTTCACCGTGTTAGCCAGGATGGTCTCGATCTCCTGACCTCGTGATCCTCTCGCCTTGGCCTCCCAAAGTGCTGGGATTACAGGCGTGAGCCACCGCACCTGGCCTTGTCTCTTCTTATAATAGCACTGATCCCATCATGAGTGCTCCACTGTCATTATCCAATTATCTCCCAAAGGCTCCACCTCCCAATACCATCACATTGGATAGAAGAGTTTGAACACTTGAATTTTGGGGAAGAGACATTAAGTCCATAGCATGAACCTCATGCTCATACTATTGGTTCCTGAGTCTTTTAGATATATATTCCTTGATGCAAATTGAGTTTTTTCTTTGAATTGCCCATTGCCAGATTGGAATTTGCCTTTCTTATTTCCTGCTGAGTCAGTTATTATGCATCCATCTGTTCTGTTCTCTATCTTCAATAAGTTTTATGTTTTTAATTTCTTCTCTTGTTCTCTTTGATCTTGGGAGTTTATTGTTGTTTTTTCATCTCTTTACCATAGTTTCAGTGAGGTTATTTCCTCAAGAGAAAGATGAAAAAAATATTTTAAATTAACGGTTCCTTAAATCAGGGTATGTGTTGCATTCAGTGCAAACATTTGAATGGACATGTGTTCAAGCTGCCATTTTTAACCAGAATCCTTTTGGTAAGTGTATTAGTCCATTTTTACACTGCTGATAAAGACATACCCGAGGCCAGGCACGACAGCTCATGCCTGTAATCCCAGCACTTTGGGAGGCCGAGGCAGGTGGATCACCTGAGGTCAGGAGTTTGAGACCAGCCTGGCCAACATGGTGAAACCCCATCTCTACTAAAAATATAAAGATTAGCTAGGCATGGTGGTGGGAGTCTATAATCCCAGCTACTCAGGAGACTGAGGCAGGAGAATTGCTTGAACCTGGGAGGCAGAGGTTGCAGCGAGCCAAGATTGCACCACTGCACTCCAGTCTGGGCCACAGAGCAAGACTCTATCTCAAACAACAACAACAACAAATATACCCCCCAAAAAATTGTCTGGGCAATTTACAAAAGACAGACGTTTATTCCATGTCACATGGCTGGTGAGGCCTCACAATCATAGTGGAAGGTGAAAGGCACATCTCATATGGTGGCAGACAAGCAAAGAGAGCTTGTGCTGGGAATCCCCCCTTTTTAAAACCATCAGATCTCATGAGACTTACTCACTATCACAAGAACAGCATGGGAAAGACCTGCCCCCGTGATTCAGTTCTCTCTCAGTGGGTCCTTCCCACAACACTTGGGAATTCAAGATGAGATTTGGATGGGGAAACAGCTAAACTGTATCAGTAAGTTTCATTTTTATATCCCTTTCACTAATTAGGAAATTGAGATGTGGAGAAATGTAGTAACTTCAAGAAGGTCACGGAAGCACTATTGAAGCCAGAATATAAACCTCTTCCTCCAACAGTCTTCTTCCAGAACCCTCTCTTCTTACCTGTATACTATGCTGCATCTCCAGGTAGTACAGGTTTCTCATTTTACAAAAGCATAGCTTGGAGGTCTCCATATCTTTCAGTGTGTGGTGCTTCTCATTTGGAAAGCTTTCTCCTTTCTCTCCATCCTTTACTGCTCCCCTACTTGGTCTTTACCCAGTATTCTAAACCACATGCCTCTCCTTTGGTAGGATAATGTGGTGCAGCGGAATGTAAGAGCTGGGTTTGAGTCTCAGCTTCAGCAGCTGCCAGTTTTACCTTAAGCATTTCAGCTTGCTGAGCCTCTGCTTTTTCTTCTGGGAAAAAAGCTCATTTAATTCTTTTTTTTTTATATATATACTTTAAGTTCTAGGGTACATGTGCATAACGTGCAGGTTTGTTACATATGTATACTGATGCCATGTTGGTGTGCTGCACCCATCAACTCGTCAGCACCCATCAATTCATCGTTTATATCATGTATAACTCCCCAATGCAATCCCTCCCTCCTCCCTCCTCCCCATGATAGGCCCCAGTGTGTGATGTTCCCCTTCCGGAGTCCAAGTGATCTCATTGTTCAGTTCCCACCTATGAGTGAGAACATGCGGTGTTTGGTTTTCTGTTCTTGTGATAGTTTGCTAAGAATGATGGTTTTCAGCTGCATCCATGTCCCTACAAAGGATGCAAACTCATCCTTTTTTATGGCTGCATAGTATTCCATGGTGTATATGTGCCACATTTTCTTAATCCAGTCTGTCACAGATGGACATGTGGGTTGATTCCAAGTCTTTGCTATTGTGAATAGTGCCGCAATAAACATACGTGTGCATGTGTCTTTGTAGTAGAATAATTTATAATCCTTTGGGTATA
This sequence comes from Trachypithecus francoisi, assembly GCF_009764315.1. NCBI lineage: Eukaryota > Metazoa > Chordata > Mammalia > Primates > Cercopithecidae > Trachypithecus > Trachypithecus francoisi. Next base: position 40,524,610 of record NW_022681460.1, read on the forward strand.
TACCCAGTAGTGGGATGGCTGGGTCATATGGTACATTTAGTTGTAGATCCTTGAGGAATTGCCATACTGTTTTCCATAATGGTTGAACTAGTTTACAATCCCACCAACAGTGTAAAAGTGTTCCTATTTCTCCACACCCTCTCCAACACCTGTTGTTTCCTGACTTCTTAATGATTGCCATTCTAACTGGTGTGAGATGGTATCTCATTGTGGTCTTGATTTGCATTTCTCTGATGGCGAGTGATGATGAGCATTTTTTCATGTGTCTGTTGGCTGTATGAATGTCTTCTTTTGAGAAATGTCTGTTCATATCCTTTGCCAACTTTTTGATGGGGTTGTTTGTTTTTTTCTTGTATATTTGTTTGAGTTCTTTGTAGATTCTGGATATTAGCCCTTTGTCATTTAATTCTTATAATGCTCGATAGTTGTAAGAATTAAGTGTAATAGCACGTGTGCATACATACGCCTAGCCCATATGTAGGCACTTAAGAAACAGTGTTTCCCCAGTTCTAATGTTTCTTGCAGATGTAAGAAGCACATCAGGTTTTTCAAGGCAAAAAAAAAAAAAATAGCACATTAAGGTATATAGTGATTTAAAATACAACTCCAATTCTAGACATTTTAAAATGAGGAAAATTTGTACATCTCTCGATAGAAGAAAAGCAGAATGTCTTATACTGTTAGGGTAACTGCAAATGTGGATGTTACGCCTTTGATTATAAGCTCTTTGATTTATGCCAAAGATTATAAGCTCTTTGAAGACAGAGACTATTTTTAATCTTTTTATGTCACTCCTGGTATCTAGTTCAGTGATTAATGGAAATGTATTAAGTGCTTAGCACATATTTGATGAATGAACAGTCTATATATTAAAATTCAAAAGTAAGAGCATTTCTCTGTTTGAAAATGGAGTCTGGATTACATCTAAATCATAAATTTGGGAACTCTAAATCGCATATTTTCTATTTGCTAGAAGGCAAAAATTAATCACTGGAGAATGGTCATTTGCTATTGGATTAAGAACTTTTTAATATAGGACTTTCTAATTAAGTAAAATAATTACATATGTGTAGCATGTTGATTTTGTCATATCATAAAATAATATGTTATTTATCATACAAATAATTTCTATACTAGCAAAACACTCAAGATCTACATTGTGTCATCTATAAAGATGAAGATGAATAATTTAATTTAATTTTAACTGGCGACTGGTGTGAAAGCTTTAAGAAATTCCTCAATAAAAAATTTTTCATAGCAATATTTTTAAAAAGCACCTCAGGATGTTATAATTGCAGGTTAGGTTATTTTGACAAGACTGTGTAACCGATCCATGCATTTTATGTTTCTATTCATAGAGGAGTGATGGAGCTAAAAATTAAATTAAAATAAGAGCTGAAAAGGCGTGTGCTAATGTGACTGGAAGAACTTACACATTATATTTTAGTTTGGTTCCCAAGGTCTCCAGCTGTATTCATGAGGGTGACTAGATATCTTATCCTTATTCTTTTATAAAGAAACTTTTAATATTTAGTGTAACATTATTTTAGGGAATAAATTTCATAATACAAACTAAAACATCATGATTCAATATGTGCAAATAATCTGTCATGCTCCTCATTTTTAAAACAGCATTACATTGTACTTTTACTTTATCTGCTTTGGAGGATTTTGTAAGAATAATGGTAATCCTTGAGGATTTAAAACAGTGAGCAAGATAGATGTGGGTCCTGCCCATATAGACAGGATGACCAGATAATTTGTCATCCAAACTGGGAAACAAGAGAACAAATGGGATGTGATTAGTAAACTGCACTGGGACAATATGCAAAACATAACCATTCCAGAATGAATGATCACCCCACTTAAAAAACTTATTGTCTAGGGAAGGGTTATGGGTAGAAATGAAACTAGGGCAGTAGATCCCCCACCCCAACAAGTAATAATATAGAGTGCTGATTATGCTGTGAGTGGGGATCTATAGGTACTATTGGATCATATAGGACAGTAATTAACTGTGACCTGGGAGGATCAGGGAGGGCTTCCCAGAGGAGGTGACATCTGAAACCTGCAGGATGAATAGGGGTTAACCAGGCAAAAAGGAGGGGTAGAAAGTTCTAAACAGTGAAGATGACAGTTACTGGTACCCTGAGGGGAGAGAACAGTTGAGTGTGATGAGTATGTTTGTATGACTGTAACCAGAAGAAGAAGGATCAAGTGGTAAAACACAAGGCTGGAAGTGTTGGCAGGGGTACTATTTTAAGAAGTTCGACTTTATCACAACAGCTTTAAGCAGGGCAGTGAGATGATCAAGTGGGCCAAGAGCTATTGCCTGTATTCATTTGACCATCGTGTATCCAGTTATCTTGGCTAGAAGTGGGCCTTCACATCTCTCAGCACATGGAGCTAGTCAGTGTTTCCCCTTCCCTCTGTGGGTAGATCCAGCAGCAGGACTGCACTGGAAAGAATTCAGAAAGGGTCATGTCTGACAGAGAAGTGGGTTACCCATGGAAGGTAGCTTGGTAGAAGGAGTGCTGAGGGGAAAAAAATCTCCCTAAGTTATGCAGAAGGCATGCAGGTGCACACACAGCTTGGCCTCAGGGATGGAGTGTTGGGAGGTGATGGTGCTTCGAGCACATAGCTGTGTGTCTACACTTTGGACCCTCATCCCTCTCTGCTTGGGCCCCCACAGTACTTACGAAAGGTGGAAGGGAGTGTTCTGATAAAACAAGCAAACTAATGCCTGGATGTTAAAAGCAACTTCCCAGAGGAAATTTCTTCCAAGAGTGGTGGGGTTTAGTGCCTAGAGAAAGAGGAACATTGATTGGAAAGTGAAAGCTGGGGGCCAGATGCTCTGTGAGGACAGTAGTGGAGAGGCCACTGTCTCAGGCCCCAGGAGGCCTCCACCGTCATGGATTGCTCAGCATGCTTGTGGTCCAGCTTTATCTGAGCAGAGCACAGACCATCCCAGATCTGGAGGTAGTGTGGTCTGCAGGTCTGACACAGCCTCTGAGTCATAGTAGCTTAGAAGAGACTGGCAAGGGGCTGTCATAACCAAGTACCACAGACTGGGTGGCTTGAACAACACAAATTTATTTTCTCACAATTCTGGAGGCTACAAGTCTGAGATCAAGGTGATAACAGGGTTGGTTTCTTCTGAGGCCTCTCTCCTTGGCTTGCAGATGCTGCCTTCTCCCTGTGTCCTCATGCGGTCTTTCCTTTGTATTTCATCTCTTCTTAGAAGGATGCCAGTCATTTTGGATTAGAGCCCACCCAGTAACCTTTTAACCTTGATTATTTCTTTAAAGGCCAAATCTCCAACACAGTCACATACAGTTACATATTGGAAGCTTCAACACATGAATTTTGGGGGGACACAATTCAGTCCACATCAGGGCCTCCTTGGGAGACACCAGCATGTGGTGGTTGCAGGTTTTGATCCTTGGCTTTTGGTTTCTGTGGATCAGGAAGGCCTAGGAGCATTTGAATCATCTTCAAAACAAGGCCAAGTCTATTATGGTCCTATTTTTCACTTCTAGTGACAGAGGTATTACCTCACATAGTCTGTGTGCATCTTAGATTGTTGGAAACCTCCTTTGTACTGATTCAAAGTTGCCTTAACTCACCTGCCCCGGTACTAGGTGCCCGAGGCTGTTGGTCTTTGGTCTCTTTAGCACTTCAGGGTATAACCGTGTCCTGGAATAGGTTCCCTTTTTTACTTATTAGGTGTGGTTAAGGGTATGGACTCTGGAGTCAGTCTGTTGGATTTGAAGCCTAATTTCACTATTCATTACTTGTGTGTCTTTTAGTAAATTCCTTGACCTCATTATGCCTTATTATCCAGATCCAAACAGAATGGGGATAGTAAATAAGGTAGGGAAAAGTGTCCACTGTGCTGGACACTTATTAAGTGTTTAATTAAGGTCCTATCATTTTCATCATTGTTATAGCTATCACCATTGTTTCCTTTTAACAAGACACTGAGAAAGGCCTGCTCTGCCACTCACATGATGACCTGTGCAGGAGGAGGAGGACTAGCATTTTCCCTGTTCTTACTGAACAATTCTTGTTTATCGTACTTTTCCTGGTCATCTTCCCATAACTTGTCGTTCCCATGTAGAAGCCCAAAACCCCTTTACCTTTGATTATCCTAAGATCGTATGTAAGGCCAAGTTCTAACCACTCCTTGAATTACTCATCACTGGGGGCTCCCACCTGTATGTATGTTGAACATGTTAATAATAATTTGTTTTTCTCTTTAAAAATTATAAGGCATTATTGGAGTATTACACACAAACATTATTAAAAAAAATGTGATAATAGCAAGAATAAACCAGTGTTGGCAAAAAGTGTCAAACTCTGTAAAATATTTTGAAGGGATTTATTCTGAGCCAAATATGAGTGACCAGTGGCCTCCGACACAGCCCTCAGGAGATCCTGAGAACATGTGCCCAAGGTGTTCAGGATACAGCTTGGTTTTATACATTTTAGGGAGACATAAGACATCAGTCAATACATGTAAGATGTACATTGGTTTGGTCTGGAAAGGTGTGACAGCTGGAAGCGGGGGCTTCTGGGTCATAGGTAGATTCAAAGATTTTCTGATTGGCATTTGGTTAAAAGGGTTTAATTATTGTCCAAAGGACTAGAATCAACAGAAAGGAATGTCTGGGTTAAGGTAAGGGGTTGTGGAGACCAAGGTTCTCATTACACAGAAGTAGTCCCCAGGTAGAGGCTTCAGAAAGAATACACTGTAAGTCAGTTGTCTCCTAGATCAGGAAAAAAATGAAGGGCAAGGAAGGGGATTCTCTTCAGAATGTAGATTTTTGTCCACAAGAGTCAGCTTTGGAGGACTATTTCAAGATATGGCAAAGAACATGTATTTGGGGTTGAAATATTTTTATTTCTTTCTTCATCTGCCATGTGATGTTATGCCAGCATCAGGTTGGAAAGCAAGCCACGTTATATAGGGTTAAATAAAACCCCTTGGATGAGACTTTATGGTTTGTAGGGCATGACTCCCCATACCCCTTTAGATAGTAATTTGGGCAAGAGAAAAAAAGGTCAGAGTTGAGTTCTTCGCCAGTCTCTTATATGTTGGTAGGATTGGTATGCATCCACATAATTAAGGTAGCTTAATTTTTAGTATCTTATGTTTATTGATTATATTAAACTAACTTAGCTTATCTAGTCCTTCTTTCTTTGTATGTCATCAAGACCTATAGGACACTTACTTTTTTCCTCCACCTTTTGTTACTGGCCAGGCTTGTTCTGCCTCTATGCAGCAAGCCAATCACTGTGGTGACAGCTTTTGCAAAAAAGAAAAGATTTTATTCAGAAGGCTTCAATGTGCAGGGCCAGGGAAATAAATCTCAGATCCACCTCTCTGAAAATAGGGCTTGGAGGTATGTGTGTGACAGAAAGTGGGGTGGTCTAAAGTATAGGGAAAGATGATTGGTGAGTCGGAAAGGTGAGGTAATAGGGCTTTCTGCACAAGGGTAATTAAGCTGTATGGTTCTTCATAGGATATATGTGCAGAAAATGGTGGCACTAGCGTAATCTGATAATGGAGTTTTTGGCTCTCTGATATCAAGAAGTTCCCTCTTCAGGCAGCTGTTGCAGGCCCAGCCTGTGCAACCAACTTGTGAAGGTCTCATCTGGCTTGAACCAGACAAAAGCTGCCCCCTAGTTTCTGAAAAATAACTATAAGCACCGTTACTACCGTGACCCATTGTCAGAGATGTTACCCATAAGGTAGCGAGTGGGAGTTTAGTTATGTATTGTTCGGTCATGTGACTTGCTAGTGGGGGTTTTAAGATCAACTAGAAGTAAGTAAGTAAAACCTAGCCAGCTAGTTTGGAGGGCTTAATCATGTTTCTCTTGTGCACTATTACTGTTTAATAATATATTTATTTTGTCTGTGTAAATATATTTTCAAGTTTGACTTAAAAAAAAAACCCGTGAGACTCTACCAATTTTGAAACATTTTAATAAAAATAAAGACTATAAAGAGGTTAGATCCCATCAATCCTATGTACCAGATTATATTTGAAGAGACTTACCAGAAATGGAGGACATTCCACTAATGAACATTTCCTAAGGGTGAGGGTGGTAAATAATTTCAATTATGTGAAAAAATTGCTATATTTTAAGAAATGTTTGCTGTGTTTCTGGGGGTAAATGCCCAGCTTTCTCTGGAGAGCTTGGAGAAGGGGGTCTGAGTCTTCACCAGCTGTAAAGTTGTCTTGAGAACAGTCCTTGAAGGATTACTGCTATACACATTTTTGGTATTACAAACACTAGTATTTGGCATATGAACTACATTACCAAAAAGTGAAACAAAAAAAAATGTTCAGAGATTCCTGTCACTGGATCAAATCGCTACATGATTCATATTTGTATTCTATAACAAAAGAAGACACACAATGATGTTTACTATGACCCTGTGATGTGTCAGCCATTGCACTAGGTACTCTACATACACTATACAGCCCTGTGATAAGGTAATATTATCTGTATTTTTAGAAAATGAAGAAATTGAGTCTTGGAAAAGGTAAGAAACTAGCCTAGCCTAGTTGCACATCGATATGTACAAACAGCTTCATTTTGTAAAATGTGTGTTTTATTTTTGTTTGCAAGCTGGATTTGTTTGGTTGTATTTTTAATCACAAAGACTGAAATTTGTGGTACTAGTCTTTTGGGGGTCATTTCTCACTTTGAGAAGTTACTACAGTAGCTGAACTTTTACACTGTTAAATGAAAACCACTATGCCTGTTGTAGGGGAGGGGGTAAAATCTTTTTTCCTCTATCCATCTTTGATTTTTCAGCAGGGCCTCTATATTTTTAGACCACCAAAGACAGATTAGCAAGAGAAAAAGAAACGGAAATTTATTTCCATGTTCATCACAGATACACGTGGGAGCACCCAGTGATGACTAACCCAAAGGAGTGGTTAGAACTTGGCCTGACATATGATCTTAGGATAATCAAAGGAAAAGGGGTTTGGGGCTTCTGGATGGGAAAGACAAGTTACAGAAAGATGACCAGGAAAAGTACTGTAAAAAAGAATTGTTCAGTAAGGTTTGTTGTGCAGATTGAAGTCAGTACCTTCTCCATTGATAAGAGTTAGGAGTCCTCCTCTTCGTGGTCCAGGAGAGGAAGAGACCTTTTATGAAAAGAAATTATGAAAATGTTCTTTATAAATGTAAATTTTCTTTACAAAAGGACAACGGTACCCTGTGTTTAGAGCTATTCCTGCATCTATCTGCTGGTTCTCAGTGGCTTTTAGGTCAAAATGATCCATGTGCTAAGGAGGCATATTTTGGGGTGGCTATTCTGGTACCCTCTCTGCCTTGTTTTTTTATAGTAGTTATGCAATAGAGGCAAATCCCTTCCTCCTTCCTGGGTTCATTAAGCTGAACCGAAAGGCTGATGGATACTTAAAATTTTAACAAGTTTTCTTAACTATTTTTATATATTCCTTGTCTTTAAGTGTTTAGTAAAATCAATAAATTATCTGTGCACCAAAATAATATTTTCATTGTTCAGTAGTTGACCACAAAGCTCCTGAGGACATACCGAAGGACAGGGCCTACTTGAAAAAGAGCTCAGAGGAGTATGACTAGAGTTTGGTCTAAAAGAGAATCTTTGTCATGCCAATGGCTCAGAAGATTGTAGATGGTCACAGTTGAAAGAGATCTCAAAGGTGATCACTCTTAAGTGACAGAAAAAGAGTCACCTCATTTGCTTCCAGGCCCACATAGCACTCCTTTGGGGTTTGTGATATATGTAGTTCTATCTCTGAGAGTGTGTGAGAGCCCTAAATGTTGGCTACCTGGAGAGCAACTCTGGCCTTTCTTCATATTGCTCTGCTTCCTAATGCTCCACTCAGCTGGCTCAGCTCTGATCATTTCTGTATTCTGAGGAGGGGAACTGCAGGAGACTGGCCTGGATCTCCCTGGGCTGTGAGGGGGAAACAGCCTTGGGTTAATCCACATACTAGGCATGGGAAAAAGTGCAAGGAAGTGGGAAGAGGGAGAAGAGGTGTCTGGCTGGAGCTTACAAGTAGCCATGTTGTTCACTCTACTTATGGTGAGGGGAAACTTTTTATAAAAACAAATGTATTTGCTAACAAAATTTAATTCTCTCTATATATATCTCTCTCCAATATATAAATATAGAGGACATAGGGAATAATAAATAGTAAATAATATGTAGTAAAAATAGTAAATAATAAACCTCTTCCAGTGGTGATTAATCCTTAACTCATTTTAACTCACCTTTGGAAAAAAATAATTTCAACTTTTATTTTGGATTTAGCGGGTACATGTGTAGGTTTGTTACATGAGTATGTTGCATGATGCTGAGGTTTGGGATATGGATGATCCCGTCACCCGGGTAATGAACATACTACCTAATAGGTAGTTTTATAGCCCATGCCGCCAGCCTCCTTCTATTTGTCCCCAATGTTTGTGGTTCCTATCTTTACACCTAGGGATACTCAATGCTTGACTCACTTGTAAGTGAGAAGAACATGTGGTATTTGTTTTTCTGTTCCTGTGTTAATTCGTTTTGGATAATGGCCTTCAGTTGCATCCATGTTGCTGCAAAGGACAAGATTTTCTTCTTTTTTGTAGCTATTAATACACAGTGTTCCATGGTGTATATATACCACATTTTTTAAATCCAGTCTACCACTGGTGGGCACCTAGTTAATTCACCTTTAAAACGGTGTCCAGTTTCCTAAGCTTTGTAGTATATAGTGGCTTATAATTCAACAATTTTAGAAACACCTGATTTAGTGAGTTGGTCTCCAAACGATAAATATCTGTAAAAGAGAATTTCATCTATCTTATTATTTTTAATGATCATGTTTGAAATGAAACATATCAAGTTAGATGTGCCATTTAATTTGAGATTATTTTAACTTTAGGATTTTTGTTCTCCATTCAGTTGTTGGGAGTGTTTTAAAAACAATGGACTTTCAGAAAGATTAAGGTGTTACACCTCCCTGTAGTAATAAATATTCTTTGTAGCTTTAAAGCTCAAGTGTCCATGCCTGTTGGAGTTTGTGTTAGGCTAGAAAAGACTGGAGTTTATAACCTAGATTCTGAAAGGACACTGTAGCAACATTAGGTTGCTAAGCAAGTCTCTTGGCTAATTAAACAACGTGCCTTGAATTACTGTGACTGCTCATGCTGCTCAGTCATAATGGGGCAATTAAAAATGAGACTCACTTTTAGGTTCATTAAGACTTAAATTAGAAATAAATGAAAATAGAGACATACTATTTTTAATAATCAAAGAAAATAAGAAACAAAAATATAGTTGTATGAAAAATATTCAAAGCAACCCAGCAACCTAATGTTCAGTAAAATGGAATAGTTAACCAACGATGATATGCTATGTGAAGTATTATGCAGTCACACCAATTGAGGGTTTGTATACAGTATAACAAATATTGTATTTCGGTCAGATTGTAAATCGTAGCTCTCTCTTTTATACAAATCAGCAGAAATAGGCACAGCTTAACATATTCCTTTCATAAGCATTTTCATCCTGTTATTGCTTTTCAAAATAAAATTGAGACAGAAGGAAGCCTATTTAGCTTATCCAGATTCTAATTAATTTAGCCACTTGGGTGCATTAGAAAATGGGAGCTAGAACCTCTACTGAGGGTTGTAAAGTGTAGTCATGGACCAGGACCAAGACTATTCAAATAATTTATTTTTCTAGTCAGAGTTACTCCAATGATTAAAAGCAAAGACGGGGGATGGGGGCAGGGACTAAATGAGTAAGCATGCTTGAATAGCCAAGGAGCAATTTCAAGCCTGACAACTGCATCCTGTTATATATTTCAATTATGCAATTTTGAAGCCTCTATAAGAATCCATTTTTCATTTCCTACTAATTTTTATCTTCTCTATGTTATTTTTTCCACCTACTTTTCAGAAATCTGCTTCTTGAATAGAAAATTGTATTTCTATAGACACTTAGCCATGAGGTACTTTATTTTAATTTAATTCCACTAATCATATTTGTAAGGAAAATGAAATCTCTACAAATGACAAGTCAACTAGTATTTGTGGTTTAGATTTGTGGTTTATCAAATCTTAGTTTTTTCCTTTGGCCATCCCATCTGGTGTTTTAATTTTTACTTTAACACTTAATTACTATTGTTGATTCTCAAACATATTTTACTTCCTAGTCTTTGAAGCTTCAATAAAGTGAAAAAACTTAAAAATATCCAGAACAATTACTTGTTAAAGGAGCATTGTGTCAGAATGTTTTATGTGGACAGTAAAACTCTCCAAGCTGCCTCCCTGGAATTCAAAAGCTTTAGCATCAGGAAGACCCAAAGTTTGCTTTTCTGCATTTAGCTCAATGCACCCTTTTCTCTTGTCTTTTTATTCAGCTGGAATGCTTGCTGATTCCTCTGCACACTTCTAAGGCTGAGAACCTGAGGAACCCAGCTGGAAAATGCCGTCTGAACGCTGCCTCAGGTATGCCCTGCGGGGTGTGTCCCTGCATGCTGTAGTGAGCCCTCAAATAGGTGCATTGCACGTTGCAGGATCAAGCACAGAGCAGAGATTTAATGCATATTTGAAAGAATCAACAAACTAGTCAGAGCTTTTGTGAATTTACTGTGGTGGCACAAGGACTAACTGCTGTGACCTAGTTATTTGTCAAACCTAAACATGTTTCCTGATTCTTTGAATCATACTGCTTTTTAATATTTTTTCCTTATTTAGGATGCTAACTTCCTTCAAACAAAGGTATGCTACTATAAAGGTATATGACATAAAAAAGAATCAAAAAATTATGCATACGTGTGTGTGTGTGTGTGTGTGTATATATATATATATATAGAGAGAGAGAGAGAGAGAGAGAGCCTCCTTTAAGGCAATCACTTTGGGGAGTACAATGCTTATTCTCAAAATGCTCACAACATTTCCTTTTAATAATTCATTTATTTAATAGATATTAATTAAGCCAAGTACTCTGTTTGGTGCTGAGGATCCAGCTATGAATAAAACAGATAAGGTTCCTTCCCTCTTAAAATGTATATTCTATGGGGGAAACAGTCATTAAACAAATAAGCACACCAGTAATGATGCAAAAATAATTGTGAAAGTGCTCTGAAGGAAAAGTACAGCATAGATAGAGCAAGAAAATGCCTTCCTGAGACAGGCTGTATACCTGAGATTTGAAGGGGGGATACCCTGAGGCAGGAAGGAGCTTGGCACATTCCAGAAACTGAGGGGCAGCCAATGAGGAAATGCATGGCATTCATTTGAATAGTCTCACTGGAGGTAAATCTGCATCATCCTCTGAGGGAACAGTCAAAATATCTTCAGAGCAAATAATAAGAAAGATGATAAACCTGGGGAATACATTTTTCTTAAGAATTGGGTGTTTGTTAAGTAATGAGACCAGTTTCTTTCCGTGACTCTGAAGCTATTAGAGGTGATTTGTTCCAGAAATGTGTTGAGAACTGGTGACATTGCTGTAGCAGGTGTAACGCCTCTGCACTCCCCATGTGAGTCTTTTGCTCTCAATCAGTGATTCTCAATGGTGGATGATTTCACCACCAGGGTACTTTGTGCAATATCTGACAATGTTTTTGGATGTCACTGGGACTGTGGATACAATTGGCATCTACTGGGTAGAGGCCAGGAATCATTTTAAACATCTTGCAATGCATAGGGCAACCCCCTACAGCAAAAAAACATCTAGTCCAAAATGTCAGTAATACTGAGGCTGAGAAACCCTGCTCTAGACCTGGCATGCAACCAATACAGCACATGGAGACCATGGTGTCTGTCTGCCACCACCTCAGCCAAGCTATTTATTCCTGGCTACCAGGATCAGTGTGCATACTTAAAATAAGTTTTTACTTTTAAGTCTGCCATCCCATTCTTATTAATCAACTCCCATTCCATGGTCATCTGTCTTCTACAGTGCAATCATCTCTATAATGTTGTCTCCTTTTCTGCTTCAACCAAGAGCCCTCCCTTCCCCACCTCTCACACTCTCTCACTGTGTCATGTGGAAGTGTCACAGCACAACCACATATTCTGCTGTATCATCTCCTTGTCCTGAAAAGCTCTGTTCGTCTCAGACTTCACTGAGATCCATCCTCCTCTGAGGACCATTTCCCTTGTAGTACTCTCAAAGTAGTGGCATTGTTATTTCCTCACATCTCATGTATGTCAAGGATGGGTAGAGAGATTGTCATCATCCCAGGGCATGGTTTTGCTTCTAGACCGTCACTCCACAAATTGATTGATTGAGAAAGCACAGCCACAAAAACAACAAAGACATACTCTTCTGGAGACGGTGCCCTCTATCTCTCTCAGGCTCTCCTCTTCCTAACTGTGGTCGGGGTCATTGTCCTTTACTCACTGAGCACTACGGCACCTGGCTTGCAGTCTTCCTCCTCATCACGAACCTCTTACTATACCCCCAGGGCCCTCAGTGTCAGCACGGAGGATGTGTCTGCTTCATGGTCCTTGGACCTTCAATCTGCTTATCTCCAAAGACCTTCTCCCTGCACTCAGCTGCCCAGTTTCATGGCCACACCTCAGACCTTGTCATCCTCAATAATTACTCTGTTTCTGAAATCACACTATCAGTCATTTTACTCTCACTGTAGCCTCCTCTCCTTCTAGCTTGCTGATTTACCCGTTACGGTTGTACTCTGACCTCACTGTAATGTCTCATTTATTGGCTCTGCTACTTTCTACCAACCCATCTGATCTTTCCTTTCCTCATTTTCCTTCTTAAGCAGTTTAGATTCTATCACTGTTGCTAAACCCTTAAGTTCTCACATTTCCTGTATTTTTGATGCATTTGTTTGAGAAAACCCCAATCCGGATGAACTGAGCTATTCATAGTTCCATGCCTATATTGTCTAGTAGAGACTAGTTCCACAAAAATCTTTAGATTCCACAAGCCAAAAAGTGCCCAGAGTTCTAGTATGTGTTTCTGGTCCACTGATTCCCTGCCACTCAAGAGGCAATCCTTTCCCACAACTAAGCCCAAACCTGCCTCTGTGCTTCAAATCGATCTTTCATATATTCTCAGCAACTTTGACTGTTGCTTGTTTCTCAGCCATGTTCTTGAGATACAGCTGTATTGTCACCTTCCCTATGCAGATGAGTTACAGATTTACATTTCTAGCAAAGACTCCTTTCTGAGCTCCAGATCCATGAATCAAGCTACATATTTGACATCTGTGCTTGGATATCTTAAAGACAACTCAAACTTAACGTGTCCCAAACCAAGTTCATCATCATTCTTTTCTACAATTCTGATCCTCTTTCATTTGTTTCCTATTCTGGAAATATCAAGTTGTATAAGCCAGAAATGTAGGCGTCTTCTGGAAATCTTCCTCCCACTCACCTCAATATGTAATCTAACACCAAGACCTGTAGATTTTCCCTCTAAATAACTTTTAATCCCATTCACCTTTCTGAAACTTCATCTGAATGCTCCTTGGGCTCCAAGGTCCAACTCCATCACTCACCTGAACCATAGCCACAGTCTGGGTCTGCTCTAGTCTGGCCCAGTCTCCCCTACTGCTCTTGGTACTACAGCTTGAGTGACCTTTTCTGTGACTTCCCATTGCCCTTAGGATAACCTGGCCCAGAATTCCTGCACAAGTGGGCTCAGGCCTCTGCTGCTCGGGGCTTACCTGCACCACGTTCTTCTTCGTCCCTAGCTGTTAACTTTCTGTAGACACTCTGTAAGGGCCATGTTCCCTCCCGCCACAGGATCATAGCATTTGCTGTTCTCCTGCCTGGAAAACCTTCTTTTTTTACCAGATTAACTTGTTCTCATCCTTCAGCCAGCAGCTCAAGTATTATTTCTTTAGGGAGGCCAGATTATTTGATGAATGTGTAACTGCCCCACTGTACTGAATGCTCCATGAGGACTGCTAAGGACTGCTACCATATATGGTTTGCTCACCATTTTGTCCCTGGCACCCAGCACAACACCTGGCCCAGGCTTAATAAATATTTGTTGGGTAAATGAATGAGGGAAGGAAGGAAACAAAACTGTTCATTTATAATTAAGTTCCTTTCTACAGAGTTTTCATTATTTAATAATTGTCTAAGCATATTGTATCTTCTTTGCTTATTATGACCATTGTTATTAATTGACCAAGTTCATTTTAAAGTGTTTATAAATTATAAAGTGTTCTATAGAAATAAAATTATTTTATTATAGGGTCCTTTAATAGCCTACCACCTTAAATAGAATTTTAAAAATATTAATGTCTTTAATTTTCATGAAAATATTTTGACTACATAGTTTAAGTGATTTAAGACACTCACTTGATAGTTCACCAATAGACTGAATTGAGATAATTATGCATAATTATTACTGTCAGACTTTTTGTCCAGTCTTTTTCTTTCTTGTATAAAGTAGCCTACTTAAGAAATGAGAATCTTTATGCCACTTGGTTGTTTTTAATATGTAAGTATGTAACACCTTATTGGTAGTGTTACTTAAAAACGACTACATATTTTTTGTATATACAAGTTGTAGGTAAACACTGACATAGAAATTGACTTGGATTTTAAAATTTGAAATGCAGATGTTTAAAACCATATAGCTGTTTTTGGAATTTACAACTTTAAAACTGACTGAACTTCGTCAAAATTCTTTCCATGAACATCAAACCCTATAGGATTTCTGTGACCAAAAAATGTTGACTCTATGACCTTGAAGTAGCAATTTGCACTAAAGCAGTGATTCAGTATGAGTAGGGAATATGATATAATGAACGCCATTCTCTGCATTTGATTGATTAGTTTTTGTGATCAATTCCAGAGTGAAAGTTAAAGGCTTAAAGTTATGAATAATCGTCTTTCCTGAGACCTCGTTTATTTGTTTCCCTGTTTCTGGATACTGACATATGACTGATCAAATGGTTGCTCCCTGGCATTACTAAAAAGCAATCTTCTGCTCAGAGAGTCTGGGGCTTTCCACTATTGCATGAGGGCCTACGTGGGGCCCTGTGAAATACAGGAACAGCAGTTTGCACAGGCAGTCTGACAGGGGTTGCCTAAAGCCCTTATAGTGTTCAGGTGGGAAAAAATAGAGGGACATATATCCCTGGGAACTCATAGAGTATCCAACAGAACCATAATGAGAAGCATATCTATAATTTAAAAATTCAGGTAGCCATATTAAAAAAGGTAAAATTATTGTTTTTTGTTGTTGTTGAGACAGAGTTTCACTCTTGTTGCCCAGGCTGGAGTGCAGTGGCACAATCTCAGCTCACTGCAACCTCGATCTCCCGTGTTCAAGTAATTCTTCTGCCTTAGCCTCCTGAGTAACTGGGATACGGCATGTGCCACCACACCCGGCTAATTTTTATATTTTTAGTAGAGACGGGGTTTCACCATGTTGGCCAGTCTGGTCCTGAACTCCTGACCTCAGATGATCTGCCCGCTTGGGCCTTCCAAAATGCTGGTATTACCGGTGTGAGTCATCATGCCTGGCCCTAAAAAAGGTAAAATTAATTTTAAAAATACATTTTATGTAAACCCAACATACCCTAAATATTATAATTTAAACATGTAATCAGTACAGAAATATTGAGCTATTTTACTTTCTTTTGTTCATATTGTCTTTGACATCCATTGTGCATTTTACATGTATGGTACATCTCAATTTGGACTGGCCATATTTCAAGTACTCAGTGACCATGTGTGGTTAGTGTCTACTGTATAGGTGTATCCCTACAATAGACTATTACTATTGTATTGATACAAGACAATACAATAAATAGAGTATTACTATAGTATTAATATAGCACATACTCTTTTGTATTGATGCAGTTCTAGGGCATCTCTGAGAGAAAGGGGTTGTATTGGGGAAGCCGGGACACTCTCTGCACTCACTGATGAATTCTGAGGTGGCAGCATTGCTTCTGTGGGAGACCTTTTCCAGTTTTAGGATGACACTCAAATCTGTGTTTCCTTGAGAAATATGGCTCTTGCTTTCAGTTTTTTTCCAGCAATTTAGAAGTTTTAGGATATACTTTTCCTTCCTTTTTCTTTATTTCTCAAAAAATTGAGGGACATTGCTCTAAGTTGGGAGGCTTAGTTTGCTAATTTGATATATGTTCTAGATGCTGAGGGAGCTGTTTGCAAGCATGTGTCAGCTCCCCATTTTAATTTAGACATAATGCATTACAGTCTTTGATTTATCTCGTCCTTGGTTTATGACTATTGACTTGGTGAAGTGGGCCTGCTCCCTTCCAGCTATGTTCTGTGGCCACGTGTGCCTTAACATTTAGAGGGTTGAGATGTTTTACAAATTTACATCCGAGAGTTGAGCGGGAAGTTACTTTCAGAATACAATAATGATTTGTTGATTAAGAGGCTTTTATTTCTTGCCAAATGTTGGAGTATTTGTTTCTGCTTTTAAGGATCCCTAACATATTGGTTCCAAAATATTTGGGATCTTGTGCCAACTGTTGTCTTAAATATTTAGCTTGTTGTTTTCTTGAAGCTTGAATTTTCAAGCCCAGCTGAATGATCCTGTGAAATTGTGCAGCATCACTATTGTTTCAAAGCTGAGTCTTTTATTCTTTGCCAAATTTCAGTTTACAGCTGCTCTTTTTCTGGCAAGATTTATTCACTCTCAATAGACATATAAAATGCAAGTACCAATTAAATGTTAATAATAAGGACAGGAATTGTGGCACTATATTTGGAAAATGAGTAAGGAAACACTTTAAGGCAATTATCTTAATATATTCTTCTGTTCCACTACAAATGAAATTTTGAAACACATTTATTTAACATTTAAGGTGATATAAAAATGGAGAAAATAAGTTATGAATGTTTCAAATATATTTTCTAAGGTTATAATAATTAGAATCTATTTTCTATCCCAAAACTTTTAGTCACAGTATGAAGATACATGTTTTTGAAGCAAAATTTCAAACATTTCTTACTGCTTTGTCATGTTGTTCTGTTCATGTATATTATTCTAAAAGGCTGATTTTGAGATTCATTATACATAATATAAATATAAAGTTAATAGGGACTTTCATGATTTTTCCCCTTAAGCATAGATTTCTTCAGCTCTTTTACAGATTGTGTGTGTGTGTGTGTGTGTGTGTGTGTGTGTGTGTATTAGACAGAGTCTCACTCTGTTGCCCAGGCTGGAGTGCAGTGGCAGGATCTCAGCTCACTGCAACCTCCACTTACTGGGTTCAAGCAATTCTCCTGCCTCAGCTTCTTGAGTAGCTGGGATTAAGGTACACGCCATCACACCTGGCTAATTTGTGTGTTGATACAATACAGTACAACAGAGTATTACTATAGTATTAATTAAACCCCAATATGGGGTTTCACCATATTGACCAGGCTGGTCTCAAACTCCTGACCTCAAGTGATCCACCTGCCTCAGCCTCCCAAAGTGCCGGGATTACAGGCATGAGCCACCATGCCTGGCCTCTTTTTTTTTTCTTTAAGTAGGAGGAGGAATTACATTATTATATTCTTGGTGATATGTTCTCAAA
The DNA here is from genome assembly GCF_009764315.1 of Trachypithecus francoisi. Taxonomy (NCBI): domain Eukaryota; kingdom Metazoa; phylum Chordata; class Mammalia; order Primates; family Cercopithecidae; genus Trachypithecus; species Trachypithecus francoisi. The sequence continues at coordinate 40,542,156 of NW_022681460.1, forward strand.
ATACCTGATCTTGGACCTTCAGTTTTTCTATCTATAAAATAAAGATAATAATAATACCTGCCTCATGGTGTTGTTGCGCAGATTACATGAACTAGTCATTGTAAATCACTAAGAATAGTTCATGGGACGTGGTGAGCACTATGTGTTTCTCAAATCTATTAAAAAGTCATCCTTTTAGGAAAGATTTTTCAAAGACTATCCTAAAGCTTTACTTGGCTGATACAATGTTTCTATTACTATTCCATTTCTTGATTTGAGATGCTAAGTAATTGAGTGATGTTAATTAATCTCCATTCTAGACTTTGCATAGAAATTTGCAAAAAATTATTTATGCTTCTGAATGAGGTTTTTAACTACTGATTTGAAAGTCTGCCTATGGCTTGAGCTACTAGATGAATATTCAATGACAGTAACCATTTCAAAACTCACTGCTACATTTCAACTGAAAATAATCCTCCCACCTTCCCACAGGAACTTCCTATATCATCACCGTCTGTCAAGTTTTTTTCTTTCCATATTTCTGACATTTCTGATGCTTCCTAGTCAAAACTGTCCAATAAAGCTTAATGACTGCCTTCTGGCATTTCACAGGAAGTATTTGGTTAATTTTAAGATGGAGATTTGTACCTAACTGTAATTTACCAGCCAACTGGCACCACAGGCTGAGCAGAGCCCTGCCAAATAAACCCACCATGCAGACTAGGCTGGTGGCAACTCTGGCTCCCCTGAGAAACTCTTTCACACTCAGAGGGAGGGGTTGGATACAGGAATTACCAACATGGGAGAGACAATGCTCAATCATCCCAATGATATTTTTACTCAGCTTTGAGATGGACCTGCTGGCCAGAAACAGGGCTTGATGGCCCTTGTTTTCACTCTGGGAGTAACCTGTTCCTGGCAGATCACCCATCTTAGTCCAATACCGGTTCTGAGATTTTAGAGCACTGTATAGACTCCCATTGGCATGAGCTGAAAATGTCCATAGCTGTCTATAAAGTGCAAGTTTGCATTTTGTGTTTATGGCATTACTTCTGTATTATTGTAGAATGATCTAGAGCTTCATCTGGGACTTTTGAAAAGGACATAAGGATAAATGTTTTAGGTTAGTGTAGAGAGTGAAAGGGTAAGTCTCACAATGGGTAAAATTAGCAATCTCACAAAGTAGAAACAAAAAGAAAGTTATATAGTCAATTATAAATCTAGTATAATGATCATACATAGAAACTAAAGGCTGATAATAGATAAATTTTACTTTCAGCTTTAAATTTGTTTTCATTTACAATGCATTCCTTTTGATGCTCTTATGGTGCACAATTTCCCAAGTTTAATAGTAAGCTTCTTTAGTTTAATTGCCTTTTACATGGAATGGTCACTTGCAGCCCTTTTTGTCCTGACTAACATTTGCTCAGTTTTCTTGTATGTGTTAACAGTCTTGTGTCCTGTGGGAGACATGGTAAGGTACAAAGGTGGGGAAGGAATCAGGGAATTAGAGAGAGGGGACAGAGTGGGAAGGGTCACACACACACATGTACACATGCCCAGACACACATCCAGAGGAAGTTTTGCACTCAGAGATGTTCACACACTGAAGGGACGGGGCCCAGAAACAGAGGCTTGCAGGTCCAGAGACCTGGGTCAGTATGCAGCCACAGATGAACACACACAAACACAAATACAGAAAGAGAGGCACCAGTAAAAAAGAGAAAGACCCTGCAGGGAGGGGAGCAGAGAGAATAAGAAAAAGGGAGAACAAGAGAGTGGTGGAGAGAAAGAAAATGAGGGAACAGATGGTCACACTCATAGAGTGCACTGGAACCCTTGTTGCTTCATTTGATGTTCAAGGAATGAGAGAGCAGCCGGCCCACAGGGCTGGTAAAAGGAGAAACATTGACTTGATTGTTCTCCTTTGCAGTATTCAAGAAATGCTGACAGGCCAGAGGCTCTGCCACTCCGAATCTCACAATGACAGCGTCCTGGCAGCATTGAATCAGCAGAGGAGTGATGGCATCCTCTGTGACATCACCCTGATTGCTGAGGAACAGAAATTCCATGCTCACAAGGCCGTCCTGGCAGCATGCAGCGACTATTTCCGGGTAAGTCACCATAGTTTATTTGTTTCTCTTAAAATATTGATAAAGAGAGGATGACAATGCTTCCCAAACTGTCACTAAACCAGGAGCTAATTATGTGGTACCCCCGGAGCTGAATGGTGGGGGCTTTTGTTCTTTCCTGGGTAGACTGTGTCCTGGGGCCCCATTGGGTCCTCTCTGGGCAGGGCACCTGGATGTGCCTCCAGTGTAGAACAGACCTCACCAGGCATCTGAACCAAGGAGTGCTTGGCACTTTACCACCATGAGACAGTATGGCACTGTAGTGCTCCATGTGGGGGTGCAGACTGGGGTGAGAGGATGCTTCTGGATTCAGGATCAAAGACCAAGCTATAAGACAATTTGTTAAAATTTTAAAATCTTTAAGTATATGTAGTGTTTCTGATTTATATATATACACACACACATATATATACATATGTATATGTGTGTGTGTATATATATACTTTTTTTGTATACACACACACACATATATGTATATATGTATATATACCTGTGTGTGTGTATATATATATACATTTTTTTTTTTGAGACAGACTCTCGTTCTTTCATCCAGGCTGGAGTGCCAATGGCGTGATCTCGGCTCACGGCAACCTTCACGTCCTGGGTTCAAGTGATTCTCATGCCTTAGCCTCCTGAGTAGCTTGGATTACAGGGACACGCCACCACACCTGGCTAATTTTTGTATTTTTAGTAGAGACAGGGTCTCACCAAGTTGGCCAAGTTGGTCTTGAACGCCTGACCTCAAGTAATCCACCTGCTTCGGCCTCCCAAAGTGCTGGGATTATAGGCACACACCACCGCACCTGGCCTATATATACTCTTAATGCTTTCTAATTATTTGCTCCAAGGACAGAGATTCATTTAGCCTAATGGACCTTCATGGTCAGTACATGTGGCTAATGAAAACACATCTTGTTTACCAGAGCTTTGGGGTTGATTTCAAACAGCAAATTATATGTGGTAATAAGATTGCTGTTTTTCTTGAAGATGAAAGTACACAGTATGGTGAAGCTGATTAAATGCCCCTTATTTAGCACTTCTTATGATTCACATGGTGAGCAAAGGATTTTATATGCATATCTCATTTCATCGTCACAACAACCCATTGTGCACATATATATACATACTATTAAAATCACCATTTTGCATATATGAAAACAATAACAAAGACTAAGTAATTTGCACTAACTCAGAGGATAAGAAGTCACACAGTTCTTAAATGGCAGATCTGGAATTGAAATCCATGTTTGACTCTTAACAAGTGTGATAGTCTGCTTCTTATATGGACATAAAATAGCAAACCTGGACAATTATTAGCCAGAATGTTTTGAAATATTAATTTCTAAATATACATTATTTCAATGCCTATTTAATTTTCTTTTCAATGCTATTTCAGTTAACTAGTGACTAATACTTTTGAAACATAACGGTATGAATCTCCATATAAATGGGAATATAAATTAATTTAATTGTGTTGTGTTTTTTTTTTTAATTTCCCCCAGTAAAGTCTCTAAATGTTACAGACACCAACTTAGGCCCATGGGCAATTTGTTGATTGGTTTGAATATTTCTAATAATAATGTTGCTTTTGTTAGTTAAGAGACAATATCAACTGCACTTAATTGCCAACTAGCAGTCGCAGAGAATTTTCAAAGATGCCAAATCATAAAAGACAGCCTTTTTAAAAAAGCGTATTAAATGTGATGAAACTGAGTAAGGTAGAAGATGAAGAGGTAATTACTTGAAATGGCTATTTCTGAAATAAAAAGTAGGATTTAATTCTAAACTACAAAGATGATACAGAATATCTGTAAAGTGGCCTTTTAGTTCCATTAATATAATTACACATTTCACACACCCTCACTCACGTTGTCAGGTATTCTTCTTTCAGAAGAGTCATATTATTCAGAGGGGCTTTTGAATCAGCAAAACACTTTAGATTGTATGTACATTATGTAATAGGAATTTTGTCTTTTTATGGACCGTAATATAGCCTTCTTGGTGTTAACTTCTCTCTACTTAGGTTTCAGCATTTCAGTATCGAATTTTTTTTTTAACTTTCATTTTAGGTTCAGGGGTACATGTGCAGGTTTGTTATACAGGTAAATTACGTTTCATGAGGGTTTGGTGTACAGATTATTTCATCACCCAGGTAATAAGCATAATACTCAATAAGTAGTTTTTCAATTTTCTCCCTTTTCCCAACCTCTACCATTAAGTAGGCCCCAGTGTCTTGTTCCCTTTTTTGCATCCATGTATTCTCAATGTTTAGCTCTGACTTATAAGTGAGAATATGTGGTATTTGGTTTTCTGTTCCCATGTTAGTTGGCTTATAATAATGGCCTCCAGCTCTATCCATGTTGCTGCAAAGGACATGATCTCATTCTTTTTTATGACTGTGTAGTATTCCATGATATATACATACCACATTTTCTTTATCCTGTCTACCACTGATGGTCATTTAGGTTGATTCCATGTCTTTGCTATTGTGAATAGTGCTACACTGAACATACACATGCAGGTGTCTTTATGGTAGAATGATTTGTAATACTTTAGGTCTATACCCAGTAATGGGATTGCTGGGTTAAATGGTAATACTGTTTTAAGTTCTTTGAGAAATTGCCAAACTGCTTTCCACAATGACTGAACTAATTTGCATTGCCACCAGCAGTGTATCAGCATTCCCTTTTCTCTGCAACCTCTCCATCATCAGTTATTTTTTTACTTTTTAATCATAGTCATTCTGACTGGTGTGAGATAGTATCTCATTGTGGTTTTGAGTTGCATTTCTCTAATGATTAGTAATGTTGAGCACTTTTTTATATACTTGTTGGCTGCATGTATGTCTTTTTTGAAATGTGTCTGTTCATGTCTTTTGTGCACTTTTTTATGGGGTTGTTTTTTGCTTGTTAATTTGTTTAAGTTCTTTATAGATTCTGGATAGTAGACCTTTGTCAGATGCATAGTTTGCAAAATATTTTTCCCATTCTGTGAGGTGTCTTCGGTGATAGTTTCTGTTGCTGTCCATAAGTTCTTTAGTTTAATTAGGTCCCATTTGTCAATTTTTGGTTTTGTTGGAATTGCTTTTGGTGTCTTTGTCATGACTATTTGTCAGGGCCTATGTTCAGAATGCTATTTCGTAGATTATCTTCCAGGGTTTTTATCATTTTAGGTTTTATATTTAAGTCTTTAATCCATCTTGAGTTGATTTTTGTACATGGTGAAAGAAAAGGGTCTAGTTTCAATGTTTGACATATGGCTAGCCAGTTATTTCAGCATCATTTATTGAATATGGTCTTTTCCCATTGCTTGTTTTTGTTGGCTTTGTCAAAGATCAGATGGTTATAGGTGTGCAGCTTTATGTCTGGGCTCTCTATTCTGTTCCATTTGTCTATGTGCCTGTTTTTGTACCAGTATCATGCTGTTTTGGTTATTGTAGTCTTGTAGTATAGTTTGAACTTAGGTAATGTGACTTCAAACTATACTACAAACTATGCTACAGCTTTGTTCTTTTTGCTTAGGATCGCTTTGGCTATTTTGGCTCTTTTATGATTCCATATGAATTTTAGAATAGGTTTTTCTAATTCTGTGAAAAACATCATTGGTAGTTTGATAGGAATAACATTGAATATGTACATTGCTTTGGGCAGTGTGGCCATTTTCACAATATTGATTCTTCCTATCCATGAGCATGAAATATTTTTCCACTTGTTGGTGTCATCACTAATTTCAATGAGAAGTGTTTTGTAATTCTCTTTGTAGAGCTCTTTTGCCTCCCCAGTTGGCTATATTCCTAGGTATTTTATTCTTTTTGTGACTATTGTGAATGAAATTGCAATCTTGATTTGGCTATCAGTTTGGATGTTGTTGGTGTATAGAAATGCTACTGATATTCATACGTTGATTTTGAATCCTGAAACTTTGCTGAGGTTGTTTTTCAGATTTAGGAGATATGGGGCACAGACTATGTGGAGTGTTCTAAGTATAGAATCCATCATCTGCAAACAGGGATAGTTTGATTCCTCTCCTCCTATTTGGATGCCTTTTATTTCTTTCTGTTTCTTGATCACTCTGGCTAGGACTTCCAGTACTATGCTGAATAGGAGTGCTGAGGGTAGACATCCTTGTCGTATTCTAGTTCTCAAAGGGAATGCTTCCAGCTTTTACCTGTTCAGTATGATATTGGTGTGGGTTTGTCATAGATGGCTCTTATTAGTTTAAGGTATAGTGCCTAGTTTGTTGAGGGCTTTTAACATGAAGGGATGTTGATTTTTATCAAAAGCCTTTTCTAAATCTATTGAGATGATCATGTGGTTTTTGTTTTTAGTTCTCTTTATGTGATGAATCACATTTATTGATTTGTGTGCAGTGAACCAACCTTACATTTCAAGTATAAAGCCTACTTGATTGTGGTGGATTAGCTTTTTGATGTGATTCTGGATTTGGTTTGCTAGTATTTTGTTGTGGACTTTTGCATCTGTGTTCATCAAGGATATTGGCCTGAATTTTCTTTTTTTGTTGTGTCTCTGCCAGGTTTTGGTATCAGGATGATACTTGCCCCATAGAAAGACATAGAGAGGAGTTTTTCTTCCTTAGTTTGTAAAAGTAGTTTTAGTAGGAATTGTACCAGCTCTTTTTTATATATGTGGTAGAAGTCAGCTGTGAATCCATTCAGTCCTGGGCATATTCAGGTTAATAAGTATATTAGTCTCTTCTCATGTTGCTAATAAAGACATACGCTGAGACTGGGTAATTTATAGAGGAAAGAGATTTAATTGACTCACAGTTCTGCAGGGCTGGGGAGGCCTCAAGAAACTTACAATCATGGCAGAAGGGGAAGCAAACATGTCATTCTTCACGTGATGGCAGCAAGAAGTGCAGAGCAAAGTGGTGGGGGGAGGGGCGGGGAAGCCCCTCATAAAACCATTAGATCTCATGAGAACTCACTCACTATGGCAGGAACAGCATGGAGGTAACTGCCCCCATGATGCAATTATCTCCCACCAGGTCCCTCCCAGGACACATGGTGATTATGAAATCTGTAGTTCAAAATGAGATTTGGGTGGGGATAAAGCCAAACCGTATCAGTAGGCTTTTTCTTACTGATTCAATTTTGGAACTTCTTATTGCTCTGTACAGGGATTCAATTTTTTTCCTGGTTCAATCTTGGGAGGTTGTATGTTTCCGCAAATTCTGTAAATGAATTTATCTATTTCTTCTAAATTATAGCTTGTGCGCATAGAGGTTTGTAGTTGTCTTTGAGGTTTTTTTTTTTTTTTGTATTTCTGTGAAGTTGGAAGTAATATCCCCTTTTTCATTTCTGATTGCATTTATTTGGATTTTCTGTCTTTCTTCTATTAGTCTAGTTTGCTGTCGATTTATCTTATTTATTCCTTTTGAAGTACCAACTCCAAGTTTCATTGATTTTTTGTATGGTTTTTGGAATCTCAGTTTCCTTCAGTTCAGCACTGATTTTGGTTATTTCTGGTCTTTTGTTAGTTTTGTGATTGGTTTGCGCTTGTTTCTCTAATTTTTCTAGGTATGATGTTAGATTGTTAACGTGACATCTTTCTAACTTTTTGATATGGGCATTTAGTACTGTAAACTCCTCTCAACACTGCTTTAGCTTGTTTCAGAGATGCTCATGTGTTGTATCTTTGTTCTCATTATTTTAAAATAATTTTTTGACTTCTACCTTAATTTCATTGTTTACCCCAAAGTTATTCAGGAGCAAGTTGTTTAATTTCCATGTGATTCTGTCATTTTGAGTGATTTTCTTAGTATTGATTTCTATTTTTATTGCACTTTGGTCTGAGAGTATGATCGGTATGATGTCAGTGTTTTTTTTTTTAATTTGCTGAAGATTATTTTATGGCTAATTGAGTCATCAATTTTAGAGTATGTGCCATGTGCATATGATAAAAATATATATTCTGTTGTTTTTGGATGAGGAGTTCTGTAGATATCTATTAGGCCCATTTAGTCAAGTGTTGAGTTCAGGTCCTGAATATCTTGGTTAGTTCTCTGCCTCAATGATCTATCTACTAGTATCTAATATTATCAGTGAGGTGTTTAAGTCTCCCAGTATTATTATGTGGTTATTTAAGTCTCTTTATAGGTCTCTAAGAATTCTCTTTATTAATCTGGGTGCTCCTGTGTTGGGTGAATATATGTTTAGGATAGTTATGTCTTTTTGTTTAATTGAACCCTTTACCATTAGGTAATGCCTTTCTTTGTATTCTTTTATTGTCGTTGCCTTAAAGTCTGTTTTGTCTGAAATTAGAAGAGCAACCTCGCTTTTTTCCATTTTGTGTTTGCTTGGTAGATTTTTCTTTATCCCTTTACATTGAGCCTTTGGGGGTTATTGCATGTGAGATGGGTCTCTTGAAGATAGTACCACTGGGTCTTTCCTTTATCAAACTTGCCACTCTCTGCCTTTTAATTGGGGCATTTAGTTCATTTGCATTGAAGGTTAATATTGACATGTGTGGATTTTCCTGTCATTGTGTTTTTAGCTAGTTATTATGCAGAGTTGATTGTGTGGTTGCTTTATTGTGTCAGTGGCCTATATACATAAGAGTTTTTGTGGTAGTTGGTAAATATGTTTCATTTCCATATTTAGCACTCCCTTAAGTGCCTATGTTAAGCCAGGCCTGTTGGTAATGAATTCCCTTAGCATTTGCTTGTCTGAAAAGGATTTTATTTCTCCTTCACTTATGAGGCTGAGTTTGGCTGGATACGAAATTCTTGCATGGAATTTTTTTCCTTAAGAATGCTGAATATAGGCCCCCAATCTCTTCGGGCTTGTAGGGTTTCTTTTGAAAGGCATACTGTTAGCTTGATGGGTTTCTCTTTGTATGTGATTTGCCCTTTATCTTTGGCTGCCTTAAATATTTTTCTTTGATGTGAGCCTTGGAGAATATGATAACTGTGCATCTTGGGGATGGTCATCTTGTATAGTATCTTACAGAAGTTCTCTACATCTCCTGGATTTGAATATTGGCCTCTCTAGTGAAACTTGGGAAATTTTTCTGGGTAATATCCTCAAATATGTTTTCCAAGTTGCTTTCCCCACCCCCTCTCTTTCAGGGATACCAATTTGTCTTAGATGTGGTCTCTTTACATAATCCAATATTTTTTGGAGGATTTACTCATTTTTTTTTAACTTTTGGCTGACTGAATTACTTCAGAAAGCAACTTTCAAGCTCTGAGATTCTCTCCTTAGCTTCGTCTATTCTGCTGTTAAAATGTGCGATTGTTATCATGAAATTCTTGTACTGTTTGTCAGCTCTATCCGATCAGTTTGGTTCTTTCTTTTTTTTTTTTTTTTTTTTTTTTTTTTTTGAGGCGGAGTCTCGCTCTGTCGCCCAGGCTGGAGTGCAATGGCCGGATCTCAGCTCACTGCAAGCTCCGCCTCCCGGGTTTACGCCATTCTCCTGCCTCAGCCTCCCGAGTAGCTGGGACTACAGGCGCCCGCCATCTCGCCCGGCTAATTTTTTATATTTTTTTAGTAGAGACGGGGTTTCACTGTATTAGCCAGGAGGGTCTCGATCTCCTGACCTCGTGATCCGCCCGTCTCGGCCTCCCAAAGTGCTGGGATTACAGGCTTGAGCCACCGCGCCCGGCCGGTTCTTTCTTATAATGGTCGTTTCATCTTTCAGCTCTTGTATAATTTTATTGTAATCCTTGGATTCCTTGGATTGGGTTTCAACTTTCTCCTGAATCGCAATGATCTTCATTCTTATCCATATTCTGAATTCTCTGTCTGTCGTTTCAGTCATTTCAGCCTGGTAAAGAAACCTTGCTGGGGAACTAGTGCATTGTTTGGAGAAAAAAGACACTCTGGCTTTTTAAGTTGCCAGAGTTTTTGTACTAGTTCTTATCTCTGTGTGCTGATGTTCCTTTAACAGTTGTAATTTGAGCATATTCAGTTGGCTTCTTTTCTGGATGTTTTCAAAGGGCTGAGGCTTTGTGCAGGATCTTTTTATTTGCAGCTGATTTCTTGTCCTTGTTTTTATGCGGACTGGGGGGTATATTAGCAAAGTATTTTTGGTGTTGAGTTTGGGCTGTGATCCAGTAAATGGTGCTTAAGCATAATGGTAGGTTCTTGGTCAACCACATGGCTCTTCTGTATTTCTTCTTGATTTCAGCTGTGCTCCCTCTTAGTGCTCTGAAAGTGTAGTTTCTTCTCCCTCTCAATTTCTGGCTGCAGATCTTGGATTGGCACTCCCAGGGTGCACACCGCAGCTCAGGGTGAGCTCAGGCTTTATGTGTCCTCTCCAACTTGGAGGCAGCAGGGGGAGGGACCTTGGCACTGGCTGTGGCAGAGGGCCATTCACTTGTCTCTTGGGGCTCCAGCCCAGAGAAATAGAGAGCTGCTTCCAGTTGGTGTGATTGGCCCAGGGTTGGGCAGCTGTGTTATGGGCCCAAGCTGGGACGGTGGTGGGGGCGTGGGGGTTGGGGGGGCTTGCTTCGTGATGAGCAGGGAGCACTGGAGGCTCATGGGTGAACTACACTGGCCACTTCTCTTTAAGATGGCTGCAGCTTGCTGGAGGTGTAAGTAAAGCACTCAGGGTCTTTGTTCCTTCCTTAGTCCAAGGGCAGCAAGGGAAGTACCACTGCAGTGGCAGCGGCGGAGGGGCTTTCGGTTTTGTCTGGGAGCTCCGCTGCAAAGAATCACAGACCTGTTGCTAATGGGAATGTTTAGTCGGGGCTTGTGGTGACTGCACTACTGGCCCTGCTTGGTGAAGCGCAGGGGGTCAAGGCCTCATGGGAAGGAGACACTGGGCTCCCTCTCCTTACCGCGACTTTGGTGCTGGGAGTGCAGGTGAAGCCCTCGGGTTCTTTGTTCCTTCCCCAGTGCAAGGGCAACAAGGGCAGGACCAGTGCACTGGCAGTGGCAGAGGGACTGTTGGTTGCCTCTGGGAGCCCCTTCCCAGGGAAACTTAGAGCCACTAGCAGTGGAAGTGCTCAGCTGGGGGCGGGGTGGCTGCTCTGCAATTTGAGCTGAAGGATCATTCCTGGGGGAAGAGTACAGAGTGGGAGCTCACAGAGAAGAGACACTGGGTTTCTCTCCATATGGTGGCTGTGTTGTTCTAGGGATGTCAACATAGCAACCAGGCCCTTTGCTCTTTCCCCAGTGCAGTAAGGGTGGTACCATCGCAGCTGCAATGGCAGAGAGGCTATGGGTTGTCTCTGGGATTTCCCTCCCAAAGAAACACAGAGCTGCCACCAACTGACATGTTCAGGCCAGGGCAGGGCGGTTGTGCTAGGAGCCCGGGTGGAGAGGCCCTGCCCATTGAGGGGTGGTAGGGTGGGGACCTGTGTGGAAAACTGGCGGGTTTTCTGTAAGGCAGCTCTGCCTTAGTGCCTGATCACTGTGTTCCTTCCCAAGCCCGGGGGGCCACAGGAGCGACGGCTTCAGAGCAGCAAAAGTAGTTGCCTGCCTGTTACCTCCGGGAGATACCTTCCAAGAAAGTGCAGAGATGCTACCATGGAGAGCCCTAGGAGGGAGTGGCCAAGGTCGCAGATCTAAAGGCCCTGCCCAGTGAGGAGTAGCGGGGCAGGGACCGCACTGAAAACAGGCTGCTTTTCCAGGTAAGGTGGCTGCCCTGTGCTGGGGGTCTGTGATAGTCCCTAATCACTGTGCTCCCTCCCCAGCCTGAGGGCAACAAGAGCTAGGGCTTCCAAGCGGCAGAAATGGCGGCCTGCCTGCGACCTGAGAGCTCAGGCAGGGCTGCAATGGCCGCGGTAGAGTCTCAGGCGAGTGGGCCATGTCTGGCGAGGTGCAGTGGAGGTGAGGCGTGCACTCCATCTGCTGCTCAGCCCTGTGGATTTGCCCCCATCCTGGGGGGCCTGTGCGGGAGCCTGACCTCTCTTGTTGCCACAGCTGCAGCTGCTGGTGTCCAGGTACCTGGGGATTCATGACTCTGGGACCCAGGGTTGCAAAGGTCCATGGCAGAAGTGTGGGTCCCCAGAGACACTGACTCACTGTTTCCCGGCAGTCGGGGGGTCCTTCCCTGGCTCTTCGCCTCTCCCAGGTGGACAGTTGTCCTGTCTCACGCTTCTCACTTCTGTGTGGATTGTGTCGCTTCCTTGATGAATGTGTCCACTTGGATAATCCAGTTGAAGGGCTCATGTTTACTCACCACTCTCTTCTCTCTCTCAGAGCAACGCACACTAGTTGCTTCTAGTCAGCCATCTTGGCTGGAATCCCGGTTTTGAATTTCATTTTGGGAAATGATTTGATTTCGCACATTTGTGTATATGTGAGAAAGAGGAGAGAGGGTATGATGAGTACAGTGCGTGCATGTGAGTGCAAGAGACCATTTCACTTGTTGGTATTTAACAGTGTTTGCTGCTACTCCCAGTTTCTCATCTATTCCACCACAGTGCCCCTCATACTCTGATAGGTTATGCACAAAGAGTGCCTCCTTTGTAATACCTATATTATAAAGCCTCTGAAGAAGCTTTATTATTTACATTTTGCAGGTGTGGAAACTAAATTACGATATGTTTAAATAATTTACCCAGGGACTGCCAGATATTAAGTAGAGGAGCTGATTTTCACACATCTGTCTCTCTCAGTACCAACTTGTGCATTTTCCACTTAGGCTGTGTGCTCTGCTGGATTCATGTGCAGTTCCTTCAGTCTCATAAGCTGCTTGTAAGGTCATTGAAAGTCAATGAAAATTCACTGTCTTATGCACTGATTGTTCAGATGGAGAAAGCCGAATAAAGTTGGAGCAGTTGGCACTTAACTGTTATCTGGGCGGTGCTATGTGCTAGAGTTATGGTATTTAACGAGACATAGGCCGAGCCCTTTGGAGCTTGTAATGTAGATATCATACTGGAAGTAATTTTTTCCTTATACTCAGTATTTTTTTTTTTTAGTTTTTGCTGCATAACAAAGTACCCCGAAACCTAGAGGCTGAATTGTTCTTCTGGTCTGCCAGCTCAGCTGATCTATACTGGATTTGCTTTTGCGTCAGTGGTTAAAAAAAGGGTTGATTGGGGGCTAGTGATCTAAGTTGGCCTGTTGACATGGCTGGTGATTGGTAGGCTGTTGGTTGGGGTGGTAAGGGAAGCTGGGCCATGTATTTGGAAGACTAGCCTAGGCATTTTCACGTGGCAACTACATCCTAAGAACACAAGAGAGCAAGCCTCAAGGCACAGGTGCTTCTCAAGCTTCTGTTTGGGTCTTGTTTGCTAATGTCCCCCCTGCTGGCCGAGCAAGTCACATGGCTAAGTCCAGAATCATCAGAATCATTTTAAGAGGGTGTACAAAAAGGCATAGACGCAAGTAGAGGAAGAATTTGTTGCCATTGTTGCAACCTTCTCCTGTCAGGAACTATCAAAATTCTGAGATTTTTACCCTACTTGCAAGCTAACTAGTTAGGCAGGCTACCACACTGTTATAGATGCTGGTAGAAGACATAAGTCTCCTAAATCAGAAACAAAGTACACTTTATTCTCATAATGGCAGTAGTAATCAAGTCTCAGCATTTTTGCACCTCTTTTTCTGAGCCCCAATTCCCACAGGATGACATGAAGAGGGCCAGCTTGTGTTACTGCACACAGAGTGAGTTGTGTTATGGGAGAATATCATTGAGGTTAGGGAGCTGGAGTCTTTTATCATGAGTAGCAAACATGTCTACCCTTTGCTCTGGAGAGAGATATTATTATTCTGGACAGTAAGCATGCTAGGCTTTGCTCTACATAGAGATACTGTATCTTCCAGGATTGTAAGCAAACCTACCCTTTGCTCTGGAGGGAGATACTACTCTGTCTTCCAAGGCTGTTTGCTATAGAAATGTCCTTGAAAAGAGAGTTGAGAGGCCAGGTGCGGTGGCTCACGCCTGTAATCCCACCATTTTGGGAGGCCGAGACGGGCGGATCACAAGGTCAGGAGATCGAGACCATCCTGGCTAACACGGTGAAACCCCGTCTCTACTAAAAATACAAAAAAATTAGCCAGCGTAGTGGTGGGCGCCAGTAGTCCCAGCTACTCGGGAGACTGAGGCAGGAGAATGGTGTGAACCTGGGAGGTGGAGCTTGCAGCGAGCCGAGATCATACCACTGCACTCTGGCCTGGACGACTAAGTGAGACTCCGTCTCAAAAAAAAAAAAAGAAAAAAAAAAGAAAAGAAAAGAGAGTTCAGAATAACAGAACAAAAAACAGTCGTCTCATTCACAATATATGCCAAAATGCAAGAAACTCATGGAGAATTTTCTCCCAACAGTCACATGCCCTAAACTAGAATATTTGTTTTCCTTGTGTCTTACACTCTATCAAACTGAAACATCTGAAAAGAGTATCCTGTCCTAGTAATTTGTGCCTCTCACGATACTTATCATGTTACCTCATGTTTTATCAATGCTCAGTAAATATTTATTAAGTGAATGAAGAAATGTTTTCTAATTTTTTATAGTTCCATTTATATTTCAATTCTTAATATCCTAAAAATAAAAATATACACATTATTTATGTTTCTTTTCCTTTTAGTGTGATATGTTCAAGTTAATTAAGTACTTTGGTATAAACTAGATTTTTGTGCTCTGTGTTCTGATATTTGGCAGTTTATTTTGAAGCTCAAGTAATTGTTCTGATTCAGGGAAGGTGGGACTGCAAGAGTAAGAAGGCTGAAGTTTTGATGGATCTTTTCCTTTATATTGGTCTGTGAGTTAATATCAGCTTTTCTTGCTTAAAATATGATTAATGAATGAGTAGTTGCACACAAAGTACTATGACTTCCTGTGATCATCACCATTTTAAAAGCAAGTGACAAAACACATTTTTCAGCCAAATAATAATGCTTTTAAAAATAATAAGAATGTTAGGCTTAATTTAAGCAGTATGAGCACAGCACAGCTTTAGCCAGATGCTGTAACAGTCAGACCAGGACTTCTTTCATCAAAGTGCAAAGTAGTTGTGGAAAGAAGAAAGGGATGAGCTTATGAGTCAGATCTGAGTTTGAATCTAGCAGCAGGGACCTAATCTGTCTGTTCTGTTCACCATTGTTTCCCATGCTGCCTGGCAAATAGTAGGCACTATTTTAGTAAATGTTTGTTGGGTTACTCATCTTCTTCACTATCCATTCTATGACCATAGCCAAGTCCTGTTACTTCTATGAACCTATGTTTTTTCTTCTATAAATTGATAATCACCAAGCATAGTTCTCTGGATGGGTTGATACAGAGACTTAAGTGAGATATGGTATATAAAGCTCCAAGTATAGTATCTGACACTTTCAATAAATGTGAGCTGTTTCACTTCTTAGACTAACTTAAATTCCTGGTCATGTTCTGCCTGGGTGTTATGGTGAAGGAAGGCCAGTTAGTTGTTAGGCTCAGCTACTGCAGGTTCACTCACTTTTTGATGGGTCAGAATAACTTTTTAATTTCATCCTTTCCCAGCTTTTCATTTTCTGACTCTGTCACCATTTTCCCTCGTGCATAGAACATTCCAGTAGCCATTTAACTTTTCTCCTCCTCTGGCTGTTCTTTTTCAAACCATTGTGCAGATGACTCCATAACTAACTTTTACTTCCTGCTGAGATGTTCCTGAGCCCCTTGCTTCCGGCCTACCAGGCTCCGGGAGTGGCTTCACGCTGTCTCATCATCATTCACCCTCCCCTTTGTTCCTTTGTCTGTTTATCCAGTGTTGCAGCCACACTGTTCTCTAAACATAGTCTTTCCACCTCAGGGCCTTTGCACTTCTCAGCTTTGCTAGTAACCATTCTTTCCACCTGTAACTTCCTGTTCAGCTCTTAGTTTACCCTGTCCATCTTCCAGATTTCTCACAACCAACAAATATGATGTCTCTCATGAAGCCCTATTCTGACCACCCTCTGCCACCACCTTAAATTCATATGTAAGGTTCCCCTTTTCTGAAATCTTAATACTTTTACCTTGTCACCTTCAAGGAATTAAAGATTATGTACTATGTGTGGCAGCCCCCTTACCAGTAACATCTCAGAGAGATTGTGACCAACCAAACACTAGTGAAGTCCATCAAACAAATAGTGTTGAACACTATTAAGTGAGGAAGTATTGAAACAGAGATAGCAAGAGAAATTAGGGGTCTTGAGTGGTGGGGACAAGTCAGCCTCTTCTCCCCACTTCCCTGGAAGCCCCTCTGACAGTGGGAACATATAAGTTACAGGACCAGCGTGGGCAGCCCTGGGCTGTGGGCCACTCTGTAGGTTCTGGAAGCTGTTGTCTAACATTTGCTATCTCCAGTTTAAATCTCCGTGAACGCCTACACTTTCTGGCCAGGGAAACAGATGTCTTGACTGTCTAACATAGCTTCGTATATGTGTTGGTAAAGTGATTCAAATATGACATTTTGGAAAATTAAATATTTGAGCATCTTTTTCCGTTAGAGGCTGGGCGTGCTCCTGCCTATGTAATTTTTAGAACTGAGAAAAGGGCATAAATCCCATGATTTAAAAAAAAAATCTGTGTTTCATGTATTTTATAATCCTACTTTCTAGTGCTATTTGATTAAAATTACATAAAAGACTATAAATTAGTATAATATGTAATTAGAAATAAACAGGTTTTTAAAAATTCAATAAGTATTTGTTACATACCTACCATTTTCTAGACACTGAATGAATTCGTAGTCTGATAGGAGTTAGAAACAAGTGACCAAATGACTGCAATATAATGTAATTGGTATACGGGTTTTGGAGTGGTATTTTGGGCTCAAACCTTATTTTTATCCCTTTTCCCCTCTTCAACATTCTCAAATGATAACAATAATAACTAATTAATATTAAATAATAATTAATTGAGCACTTACTGTTCTCAGGCAGCTATTCTAAATGTTTTATGTGTATTAACTCATTTAATCCTCTAGGAAAACTTATAAGATGGGTGTTATTGTCATCTCTATTTTAAAAATAAAGAACAGGAGGCCCAAATTTTAATATTTCACATTAGGGGCATGAGAAGTGGTTAAGTAAGAGCTGATGATGGCCTGAAGTAAACAAGGAGCAGATGGTTGGAGAGAAGAGGGTATGTTTGAGGAGTGGGTTGGGAGGTAGGTAAACAGGACATTGTGATGGACGGTGAGGGGGAGGAAAGACAAGAGTGAGTGTGGTTGAGGGTCAGGGTGCATGGGAGCAAAGGGCTGTTCATGCTGACCAAAGGCTTGAGGTTTGGAGAGTGTTGGGAAAAGAGCAGGCACAAGGCATTTAGAAAGAATCTGCACCATTGAGCGAGCAAACGAGGAAGGCTGTGTGTATGAAGATGTCTGTCCTCCTTGAGGCTGGAACCAGTGTGTTTTCCTTTCTGATGTTTGTACCCTAGAACCTACAGTGCCTGGCCCACACAGACCATCTTCATTCTCCCTGTTGCTCTCTGACTGGAATAGTTTCTTGCTGTGTCATGTGGGTGGGCCCTCCCAAACCCCTCTTCAGAATTTATCCCCTAAAACACCCACGTATGTATGCATCGGTTAAGACATTAGTTTGTCTTATTTCCTGAGAAAGTGTCCTATAAAGACTTGAAGGTGGCCAGGCATGGTGGCTCATAAATGTGATCCCAGCACTTTGGAAGGCCCAGCGGGGAGAATTGCCTGAGCCCAGGAGTTTGAGACCAGCTTGGACAGCATAGTGAGACCTTGTCTCTATAAAAAAAATTAGCTGGGTATAGTGGCATGCACCTGCAGTCTCAGTTTCTTGAGAGGCTTAGCAGGAGGATCACTTGAGCCCAGGCTGAGGCTGTAGTGAGCCATGATTACACCATTGCACAGGAGTACACAAAATACACGAACAATCATGCCAACAACAAAAAAACATACAAGAGATCCTCCTGCTTAAGCCTCTCAAGTAGTTGAGACTACAAAACATACAAACAACCATACAAACCATAAAAAAAGTACAAAAAACCCAACCAAAAACAGCTTGAATGTAATAGTACTGCTGATTTTAAAATATGTAAATGGAATCAATGTTGGAGTCACATTGTTTCCTATTCGGTTGGTTTGTAGACTCTTCGTTACTATTTCTGCTTCTCAGAAATCACATGTAGTGACACGTGGTGTTTATTATATAAAGGATAAATGGCAGCATAACACTGACAGTTATTTTGCTTCCAGCCCCCAAGACTGTAGCCTTCTGCCTTATTCCTAGCCTGCTCCTCAACCTCCATTGAGTCTGTAAACCTCCAGTATACTTCCAGTAAATTATCCTTTTGCTTAAAAAATAAAATTAAAAATAAATATACTTTGTAAACTGTCAAATACTATATGAATATTAAAAGCCTTTTAGTAGTCAGTTTCAGTCTTTCATTCAATCATCCATGCCACAGCTTCCTTCTGGGCACATACTAAGCAGTCCCTGGGCTTGATGCTGTAATTAGAATCTGCTCATTTGATCTGCAGGAATATTGTCACATTCTGATTAAAGCAGTTCTCAAACATTAAATTTTAACTTGGAACAACATACACTAAATCTCTTTTTCAGAAAAAAATTAATAAAAATAATAGTAAAATAACCCCAAGTCGTTTAATGCATACAGTGATTATTTTTGGTTTAGCTTTTTTATGGTTACTGTAAGCATATAAATATATACTACTGTCCTAAATAGCAAAGCATTACTCTGCAGTTATCTAACTGGTGCATGAATGTCACTAAAATTAAATCTCATGATGTTCAATATTTTCCTTAGTCAGTTTTACACTGGCCTGCCCTGTGATTAATTACTTTGCTTGAGGCCAAGCAAGTACTACCAAGTCCTGTGATAAGTGGATGTTTATGCCAAAAACAACAGCATTGCTAATTCTTGCATTTTTGCACATGTTGTATTCTTTTCTTTCTCTGACACCTGTATTTCATGTATTGATCGCAGAGGCACCAGAGTATCATTTTTACAGTATTTGAATTATGCTTACATGGTAAACTGATCATTATTTTCCATCAAATGAATACTTTTGGCTTACACTTAATTTTATAAAATCTGTTTATAGAAATAATTAAGAAGTAGAACAATGTTAGTTAGAAATTGAAGAATATGGCTAAAGAATTTATTACTTTGAAGATATTGTGAAGATGCTAAGAAGAAAAAATTTTAAGGAGGCATTTAATGGGCAGATTAACAAGGCTGTGGGGAATTGATACAAATGTATGCTGCATTCAAAAAGTATATTTCCCTTGGGCGTGGTTACTCATGCCTGTAATCTCAACACTTTAGGAGACTGAGGCAGGAGGATCATTTGAGCCCAGGAGTTCGAGACCAGCCTGTGCAACATAGGGACATCCCATATCTACAAAAAAATTAGAAAATTAGCTGAGCATGGTCACACACACCTGTAGTCCTAGCTCCTCGGGAGGCTAAGGTGGGAGGGTCATTTGAGCCTGGGAAGTCGAGGCTGCAGTGAGCCATGATTGTGCCACAGCATTCCAGCCTGATTGACAGAATAGGACTCTGTCTCAAAAAAAAAGTTAATTTCTATTTTTGTTTGAATTTTGATATCAAAAACATCAATAAAATAATTTATTTGCAGATTATACTCATCTGTTTTCACCATATTTGATGGAATTTTGAAGTGAACAATTCCTGACAGTATAAAAAGGTAAAAATCCAGGTATTAGGACCATTTTTTCTCTGCTATTTTCTTTTTCTGATGACAACTTTATTTTTCTCTGTGAAGCTATAAGATAATTTGCCTCTAATATTTGTATTTTAAATATTTTTCAAACATTTGAATTTTACTTTTTTAGATTTTAGTTAGTATTAATATTTTATCTTATTTAATATTTTTATTACAGTAGTTATTGGTACTTCCTGAGTAAATGTGCTTCTTTATTATAGTTCTTAATGTAGTAAGAATAAATAAACCACATGCATGTAATTCACCATTATCTCAATTTCATAGACATTTACTGAGCATCTACTACATGCAAAAAAGTTTGTGCTGGATGTTGCAAGGGCTCCTAAAACACCACCACTACAGCTTCTGCATAGAGATAATTGTGGACACTTCAGGAATAGAGACTGTACATGAGGAGGGAAAGAGAGCAGGAAAAGAATATCTGTGATCAGAACCTAAAGGATGCCTTTACTTGGGTGGTGGAAAAAGAATGCAAAGATGGCCAATGGGACAAAGAAGGAAAAGTCAAAGATAAAAACATAAGCAAGGTGTACATTTTAATCAAAGCCAGAAAAGGAAAGGGTTTCAGGAGGTTGACATATTCTGCAGAAGACCGAGGAGGACTCAGAAAAATTCAACAAAGTGGTATCATTAGAGAGCTGGGAAAGGAAGGCTAATTCTAGGGGTGTTATATATTAATTGATGCTACTAAAAGTGTGGTCCATGGACAAGTGCCAGTCTTCAAAATGCCTGTTTACTATCCATGCTGATGACCAAAGGATGTAAATGAGCTACATCGTGACATACCGTGTCAGTTCAATGGGCATTTTTTGATGGAAAGTCTTTCTTGAGGAAGCATGCAGTAAGTTCATTTGTGTGCTGGTAAAGATTTCTGATCTTGTCCCAGCTGTTTAAGGAGCAGTTCACAGACAAACTGCTTTGAGGAGCACTGATAGAAATACAGTACAATGTAGACAAACATGATTTCATTTTTAGATAAAATTTATGACTTCATTGTGAGGTAATAAATATGATTATAATTTCTATTGAAAATACTTTTGCCATTTTCTAGACATCAAATAAAACTTGCAAGAATGGGTTTGTTTCTAATAATTCCTGTCACTATTGCTTTGGGATACATTTTAATTTTTATTCTAATTACTCGAAAACATTATCTAAAAAATATTGCACATAATTTCCAAAATGTGGAGCAATGTCACTCAGTAGGTGGATAGGTAAACTATGCTATGTTCATAAAATGGAATATTAGCCTGTAATAAAAAGAAATGAGCTATCGAGTCATGAAAATGCATGGGGGAAACTTGAATTTATATTACAAAGTGAATGAAGCCAGTCTAAAAATACTGTGTATTCTATGAATCCCACTATATGACATCTTGGAAAAGACAAAACTATGGAGACAATAAAAGGTCAGTGGTTGGCAGAGACTTGAGAGAAGCAGGGATAATAGATGGAGCACAGAGGATTTTTAAGGCAGTGAAACCATTTATATGATACTATAATGGTGGATACAAATAATCTTACATTTATAAAAACCCATAGAATGTAGCACACCAGGAGTGAACCCTAACATAAACTTTGGATATGGTGGATAATGATGTGTAAATGTTGGTTCAGCAATTTTGCCATACTGGTGGGGCATGTTGATGGAGTAGGCTGTGCTTGTGGAGGGGGAAGGAGCTATGTGGAACTTTATACTTTCTGCTCAGTTTTACTGGTGAACCTAAAACTGGTCGGAAACATACATTTTGTTAATTAAATTTTTTAAATTAAAGAAAAATATTGTAGGTACTTCACAACTGTCTCATAATCGTTTTATTGTTTTCAAGAAAGGTGGCCTTCCGGCCGAGCGCGGTGGCTCAAGCCTGTAATCCCAGCACTTTGGGAGGCCGAGACGGGCGGATCACGAGGTCAGGAGATCGAGACCATCCTGGCTAATACGGTGAAACCCCGTCTCTACTAAAAATACAAAAACTAGCCGGGCGAGGTGGCGGGCGCCTGTAGTCCCAGCTACTCGGGAGGCTGAGGCAGGAGAATGGCGGAAACCCGGGAGGCGGAGCTTGCAGTGAGCTGAGATCTGGCCACTGCACTCCAGTCCGGGCGACAGAGCGAGACTCCGCCTCAAAAAAAAAAAAAAAAAAAAAAAAGAAAGGTGGCCTTCCAATGAAGCCTTTTTGTTTTGTTTTGTTTTGGGTTTTTTTGTTTGTTTGTTTTTTTGAGACAGGGTCTT
Organism: Trachypithecus francoisi; assembly: GCF_009764315.1. Taxonomy (NCBI): domain Eukaryota; kingdom Metazoa; phylum Chordata; class Mammalia; order Primates; family Cercopithecidae; genus Trachypithecus; species Trachypithecus francoisi. Next base: position 40,564,117 of record NW_022681460.1, read on the forward strand.
TGTTACTCAAGACTGAAGTGCAGTAGCACAATCATGGCTCACCAAAGCCTCAACCTCCCAGACTTGAGTGATCCTCCCACCTCAGCCTCATGACCACAGGCATGTGCTACCACACTTGGCTAATTTTTCTTATTTTTTGTAGAGACGGGATCTCCCTGTATTGATCAATACTGAACTACTAGGTTGTAAAAACAAAATGTATTTCTTTGAAGAACAGATAACAGTCATGGTCTATCAGGTCGTAGTGTCAAAGTTGAGTGATTCTAAGATAACAAAAGTAGATATTTTTAGATGGAGAGTAGCACTCTGAAGATGATCTGACTGGCTCTTTTGTTAAAGGTTGTTGCCATTCATCTAGACATAGTATATGCCTAGGCAGAGCGTTATACTGATGCTGTTACACAAGAGAAAAATTGGACACTGATTGAGTATGAGTTCTTCAAAGAAACATAACAAAGAGGGATAGATAGATAGATAGATAGATAGATAGGTAGATAGATAGATAGATAGGTAGATAGATAGATAGATAGACAGATTACTGTAAAGAATTGGCTTACATGAGCATGGAAGCTGAAAAGTCCTTGGATCTACAGTTGGTAAACTGGAAACCCAGGAGAGCTGCTGGTGTGCTTCTAGTCCAAGTCTGAAGGCCTACACTAAGAGAGCTGTTGGTATAAGTTCCAGTCTAAGTCTGAAGGTAGGATAAGAACAATGTTCCTGCTCAAAAACAGCCAGGCAGAGAGAAGGAATTCTTTTTCTCACTTAACCTTTTATTCTATTCAGGTCTTCAACCATTTGGATGAAGTCCACTCACATTAGAGAAAGCAATTTGCTTTAGTCATTCTACCAATTCCTTGACTTGCTTCTGGGAATCCCTAGTTGACTAATAATTTCACTTTAAAATATTTCGAGAAAAAAGCATAATTTAAAAATATAACTAATACAGCTTAAGAGCAAAAACAAATATATTTTGAACTATATGAAGACCCTCTATTTTTATTTATTTATTTATTATTTTTTATACTTTTAGGGTCAGGGTACACGTGCAGGTTTGATATATACGTAAATTGTGTGTCACAGGAGTTTGGTGTACAGATTATTTCATTACTCAGGTCCTAAACGTAGTACACAATGGGCAGTTTTTTTAATCCTCACCCTCCTCCCACCCTCCACCCTCAAGTAGGCCCCACTGTCTGTTATTCCCTTCTTTGTGTCCATGTGTATTCAATGTTTAGCTCCCACTTATAAGTGAGATCATGCAGTATTTGGTTTTCTGTTCCTGCGTTAGTTCACTTACAGCAGTGACCTCCAGCTCCATCCATGTTTCTGCAAAGGACATGATTTCTTTCATTTTTATGGTTACTTAAAAAAGAGTAGTATATATGTAGTACATAGTCACCATGGAATTTAGTCTTTTATTTATTTAGTCTACCATTGGTGGGCATTTAGGTTGATTACATGTCTTTGCTATTGTGAATAGTGCTGTACTGAACATGCATGTGTCTTTGTGGTAGAAAATATATATATTCCTATATTCCTTTTGGTTATGTACCCAATAATGAGATTGCGGGTCAAATGGTAGTTCTAAGTACTTTGAGAAATCACCACAGTTCTTTCCACAATGGCCAAACTAATTTAATTCCCACCAGCAGTGTGTAAGTATTCCCTTTTCTCTGCAACCTTGCCAGCATCTGTTATTTTCTGACTTTTTAATAATAGCCATTCTGACTTGTGTAAGATGGTACCTCATTATGGTTTTGATTTCCATTTCTCAAATGATTAATGATGATGAGCAGCTTTTCATACGCTTGTCAGCAGTATGTATGTCTTCTTTTGAAAAGTGTCTGTTGTTCATGTCCTTTTCCCACTTTTTAATGGGGTTATTTGTTTTTTGCTTGTGAATTTGTTTAAGTTCCCTGTAGATTCTGGATAGTAGACCTTTGTCAGATATATAGTTTATAAAAATTTTCTGCCATTCTGTATAACACCTGCTTACTCTGTTGATAGTTTATTTTGCTATGCAGAAGCTATTTAGTTTAATTAGTCATTTGTCAATTTTTGGTCTTGTTGCAATTGCTTTCGGCATCTTTGTCATGAAATATTTGCCAGGGCCTATATCCAGAATGGTATTTCCTAGATTTTCTTCCAGGGTTTTTATAGTTTTAGGTTTTACATTTAGCTTTAATCCATCTTGAGTTGATTTTTTGTATATGATGTAAGGAAGGGGTCTAGTTTCAAAGTTCTGCATATGGCTAGCCAGTTATACCAGCACCATTTATTGAATAGGGAGTCTTTTTCCCATTGCTTGTTTTTGTTGACTTTATCAAAGATCAGATGGTTGTAGGTATGTGACTTTATTTCTGGGTGCTCTCTTCTGTTTTAAATAGTTTTTGTAATTCTGTGAAGAATGTCATTGGTTGTTTGATAGGAATAGCAGTGAATTTATATGTTGCTTTGGGAAGTATGGCCATTTAGCAATATTGATTCTTTCTATTCATGAGTATGAAATGTTTTTCCATTTGTTTGTATTGTCCCTGATTTCTTTGAGCAGTGTTTTGTAAATCTTGTAGTGATCTTTCACCTCCCTGGTTGGTTATATTCCTAGATATTTTATTCTTTTTATGGCTATTGTGAATGTGACTGGGTCCTTGATTTGGCTTTCAACTTGGATGTTGTTGGTGTATAGAAATGCTACTGATTTTTGTACACTGATTTTATATTCTGAAACTTTGCTGAGGTTGTTTATTAGATGTAGAAACTTTTGGTTAGAGGCTATGTGGGGTTTTCTAAGTGCAGAATCACATCATCTGCAAATAGAGATAGTTTAATTCCTCTCTTCCTATTTGGATGCCTTTTATTTCGTTTAATTTCCTGATTGCACTGGCTAGGACTTCCAGTACTATATTGAATAGGAGTGGTGAGAGTGGGCATTCTTGTCTTGTTCCTGTTCTCAAGGGGAATGCTTCCAGCTTTTGCCTACTTAGTGTGTTTGCTGAGGGTTTGTTGTAGATGGCTGTTATTATTTTGAGGTATATTCCTTCAGAGCCTAGTTTATTGAGGTTTTTTTAAAATATGAAGAATTTTATCAAAAGCCTTTTCTGCATCTATTAGGAAAATCATAAGGTTTTTGGTTTTAGTTTTGTTTATGTGATGAATCACAATAATTGGTTTGCATATGGTGAACTTACCTTGCTTCCCAAGGATAAAGCCTATTTGATCGTAGTGCATTTGGGTTTGGTTTGTTAGTATTTTGTTGTGGATTTTTGCATCTATGTTCATCAAGGATATTGGCCTGAAGTTTTGTTTGTTTGTTGGTTGGTTTGTTTGTTTTTCTTATGGCTCTGCCAGGTTTTGGTATCAGGACGATGCTGCTGTCATAGAATGATTTAGGGGGGAGTCCATCCTCCTCAATTTTTTTGAATAGTTTCAGTGGGAATGTTATCAGCACTTTTTTGTACACCTGGTAGAATTTGGCTGTGAATCTGTCTGGTCCTGGGCTTTTTCTGGTTGGTAGGCTTTTTATCACTGATTTAATTTTGGAACTCATTTTTGGTCTGTTCAGGATTTCAATTTCTACTTGGTTCAGTCTTGGAAGATTGTGTGTTTCCAGGAATTTATTCATTTCCTGTAGGTTTTCTAGTTTTTGTGCCTAGAGGTGTTCATAATAGTCTCTGAGGGTATTTTGCATGTCTGTGTGGTCAGTGATAATGTCCCCTTGTCATTTCTGTTTGTGTTTATTTGGATCTTCTTTCTTTTTATCTTTATTAATCTAGGTAGTGGTCTATCTTATTTATTCTTTCAAAAAACAAACTTTTGGATTTGTTGAAGTTTTGTATGGTTTTTCGCATCTCAATTTCATTCAATTCAGGTCTGATTTTGGTTATTTTTTGTCTTCTGCTAGCCTTGGGAGTTGGTTGCTGTTCTTTTCCTGTTTCTTCTAGGTGTGATGTTAGGTTGTTAATTTGAGATATTTCTAACTTTTTGATGTGGGCATTTAGCACTGTAAACATTCTTCTTCAGTCTGCTTTAGCAGTGTCCTAGAGATTCTGGTAATGTGGTGAGTTGATTCTCATTAGTTTCAAATAATTTCTTGATTTATGCCTTAATTTCACTGTTTATCCAAGTCATCGTGTAACCGATTGTTTAATTTCCATGTAATTGTATGGTTTTGTGCAATCTTCTTAGTATTAATGTCTTTTCTATTAGACTGTGCTCTGAGAATGTGGTTGGTATAATTTCAGTTTAAAAAAAATTTTCTGAGGATTGTTTTCAGGTTAAATGTGTGCTTGATTTTAAGGTTATGTGGTATGTGCAGAAGAGAAGAATGTATAGTATGTGCAGAAAAGAAGAATATATATGCTTTTGTTTTGGGATGTCAAGTTCAGTAGATTTCTGTTAGTTCCATTTGGTCAAGTGCTGAGTATAGGTCCTGAATATTTTTGTTAGTTTTTTCCCTCGATGATCTAATATTATCAGTGGTATGTTTAAGTCTCTCATTATTATTACTTAGTTATCTAGGTCTCTTCAGAGGTCTCTAAGAACTTGCTTTATGAAACTGGGTGCCCTCGTGTTAGGTGAATACATATTTAGGATAATTAGGTTTTTTCATTGAATTGAATCCTTTACCATTAGGTGATGCTCTTCTTTGTCTTTTTAAATTATTATTGATTTATAGTCTTTTTTGTCTGATGTTAGAATAGAAAGCCCTGCTCTTTTCTGCTTTCTGCTTGTTTGGCAGATTTTTCTCCATTTCTATTCTTTGAACCTATGGGGGTTATTGCATGTGACGATGGGCCTCTTGAAGCCAGCACACAGTTGGGTCTTGCTTCTTTATCCAAGTTGACAATCTGTGCCTTTTATTTGGGCATTTCTACTGTTTACATTTAAGGTTTATATTGATATGTGTGGGTTTGATCCTGTCATCATGTTGTTAGCTGGTTATTATGCAGACTTGATTGTGTAGTTGCTCTATAATGTCAATGGTCTATGTACTTAAGTGTGTTTTTGTGGTGACCAGTAATGGTCTTTGTTTCCATGTTTAGCACTCTTTTAAGGACTTCTTGTAAGGCAGATCTTGTGGTAATGAATTCCTGGACTATTTGCTTGTCTAAAAGGGGTCTTATTTCTCCTTTGCTTATGAAACTTAGTTTGGTTAGATATGAAATTCTTTGTTGGATTTTTTTTCTTTAAGAATGCTGAATATAGGCCCTCAAACTCTTCTGCTTGTAGGGTTTCTGGTGAAAGGCCCACTGTTAGCTTGATGGTGATCTCTTTCCAGGTCACCAGCCCCTTCTCTCTAGAGGCTTGTAAGAGTTTTTCTTTCATGTCTAGCTTCTGGAATCTGAGGTCTATGTGTCTTGGGGATGATCATCTCATATAGTGTCTCACAGGGGTTCTCCACATTTCCCAAATTTTAGAGTTGGCCTCTTTAGCAAGGTTGGGGAAATTTTCATGAAAGATATTTTCAAATACATTTGCTAAGTTGCTTGTTTTTTTCTGTCTCTCTTTTAGGGATGCTAATGAATTGTAGATTTGGTCTCTTTACATTATCCTATATTTCTTGGAGGTTTTGCTCATTCTTTTTTACTCGTTTTTATTTATTTTTGTCTGACTGAAATATTTTAAAGAAGTGGTCTTCGAGTTCTGAGATTCTTTCTTTGGCTTCATCAATTCTGCCGTTAGTACTTAGGATTGTATTATGTAATCCTTGAAGTGAGCTGTTCAGCTCTATCAGATCATTTCTTAAAGTGGCCCTTTCATCTTTTTGCTCCTGTATCATTTTATTGTACTTCTTAGATCTCTTGGATTGGGTTTTGATTTTCTCTTGAATATGGATGATCTTTGTTCCTATCCATATTTTGAATTCTATGTGTCATTTGAGCCATTTCAGCCTGGTTAGGAACCATTGCTGACAAACTAGTGTGGCTGGTTGAAGGTAGGAAGACCCTCTGGCTTTCTGAGTTGCCGCAGTTCTTGCACTGGTTCTTTCTCATCTGTATGGGCTGATGTTTCTTCAATCTTTCAGGTTGCTGTCCTTTGGATGAGGTTTTTTGCTTTTCCATCTTTGATAATCTTGAGAGTTTGATTGTGCTGTAAGGTAGGTACGGTCAACTGGCCTCATTTCTGGAAGATTTTATGAGGCCAAGGCTCAGCTCAGCACTCCTGGGCTATGTGCTCTAGCTCTGAGGGGCTGGCACTGGTGCCCTAGCTTTGTTCTCTGACAAAGGTTAGGAACTTGCTGCACTGGAGGGACCAAAGTGTTCCCAGTCTACTGGCCACATCACTCTGATGAGAACTGCCCACTAAATCACTTCATCAAGGTGTTGGCAGTGGAATTTTTGCTCCCTTGCACATGCCAGTGCACATTGCACATGCAACAATGTGCAGTGTGTATGTGAATTGCCTGGGGTGTGGGACCAGTGGAAGCAGAGCAGTGGCATTCCTGCACCTGCTCATGCAGGTGGTTGCAGTAGTGGTGGCGTGACAGGATCAGGGCACTGGGGGGAACAGATTGCCTGGCATTTGTGCTGGTGGTGGCGGCACGGGGTTGGGTGTCAGGGTGTGCTAGCACCAGCAGAGGGAGGTTGTGGTGGGGGAAGGCCATGCAGCCCTGTGTGTTTCAGCTGGTTCTAGTGCATTGGAACTCTCTGACAGTCAGTTGCAGTCTGCCAGTAAAGGAGCTGTGATAAAGTTTTCTGGGAAGCACCCTGTTTGGGCATCTGAGGCTGCACTGCAAGTGGGTGCTACCAGTCTGAAGCCCTAGGAGAGGCCAGAAGACAGGGTAGTGCTCAGATCGGACTAGCCCCGTATCACAAGGAAGACCACCCTGCTGTGTCCAGGTCTGACAGTCACCCCTAGGCTAATGTCTCCTAGAGGAGCATAGGTGTCCCTGGCTGTGCTCCACTGCAGCCGCTCCCATGCCAAACCTTCTGGACTGTGCGCAGGCTGAAGTCCTGCTCCTGCCACCTCTCCAGGCAGCTCTCCCTGCCACGGTGAGTGTCTGTGGAGGTTGTGGGGTCTCCTGCTGATAGGATTCTGGAGGTCCACAGTGAGAGCAGGCCATACCTCGCCTGTTCATCTCACTCCTTCCCCAGGAGACGCTGGGACCCAGGAATGAGCCCCTTGCTCAGCAGCCCTGTGCGGGGTTCCTAGCATCCTTCCCTTTCAGCCCAGCCTCTGCGTCTTCCTCATTGCCTTCTCTCCAAAGATCTGCTCAGAAAGTGTTTCAGTCTACCCCATGTCCCTGTCTCTCAATGGGATATGTTCCTCCTGGCTGTGTTTAGCCGGACATCTTGGCTCCCCAGCCACATTTTTATAAGATAATTAATTAGAAGGGCAGTATAGTTTTAGACCGAGACCAATCTAATTTATGACATCTCTGTTCACATACTTTCTGGCTGTGTATATCCTTGGGCAAGTGGCTTTATATCACTAAGTTTTATATTCTGCAGTTGTAAAAGCAGATGAATTGTCACTTCCTGGGGCTAATGTAGAAATTAAGTAAGATAAATGTCAGTTGCAAACCAAGGGTTTGAAACATACTAGATATTAAATTGATGGTTTGCTAGTATTGGTGATGGTATCTAGTTTTCAAGCACGATAGAGCGGAGTTTTGGTTTATAAACCAAAATTCTGTTAAGAAACAGTATTTTTAAGGATATTCAGCAGAGACAATTTTTACCAATTTCATCTGTATTTTAAATGTAAATATTTCTTTTATTTTGAAATAATTTTTCCCAAGGCTTTACTTTTCAAATGTAAATGTTTAATCTTATGAACACATTGGCTCTCTGGACACCTAAAATTCTCTTCACTGTCGACATTTTAGGATTTACTGGCCATGTTGCTGCTTCTGTTTTAATTTGCAATCAAGCACTTGTACAAATGTAATTTGAAATGTTTGGAAAGTTGTGTATGGGATTGGAAAAATGCATGCGAGATGTTCCTTTGCTTTGTATATTGTGAAAGGGAGGATTTGTACATGCTTTGTTGTTATTGTTACATATGCTAGTTTACTGTTTTGAACGTAATTTGTTTACCGCTTTGAATTCTCTATTTGATGGAAGTGAAATGGGATCTTGCTGGACAGTAGAAGGAAAGACTGCCTGTATTTCATGCTCTTACCTACCAAAGCATCAGACTGTTTCATATTTAAGAGCAGCTTAAAAAGCATGTGAGGGACTTCTTGATTTTAATTCTAGTGTCTTAAAAATGTATGTGGAGATTATACATGTTTGAGACCCTATAATTAAGGTCAAGAAGGGAAGTAATTTGCATTCCCCCTGAAAGAGTTTTGATACCAGCTCTGGAGACTGAGGGGTATTGTCAGTGAGAGGGCCCCACACAGAGGCTTCTGTGTCTCCAGCCTGCAGCCTGGAGGACTATGAAGACTTCTGCTTAGCCTCACACAGAGGAAGGCACAATAACAAACTGAAATGGCCCAAACAAGCTACTGAGGTTTTCCCTAGACTTAGAGTAAGGAAAAGGATCAGGCACTGGTTTTACAAAAAAAAAGTGAGCATAGAGAAAAATATTTATAGGACACTCTATGCCATGCTCCTGGTTCATTGCAGATTATCAATCAGTAGAAAGTGATAGAAGCAATGGAAGCATGAGCAGAATGGGTACAGAGGTAAGACAGCAGTTGCCGCAGCAATGGTGCTTGGCTCTGGCAGGGCTCGTGGAGCAGGGCTGATGCATTAGAAGAGTCAGGACTTGTTCATATGTCTGTCTCTCCCTGTCCCCCAGATCGTAGCTGAATACTCAGCCCTGGATTTTGCTGATAATAAGTGTAGCAAATTTTTTTTAAAACATTTGTCAACATCTTTTAAATCATTACAAAAGTTTAGATTGAATCCTATATAGTACATTGTTCTCCTTAACTATTTCTGATTATATATCATCTTGTTATTTTAGACATTGAAGAATTTATCCCTCATCTTTTCTTAATTTTGTGTGTGTATGAGTGAGGAACTACACAAGTGTTTTCCTAAAAAAACACTTGCTAATATTCTGCCGTGTGTTGTATTTTGGTCCTGATGTTGAAAAACAAATATCCTCAAATGACCTCAAATCTTGCTACCTAGGGAAGGAAATAGTGACTTTTGGGAAATAGAGAACTTTTGAATCTAACAAAAGTACCTAGAAGAATAAAAGCCACATTCCTTTATATATCTTATTATGCTTTTTTCCCCTAAGTAGTAAAACAGTCATTAGTTTCACTGAGTATTTTGAACAGCGTATTAGAAATTTGGAGTACCAAGTTTACTATTCTTTACTGGAGATTGTCCAGCAGAGGAAAGCAAATACCAGTGGATATGTGGAAGCATTTTCTGAACTTTAACATGTATACCTGCTGTACCTAACAGCCTGCTCAGAAGAAGGTTCTATTTCTAAATGGTAAATGAGAGCTTCCCAGTGGACCATTATTGTATCATGAGTGGTAGTGGGAGGAGGGATAGCATTTGAACATGAGGGAGTTACCATATATGCCATGATATCATTGCTAGGTCATTCATCTCTTGTCTAGCCAAGTTCACATTAAATTCTACTAGGTTAGCACTTGAGGTTATTTAATAAAACTGCTGTTTTTTAAGAATAGGAGACATGTTCTTTGAATCCTGCGAGAGGTGGTTGCTGAAAATAATAGGAACCGTATCTTCATATTTTAAGCAAAAGTCACTTAAGAAGCTTTGTGATAAATCACCTAGAGAAGCCAGTGAATTATGCCTTAATGGTTGGAATGAGACAAGCTTTCTAATAGTGATGACAATTATTAATTACTAATCACAAGTATGTATGTGGTGGGAGTGAATCTCAAAGCTATAATAAAAGGAAATCTGTGCCTTTTTGCATAATGAATGAGAAAAGTATCTTTAAAAGGGCAAAGAAAACTATTAATTATAAAAATGTTGAATTTCCTTGTCATAGCCTTTAAAAACTCTATGAACTCATCTAAAATCCCAATTCACTGTAGTGTGAAAAATAGATACATATTCAGAGTGATCATTTATCTTGAATTAAAATTAAGCATTCGAGTCATTGCAAACTTATCTCCTGTTTATGTACACGCTGAAATAAAATTATTTAAAACTTCTTAGTAGAAAAGGATATTAATGATGCAAGGATAGGCCAGAAAATGAATACACTTCTCACTAAGAAAATAATGATTGTTATTTAAGCTGCAAAACCTAAGCATGCAAAGGAAGGTAAATTGCCATTTATTAAAAATCTTTGTTTGCTAACCTCAGTCCTAGTTGTATTCACATTTGCTACTTTGTTTAATCCCCCCAATAATCCTTAAATGTAGCTATTACAAAAACTTTACAGATGATGAAATTAGGTTTGCTAAACATTGAATAATTTGTAATCAATCACATAACTGCTGAATGCTAGAGTCTAAACCCTAGCCTAGGCACACATGCCTCCAAACCCCCTCCACTTTCCATTATGCCAAGCTGTGTGGAACTGAGTACTCCCTGTTCATGTCTGCCATTAGCTATTGAGCATTATGGTAGGCAAAATAATAGACCCCCCTGCCCAGAGATGTCCATGTCCTAATTTCTGGAGCCTGTAATAATGAAGTGATGGACCTTGAGGTGGCAATACTATCCTGGATTATATAGCTGGACCCAATGTAATCACAAAGTCCTAAAGATGGAAGAGAGAGTCAGCAGAGTCAGAGTCAGAGGAGTCAGGACAGAAGCAGAGGTTGGAATGATGTGATTGCTGGCTTTGAAAGAGAAGACCATGAAACAAGTGACTTCTGTAAGCTGGAAAAGACAAAGAAACAAGTTCTTCCTAAAGCCTCCAGAAGGAATACAGCCCTGCTGACACCTTGATTTTAGCCCAGGGAGACCCATTTTGGACTTTTGACTTCCAGAACTATGAAATAGATTTGTGTTGTTTTAAACCATGAAGTTTGTGGTACTATCACAGTAGCAAGGAAACTAATACAGGCATACTAGCAATTTCTAGCTGCGGTGAATTTTTCCTTGATAATTTTTGTGCATTTTCAGATGTGGCTTTGCTTACTATCATTTCTGTAATCCTGGCCTCATAGGTGCCACCTGAAAGTGTTGAGAAATGTAATTTAGTCGTAGGTTTCAGATTTGAAGAGCAATTAAACTATATATAGGGGTTCTCATATAAGAAGTAGTTGGGTTCCTTTATTTCAAAGCAGAATATCAGAAGAGAGTCAAAAGGATTTGACATGTTTGATGTAGAAAACTTTATTATTATTGTTATTGTTACGGTTGTGGTTATTTTTCACTGTGCCGTCCTCAGCACTGTAAGTCCGAAAGAGCCCTTTTGCAAAATTTCATCTTTTTCTTGTTAATAATAGAGATCACTGTGCCTCTAAATGGTGTTTGGTCAGTGAGTTTTGTAATCTTAAGTGGCAGAAATGTCATGACATGTAATTTTGTGAGAAAAGGATACTTACCCCTCTTAGCCTTTACATAAGTGAAATATAGTAAATGCTCTTAAAATAACTGCGCCATTTTCTCATGAGAAATAACATTCCTTGTACTTTATGAGAAAAATATGTGTAAAGTTGCACACCGTAGAAGATGCAGATTCTAATATCCAGTGTATTTCAGCAGTTTGGTATCAGAAAAATGCACTGAGCTAGTGTTAAATCACTTTTTATTAGAATGTCCTCTTTATTGTTGAGTTGCCACATTATATGACGAAACTCACTTTAGTTTTTGTGCCTTGGTTTCATTGTTGTAAAATGGAGAGAATAGTACCTGTTTTGTTATTCCATTTTAAAAATCACCTGATAAAATATAAGTGGCAGTGCTTAGAAAGGAATAAAAATAGTTACACCAATTCTAGGTGGTGTTTTTGTTATTACTAAGAAAGTCCCTGAAGTTACCCTCCTCTCCCCACCACATACGTACACAGACACACACATACACACATGTATACATGTCAGGTCTAACAATGAAATACCCAGTTAAGGCATTTTGATTCCATGACAGGATAAAATAACATTTAGTAAACAGCCTAAGTATTAATTAAAAAGTTATTCAATCTTTTGATATAAGTTCCACAAATATCTTCAGTCAGAATTTATATTAATTTTTCAGTGTTCCCAGAGCTGAAATGATTATCACCAACTGAGGCAAAGGAAGAAAACAGCGTATTACGGGAGTCAAGCCAACTTTGCAACTTGCTGTGACTTATTATATTGGGTTATTTCCCCTGTTGCCACAAACAGTATTTGTCAAAAGGGATAAATGCTCATTTTATAAATTTGTTGTCATAAGGTTTAAACTGAAATATTAACATAAATGCAGTGGTCTCTGAAGTAGGGGTTTGGGTACCCCTAACGGTGCAGGAGGAGGAAATTTTCTCTCTGTAAATGTTTCTTTTTCACTATCTGTAAATTATTATACCAACTTTATATCTGCTTTGGGTTTGTTTTATAGTATATATAACAAATTGGTATATGGTATGTCTATATAATTTATAATTTATAAATATATAAATATTAGGGCTACTACCCAACAGTATAATAATGGTGTTTGCATAGTCAAAAAATGTTTCAAGAATACTACAATAGTGAAACAGTACACAGAATTTTAATATGACTTCATAGGCACTACTACTGAAGTTTAGAGAAAAAGAATTCATTGACCCATCTGACAAATTCTGATTGTCTACTATAAGCCAGATAATCTGCATTTTGTCATTGACCATGCAACAGTTCTCTGAGGCAGGTATCTTAATTTTGTGTTCATGAAAACTGAGGCTTAGGGAAGTAAAGTAACCCAGCTAAGGTCATGTAACTCATAAAGGATGCAGCCAAGGCTCAAATCCTTGTCTGTTGGTCTCCAAAGGTCAAATCCCAATCCCATTCTCATCTGCTTCCTATTCTGCTGAATAGCTTAGTATCAGAGCAAAGGTTGTGATATGGTTAGGTTCTGTGTCCCAACCCAAATCTCATCTCAAATTTTAATCCCCATAATCCCCATTTCTCAGGGGAGGGACCTGGTGGGAGGTGATTGGATCATGGCGGTAGTTTCTTCCATGGTGTTCTCATCATAGTAAGTGAGTTCTCAGGAGATCTGATGGTTTTATAAGGAGCTCTTCTCCCTTCACTCCCTTTTTCTCTCCCCTGCTGCCTTGTGAAGAAGGTCCTTGCTTGTCCCTTGCCTTCTGCCATGATTATAAGTTTCCTGAGGCCTCCCTAGCCATGTGCAACGTGAGTCAATTAAACCTCTTCTCTTTATAAGTCACCCATTCTTGGGTATTTCTTTACTGCAGTGTGAGAATGGACCAATACAGGAAATTGGTACTGCAGAGAGTGGGGTACTGCTGTAAAGATATTTAAAAATATGGAAGCAACTTTGGATAACAGACAGAGCTTGGAACAGTTTGGAGGGCTCAGAAGACAGGAAGATGTGGGAAAGTTTGGAGTTTCCTAGAGACTTGTTGAATGGAGTTTACCAAAATGATGATAGTGATTTAGACAGTGAAGTCCAGGCTGAGGTGGTCTCAGATGGAAATTAGGAACTTCTTGGGAACTGGAACAAAGGTCACTATTGCTATGCTTTAGCAAAGAGACTGTGGCATTTTGCCCCTGCCCTAGAGACCTGTGGAACTCTGAACGTGAGAGAGATGATGTGAAATTGGATCCTATGTTTAAAAGGGAAGGAGAGCATAAAAGCTTGGAAAATTTGCAGCCTGATGATGCAATAGAAAAGAAGAACCCATTTTCTGGGGAGACATGCAAGCTGGCTGCAGAAATTCACATGAGTAACAAGGAGCAGAATGTTAATTGCCAAGACCATGGGGAAAATATCCCCAGGGCATATCAGTGATCTTGGTGGCAGCCCCTCCCATCAGAGGGCTGGAGGCCTAGGAGGAAAATATGGTTTGTGGGTTGGCCCGCTGGTATGTGCAGCCTTGGGACTTGGTCCCCTGCATCTCAGTCATGGTTAAAAGGGACCAAGGTACAGCTCAGACCATTGCTTCAGAGGGCGCAGGCTCCAAGCCTTGGAGGCTTCCATGTGATGTTGGGGCTGCGGGTGCACAGAAATCAAGAATTGAGGCTTGGGAACCTCCCCCTAGATTTAGAGGATGTATGGAAACACCTGCATGTCCAGGCAGAAATTTGTTGCAGGGTTGGAGCCCTCATGGAGAACCTCTGCTAGGTCAATGCAGAAGGGAAATGTGGGGTCGGAGCCCCCACACAGAGTCCCCACTGGGGCACTGCCTAGTGGAGCTGTGAGAAGAGGGCCACCATTCTCCAGACCCCAGAATGGCAGCTCCACTGACAGCTTGCACTGTGTGCCTTGGAAAGCTGCAGACATTCAATGCAAGTCCATGAAAGCAGCAAGGGGGACCATACCGTGCAGAGCCACAGGGGTGGCTGCCCAAGACTGTGGGAGCCCACCTCTTGCATCAGTGTGCCCTGGATGTGAGACATGGAGTCAAAGGAGATCATTTTGGAACTTTAAGGTTTAATGACTGCCCTATTTGATTTCAGACTTGCACGGGACTGTAGCCCCTTTATTTTGGCCAATTTCTCCCGTTTGGAATGAGTGTATTTACCCAATGCTTGTACCCCCATTTTATATAGGAAGTAACTAACTTGCTTTTGATTTTACAGGCTTATAGGCGGAAGGGACTTTCCTTGTCTTAGATGAGACTTTGGACTTGAACTTTTGAGTCAATGTTGGATTGACTTAAGACTTTGGGGGATTGCTGGAAGGGAATGATTGTGTTTTGAAGTGTGAGGATGAGATTTGGGAGGGGCCAGGGGCAGAATTATATGGTTTGGGCTGTATCCCCTGCCAAATCTCATCTCAAATTGCAATCCCCACAATCCTGGGAGGGAACTGGTGTGAGACGATTGGATCCTGGGGTTGGTTTACCACATGATGTTTTCATGATAATGAGTGAGTTCTCACAAGAACTGATGGTTTTATAAGAGGCTTCCCCCTTCACTGTCTTCTGTTTCATGCTGCCATGTGAAGAAAATGCTTGCTTCCCCTTTGTCTTTCACCATTATTGTAAATTTCCTGAGGCCTCCCCAGCCATGTGGAACTGTGAGTCAATCAAGCCTCTTTCCTTTATAAATTACCCAGTCTCAAGTAGTTATAGCAGTGTGAAAATGGACTAAATACAGATTGGTAATGTTAACTGTTTTTTTTTTTATTATTATTATACTTTAAGTTCTAGGGTACGTGTGCATAACGTGCAGGTTTGTCACATATGTATACTTGTGCCATGTTGGTGTGCTGCACCCGTCAACTCGTCAGCACCCATCAACTCGTCATTTACATCAGGTATAACTCCCAGTGCAATCCCTCCCCCTTCCCCGCTCCCCATAATAGGCCCCGGTGTGTGATATTCCCCTTCACGAGTCCAAGTGATCTCACTGTTCAGTTCCCACTTATGAGTGAGAACATGCAGTATTTGGTTTTCTGTTCTTGCGATAGTTTACTGAGAATGATGGTTTCCAGCTGCATCCATGTCCCTACAAAGGACCCGAACTCATCCTTTTTTATGGCTGCATAGTATTCCATGGTGTATATGTGCCACATTTTCTTAATCCAGTCTGTTACTGATGGACATTTGGGTTGATTCCAAGTCTTTGCTATTGTGAATAGTGCTGCAGTGAACATACGTGTGCATGTGTCTTTATAGCAGCATGATTTATAATCCTTTGGGTATATACCCAGTAATGGGATGGCTGGGTCATATGGTACATCTAGCTCTAGATCCTTGAGGAATCACCATACTGTTTTCTGTAATGGTTGAACTAGTTTACAATCCCACCAACAGTGTAAAAGTGTTCCTATTTCTTCACATCCTCTCCAGCACCTGTTGTTTCCTGACTTTTTAATGATCGCCATTCTAACTGGTGTGAGATGGTATCTCATTGTGGTTTTGATTTGCATTTCTCTGATGGCCAGTGATGATGAGCATTTTTTCATGTGTCTGTTGGCTGTATGCATGTCTTCTTTTGAGAAATGTCTGTTCATATCCTTTGCCCAATTTTTGATGGGGTTGTTAGTTTTTTTCTTGTAAATTTGTTTGAGTTCTTTGTAGGTTCTGGATATTAGCCCCTTGTCGGATGAGTAGATTGCAAAAATGTTCTCCCATTCTGTAGGTTGCCTGTTCACTCTGATGATAGTTTATTTTGCTGTGCAGAAGCTCTTTAGTTTAATTAGATCCCATTTGTCAATTTTGGCTTTTGTTGCCGTTGCTTTTGGTGTTTTAGACATGAAGTCCTTGCCCATGCCTATGTCCTGAATGGTACTACCTAGGTTTTCTTTTAGGGTTTTTATGGTGTTAGGTCTCACATTTAAGTCTCTAATCCATCTTGAATTAATTTTCATATAAGGAGTAAGGAAAGGATCCAGTTTCAGCTTTCTACTTGTGGCTAGCCAATTTTCCCAGCACCATTTATTAAATAGGGAATCCTTTCCCCATTTCTTGTTTTTGTCAAGTTTGTCAAAGATCAGATAGCTGTAGATGTGTGGTATTATTTTGAGGGCTCTGTTCTGTTCCATTGGTCTATATCTCTGTTTTGGTACCAGTACCATGCTGTTTTGGTTACTGTAGCCTTGTAGTACAGTTTGAAGTCAGGTAGCGTGATGCCTCCAGCTTTGTTCTTTTGAGTTAGGATTGTCTTGGCAATGCAGGCTCTTTTTTGGTTCCATATGAACTTTAAAGCAGTTTTTTCCAATTCTGTGAAGAAAGTCATTGGTAGCTTGATGGGGATGGCATTGAATCTACAAATTACCTTGGGCCATGTGGCCATTTTCACGATATTGATTCTTCCCATCCATGAGCATGGTATGTTCTTCCATTTGTTTGTGTCCTCTTTTATTTTACTGAGCAGTGGTTTGTAGTTCTCCTTGAAGAGGTCCTTTACATCCCTTGTAAGTTGAATTCCTAGGTATTTTATTCTCTTTGAAGCAGTTGTGAATGGAAGTTCATTCATGATTTGGCTGTTTGTCTGTTACTGGTGTATGAGAATGCTTGTGATTTTTGCACATTGATTTTGTTTCCTGAGACTTTTCTGAAGTTGCTTATCAGCTTAAGGAGATTTTGGGCTGAGACGATGGGGTATTCTAAATATACAATCATGTCATCTGCAAACAGGGACAATTTGACTTCTTCTTTTCCTAACTGAATACCCTTGATTTCTTTCTGTTGCCTGATTGCCCTGGCCAGAACTTCCAACACTATGTTGAATAGGAGTGGTGAGAGAGGGCATCCCTGTCTTGTGCCAGTTTTCAAAGGGAATGCTTCCAGTTTTTGCCTATTCAGTATGATATTGGCTGTGGGTTGTCATAAATAGCTCTTATTATTTTGAGATACGTTCCATCAATACCGAATTTATTGAGAGGTTTTAGCATGAAGGGCTGTTGAATTTTGTCAAAGGCCTTTTCTGCATCTATTGAGATAATCATGTGGTTTTGTCTTTGGTTCTGTTTATATGCTGGATTACGTTTATTGATTTGCGAATGTTGAACCAGCCTTGCATCCCAGGGATGAAGCCCACTTGATCATGGTGGATAAGCTTTTTGATGTGCTGCTGGATTCGGTTTGCCAGTATTTTACTGAGGATTTTTGCATCAATGTTCATCAGGGGTATTGGTCTAAAATTCTCTTTTTTTGTTGTGTCTCTTCCAGGCTTTGGTATCAGGATGATGTTGGCCTCATAAAATGAGTTAGGGAGGATTCCCTCTTTTTCTATTGATTGCAATAATTTCAGAAGGAATGGTCCCAACTCCTTCTTGTACCTCTGGTAAAATTCGGCTGTGAATCTGTCTGGTCCTGGACTTTTTTGGTTGGTAGGCTATTAATTATTGCCTCAATTTCAGAGCCTGTTATTGGTCTATTCAGGGATTCAACTTCTTCCTGGTTTAGTCTTGGGAGAGTGTAAGTGTCCAGGAAATTATCCATCTCTCCTAGGGTTTCTAGTTTATTTGTGTAGATGTGTTCATAGTATTCTCTTATAGTAGTTTGTATTTCTGTGGGGTCGGTGGTGATATCCCGTTTATCATTTTTTATTGCATCTATTTGATTCTTCTCTTTTTTCTTCTTCATTAGTCTTGCTAGCAGTCTATCAATTTTGTTGCTCCTTTCAAAAAACCAACTCCTGGATTCATTGATTTTTTGGAGAGTTTTTGTGTCACTATCTCCTTCAGTTCTGCTCTGATCTTAGTTATTTCTTGCCTTCTGCTAGCTTTTGAATGTGTTTGCTCTTGCTTCTCTAGTTCTTTTAATTGTGATGTGGGGACCCACTTGAGCAGGCAGTCTGTCTGTTCTCAGATCTCAACCTCCGTGGTGGGAGATCCACTGCTCTCTTCAAAGCTGTCAGACAGGGTTGTTTGCATCTGCAGAGGTTTCTGCTTTTTTTTGTTTGTTTGTTGAGCTGTGCCCTGTACCCAGAGGTGGAGTCTACAGAGACAGACAGGCCTCCTTGAGCTGCTCTGGGCTCCGCCCAGTTGGAGCTTCCCAGTGGCTTTGTTTACCTACTTAAGCCTCAGCAATGGCGGGCGCCCCTCCCCCAGCCTCGCTGCTGCCTTGCCCTTAGATGGCAGACTGCTGTGCTAGCAATGAGGGAGGCTCCGTGGGCATGGGACCCTCCGACTAAGTGTGGGATATAATCTCCTGGTGTGCCCTTTGCTAAGACCCTTGGTATAGCACAGTATTGGGGTGGGAGTTACCCGATTTTCCAGGTGTTGTGTGTCTCAGTTCCCCAGGCTAGGAAAAGGAATTCCCTTCCCCCGTGCCCTTCCCAGGTGAGGCGATGCCTCCCCCTGCTTCAGCTCTTGCTGGTCGGGCTGCAGCAGCTGACCAGCACCGATTGTCTGGCACTCCCTAGTGAGAAGAACCCGGTACCTCAGTTACAAATGCAGAAATCACCTGTCTTCTGTGTCGATTGTGCTGGGAGCTGGAGACTGGAGCTGTTCCTATTCGGCCATCTTGCTCCGCCCCACTATTTACTGTTTTCCAAAGTCAGTATGACTGGAATTTGGTGAGCAAATTAGCATGACATTTTATAGATGTTAATTTCAAAAAGAAAAAGAAAAAATCTCCTGGACACATCTGGATGGGTTGTCCCATGCCATGTCTTTGAGATTTAGGAGATTAATAAGAAGAGCCAAGCTGGTGCATCTAAAATATTTGACTTGAACTCAGAGACAGATAGCATAGCTAATTTCAGCTGGAAGCTTCTTGATCTCCAGGGTTCTTATCCAATGTTTTGAGCACCATAGGGAATGCCCTTATCATTGGGAGAGTTGCTGCCCTTCTCTACCTATAGTTTAAGGTTTGCTGGTAGCATTCCATTCTGGAAAGGGTCTGATAGAACAGATAATGCCAAATACAGAACAAAGGCCAGGAATCAGGCAAGGGTTAGGTGGACAAAAGGATGGAAGACAGAGAAATAAAGGGTGCCATGCAAAGGGGCCAGGGTCTGTTAATCTTGAAGTTGTGATAGACAAGCCAGACTATTCTGGAAATTATAGAAACAAGAATGCGGCAGAGATGGCCAGCCAATTTAGGTTTCTCTTTTGGGGCTGGGGCTTGGAAATTCTTCTCAGCCAGTGACTTCACTTTCCCGTCCCATTTGCATCTAGATGGGGCCATATGACTAGCCCTTGCCAGGAGGGTATGACTAGAAGGACACAATGGTTATGAAACAGGTACCTGTTCCACAGGCTCTCTTTCCCATCTACAAGACAGATGGAATGGCAGCAGAGGACCTAGAGGAGAGCAGAGCCCCATGATGAAGGGAATCTGGGCCCCAAGTGATCATGTGGATGATGGCTTAACTAGGAATACACACACTGGGCTGTGTCATGAGTGAGTGAAGCCACTAGGAATTTGGGTTTTATCTATTATAAAACTACCTAAGATTTTAATGCCACAAGAGGCTCAACAAGTGGTTGAAACTATGACAGTGTGGAAACTAGTTATTGATGCAATAAAAAAGGGTACAGTAAGTATAATTAATATTGAATCAAGAAAACTTTTTTTCAGTGCTACATACTTCTGAGGAGAAAAAAGGGGAACAGAGAAAGCATGGAATGTAAAAAACACAACATAAGATTACAGATATTAGACCAAATATTTTAGCAATCACAAAATATGTGAACTGATCAAAGGCATCTATTGAAAGATGCAAACTCAGATTTATTAAAAATATCAATTTGGCCAGGCACAGTGGCTGATGCTATGACACCACCTGGAGGCCAAGGCAGGCGGATCACCTGAAGTCAGGAGTTTGAGACCAGCCTGGCCAACATGGTGAAACACTGTCTCTACTAAAAAAAAAAAAAAAAAAGTTAGCTGGGCATGTTGGTGCACTCCTGTGATCCCAGCTGCTCAGGAGGCTGAGGCAGGAGAATAGGAGAATCACCTGAACCAGGGAGGCAGAGGTTGCAGTGAGCCAAGATCACACTACTGTGCTCCAGCCTGGGTGACAGAGCAAGACTCAGTCTCAAAAAAAAAAAAAAAAAAAAAAATCAATTTCTTTATTAATAAAGAAATGAACCTCAGAAAAATGTATTAGTCAGATGCTAACAAAAACATGTGTAACAATATTAATATGCTATAAAGTAGAATTCAAGATGAACAGAATTAGAAGGGATAAAAAGTAGAAATTCTATGCTGGCCAAAGTAACAATCTATCAAGAAGATTACAGTTATGAATCTATAGTCACTTAACAAACCTTCAGAATACATTAGGAAAATGATAGAATCATAAGGAGAAATTAACAAATTCTCAATCAGAGTTGGAGATTTTTAACACTCTTCTCTCTGAAACTGACAGATCATGTAGATTTTTTTTAAACGTAGATGGAAGATATGGTTAGTACACATGCTCAGCACACATGAAACAATTATAAAAATGGTAGTTAAGTAGGTTGTTCTGATCAAGTACGTAATTAGGACATAAAGGACTCATTAAAATCAGAAATCTGTAACAGAATTGATAATCTAGCCTCCTATCATATGCTTGCAATTATAAAAAAAAGACTCTTAAAGTCTATGAGATAAATGGAAAACGTGTATAGAAATTACAAAATATTTAAAACAATACCAAAAAAAGCAGCGTTCTTAATATGGACTTGAAGAAGGATACTTATAGTCTTTTTGCAGTTTGAGCTCCTTGGGAAGTAGACTCTGAGACAGAGATGAGTGTGAAGAACCCTTGGACCCAATACCTGCAGAAGGGAGGTAAAGAAGACAGGAAGGCGAAGTTGGTCTTCAGTGCAAGCCCAATGACAGCCTCAGTGGACTCCACAGGGAACACAGGAGCTAAAATATTTTTCAGAGTTGGCCAGTGTGATTAGGCCTTTATATTCTTGCAAGGATTAGTCACTGGATGTGGGCCACCCCAGGGAAGGTGTGGGACTTTGGGTGAAGCACTCACAGTAGCTGAGTCAATCCCTGAAAAGGCTGGCAGGTGAAGTCAGTCTGCCCACAGTTCTCTCAACAGCTCGGAATGAAGAATTCTTCATTAAAGAGGGATCTGAGTGGCACAGCAGTGTCCTCTCCAAGCCTTGGTGCATTTATTCAAAAATAGGAAACATCCAAAATAAGAGCTGTGCTTTCAACCCTAATAAAATAATTGGAAGTAAATAAGCATAAAAACAGACATTCATGAAACAGCAAAAATATTTTTTTTACCTTTTTTTTTTTTTTTTTTTTGAGACAGTCTCCCTCTGTTGCCAGGCTGGAGTGCAGTGGTGCGATCTTGGCTCACTGCAAGTTCTGCCTCCCGGGTTCAAGCCATTCTCCTACCTCAGCCTCCCAAGTAGCTGGGACTACAGGCACCCACCACCACGCCCGGCTAATTTTTTTTTTTTTTTTTTGAGACAGCGTCTTACTCTGTCCCCCAGGCTAGAGTGCAGCAATCTTGGCTCACTGCAACCTCTGCCTCCCGGGTTCAAACAATTCTCCTGCCTCAGCCTCCCGAGTAACTGGGATTATAGGTGCCAGCCCCTGCGCCTGGCTCATTTTTATATTTTTAGTAGAGATGGGGTTTCACCATGTTGGCCAGGCTGGTTTAAAACTCCTGACCTCGTGATACACCTGCCTCAGCCTCTCAAAGTGCTGGAATTACAGGCATGAGCCACTGTGCCCAGCCTATACTATTTGTTAAAAATATAAATTATTTAGATAAACTTTGACCAAATTATTCAGTGATTTCAAAAAAAGAAATACAATATAAAAAATGATAAAAAGTGTTATCTAGAGATGAAAAAAATGATTACCAGAAATACTATAGAAACTCTATGCCAATAAACTTCAAAACCTTGGTAACAAGTTTATAGAAAAACATAGTTATCAAAAGTGGGCCAAAGAAAAGAGAAGATATAAGAAATATGGGTTGTTGGCCGGGCGCAGTGGCTCGAGCCTGTAATCCCAGAACTTTGGGAGGCCGAGACAGGCGGATCACGAGGTCAGGAGATCGAGACCATCCTGGCTAACCCAGTGAAACCCCGTCTCTACTAAAAAAAAAAAATACAAAAAACTAGCCGGACGAGGTGGCAGGCGCCTGTAGTCCCAGCTACTCAGGAGGCTGAGGCAGGAGAATGGCATGAACCCGGGAGGCGGAGCTTGCAGTGAGCTGAAATCCGGCCACTGCACTCCAGCCAGGGCGACAGAGCGAGACTCTGTCTCAAAAAAAAGAAATATGGGTTGTTGACAAAATAGCCACACATTTTGTCAGAAAGGCAATGGGCCCAGATTTTTTTTCTTACTGGTACTATCAACTCTTTACTTAATAGCTGATTCCTATATTACATAAAGTCCAGAAGAAGATGGAAAGCCACACACCTCATTTTATAAGACTAGCATAATGAGAACCATTATTATATCTCAATATAGATACAAAAATTATAAATAAAATACAGCCAAATTCAATAATCAGTTTCCAGTCCTCATTTTCCTCAACGCATCGGCATCTCAGTCATTCCTATTTCTTCCTTGAAACACTTTCTTCACTTGGCTTTGTTCCGCATTCTCTAGGTTTTCCTCCCATTTGCTGGCTGCTCCTTCTGAACCTTCTTTGCTAGTTTTTCCCAATCTCCCCAACTTCTTAAAATTGCAGTGACCCAGGCTCAGTCCTTCCATCTTGCTGTCTGTATTAGCTTCCATGGTGATCTCACAGGATCTCACACATACATGTATTCCTGTATGATGATGTGTTATATAGGGTAATATATATGTATTCCTCCTATATGATAATGTATTAGAGTCCTCCAGAGAAGCAGAACCAATAGGATGTATATAGAGAGAAAAAAAGATTTATTACGAGGAGTTGGTTCATACGATTACGGAGGCTGACAAGTCCCAAGATCTGCATTTGGCAGGCTGGAGACCCAGGGGAGCCAATAGTGTTGGGTTTTTTAATTTTTACTTTTACTTTAGGTTTAGGGGCACATGTGCAGGTTTATTACGAGGGTAAATTGTGTGCCACTGAGGTTTGCTGTACGAATGACCACATCACCAGGTAGTGAGGATAGTACTCAACAGGTAGTTTTTCAACAATAGTGTAGTTTTACTGTCAGCCTGAAGGCCTGAGACTCAGGAGAGTAGATGATGTAGTTTCTGTTGGAAAGCTGGCGGGTGTGAGACCCAGGAAGGGCTGATGTTTCCGTTCAAGCCTGAAGATGGCATGTCCTAGCATGAAGACAGTCAGTAGAAGGAATCCCCTCTTTTTCAGTCATTTGATTCTATTCAGGCTTTCAGTTGACTATATGAGTCCTATCTACATTAAGGAGGACAACCTGCTTTATTCACTCTACTGATTACCATGTTAATTTCATCCAGGAACACCTTCACAGACATACTAGAATAATGTTTTACCAAAATCTAAACACCTGTGGCCCAGTCAAATTGGCACATGAAATTAACCACCAGAGATGATGACTGACAAATTTATATTTCCAAATTGGACCTCCCCTAAAATTGTGAAATCATATATCCAACCGCCTGCTTATCATCTCTAGTTGGATGTTTAAGAGGCATCACAAATGTAACGTGTCCAAAATCAAACTTCCAGTTTTCTCCCACAGAACTGCTTATTGCGCGTTTTTTTCCATTTCAGTTAATGGCAACTGTACAGTTAATGCAGGCCCCAATTATCTGTGTCATCCTTGACTCTATTTTCTTGCATCCAGACTGCTGGCAGGTCCCCATAGCTGTACCTTCAAAATATATCCAGACTCCAGCCACTTCTAGTACTACCACCCTGGTCTAAGCTACCATTATGTGTTGCCTAGAGTTTTACGGTATCTTCCTACTCTGTTTTTCTTCTTCAATTCTTGATCCTTTGGAGTCTGTTTCATACCGCAGCCCCAGTGAACCCACTGAAAACACAAATTGAATTGTCACTTCTGCTCAAACCCTATGATGGTTTCTACTCTCATGCAGAGTAACGGCTGGTGTCTTTCAGGGTACTTGATTCTGCATCATCTGTCATCCCTCCTACAACTCTCAACCTCCCTCCATTCTGGTCAAACTGCCCTTTTTGCTGTTCCTCAGATGGGCCTCTCACCTGAGAATCTTTGCACAGCTGTCTCCTCTGTCTGCATTACTCCTCTAAATAGCTACATGACTTCCTCCCTTGCCTCTTCAGGTCTTTGCTCGAATACTGTAATACCTTCTCAGAAAGGAGGACTTTAATTTTACCTGTGATAACACCTAATTTTTTTTTTTTTTTTTTGAGATGGAGTTTCACTCTTGTTGCCCAGGCAACAAGGAGTGCAGTGGTGCGATCTCAGCTCACTGCAATCTCTGCCTCCCAGGTTCAAGCGATTCTCCTGCCTCAGCCTTCCAAGTAGCTGGGATTACAGACGCCTGCCACCATACCCGGCTAATTTTTGTATTTTTCGTAGACATGGGGTTTTGTCATGTTGGCCAGACTGGTCTCGAATCCCTGACCTCAGGTGATCCACCCACCTCAACCTCCCAAAGTGCTGGGATTACAGGTGTGAGCCACCACGCCTGGCTGATAAGCACTTTTTTTTTTTTTCTTTTTTGAGACAGTCTTGCTCTGTCACCCAAGCTGGAGTACAGTGGCACGATCTTGGCTCACTGCAACCTCCGCCTCCCGGGTTCAAGCGATTCTCCTGCCTCAGCCTCCTGAGTAACTGGGACTACAGGCACGTGCCACCACGCCTGGCTAATTTTTCGTATTTTTTAGTAGAGTTGGGGTTTCACTGTGTTAGTCAGGATGGTCTCAATCTCCTGACCTTGTGATCTGCCCGCCTCAGCCTCCCAAAGTGCTGGGATTACAGGCATGAGCCACGGTGCCCAACCCTGATAACCTAATTTTTAAAGAAGACTTGTATTAGTTCATTTTCATACTGCTATAAAGAAATACCTGAGACTGGGTAATTGTAAAGGAAAGAATTTTAATTGACTCACAGTTTCACATGTCTGGGGGGGCCTCAGGAAACTTACAATCATGGCATAAGGCGAAGAGGAGGCAAGCACCTTCTTCACAAGGTGGTAGGAGGGAGAAGAGAGCAAGGGGAACTGCCACTTATAAAACCATCAGATGTCGTGAGAACTCACTCACTATCATGAGAACCTCATGGGAGAAACTACCTCCACAGTCCAATCACCTCCCACCAGGTCTCTCCCTTGACAAGTGGGGATTATGGGGATTACAATTTGAGATGAGATTTGAGTGGGGACACAGATCCAAACCATATCAACTGTATTCACATATTACTAAATACATATAATTTAGAAATTGTAAAGACCAAAAAGCGACCATTTAGGTTTTTGGAAACATTTGAAGGCATAGGACTGATTAGCAAAAATCTTTCCCCTCTGGTGTTTTGGATCATATTTTTTCAGCATTGACAATCTATAAACTATAGGCTGACAATCTATAAACTGAATTTATAGATACACTTGTAAATATAAAACTGATCAGTGTAACTTCTTTTACTTAGAATTGATTTTCTTTAAAACTAAATGTGTATTTTTTGTTTTTATCCTTACAGAAGCTTCTGTGGGGGTGGGCAACACAAGGATGGCTCAAAATTTGGGTCACTGTCTCTGTTTTCTTTCTACACATGACAGTATAGCATTACTGATGCTGAGATTCACTTAAAATCTAGGACAATAAGGATTGCACCCATTCCTTAACATAGAATTTATTGGATTCTTAGTGGATGCATACTGCCAAAATGGAGATTTAAGTGTAATTCCCAAAGACTTGTCACCCAGCAGACTTTCTACTGTTTTCTCAGATCCAGCTGGCCTAGTTCTACGTGGGTAGTATCACCTGAAGTCACTAGAGAACTAGGGGCCAGAAAAATCCTTGGCTGACTAATTGGGAACCTAATGGGGTAACTGTGGTCTCTCTTCCCTACAACTTGTAACCCTCTGGAGATACTAGAATCTGGTTCAGAAGAGAGTCCTGGAAAGCTACAATAGGTTCTTCTTGTCTTAAAGCAATTGCAACTTTGGAAAATATATGAAAAAATATAGTCCAAGGAGCTGTAGAAATTGACCAAAAAATCATCCAAAGATGAAAATGTGCTCAATTTCTCACCTAAGTCATATTATACTGATGTCTGTGAGTGGAAGTTGGCATTGTTCACTTTGCATCTGATGATTAATCATTTAGTTAGTATCTGTTAAGAAGAGGACTCAAGAAATAGCTTTTAACTTTAGTTAGAAAAAGTAGCGCCATTCATAGCGGCCTTGACATTCTGCAAAGCCAAATTAAGCAGTCAACCTGGCATTTTATAGACAGCCTGTTACAGAGCCTCACATCTGATAGACATTCAATAAGTATTAATCACCTGGCTGACTAGGAGCAGCCACATAGCTGCTGTAATAGAGGTTGCACATTTTGGTGGGACAAGGCTGATTTTGTTGTACTGTGAGACGGGACCTTGTGAACATGAAGAAGTGTGTGGGTTTTTTATTTTTATTTTTTTCAAATTAAATGACTTCATAATTTTCTTTCAAAACTGAGCACATTTTATTACAAATGGATTTCCTTTTGTCAGTTCAAGGTAAGGTACTAGGTAGCAGTGATATTGGTCAAATGTTACTTCTTTTGTAAATAGATAGCTGAGTGCCATCTAAAGAGCCATCATCACATTCCTTTATAAAATAATTTGAATCAATGCCAGAGAAATTGTTAACATTTCAGAGTCATTCATTTAATGTTAATGATCGTGTTTATAGTTAGTTCATTGTGTTTATTACAGTGAATGGATGGATAATGGTGTACTAAATATAAGTATTATGAAGCTAGAAAAATAGGTTTAAAGTAATAATAATAGCTAACATTTTAATCATTTACACTGTGACAGTCATTGTGCTAAGCCCCTTTATAGGTATTCGTTTCAAATATATATTGAAAGGTCACTTTATGTTTCTGCCATATCTTTTCTATGCTTTTAAGATTATAACTTCTTTTTTTTAATCTTTTAAAAAATTTTTTAAAATTATTATTATACTTTAAGTTCTAGGGTACATGTGCATAACATGCAGGTTTGTTACATATGTATTAGAATGGCAATCATTAAAAAGTCAGGAAACAATAGGTGCTAGAGAGGATGTGGAGAAATAGGAACACTTTTACACTGTTGGTGGGATTGTAAACTAGTTCAACCATTATGGAAAACAATATGGCGGTTCCTCAAGGATCTAGAACTAGATGTACCATATGACCCAGCCATCCCATTACTGGGTGTATACCCAAAGGATCATAAATAATGCTGCTATAAAGACACATGCACACGTATGTTTACTGCGGCACTATTCACAATAGCAAAGACTTGGAATCAACCCAAATGTCCATCTATGACAGACTGGATTAAGAAAATGTGGCACATATACACCATGGAATACTATGCAGCCATAAAAAAGGATGAGTCTGTGTCCTTTGTAGGGACATAGATGCAGCTGGAAACCATCATTCTTAGCAAACTATCGCAAGATCAGAAAACCAAACACCGCATGTTCTCACTCATAGGTGGAAACTGAACAATGAGATCACTTGGACTCCGGAAGGGGAACATCACACACACTGGGGCCTATCACGGGGAGGGGGGAGGGGGAGGGATTGCATTGGGAGTTATACCTGATGTAAATGACGAGTTGATGGGTGCTGACGAGTTGATGGGTGCAGCACACCAAGATTATAACTTCTATGCTGTTTTATTTAAAATAAAATTTGCATTCATGCTTATTTGTTCTCAGGTATGCAGTCAACCTTAGCTTCATCCAAAAGAAGAACACATGTTTAAAGGATAATAAAGCTGATGAAATTTTTAAACTCTTAAAAATTAGTATTGAGTGAAGGCAGATGTTTGTAAAAGAGGTGAAGACATCTGATCATGTGAACCTGATGAATTGGTATAAAGAATTATTGGAATCTGTAGAAATGCCATGATTCTGCTTATCGTCTTTGTAAAAAACTGATTTGGAATGAATTGTCCATAGTGTGGGATGATCCAGCTGCTTGTTGAATCAGTTGCTTTTCATTAGCCCATCTGATGTTGATTGGATTCTGGGCTTGCATGCCTGAACTCCTGAAAGACTGAATTATCAGTATGCTTCTCACTCAGAGAGCTGTGACTCTAATGAGGGATTTTCATATCAAATCATTCATATCACTTTATAATCACAATACATGTATTAGATGCTTTCTGATCCTGCTACAATCATGAGAATTAGCTAACTTCGTGTGAGATTCCAGTAATAGATAGTAATGCATTTCTCAGGTAGGCAATAAATATTCATCTTTCTGAGGTCAACAGTGGTTGGAAGAAGTGGAGGAGAGGAGGTCTGTAAGTCTAAACACAGTCTGATATGTGTTTGTCTTTCTTTGAATTGAAGGGCCTATTAGTTTCCCAGTTTATCTGGCAGTCTCTCCAACTTGAGAGGGAGGCACATGAGTAGGCGCAGAAGAATGGTGGTGAAGGGTGTGGGTTCAAGTCCCGACTCTTCCTCTTACCAGCTTTATCACCTTGAACTATTTGCTTAATTTCACTGGGTCTCATTTCTCATGTTTAAAATGAGGTAATAGTAGTACCTGACTTCACAGAGTTGTGAAAATAAAACTTTAATTCAAGTAGGACTCTGACACAGGGCCTGCCACATGGTAAAGTCTGGGTAAACATGAGTTGCTATTGTCATTGTTCTCATTATTACACCAGAGCTATAGGGAGGCCCTAGAAGAAAAAGCTATAATCTTTCTTTTAATGATGGAGCAAAGCTCATTTCACCCAAAAGAAGATGAAGATCAAAATGGGTAATATGTAAAATATAATTATATAAATTTTGAGAAATAAATACATTTTATATATATATAAATTTCATAGAATTAAAAGAAGTCCATCTAATTATTTTTAAAAAGGTGTTTGAAGGCTTGTGGATGATTTCTAAACCCTTCTGTTTCCCCATTTTATAAGATGTGGAGACTTTGTATTAGCCTGCATGGACAAAGCATCAAATGTGTTTGCAGAAAAAGTGTGCTTGATGGGAGGATTCCTTGAGCCCAGCAGTTTGAGGTTGCAGTGAGCTATGATCATGCCACTGTACTCTAGCCTGGGTGACAGAGCAAGACCCTGTCTCAAAAAAAAAAAAAAAAAGAACTTGAACAATTGGGAAGACCTGAACACTTCATATTCATTGAGCTGACCTGTTCTTAGATTAGGAAGGTGCCAGGGAAATTGTTGCTTAGCAACTAATGGAGTTAAATGAAACAGTCTGTTAACTGGGCTCTTGCCCTCATCTGTGTGCATTCCTGATAAGGGAGATGGGCTCCAGTGTGTATTGCTTGATTCATAGCTGTCAAACAAAAGTGATGAATACAATGCAAGATCGAAGGGAGGGTCCATACCTGGACTGGGCATCTACATTTATGGTCATATATACCTTCCTTTATGTTAGATGTTGAAGAAAAAGTTATTAAGAGAGGACATTAAAAATAAGAGAGGGACTGTTGAAATTGAGGGTTAAATTTTTAAGAGTGATCATTAGTTTACATTGAGTTTTAAGAGACTAAGATAATAAGTGATAATTGAGGAAATTCCACACTATTGAACATTCTTCTAAAAAGTTCTCTATAGAAAAGGGATAACAGGGTTGGGCACAGTGGCTCACACCTGTATTCCCAGCACTTTGGGAGCCCGAGGCAGGCAGATCATGAAATCAGGGGTTCGAGACCAGCCTGACCAATATGGTGAAACCCCGTCTTTACTAAAAATACAAAAACCAGCTGGGCGTGGTGGCATGCGCCTGTAGTCCCAGCTACTTGGGAACCTGAGGCAAGAGGATCACTTGAACCCAGGAGGCAGAGGTTGCAGTGAGCCGAGATTGCACCACTGCACTCCAGCCTAGGCAACAGAGGGAGACTCCCTCTCAAAAAAAAGAAAAAGAAAAAGAAAAAGAAAAAAAAAGACAAGAAAAGAGATAACAGATCTTATGGATGATATTGTGAATTCTAGGACAGAAATTGTGTGTTTTAGTACTTGTCTGCTCCTGGTCCCTATTTATACCCATGACAGATGTTATGACTAGATCCTGACCACTGTCACTTGAGCTGGATGTGGCCTTACAGCCCTCAATGGGGCTCCAGGAAGCCATTACCAATATCATATTGGGCAGGTAAGAAACTTCCTTGTCATTCTTTATGACAAATTGAAACTTGTTAAAAACTTCTCCTTTTTGAATTCCTTAGGAATATTCTGAGTGATTTGTGTCAAAAGCAGCTTTGAGGTAGCCACATGAAATTCCTCTTAAGGAAGATTGTTAAGAAGGAAATAGACCAGAGAAAATCAACCAAAATAATTGGGGGAAAAGGGAGACAGTGTGAAAGATTTACCTGAAAGTTCTTACCACTGCCACCATTCAAGAGCTTAGGATGATTTACTCTTTCAAAGACCATGTCCTTGAATCCACTTTCTTTTGAAATACCTTTTATTTTCTGTATAGTAATCACTCCCACCCCTCCAAATCTAGGGATCAGTCCTCTCATGCTGGGATTTGGACTCAGACCTTCTGCTCAGCCTACAAAACTTTGAGCATTGGCTTCAAGCACTAACATTTTTATGACTCAGAGAATTCGAATTAGATACTATTTCCAGTAGGAGACTCTAGAGCTGTTACTATATATATTTGAAAGGCTGTTAAGCACAAAAGAGAGTGAACGCATTGACCTTCTCCTATGGCCAAGGGGAGAAAGTTATCAGGAGTGTGATTAGAAGTCAATATTTTGAAGGTTTTACTAATATTTCTCCAGCAAGGGACAGCCTGTCATGAAAAATATTAGGTGTCTCATCACCTCAAGTATTCAAGTATGCAAGGAGTGCTGCAAGGGGGAGAATTGACTACCCCAGTTCTGCTTCTCAAACGTTTATATGCATGTGGTTCACCTGGGGCTCTCATTAAAACTCAGCTTTCCCATCTAGTAAGTGTGGGGTAGGAGCCAAGATTCCACATTTCTTACAAGTTCCTTGGCAATACCAATGCTGCTATTCCAGGGATCACACCTTAAGTAGGGAGGGGCCAGTGAGCTCTAAAGTATTAAAATTCCAAAATTCCATTTGCAGAAGAGAGACTAGAGTTTCAGGAGGGGGTGTAGCTCAGGGTTAGAGCATTGGACTGCAGACCAAGAGAGACTAGAGTTTAGTCTTGCTTCTTACACATACCCAGCACAGCTTTGAAAACCGCATAGGAATCTCTTGTGGTCTTAGAGAATTCCCCCTGAATTCCTATCATATTTTCCTCAGTAAAGAATACCCCGCTCTGCCTCCTCAGTTGCTTCACTTCTTTTTTTCTCCAGGCTTTCAACCTTTTCTGATATCACTGTTCTCTAAAAAAAATTTCCTTTTTTCATACTTTCTCTGATCCACGCAGACTCTAATCACAACTGCTCAGTCATTCCTTCGTGCAAGTCCCAGATTCTGTCTTAGGACAGCTGTCAAAATGCAGGAAATCTAGGTTATGTCTCAGTCGGGGTGTCCTTAGAAGTTTGTGAAAAGCAGGATTGTGCCATTGGCTGCCATATGAGGGAGATCAAACAGTCTCTTCAATTAATTTGATTCATTCAATAATGGGTTAGCAAATGTATTCATTAAGAAAGAGTAAAAGTGCCATCCCTAAACATCTGAAAGAGGCAAATTTGTGACAGATTAAACAATGGACTTCTTTGTATGGTGGGTAGGAATATATTGTGATCCCATGTTCAGGGGATACAACTGGAAAGAACAGAATCACCAGAGGAATAAGGAGAACCATAGGGATCTGAGAGGGCAACCCAAGGCCAAAGTCAAATGTGTGGATGCCACCTTCCAGAAGATGGAAAGACTGGCAAGGACAAATTTTGTGTTATCCAACTGCATGGTGAGCAGCAGTTTCTGGCCTTCACAATTACCATAACTTTGGCTAAGAAACAACTTGATTTGTGTCCTTTTTTTTTTTTTTTTTGAGACGGAGTCTCACTCTGTCGCCCAGGCTGGAGTGCAGTGGCCGGATCTCAGCTCACTGCAAGCTCCGCCTCCCAGGTTTACGCCATTCTCCTGCCTCAGCCTCCTGAGTAGCTGGGACTACAGGCGCCCGCCACCTCGCCCGGCTAGTTTTTTGTATTTTTTAGTAGGGAGGGGGTTTCACCATGTTAGCCAGGATGGTCTCGATATCCTGACCTCGTGATCCGCCCATCTCGGCCTCCCAAAGTGCTGGGATTACAGGCTTGAGCCACCGCGCCCGGCCTTATGTCCTTTTTTTATGCCACCCTTTTCTCTCCCAGAAGACCCAGGTCATTGAAACATGGCCACATTCAGGAGGAGGAGAATTCTAAACAGACAGGATAAACCATAATGATGCTTGTTTTGAAGGGCTCATTATCACTGTATAGTTAATTTAGGAAGCAACTGTGCCAAGAGCAAAGCTGTGAAACGCAGCTAGATCCTTTAAATAAACAAGCTACATATTTGAAGATTTTAGAAAAAAACAATATGTAACATAATTTTTAGCATATAGGATGGATCTTTATTTTATGTGGTTAAGGTGAGGGAAAATTGTATTTTAGAGGTATTAATTTTTGTTGCCTAATTATATTTATAGTAATATAATTTTACTGTTTTAGTTTGTCTTGTGTTATTTTATTCTCTGAGAGTATTATTATTCTATGGGAGGAACAATTAAAACAATTATAAAAGGAAGAAAACCACCAACCAAACATCCTCACTCTTTCAGACCATTTAGGTCCCCAGATGGATTGAGTTACTTTATTCATTTGCAAGATAAAGGAGGTAAATAGTCCAGTTTGACTGTGAGTGGGACCCTCTTCTCCCCAATGGGAGGGAATGGGCTATTGCAATTAATTGAATGGTCTCATTAACTGAGATTTACTACCCATTCTGTATGTGAGGTGTAACCAAAATGTAATAAAGGCTAATAACCATTAACACTAAATTGATCAAAATGTAATCTTTGTTGATTCAGAAGTTAGTTCAAATCTCTGTAATGTCTCATGGCCACTGTAAACATCACTAATTATGTAACAGTGGGCATATAGAAGATGTAAGTTGTAACGGATATACTGTCATCACTGCAAGTTGCTCTTTTCAATGACTTCCTTAGACATGTCTGTTTACTTTCATTTAACTCTGTTTAATGCTCGTAAAATGTAAGGGTTGAATGTACCTCCAAACAATTCAGTTATTTCACCTGTAAGATTATATGTATTCTTGATAAAATGGGAGTCGCAGTGGTTTTGCCTGTGTTCAGTGTAACTCCAAAGCTGCACATAGTTTGCCAGGTAAAAAGATCATATTTTACCAGATGCTTTAAAAAGTCTATCATCTGTCATTTTACTTATCTATGAAGATGTAGTAGAATTTTTGTCAGTTTTGTGTCATAAGGTACCACCCTAAAATGTAGCTGTAACTAATCTTGTGTCTGCATAACAACTAACGTGACTCAAAAAAACTTCACGGCCGGGCATGGTGGCTCACGCCTGTAATCACAGCACTTTGGGAGG
This sequence comes from Trachypithecus francoisi, assembly GCF_009764315.1. Classification (NCBI taxonomy): domain Eukaryota; kingdom Metazoa; phylum Chordata; class Mammalia; order Primates; family Cercopithecidae; genus Trachypithecus; species Trachypithecus francoisi. The sequence goes on from NW_022681460.1 coordinate 40,598,126, forward strand.
CCGAGACGGGCAGATCACGAGGTCAGGAGGTCAAGACCATCCTGGCTAACACGGTGATACCCCGTCTCTACTAAAAATACAAACAATTAGCTGGGCGTGGTGGCAGGCGCCTGTTGTCCCAGCTACTCAAGAGGTTGAGGCAGGAGAATGGCGTGAACCTGGGAGGTGGAGCTTGCAGTTAGCAGAGATTGCGCCAGTGCGCTCCAGCCTGGGCAACAGAGCCAGACTCCATCTCAAAAAAAAAAAAAAAACTTCACATACTGTGATTTTAGGACTCAATTTGCGTCATATCTGTGTGAAATAAAGAGGGAATAACACATCATAAATCCATACCATGCCTCTGTGGTAAGCACTTAAAGTGGATTATATACTCACAAACTAGGTTTTCAATTAGAAAGGTTTGTATTGGTGGCAGCACATTATCAGCCACAAATGAGCTGTGATGACTGTAAATCTCAGCCTGGCTGAGGCTCTCCCAAAGGCAAAATCTTGTGAACCAAGCATGAGTCTGTGCAATGCTTTCATATTTCTAAGCAGAACTTTATCCCATGCTTTGGCAGAATGTTGTGACTTGATAGAGAACATTGACATATGTTCTTTTTTTTCTAAGTGTCTAGCTTTGAACTCACTTGTGTTTCCCAAATGTTTAGCTTACAGTGGATGCTCTTTCTCTTTAGTTACGATTTTACATTTTGGTACCTAAAACACCTTTCATGCAGAACATTCTCTGTTACATAGAATGAATTCTTTTTGTTTATGACACTGTAGTGTGGTAGGACATCATCTGTAGATGAGTTTTGAATATCATGTTGGTTGATTCATTCATTTGCTGTATTTATTGCATGTATGTGCTCCTAGGATCTGGGAGCACCACAGTGAGAAAAGGAGATATGGCACCTGCCTTCATGGAGCCTGCAGTCTACCTTTTCAAGATGTTATATGCTTAAAAATATTGCTGTTGGTCTCATCACTTCTTTTGCTGCCAAGGAGACTTTGGCCTTCCTCGTGGTCTCTAGCAGGTTTCTGGACATTGTTTCACTAGCTCGAATAGACTAGGCAACTGGTGTTTCACTGTGCCAAATGACCAAGTTCTTCCTTGTCACCAAGTGATATCCAATGAGGCATTCCTAATTGAGATGTCTTTTAAATTTATTATATCCAAGATATTGACCTTGATATAATAGTTCCCCTTTTTTAATCTTTAGGTTAATTATGGTTTTTAAAAATTGTGATAAGCATTACCTTTTTAGCATTAATTTTTTTTTTTTTTGAGATAGAGTCTCACTCCCTTGCCCAAGCTGGGATGCAGTGGTGTGATCATGGCTCACTGCAGCCTCAAACTCCTGGGGTCAAGCAATCCTCCTGCCTCACCGTCTTGAGTAACTGGGAGTACAGGTGCATACCACCATGCTCAGCTAATTTTTTTAATTGTCTGTAGAGATAGGGTCTCCCTATGTTACCCAGCCTGGTCTCAAACTCCTGGCCTCAAGTGAACTTCCAGCCTCAGCCTCCCAAAGTGGTAGGATTATAGACATGACCTACGGTGCCTGGGCAACATTAAATTTCTGAAACAGTATGACGTGATGTCAAAGTGGAATTTCTGTATTTATAGAAGTGATGGTGATGATTTTTGTAATGGGGTCATTCCATAAAGTAGAAGTCTAGGAGTATGTTGCAAAAGTAAAGTCCTGAAGCCAGAGATAGGGATTTAGAGTGAGACTGTCATTTGGAAACTATTTGAAATGAATGGATTTAGTCAGCAGTTAAGTGGAGGGTGCTGTTTCTCAGCTCTCGTTTCAGTTGGAATCAAAGGGAGACATGGGACAGTGAGACATTCAACCTAGATTATAGCAACAGTTTCTACTTATTAAACATCTACTGTGTGCCATATATTATGCCTGACATTAAGCGTAATTGTATTTAAACCTATGACAACCCTGTGAAGTTGGTATTATTTCCATTTTACAGATAAAGGGCCTGAGGCTCAGAGAAGGTAACAAATTAGCCAAAGTTCCAAGATAAATTGCCCACATGACCAGTAGGTTATAGAACCAGATGTATCTTCCTGTATAGTTCTGAACATTAAAAATAAAACAAAGTTTTTAAAAGGGAATTGTTTGAAATACATAAGTAATACATGTTCATTGCAATGATCGAAAAAAATACTTATGTAAACGGGATAAAATTAAGTCTATTTTTTCCCTCTACAATCATACTCTCTAATATAGCAATTATAGATGCATTTAATTGTATTGATATAAAATAATTACCAATATGGTGTCTCTTTATTGCACATACAAACGTGCAAATATAGATATACATTATTTAAGGAATTGTGTTTTCCTCCCAACTCTACTAACCCTCTGATTGAGGATCCCTATTCTATGCCAGTGTTACCCTGATTACTTTTGAAAGACCCTAGAAATGTAGATTTTTAAAACTCCTTTGGCAGCCTATTTTATTTTTTTAACCTTTGTTCTTAGGAAGTTTTTCCATTTCATTAACCCAGAATATTCTTCTGCAGTTTGAGCTATTTGAGTCCTGCTGTACATACCGGATTGGTGGCAAGCAGGTGGTCAGCACATCAGGTGCAATTACAATTTGGAAGATTGGAAAAAAGAACTTGGTTGGTGTGGGGAGTGTTAAAAACTTAACCACCCATGTAATAAAAAGCAGACACTGAAAACAACTGAAATTTCTTTCAGGTTCTTTTCAAGAAGTTTAGAAGCAAATTCAACATTTTTTAAACTAAAGGTTTTTATTTAACTGTGATCTGTTTTTTAATTTTGGAATTTCAGGTAATCTTCTACAAATGCATAAACAAAATCTACTTAACTCTAAAGATAATTTCCTGTTAGCCTTTTTTTTTCTATAGTCACACTTGATTTAAAAAAAAACAACAACAGAAACTGGTGCTTCCCCTAATATATCAGTCCTTTTAATCAGGGAATACTTAAAAGAAACTTCACTACATTTTATTGTTACCACAAAATATAAATTTTACTAAGAACTTGCCATATGTCAGGCGCTCTTCACTTTGTATGTATACTTAATAGACCACAGTATAGTGTCAACATAACTTTTATATGTACTGGGAAACCAAAACATATGTATGACTCGTTGTATTATGATATTTGCTTTATTAAGGTGGTCTGGAACTAAACCCACTCTATTTCCAAAATATGCCTATATAATGTGATATCATTCAATATCTGTCTTTCTGTGTCTAGTTTATTTCACTTAGCATAATGTCTTCCAGGTTCATCCATATTGTTGCAAATGGCAGGATTTTCTTCTTTTTTAAGGCTAAATAATGTTCGTGTGTATGTGTATATCTCACATTTTCTTTATCCATATATTCGTTGAGGGACATTAAGATTGTTTCCATATTGTGGCTATTGTAAATAATGCTGCAATAACCATGGGAGTGTGGCTATCACTTTGAGATACTAATTTCATTTTCTTTGCATACATACCCAGAAGTGAGATTGTTAGATCATAAGGTAGTTCTTTAAAAAAAATTTTTAGTACCCTCTCTACTGTTTCCCATAATGGCTGTACCAATTTACATTCCAACCAACAATAAACAAGGATTCCCTTTTCTCTACAACCTCACTAACAATTATCTTTTGTCTTTTTGGTAATAATTATTCTAACGGATGTGAAGAGACACCTCATTGTGGTTTTTACTTACTTTTCCCTGACGATTAGTGATGTTGAGCATCTTTTTATATACTTGTTGCCCATTTGTATGCCTTCTTTGGAAAAATGTCTATTCAGGTCCTGTGACCATTTTAAAGTTCAGTTATTTATTTATTTATTTTGCTATTGCATTTTGTGAGTTCCTTAAATATTTTTGGATATTAACGCTTTATCAGATATATGGTTTGCAAATATTTTTCCCATTCTGTGGGTTGCCATCTTAATCTGTTGATTGTTTCCTTTGGTATGCATAAGTTTTTAGTTTGATGCAAGCCCACTTATTTTTGCTTTTATTGCCAGTAGTTTGGTGTCATATCTGAAAAATTATTACCTAGACCAATGTCAAAGAGCTTTCCCCTACATTTTCTTCTTTATTGTTTTAAGTCTTACATTTAAGTCATTAGCACATTTAAGTTAATTTTTGCATATGATGTGAGATAAGGGTTCAATTCTATTCTTTGGCATGCAGATATCAAGTTTTCCTTGCACCATATATTGAAGAGCCTGTCCTTTCCCTATTATGTGTTCTTGGCACCCTGTCAAAGATCAGTTTACCACAGATGCATGGATTTATTTCTGGGCTATTCTGTTAGTTGGTCTATATATCTGTTTTTATGACAGTACTATACTGTTTTGATTACTGTAGCTTTGTAATATATTTTGAAATCAGGAAGTATGATGCCTCCAGCATGTTCTTCTTGTTTAAGATTTCTTTGGCTATTCAGTGTCTTTTGTGGTTCCATTTGATTTTATCATTTTTTTTTTTCTATTTCTATAAAGAATGCCACTTGGATTTTGGTAGGGGTTGTGTTGAACGTATAGATCACTTTGAGTAGTATGAACATTTTAACACATTGTTTTTTAATCTGTAGACACAGATGTCTTTCCATTTTATCTGTGTCTTTGATTTCCTTCACCAGTGTTTTATAACTTTCAGTTAACAAGTCTTTCACTTCTTTGATTAAATTGAAGTATTTTATTTATTTTAAATGGGATGGTTTTCTTAAATTTCTTTTTTATTACTTTCCTGTTTGTATACAGAAATACTACTGATTTTTGAATGTTAATTTTGCACCAAAAAACTTTGTTAAATTCATTTATTAGTGCTAACATTGTTTTTTGGTTGAATCTTCAGGGTTTCCTACATATATAATCATGTTATCTGCAGAGATAATTTCACTTTTTCCTCTCCAGTTTGGATGCTTTTTATTTCTTTTTCTTGTTTAATTGCACTGGGTAGGACTTCCAGTACTAAGTTGAATGAAAGTGGTCTCTCATCTTCTCTTGCTATCTTCCTTTGTTATTTGATTATTTTTGTAGTATTTGCTTTGATTCTTTTCTATTTATCTTTTGTATATCTATTATAAGTTTTTTTTTTTTTTCTGTGTGGTTACCTCAAGCCTGTCACAAAATGTCTTGTAGTTACAATGGTCTATTTTAAGTTGATAACTTAACTGCACACAAAAATTGTCCACTTTTACTACCTCCCCCAAACTTTGTGTTTTTGTAGTCAGAGTTTACTTCTTTTTATATTGTGTATCCATCAACAAATTTTGGTCTTTTATCTTTTAAATGTTGGGGTAAAAGTAACTTACACACCACCATTACAGTGTTACATTATTATGTATTTGTCCATATCTTTACTTTTGCCAGTGATATTTATGTTTTCTTATGCTTTCACGTTACTGTTCAGCATGTTTTTGTTTCAATTTGAAGAACCCCCTTAGCCATTTCATGTAAAATAGGTTTAGGAGTGACAAACTCTCTCAGTTTTTGTTTCCCTGGGAAAGACTTTCTCTTTCATTTATTTTTAAAGGATAGTTTTGCCAGATATTGTATTCTTGGTAGTTTTTTTCTTTCAGTATTCTGAATATATCATCCCACTCTCTTCTGGCCTGCAATATTTCTACTAAAAAAATCCACTGATTGTCTCATGGAGATGGTTCCCTTATACGTGACAAGTCACTTTTCTTTTGCTTCTTTCAAAATTCTCTGTCTTTAACTTTTGAAAATTTAATTATAATGTATCCTGGTGCAGATCTCTTTGTATTCAACTTATTTAGGATTCTTTGGGGTTCATCAATCCAGATGTCCACTTCCTTCCCCTGATTTGGAATGTTTTTGGTAGTTATTCATTTTCAATAATCTTTCTTCTCCTTTCTATTTCTCTTCTTTTTATTAAGCTTTCATAATATAAATTGATTTACTTGATACTGTTTCATAAAAGCCATAGGTTTTCTTTTTTTTTTTTTTTTTTTTTTTTTTGAGACGGAGTCTCGCTCTGTCGCCCAGGCTGGAGTGCAGTGGCCGGATCTCAGCTCACTGCAAGCTCCGCCTCCGGGTTCACGCCATTCTCCTGCCTCAGCCTCCCGAGTAGCTGGGACCACAGGCGCCACCACCTCGCCCGGCTAGTTTTTTGTATTTTTTTAGTAGAGACGGGGTTTCACCGTGTTAGTCAGGATGGTCTCGATCTCCTGACCTCGTGATCCGCCCGTCTCGGCCTCCCAAAGTGCTGGGATTACAGGCTTGAGCCACCGCGCCCGGCCCATAGGTTTTCTTTACTCCTTTTTACTCTTTTTTCTTTTTTGTCCTCTGACTGGATAGTTTAAGATGACCAGTATTCAAGTTTACTAATTCTTTCCTCTGCTTGATCAAGTCCTGTATTGAAGCTCTCTGTTGCATTTTTTTGGTTTCATTTATTGTGTTCTTCAGCTTCAGAATTTGCTTCATTTTTGTGGTTTGCATTTCTCTAATTTTCCCTTTCATTTGTGTATTACATAAAATTTACATTTCTCTAACTTTCCCTTTTGTTTATGTTTTATTTTCCTGATATTATTGAGTTGTCTATCTGTGTTAAATGATAATTTTTTTTTTTTTTTTTTTTTTTTTTTTTTTTTGAGACGGAGTCTTGCTCTGTCGCCCAGGCTGGAGTGCAGTGGCCAGATCTCAGCTCACTGCAAGCTCCGCCTCCCGGATTCACGCCATTCTCCTGCCTCAGCCTCCCGAGTAGCTGGGACTACAGGCGCCGCCACCTCGCCCGGCTAGTTTTTTGTATGTTTTAGTAGAGACGGGGTTTCACCGTGTTAGCCAGGATGGTCTCGATCTCCTGCCCTCGTGATCCGCCCGTCTCGGCCTCCCAAAGTGCTGGGATTACAGGCTTGAGCCACCGCGCCCGGCCGATAACTTCTTAAAACAATAATTTTGTCAAGCAATTCACAGGTCTCCATTTCTTCGGTATCATTACTAGAAATTATCATTTCCTTTAGTGATGTTAGGTTTCCCTGACATTTCAGGTTCCTTGTAGTCTTGCATTGGTGTCTGAACATTTGAAGGAGCAGTTATATCTTTCAGATATTACAGACTGGCTTTGGTGGGGAAGACTTTCACCTGAGGTGTAATGATACCTGAGGTGTGATGATGGGTGGGGTGTGTGGTGGTTCTTAAATAATCACCTGAGGTGTGATGATGGGTGGGATGTGTGGTGGTTGTGGGTCCAGTGCAAGTTCTGAGGGGTGTGCAGGGGCAGTGGTTTTGGGAATTGTGTGACACTGTCGTGGTGCGTGGGGTTGCCAGGTCCTGATGCAGGTGCAAGAGAAGTGACATCACAGCCGGGTGTGGGCTCATGTGAAGCCATACCAGGTGCAGGGTGCCAGAGTGACCCCCTCCAGCTCCAGGGTATGCAAAAGCATGAGCTCCAGGCATCTCTGTCAGCTGGGGTTTGTGTTGGTGAAGACTGGCGATCTTTAACAGCAAAGACTATAGGAGTCCTCCTGCTCTTTTCCCCTACAGGGGAATATAGTGGTCAAGGCAATTTCTCTTGGCACTAAGCTGTACTATGTGGAACATCCTCAGTTCTAAAAAATGTTCAATTTTTAAAATTTATGATAAATTTCTCAAAGTTAAATACATTATGAATGTTAGCTTTTTAATATATCAAATATAATTGAATATATTATATGTTAAATACTCCCAATAGCTTTAAGATATTCTGAATGTTATTTTATTTTTTCAAATTGTATTTAAAATCTATTTTGGAAAATTTCTTAAATGGCAAGAGAGCAATAATTTAGTGTTTCTAACAGTAAAAAGTTTAACCATAAATTAAGCTCTCAAAAATAATCCTTTTCATTATGAAAACATAAAACTCTCTAATGCAGTGAGATGGAAACGAAGATCTCTACAAGGAATAATGGGTCATCAGTTTATATTGTTCATCTTACACATATTAATTTAAAATGTATAGACTTGTGAGGATAAAAAAGTACATTTGTTAAAATAAAATCCTATTAGTTCAATAGTACAAAGAATATAAAATACCTAGGAATCAATTTAACCAAAGAAGTAAAATATCTAGACAAGGAAAACTATAAAACACTGATGAAAGAAGATGATGCCAAAAAAAGGGAAAGATATTCCATGTTCATGGATAAGAATAATTAATACTGCTAAAATAACAATACTACCCAAAGTAGTTTACAGATTCAGTGCAATCCATATCAAATTTCCAATGACGTTCTTCACAGAAATAGAAAAAAAAATCTTAAATATCAGTGGAACCACAAAAACTCCAAATAGCCAAAGCCACCCTGAGCAAAAAGAACAAAGATGTTACACTATCAGATATCAAAATGTACTAAAAGCTATAGTAACTAAATCAGCCTGGTACTGGCATAAAAACAGACACATAGATCAATGGAATAGAATAGGGAACCCAAATATAAGTCCACACATTTACAGACAACTTATCTTTGCAAAGATGCCAAGAACATACAATGGGGAAAAGAGAGTCTTTTTAATACATGGTGCTAGGAAAATTGCATAACTATATGCAGAAGAATGTAACTACACCCTTATCTCTCACCATACACAAAAATCAAATCAAAATGTATTAAAGACTTAAATCTAAGGCCCCAACTGTGAAATAACTAGAAGACAATATTGGGGAAATGCTACAGGACATTGGTCTGGGCAAAGGCTTTTTGGGATTAAGACCCCCAAAACACAGGCAACCAAAGCAAAAATAGACAAATGGAATTTCATCAAGCTAAAAAGCTTCTACACAGCAAAGGAAACAATCAACAAAGTGAAGGGCCAACCCACAGAATGGGGACACATATTTGTAAACTACCATCTGACAAGGGATTGATAACCAGAATATATAAGAAGCTCAAACAGTTCACTAGCAAAAAAAAAAAAAAAAAGTTCCAATTTAAAAATGGGCAAAATTAGATATTTCTTAAAAGAAGGCATACAAATGTCCAACAGATATATTTAAAAAAATACTGAAGGTCACTGAGCATCAGAAGATGCAAATCAAAACTACAGTGAAATACCTCACCCCAGTTAAAATGGCTTTTATCAAAAAGAGAGGCAATAACAGATTCCGGCAATGATAGGGAGAAAGGGGAACCCTAGTACTCTGTTGATGGGAATAAATTAGTACAGCCACTATGGAGAACAGAATGGAGGTTCCTCAATAAACTAAAAATATAACTTGCATATGACTCAGCAATTTTACCACTGGGTATATATTCAGAAGAAAGGAAATCAGTATATTGTAAAATACATATTATATATCCAAAAGAAAGGAAATCAGTATATCTGTACTCCCATGTTTATTGTAGCAGTATTCACAATAGTCAAAATTTGGAATTGGGCCAGGTGCAGTGGCTCATACCTGTAATCCCAGCACTCCAGCACTCAGGGAGGCTGAGGCAGGTGGATCAACTGAGGTCAGGAGTTCGAGACCAGCCTGGCCAACAGGGTGAAATTCCATCTCTACTAAAAATACATAAATTAACCGGGTGTGGTGGCACGTGCCTGTAGCCCCAGCTACTTGGGGGGTTGAGGAAACAGAATTGCTTGAACCCAGGAGGCGGAGGTTGCGGTGAACTGAGGTCATGCCACTGCACTCCAGCCTGGGTGGCAGAGCAAGACTCTGTCTCAAAAAAAAGGAAAATGGAATTAACTAAGTGCTCATCAGTGAATGAATGGACAAAGAAAATGTGGTATATATACCCAAAGAAATGTTATTAAAAAATGAAATCCTGTCATTGGCAGCAATGTGGATGAAACTAGAGGTCATTATGTTAAGAGAAATAAGCCAAGCACAAAAAGACAAATAATGTATATCGTCACTCATATGTGAGAGCTTAAAAAAAAGTGAATCTCGTGAAGACAGAGTAGACTGGTGGTTACCCTACCCAGTAGGCTGGGAAGGGTCGTTGGGAGGGGGAGGATGATGGGGATATTGAATAATGGGTGCAAATATACAGTTTAATGGAAGAAATAAGACCTAGTGTTAGATCAGTAGAGTGACTATAGTTTACAGTAATCTATTGTACACTTGAAAATAGCTAGAAAGGAGCTGGGCCCGGTGGTTCACGCCTGTAATCCCAGCACTTTGGGAGGCTGAGGCAGGTGGATCACAAGGTCAGGAGTTCGAGACCAGCCTGGCCAATATGGCGAAACCTCATCTCTACTAAAAATACAAAAATTAGCCAGGAGTGGTGGCGGGTACCTGTAATCCCAGCTACTTGGGAGGCTGAGGCAGGAGAATCTCATGAACCTGGGAGGCAGAGGTTGCAGTCAGGCGAGATTGGGCCGCTGCAGTCAGGCGAGATTGGGCCGCTACACTCCAGCCTGGGTGACACAGCAAGACTCCATCTCAAAAAAAAAAAGAAAAGAAAATCGCTAGAAGAGAATAATTTGAATGTTTCAAGCATAAAGAAAAGATACTTTTAAGGTGATAGATAACTCAAATACGCTGATTTGGTCATTAAAAATTGTGACTAGATTACATTATCATATGTACCCCTGAAATATGTGCATTCCTTAGGCATTGATAAAATTTAAATAAACAAATAAAATTTCTAAAAGATGAATATTGATACATTGGCAAAAGTAAAAAAAATCACATTTTTTAAATTTAAAAAATTCAGCATGGACTAAATACCATATAGCATAGTGAGGTTTTTTTGTTTTTTTGTTTGTTTTTGCTACTATAAAGTTAACTAAACTGCAAAATCTCAGGGAACAGTTCCCACAAGACTTCTCTCATTATCAGTAAACGAAATTGAATTCTCTTTATATTTCTTAAGTCAAAGATTAACAGTGCACAAATTAGTGTCAGGTTGTATTTTTTTTTTTTTTTGCCTTTTTAAATTTTTTATGGAAACTCATGCATTTGTTTAATTTGGCAAGTTTTTGTTTTTTTAATTTCAGATTTTCATTTGACATACTAATTTGCAATAAATTGGCCATTTGGAGAATTGGTTGGGGGCAAATTCACTTGCACTGAATAGCTTAGTGGTTCTCAAATTCAAGTGGGCATAAGAATCACCTGGAGGTCCTATTACAATACAGATTGCTGGGCCCCACTTGGAGTATCAGTTTCAATAAGTCTGCAGTGGGGCCCTGAGAGTCTGTACTCAAACATGTTCCCAGGTGATGCTGATGTCTCTGGTCCAAGGGCTACACTTTGAGAACCACTGAAATGGAGTGTGTGATACATGGCTTTGTATTCCCACCCAAATCTCATCTTGAATTGTAGTCCCTGTAGTCCCTATAATCCCCGCGTGTCAAGGGAGAGACCAGGTGGAGGGTAATTGAATCATGGGGGTGATTTCCCCCACGCTGTTCTCGTGATAGTGAGTGAGTTCTCACAAGATCTGATGGTTTTATAAAGGGCTCTTCCCATTCACTTCGCACTTCTTCTTTCTGCCGCCTTGTGAAAAACATGCCTTGCTTCCCCTTCACCTTCCACCATTATTGTAAGTTTCCTGAGGCCTCCCCAGCCGTTCTGAACTGTGAGTCAATTAAACCTCTTTCCTTTATAAGTCCCTAGTCTCAGGCAGTTCTTTATAGCAGTATGAAAATGAACTAATACAATGGCAGATGAGAGGAACTAGCTGTTTCATTGGACTGAGGCAGAAAAAAGCAGAGAAGTCAGGAGATGAAGGCTTTTTGTGTCCTATTGGGCAGGATATTTGGGACTGCTGCATATAACTTGGTAGCTATGAGAATCCAGGACCAAGAGAAAGAGAGTTCGGTGAGCCTAAATACTATCACCTCAAAATGAGACTGTGTATTACATATGGAAGTACTGTATATAGTGAGGAGTGCCATCCTGTGTGTACTGTTATTGTAACTGTTCAGACATCAAGATGATTTGCAGTGGTTTGTGTCAATGACACTTTGTAGAAGCATTTCAAAAATCAAAATCAATTATTAATTTGTAAAACTTTGTTTTCCCTAGTCTCTCTAGAATTTTGTCTTTCTCCCTTGCTTTCAAAGTCTCATAACTGTCTTTCTTTCTTTCCTCACTCAGGCAATGTTCAGTCTTTGTATGGTGGAAAGTGGAGCTGATGAGGTTAATTTGCACGGTGTGACCAGCCTTGGCTTAAAGCAGGCTCTGGAGTTTGCATACACAGGACAGGTATGGTATTAAACGTGATCTGAAAGGTTTAATATTTTAACTACACCTAACGAAAGGAGATTATCCTTGAGGTATGAGATTTAGTTATTGTTCTTGTTACTCATTTTGATGTTAAAAATAAGATTCACATCCACTTAATTTTATGACTAAAGTTATTGAAAGGTAAGTAAAGCAATTTGATTTTTAAATATGATACAGTGAACATAATATTATAAATTTAACTTAGTGTTTGCTGGTGTGATTTTTTGAATATCTTAAAGAACTATCATAAGGGAAAGAGTTTGCAAGATAATGGATTCTCATTGTTATCACTGAAGCTCAGTGACTCAAGCATGGCTTTATTGTCCTAAAAACAAAACAAAAAATTTAGAGCCCCCAAAATTTATGTCCAACGTCTTGGTACCGTGTCTTCCACATATCTCAGAGTCAGAATTGAAGGCATTTAGATTAGTAGATTTTGATGGTTTGAAATCCTAATACATTCATGACTAAAATTGTTATAGGATTTATAGGACATCAGAGGATATCCATTTACATTTGAGAACTACTCAAATAAATCAATTCAAATACAGACTGAATGTTTAGCTCCCCTTTTATAAATTTTTGTTCTTTAGCACCATTTCATCCAACTTGGATTCATTATCTTCTATGCTAAAATGAAAACGTCTTCTCTTGAGAGGCGCGCATCCTAATGAGAGAAAGAGAGGCATACATAATTAAATATATAATTAAAATCCTCACTGGTGTTAGAGTTATAACAGAAGCAGAATACAAAACAGAGTGGGAAAAGGATGCATGTGGTCAAGTGTGGCTACCAGTACAAAATTTTAAAGAGAGGGTGGTATTTGGGTCTTGAAGAATGTGTGGGAGCTCATTTTTCTACTGAATTTTATTTTTGTTTAATTTTATTCTTAATTAGCAAATAATAATTCTATAAACTTACGTGATGTAAATGTGATGTTCTGATATATGTTTACAATGTGGAATGATTAAATCAGACTAATTAATAAATCTGTCACCTCACCTACCTATTTTTTTGTGGTGAAAAAATTTTAAATGTACTCTTCTAGCAATGTTGAACTATATAATGCATTATTATTTATTATAGTTACCATTCTGTGAAGTAGATCACTACAGCTTATTCCTGCTGTCTAACTGAAACTATATACCCTTTTGATCAACATCTCCCCTTAGCCCATCCACCCCTGCTACAGTTTGGATGTTTGTCGTCTCCAAATCTCATGTTGAAATTTGATCCCCAGTGTTGGAGGTGGGGTCTGTAGGTGGATGTTTGGGTCATGTTGCTTGATTCTTCATGAATAGACTGATGCTCTCTCTCAGGGTGTGAGTTCTCACTGTTAATTCCTGAGAGAGCTGTTTATTAAAAAGAGCCTGGCACCTCTTTCCCACTCTCTTGCCTCCTCTCTTACTATGTGATCTCTGCACATGCCAGCTCTGCTTCCCCTGTGCCATGAATGGGAACAGCCTGAAACCCTCACTAGAAGCAGATGCTGGAGCCATGTTTCTTGTTTAACCTGCAGAACCATGAGCCAAATAAACGTTTTTCTTATATAAATTACCCAATCTCAGGTATTCCTTTATAACAACACTAAATGGACAAGAAAACACCCTCCCCTAGCCTTTGGTAACCATCATTCTACTTGCTACTTCTATGAGTTCAACTTTTTTTAGATTCAGCATGTAAGTGAGATCATGCTTATTTTGCTTAACATAGTGTCCTCAAGGTTCATCCATGTCATTGCAAATGACAGGATTTCTCTGCTTCTTAAAGCTAAATAGCAGTATGTTGTGTGTAAATACCATCTTTTCTTTATTTATTCACCTGATGACAGACAACTAGGTTGCGTTCATATCTTAGTTACTGCAAATAATGCTGCAGTGAACATAGGTATACAGATATCTCTATAGCATAATAATTTCAATTCCTTTGGCTGTTACCCAGAAATAGGATTGATGATTCATATGGTAATTTTATTTTTACTTTTTTGAAGAACCTCCATACTGTTTAACATAATGGTTGTCTTAATTTACATTCCCACTAACAGTGCACAAGGGTTTAATTTTCTCCACACCCTCCCCAATACTTGTTATCTATTGTCTTTTTATATAGTAGGGGTGAGGTGATATCTCACCATGGTTTTCATTTGCATTTCCCTGATGACTAATGATGATGAATTTTTTTCATATATCTGTTGGCCATTTGTATGTCTTCTTTTGACAAGTGTCTATTCGGTCCTTTGCCAATTTTTTGATTGGGTTAATTATTTTCTCATCTTCTTGTGATGGCTCTAGCTTTGTTCTTTTTGCACAAGATTGCCAACTATTCAAGTTCTCAGTTGTGTTTTTTTTTTCTTGTCTAATTTCTCTGGCTAGAACTTCTAGTACTATGTTGAGTAGAAGTGGTCAAAATGGGCATAATTGTCTTGTTTCTGATCTTAAAGGAAGAGCTTTCAAGTTTTCTCCATTGAGTATGATGTTAACTCTGGACTTTTCATGTATGGCCTTTATTGTATTGAGACACATTCTCTCTATGCCTAACTTTTTCAAAGTTTTTATCATGATAGGATGCTGAATTTTGTCAAATGCTTTTGCTATATCTAGTCAGATGATCATATAGTTGTTGTCTGTCATTCTGTTAATATGGTATATTACATTTATTTATTAATATTTGCGTATGTTGAATCATCATTGCATCCCAGGGATAAATCTCCCTTGATCATAGTGAATGATTCTTTTAATCATTCACTGTGCTGTTGAATATGGTTTGCTAGTATTTTCTTGAGGAGTTTTGCATGCGTGTTCATCATGGATATTGGCCTGAAGTTTTCTTTTCTTGTAGTGTCTTTGTCTGGCTTTGGTATCAGAATAATGCTGGTTTCATAAAATGAATTTGAAAGTGTTCCTTCTTTAATTTTTTGAAAGAGTTTTAAGAAAGATTGATATTCGTTCTTCTTTAAATGTTTGGTAGAATTCTGCTGTGATGCTATAAGGTCCTAGATTTTTCTTTATTGGGAAATATTTTTTATTAATAGTATTGATATAATCTCCTTACTTGCTATTGGTCTGTTCAGATTTTTTATTACTTTTTAATTCAGTCTTGCTAGGTTGTATGTTTCTAGGACTTTATCCATTTCTTCTAGATTGTCCAATTTTTTGGTGTATAATTATTCATAATAGTCTTTTGTATGTCTGTGATATCTGTTGTAATATCTTCTCTTTCATTTCTGATTTTATTTATTTGAATCTTTTCTCTTTTTTTCTTAGTCTGGCTAAAGTTTTGTTGCCTTTATATTTTCAAAGAATGAAGTCTCACTTTCATTAATCTTTTCTGTTGTCTTTGTAGTCTCTGTTTTTCACTAAATTTTCTTTAGAGGCTTATTAAAATGTATGATATCATTTGTTCTCTTTTCTGGAGTTAGTAGAGTTTAAGATATGTGTCTTAGAATAATTGAGGCAACTCTAGCAGCTAGAAGAAACTACTAAGTGTAAAGGAAATAAGCCATCAATCAAGTAGAAAGTATAACAGGAGAAAGAAAAGTGGTGGATCATAAATTCAGGATTAGCCCCGCCAAATTTCCAGCCTTAGGAAATTAAGGCAGGCCATTATCATTCACAGAGTTGCCAAAATATATTCCTAGTGAGGTGAGTAAATCATGTATTTTGTGTGTTTTGGTTTACAGATGTGAAGAAAGATACCATCTCTAAATTGTTCCTTATTATTTATCTTTTTATACCTGAATTACATGCGCTCACACCTGTATTTACCCATCTCTAGAGTGAGATTGAAAACCCATAGCTCCTCATAGGTGTGCCATGGAGATGAAATAGTAACTTTTTTTTTTTTTTTGTAAAACTACCCGAGTAAATAATATCTGCACTCAGCTACATTAGCAACTGAACGGTTTAAGCTTAGAGACAATGGTCTGTAATGCATGTTTGAAGTATTAGGAAACTCAAGAGTACAAATTCCTGGGAAGGCCAAGTTAAAATATACATGCGGATATATGTGGCTGCCTTATTGCTTGCTTGATTGCTTTGTGATTTCCTTCAGAATGGCTAAGTTGATGCCTGTGTGTGTGTACATACGTGTGTGCATGTAATTCCTATCACACAAAGGATCTATGAAATGTGAACTGAAGTGAAGGTAGCAGAAAGGGAGCTGACTTTTTGAAGACAAAGAAACCTGCCTGGAAAGCAGGAAGGTATTTGCAGAAGGGTAGCCATATCCCACTGCCCAGGAGTCATATGCCTCAGGTGCTTAAATTCTACTTTTATGAGAAAAAAAAAAAAGCCAAATGAGATGAAAATATATCTGGTGTAAGTGCCTTTAAAAAGAAAGAAAGAAAAGCAAGTCCTAGGGCCAGACCTGGGGCTGCAATTATTCTGTCCAAACACCAGAGACTTATTCTGACTGTGCATCCACAGAGGCATATGACAGCCTGTGGCATACAGCAGTAATTCATCTGTTCAAATTGTGTGCTGAGGGGACAGGAAGGGGGCTGACATTTCCTGGTGCACCCTCTGAAAAAGCCAGGGGACAGCACTAGGCACTTTATGCGTGCTGTTTAAACTAATCTTTAAAACAGCTCTAAGGAATGCTGTGACCCCACTTGAAAGATGACAAGCCCAGGGAGATGCAATGAATTGACTGAGATCATTCTCTCGGATATTTTGGCCCAATTAGGCAAACCCAGTACTACTAATTTCAAGTCTATTGTTTGTTTTCGATTATACTCTGTCATTAAGAAAAGATTAAGTTATATTTGTTAGACTTTGTTGAAGGAGGCAGAAAACTGTTTGGGCATTTACAGAGTACACTATTTTGGTGGTTATCTCATCTTGGAAACTGTGCCTTTTCAAGTCAGTCCATGAGGGCTTGGACTTGTTCTCTCTGTGTGATCACTCTTTGCCACAGAGTAGAAGCTTATACCTCTACAGCCTTTCTTGAACAACATCCGAGAAATTTTGGTACTTAAACATCTTTAATTTGTAATAGATCTATTTTCCCTTTGAGACATCGACACAGCTGATGGCAAAAATAATGAAATTGTACTTGCCTTGGGATTGGTGAACAGCTGCTTTCTCTTACTATGGAATTGACATTAACATTAAGCAAAAAGGTTGGAGCACAGGAATGTGAGTGAAAGCATAATTCTTCAGTTTCTTAACTGTTATTTACTATTAGGGCCATTCAATGACATGTAGTCTTTAGCCTTGATATGTATATAGATTTGTAAAAATTCAGGGTTAACATCGAGTGTATCTGCCTATAGCTATTTCTAACAGTTGATTATATGTTTAGTCAGTTGTAATATGCATAGTATAAAATGTACGTATTTTAAGTGTCTGAAAATTGTTGCTGTCTTGGAGACAAATTGGAAGTATAGAGTGGGAGTGATGAATGAATGCCTCTAAGTGTAGCAAGATGTGTGTGTGTTCCTCCTACACATTGCTCTAAAGTGTAGCCTTCTTAAAATTAGCCTACAGATTTCATCCAGGAAATTTTAAAGAAAAAGCCAACTTTCCTCTTAATGCTAATACATATTCTGAAAATGCATGCATTTCCTATCGAGTAGCAAACAGGGCTGCATAAGCATTCACTCTGCCTTTGCACTAATGAGAAATGTGCCCTTCATCTGGGCACACCCTGCTTGGGACACTGTTTGAATAGAGCTTGTGATGCAGTACAGCCCTCGTGGGTGTCCTTGCACAGCCATTCCTGGAGGCCATTATTACAGCAGAACCAGTGGTGGAGGGCATAGAGGCCAGGCTGCTGTTGCTCTGTAGGGCTTGTTTTAGGAGCAAGGTTGGAAGCAAATGGTGACATAGACTGACTCTGGGCAGATCTACCTTAGAGAGAAAAGTATAAAGTGGCTCTAAGAAAATACAAACTCCATTTACTCTGGTGGGCAAGAGGGCCCATCCTGTTACCCTGGCCTCCCTTACTCTCCTCACTTTGAAACTCTGGCCAAGTTTATTAATGTTTCAGACCAGTCCTGAGTAGAAAAGGCATGAGGAAGAAGGAGGAAAAATACTCCGATGGAAATGTCGCCTGGGAGATGGATCCCAGTCCAAATTAGACAAGAGGTCAGCCACCCAGGAGCAGGCAGGTGTTTTTAGACAATCAAAAAGCAAAAATGAAAAAACCCAGCCTGATTGTGAAGAACAGAAAACATCAAGATCCTTTTTATAAAAAGAAGAGGCCTTGCTTGGAAAGTAGAACTTCCAGCATCAAAGGCCTTGGGATAAGCCTCTAGAAATTTGAGTACCTTAGGACCCAAAGGGAAGCAAATAGGACTGAAAACCACAATAAAGTTTATTGTTTGACACTCTGGCTATGATGACGTCCAGGAATATAGACTATATGCCAAGCACTGTGATAAATACCTGACATGTAGTGGAGCAAGGGTTGAAACCTAGTTAACTTCCTCTTAATTTCCAGAGAGCTATCCTCCTGTTCTGTCCCTTGGAGACTAATGAAGAGATTCCAGAAACGCAGTGGAGAGAGAAACTCTGCACCAAATGATAGTGACATTTATAGTCCCCTTTACAATTCCCTACTTCCAGGCACTGCTAACTCTGTCAGCTGTGAACCAATTATGTCATATCTAGGCTTCTGAAGAAGGATGCCTTGGGATATGTGTTCTTTGCATTTCTCTTTATTATTCAATAACTCCAGCCCTTGGCTTCTCAAAATCATAGAAGAACCCATCTCTTGGGGGATATTCACCCAAAATACACTTCTCTGACCCAGAGAATGCTTCAGTACAATCTTTACAAGGAAATATTGTATAACCATTATTATTCATATTTTGAAGCCTTTGGAAATCAAGAAAACTATGATACTCTGTTAAAGGGAAAATTATCTTAAAAATATTCATTCAGTCAGAGGTCTCACATAGTAACTTTTTCTTTCTGATTGTCATTTGGTTCCCTAGTAAGTTCACATGACTTTTTGATATAGAGCAATGATGCTGCAAACACTGTGCATTACATTTCGATGATCATTGAAACTGTATTCCCCACAGCAGAATACTTTTCTTGGGAGACCAGAGCATCAGGCCAGGCAGCAGAGTGACAGGAATCTTAATTGGATCTGCTTTCTCATGGACCATCCCTTCAGGGGCAGAAGTGTCCATTTATATGGAGAAAGTCCCCGTCAGATTTACTCATAAGCTAAAGTAGCACATGGAACAAATATGGGAGAAAATTTTTTAAATGTTTCTCTTGGGAGTAGTGTTAAGACTATTCAGTGGTTTAAATATTTTAGCTTCACAATCCTTTCTTTACCTGGCAGTACCTACCTGGCAAGTAAAAGGCCGCCGAGGCACCTCCACTGTGCCCTGGGCTCTGGGGGGTACAGAGAGAAATCCACATTCTAAGGAATATAGCAGCCCCTCCTTACCTGCAGGGGCTGTATTCCAAGACCCCAGTGGATGCCTGAAACCTCAGATAAGTACCAAACCCTATATATACTATGTTTTTTCCCTATACATACACACCTGTCATAAAATTTAGTTTATAAATTAGGCACAATAAGAGATTAACAAAAATCACTAATAATAAAGTAGAGCAATTATAACAATACACCAGCATCACTTCTCTTGCACCTTGGGGCCATTATTAAGTAAAGTAAACACAAGCGCTGAGATACTGCCACAGTGATCTGATCACCCAGAGGGCTACTAGGTTACTAACAGGCAGAAAGCATCTACAATGAGGATATGCTGAACAAAGGAATGATTCATGTCTTGGTGGGACAGAGTGGGATGATTGGAGATTGCATCATGCCACTCAGAATGGTGCATAATTTAAAACTTATGAATTGTTTATTTCTAGAATTTTCTATTTAATATTTCTGGACTGCAGTTTACCATGGGTAACTGAAACCATAGAAAATGAAACTGTTGATAACAGGGGGGACTACTTTATTTTGAATTTTGCAGAAAGTGACATTTCTCCTCACCTTCTTGTCAGAGCTGGGCTAGAGTCCATAACTGGAGTGTTGACATGAAAAGTTTGAGGAGGGTGAAACAAAAGAGGAAGTTTGAATTTCATCAGGGACTTTTTTTGCTTTTTTAGATCTTTTGAAATTAGTTATTTGCCTTGGGGGAGATTTTCTCTTTTATCAGTGTATTATTGAAACAAACAAGTAGATTAGTCTGCTTCCTGTTTGGGGGTGAAGTCATAAAATATGAACAGCTTTGTTGGTCCCAAGACCTGTCTCTTTCTCACAGAGAACAACTGATTCAAAGTCTAGTCATGTAGGAGGGCCTCCCACCTGTAGAGCAGGGCCAATTCTAAGTGACAGTCTCTGCTTCATGCCAGTCTGTTCTCCTTTATTAAATTTCTCTGTGCTGTCCAGTCAGAATGTGCTCAGAGTGTAGTTTGTGCTGCAAAAATGTATAAAGCCCTTCGTTCAGCAGATTCATGTCTAAAATGTCTCTGTGCAAAGAAGTTTAACTGTGGCCACCCTTCTAAGATTAGCTTTCCAATTCAGTATGTTTTGGTTTTGAAGAGTGTATTCTTGTTTTTCCCAAATAATTTACAAATTTATGTCTTCATTGTCTTGCCGTCACTTGGCAGAAATAGAATGCCCACCCCCCAACCCAAAATCTGATTTGGATGTTGAGACTGATAAAGCAACATACCCCAGCAGGATGTGAAAAAGTTTATTCCTCACATAATGAGGCTTTCTGGAGAGAGCAGGGTGACTCCTAAGCGGGTGCAAAAATGGCTTGAGAGAGCACGGAGGTATGGCTGGCTTTGACTTTTACTGTGAGGCAGGAGCAAGGGCTACCCGCTGGCAGCCCTTGTGTATTTTGGAGAGAGTTTTCAGGCTTTTTTAAACCTTTGCTCAGATGTAGGGCAAGCAGGGAAATAGGGAAGGGTGGGGCTTGAAAGCCATCAGGAGTGAAATAACAAAACTAGGGGCAGACTCTATTACATTAGCCTAGCATTCTACTTGAGTAATAGTCACATTTCAGGCACATACATTTTCCTTTGGGATATTATTAAACTCAGTCACCTAATGAAACGCAATGTGGGCTTGGACGTGGTGTCTCACCTGTAATCCCAGTGCTTTGGGAGGACAAGGTGGGCAGATCACCTGAGGTCAGGAGTTTGAGACCAGCCTGGCCAATGTGGCAAAACCCTGTCTCTACTAAAAATAAAAAATTATCTAGGTGTGGTGGTGGGCACCTGTAATCCCAGCTACTCAGCAGGCTGAGGCAGCAGAACTGCTTGAACTCCGCAGGTGGAGGCTGCAGTGAGCCAAGATCACGCCACTGCACTCCAGCCTGGCCAACAAGAGCGAAACTCCATCTCAAACAGACAAACAAAAAAACCACATATGTTTGAACAATATTCTTGCAGCATTTATAATCTCCTCTGGCACCAATTTTGTGCTGAGGAACCCACTGTGGGCTAAGGTGCCTGAGGTCATATGTACAGATCATGCACACTGATAACACTGTGAGGGTCTCCAGATATCTTAGATAATATTAGATGACAAAGATGAGTGTGGCCCCTTCTGTGTTTTAACCGTATCTCCCTTATGTAAAAATCCATTCACATGTGCTGGATTTCTTGTTCTTTCCTCCACTCTCCTTCCAACACTCAGCACCTCCCACCCTACCCCATTGCCAGTATTGGGAATAGAAAAAGAAATATTTCCTTTTTGCTTTTGATAATGGTTTCATTGTCATAGGTGGGGCAATAAACAGTCTTTCTCTGACATTCTCCAAAGTAGAAATGGCAAGTATCTAGTAACTCCAAACAGTAGATCAACCCTCCTAGTTAACTCAGTGGGTTTTGCACTTCTGTGCACCTGTGTCTTTTGAATGTTTCAACAGAAAGTTCCATTGCTACACATTTCATAATTCTTGGTGTGCATCTGAGATTTTTCCTTTGCCATGGTGGATAAACAGCACAGAAATCATTACAACTTTGTTCCTCCTTGATCATGGGAATTTCTGAGTGTTGGTTGCACTCAGAATCATTTCCTAAAAAAATTTTGATCCTTCCTTTAGGTGCTCCCTCAAATCATCTTAGTGGAGGGAGGTTAATAATTTATGTAGTGGGGAGTCTTGGTTAGTTCCTTAAATTTCATAAGAAGGTATCAGCCTATTGATGGATTTTTAAAGTACATGAACTTTTCGTCTTATTCAGAAAAAAAGAACAATTGTACTCCAGCCTTATCCTGTTTTCTGGACAACTCTTACTAAAAGTTCATTTAGGAGAAATTTTACACACAAAGGATGCCCAGAAGATATGCAGTCTATTCATCTGGCTTGGTGGTTCTCAACCTCAACTGTCAGTCCTTAATATAAAAAGGCCACCTTACTATCCGAAAATGCCATTCCTAGACAATATAACATACTTACACAAATTACTCTAAGCACCAAGAGAATTTCCTAACCATATGTAAAAGAACAAACAAAAGAAAAGAAGTTTGTGGTGAAAATCCTTTATATTTCAGTGTGTACATACTGGGGCACAACCCTTCCAAAAGACATGATAAAATAGTCAACTGTCTGCACCTATAGGGAGAATCACCGTGATTGGGACAGCAGATGAAGATGCAGATGCAGACTGATGAATGAATGTTGTACTGGCAACTCAGATACCACAAGGACAGATCCCAGGTGGCAAGTGACATGATTTTCCAAAATAATGAACAACTCTTGGTATTGTAAAATTCCAAACAAAACAAAGTAACAGTCGTCTCTTTGTTTTTATGGTGGTAGCGTTCCTGGAAAAGCCAATGTGTTTGGACACAGAACAGCAAAGAATGTGTTTGTATGTAAATCAGAGTTAGGTCCGGGGCTTCAGTCTGTATAAACAAATGTTTCACTTCTGTGCACACCCAGCAGGGCATTCCAGCATGCAGGCTGTAGGTCAATCCTTGTGGTTGGTGACCGCCCTGTGTGTTGCCTGCCATCTAACCTCCCAGCCACTGCCCAATAAAGGCCAATATTGCCCACCCTTGTGGGAGGACCAGAAATATCCATGCAAATTTCCAAATTTCCCTGAGAAGGTAGCATTGACTCTGTTGAGAAGGACTTCTTAAATATTTTAAATTTTATACCTAGATCAAGCTAGAAAACCAGAAAACTGGATGTCTGGGTCTTCAATAATCTCATTATTAACCTTCACTTTTTATGCAATGTTCTATAAAATATACTTCTGATAGTATTATTAGAAGTATTATCAAGCAACTCATTCAATAACCCTCTTAATGTCTGCTGGGAAATTTCCATTACGTCTCAGGGTCTGGAGAAGCTAGAATTCTCCCTAGTATTTTCACCTTTTAATCTTGCATTAGATTATCTTTCTTTTTCAGTTTTGATGGTAGGAAGCATAGAGCCACATTTGTGACCCACTTATAATAGTTATGAGGATGGATAAACACACACACACACACACACACACACACACACACTCCTGACCTCATATTGTTTCCTCTTTTCTCTTGCTTTATTTTTATTCTTAATATTTAAATGCTTGTATTGATGCCTCAGATCCTTTTTGAAATGAGGTAGAGAAGATAATAAGTAAATAGACAGAATAAAAAGATTTGAGACCTCTTTCTGAACGGTTTTGAAATCCCAGAGGGATCTTAATGTTAGTTGTAGGCATGAATAAAGTGGTGCTACAGCCTATTAGTTCTGCCTGTGAAAATGAAGTGCCTCCAGATCCCCAGCTTGCTCCATAAATAAATCATTCCACACACTTCCCAAATTTTTGTCGTCCTTGTTTCAGCACTAAAAATAAGGATACTGCAAATTCTATAAAAATAACTTTTTAATCTTTGAAAATGAAAAAATATGACCCAAATTTTTATAAAATTATTAATAAGAATAAAAGTAAAAAAAATTTCACTCCAAATTCTCACTTACTTACATGTTATATGTTATCTTTCTGCTTTCTTTTGGATGCCCATTTTCTTCAGATGCCCATATGTCTATGTGATTTTATAAAGATTTTGTGATTATAATTTACTTTAACTTCTTTTCTGGAATTAGATAAGATATAAGTACATTTTTTATTTATATACTACGCATTTATATGTTATTATAATATGTTATATTAATATGCATATTATATTATATGCATAGTATATAATAAATGTATTAAATAAATTTATTGTATACTGTGCCTTTTATTTATATACTATGTAGTTTTATTTATATACTATGCATTCAGACATAGACATTTTGTGGTCTGTGTATATACTACACATAGACTACAGAATACATAGACTACACGTAGTATATGCATAGACCACCAAACACCTTATTTTCTTTCTTTTCTTTCACTTTTCCTTAAATATTCATAATAAGGAATTCTTTTTTCCTTAAAATAGAATTCTTGAGCCCTCTGCTGGAAGCATTCAGTATTTGTATGAAGCAGCAGTGTATGGGAGTTTTACAATTCTAATTTAAAAATGTTTTTTAAGGCCGGGCGTGGTGGCTCAAGCCTGTAATCCCAGCACTTTGGGAGGCCGAGACGGGCGGATCACGAGGTCAGGAGATCAAGACCATCCTGGCTAACACGGTGAAACCCCATCTCTACTAAAAAAATACAAAAAAACTAGCTGGGTGAGGTGGCGGGTGCCTGTAGTCCCAACTACTCGGGAGGCTGAGGCAGGAGAATGGCCTAAACCCGGGAGGCGGAGCTTGCAGTGAGCTGAGATCCGGCCACTGCACTCCAGCCTGGGCAACAGAGCGAGACTCCGTCTCAAAAAAAACAAAACAAAACAAACAAACAAACAAAAGTTTTTTAAAAAGAAAACAACCTGAGAGCAAAAATATATGGTCATTGTAATTAATATCAGGATAAATAATTTGCTAAACAATACTTTTAAGAAGATTTATATTGGAATATATATTCCATTTGAGTAAAATAATGATGAGAACATTCAAATGAAGGCATAATTTGAATGTATTGAATACTCTAACTTGTGAGTATTTTATTTTTGTATACTTCATAAAAACCATCCATTTATATTTTATTCTCAAATTGAGATTCATTAATTCAGCAAATACTTAATGAGCACCTACTATATACTAAGGATTTACTAGGTGTTAGGGATGCATTGATGAGAAAATGCACATTGATGCTTTCTCACAGTACATCAAACTGTGATTGGAAATGCCAGATCAACACACCATTGCATCTTTAAGAAATGGATTAGCAGGGATCTGAATTATTTGCATATATAGCATAGAAAAATACCCGAGTATGTTTGATGCTTCAAAAGTTACACTAATTCAGGTAGGAGAATGGATAATTGAGTTGTAGTACTTTGTCAAGGACTGCCTGAAAAATAAGACAGTAATTTGCATTATACTTTGCAGGAAGAAAAATATAGCCATTTATTCTATAGTAATTGAATAGATAGATAGATATAGCACCTTAAAAACTAATGATGGCTGTTCATCTCTATGTATCATGTATCTGTCAAAGTAGGAACAACTTGGCACAGCCCAAAGAGGATGTTGAGGTGGAAGAATTGCTTGAACCCAGGTGGCGGAGGTTGCAGTGGACCGATATCATGCCACTGCACCCCAGCCTGGGCAACAGAGTGAGACCTTGTCTAAAAAAAATATATAAGAGGGAATAAAAATTGACTGCAGCCTGTGGCATCTTTGGAGAATTATTGGTTGAAGTCAACTGTAAGAATCAATTCTGCTGGTTGTCACTGGAGAAAGTCATTGTTTTCACTTCAAATCCATGACCCCAAATCTCAGACAGATACCCAACGCCAGGCAATGTTAATCTGTTTCCCTCATAAATTTGCTTTCCTCTTCTTGATGAGTTTCTCACTCCCTCTCTTCTCTTTTTAAAGACGTTCCCCTCACTAACCCACCTCCAGTATGCATATCATAAGGAAAAGTCACTGTCCGTTGAGAAAATAGAAACCGAAAGGAAGATCTTCATCATCTTACCATCAAATTCTCAACCCTCCCTGTTTCTGAACTTATTCTGGGTATATCCATCTTTTACGGTGGGAGGGGTATCCCTGAACTGTCAGAGACTAATCTCCCCATGTAGGGTCCGGATCCACTCCCTCCGACTCTGTCCGATATCACTCCTGTCTTCCTGCTGCTGTCTCTTCTGTCATCAGTTTCTCCTCTACTGCATTATTTCCACAGCATGTAAACACTCTCTATTGCTCACCTTTAAAAATTCCTTTCTTGCCAGGTGTGGTGGCTCATGCCTGTAATCCCAGCACTTTGGGAGGCCGACACAGGTGGGTTACTTGAGGCCAGGAATTCAAGACCATCCTGGCCAATATGGTGAAACTCTGACTCTACTAAAAATACAAAAATTAGCCAGTCACGGTGACACATGCCTGTACTCCCAGCTAGTTGGGAGGTTGAGGTGGAAAAATTGCTTGAACCCAGGAGGCGGAGATTGCAATGGGCCAATATCGTGCCACTGCACCCCAGCCTGGGCAACAGAGTGAGACCCTGTTTGGAAAAAAAAAAAAATCCCTTTCTTATTTCTGTATTCCCCTTGAGCTACCATTTATTTCTCTGACTCTTCTCACAGCGGAGCTTATGAAAAGTTTTACATAAAGTTACTTTTCCTCACTTTCACTCATTTATCACTCACTTTTCCACTCCAAGTCTGGAGGCTTTCATCTTCATCATTCCACTAAAACTGTTCTTGGCAGTCACAAATATTGCCAAATCTAATTAAATACTGTCATATGTGACCTTGCAGCTTCATGCAATATAGCCAGCCTGACTTTTCTCTCTTGGCCTGTGTGACACTGCTCACTGTGGGCTTTTATTCTGTGCCACCACCAGCCTTCCCATCACTCCTTTCCAGGTGGCTTTGCTTGCTCCTCCCCACTCTGTAGGCTTCAAATCCTTCCTGCTTCAGAACCCTCCTGTTTAATCCAACTAGCTTCCTTGGTGATGTCATCCAGAGCCAAGTGATTTGGTATTGACAAATAACTTGCTATTTTCTTATGCTATTGACTCCCAGCCCCTACCTATACTCTAGACCAAGGATCAGCAAACTTTTTTTGTGAGGGGCCAGGTAGTAAATAATTCAGGCCATATAAAGTTTCTGTCAGAGCCGGGTGCAGTGGCTCACGCCCGTAGTCTCAGCACTTTGGGAGGCCAAGGTGGGAGGATCGTTTGAGCTCTGGAGCTCGAGACCAGCGTGGGCAACATAGTGAGACCCTGTCTAAAGTAAATAAAGTTTATTTCGCAACTACTCAACTTAGCTGTTGTAGCATGAAAACTGCCAGAGACAAATATGTAAATGAATAAGCATAGCTATGTTATAATAAAACTCTATTTATATTAAAATTTGAATTTCATGTAATTTTCATGTATCACAACATATTATTCATCTTTTGGGTTTGGGGGACTGTTTTAAAAAGTTAAAACTATCCTAAGAAATCAGTACCCCCAAAATTAAACAGGTATAAATCTAACAAAATATGTACAAAAATGCAGTTTTCCTATGTGAGCATCTTTTTATATGCTTATTTGCCACCTATCTTCTTTGGTGAGGTATCCACTCAGGTCTTTTGCCCCCCCCCCCATTTAAAAAATCAGATGGTTCATTTTTTTATTGTTGAGTGTTAAGAGTTTTTTGGTATTTTAGATAACATTCCTTTAGCAGATGTATGTTTTGCAAATATTTTCTCCTAGCCTGTGGCTTGTCCTCTCAATTTCCTAATAGTGTATTTTGTAGAGCAGAAGTTTTTAATTTAAAAAAAACTCCAAGTTATCAATTATGTCTTTCATAGACCACGTTTTTGGTGTTGTATCTGAAAAGTCATCGTCATACCCAAAGTTATCTAACTCTTCTCCTGTGTCACCTTGTAGGAGTTTTCTAGTTGTATTTTACTTTTGAGTTTATTTTTGTGAAGGATTTGAGAGCTGTGTCCATATTCATTTTTTTTGTATGTGAGTGTCCAATTGATCCAGCTCCATTCTTGAAAAGATTATATTTTCTCCATTATTATTATATTATCTATAATATAATATTATCAGTGCTCTTTCATTAACCATATTTATGTGAGTCTGTTTCTCAGCTCTCTGTTCTGTTCCACTGATCTCTTTCTCTCTTCTTTGGACAATGTCACATTCTCTTGATAACTGTAATATTTTTAGTCTTGAAGCAGGTATTGTCAGTCCTCCAACTTTGTTCTCCTTCAACATCGTGCTGGCTATTCTGGGTCTTTTGCTTCTTCATATAAGCTTTAGAATCTGTTTGTTAATACACAAAAAGTAACTTTGTGGGATTTTGAATAAGATTACATTGAATCTATAAATCGAGTTGGGAAGAACTGACATCTTGACAATATAGAGTCCTTTTTATTCACAAACATGGACCATCTTTCCATTTATTTAATTTTTCTTTGATTTCTCTCATCAAAGTTTGTAGTTTTCCTCATATATATATATGTGCTAAGTCCCATGGCCAATGCCCTGATTGCCTACCCGATATTCATTTCCTCTTTTTTCTTTTTTTTTCATTTTATACAGTTTTTTTTCCAAATTACAAAAATAGTGTTTCAATTCAGTGAACGGCTTCACCATAACAAAATCTTTATTATTATTATTATTATTATTATACTTGAAGTTCCAGGGTACATGTGCACAACATGCAGGTTTCTTACATATGTATACATGTGTCATGTTGGTGTGCTGCACCCATTAACTCGTCACATACATTAGGTATATCTCCTAATGCTATCCCTCCCCCTACCCCCTCCCCACAATAGGACCCAGTGTGTGATGTTCCCCTTCCTGTGTCCAAGTGATGTCATTGTTCAATTCCCTCCTATGAGTGAGAACATGCAGTATTTGGTTTTCTGTTCTTGCGATAGTTTGCTGAGAATGATGGTTTCCAGCTGCATCCATGTCCCTACAAAGGACACAAACTCATCCTTTTTTATGGCTGCATAGTATTCCATGGTGTATATGTGCCACATTTTCTTAATCCAGTCTGTCACTGATGGACATTTGGGTTGATTCCAAGTCTTTGCTATTGTGAATAGAGCCGCAATAAACATATGTGTGCATGTGTCTTTATAGCAGCATGACTTATAATTTTTTGGGTATATACCCAGTAATGGGATGGCTGAGTCATATGGTACTTCTAGTTCTAGATCCTTGAGGAATTGCCACACTGTTTTCCACAATGGTTGAACTAGTTTACAGTTCCACCAACAGTGTAAAAGTGTTCCTATTTCTCCACATCCTCTCCAGTGCCTGTTGTTTCCTGACTTTTGAATGATTGCATTCTAACTGGTGTGAGATGGTATCTCATTGTGGTTTTGATTTGCATTTCTCTGATGGCCAGTGATGATGAGCATTTTTTCATGTGTCTGTTGGCTGTATGAATGTCTTCTTTTGAGAAATGTCTGTTCATATCCTTTGCC
Organism: Trachypithecus francoisi; assembly: GCF_009764315.1. Taxonomy (NCBI): domain Eukaryota; kingdom Metazoa; phylum Chordata; class Mammalia; order Primates; family Cercopithecidae; genus Trachypithecus; species Trachypithecus francoisi. The sequence continues at coordinate 40,627,702 of NW_022681460.1, forward strand.
CACTTTTTGATGGGGTTGTTTGTTTTTTTCTTGTAAATTTGATTGAGTTCTTTGTAGGTTCTGGATATTGGCCCTTTGTCAGATGAGTAGATTGCAAAAATGTTCTCCCATTCTGTAGGTTGCCTGTTCACTCTGATGATAGTTTATTTTGCTATGCAGAAGCTCTTTGGTTTAATTAGATCCCATTTGTCAATTTTGGCTTTTGTTGCCATTGCTTTTGGTGTTTTAGACATGAAGTCCTTGCCCATGCCTATGTCCTGAATGGTATTACTTAGGTTTTCTTCTAGGGTTTTTATGGTATTAGGTCTCACATTTAAGTCTCTAATCCATCTTGAATTCATTTTCGTATAAGGAGTAAGGAAAGGATCCAGTTTCAGCTTTCTACTTATGGCTAGCCAATTTTCCCAGCACCATTTATTAAATAGAGAATCCTTTCCCCATTTCTTATTTTTGTCAGGTTTATCAAAGATCAGATGACTGTAGATGTGTGGTATTATTTCTGAGGGCTCTGTTGTGTTCCATTGGTCTATATCTCTGTTTTGGTACCAGTACCATGCTCTTTTGGTTACTGTAGCCTTGTAGTATAGTTTGAAGTCAGGTAGCGTGATGCCTCCAGCTTTGTTCTTTTGAGTTAGGATTGTCTTGGCAATGCGGGCTCTTTTTTGGTTCCATATGAACTTTAAAGCAGTTTTTTTCCATTTCTGTGAAGAAAGTCATTGGTAGCTTGATGGGGATGGCATTGAATCTGTAAATTACCTTGGGCAGTATGGCCATTTTCACAATATTGATTCTTCCTATCCATGAGCATGGTATGTTCTTCCAATTGTTTGTGTCCTCTTTTATTTTACTGAGCAGTGGTTTGTAGTTCTCCTTGAAGAGGTCCTTTACATCCCTTGTAAGTTGAATTCCTAGGTATTTTATTCTCTTTGAAGCAGTTGTGAATGGAAGTTCATTCATGATTTGGCTGTTTGTCTGTTACTGGTGTATGAGAATGCTTGTGATTTTTGCACATTGATTTTGTTTCCTGAGACTTTGCTGAAGTTGCTTATCAGCTTAAGGAGATTTTGGGCTGAGACGATGGGGTATTCTAAATATACAATCATGTCATCTGCAAACAGGGACAATTTGACTTCTTTTCCTAACTGAATACCCTTGATTTCTTTCTGTTGCCTGATTGCCCTAGCCAGAACTTCCAACACTATGTTGAATAGGAGTGGTGAGAGAGGGCATCCCTGTCTTGTGCCAGTTTTCAAAGGGAATGCTTCCAGTTTTTGCCCATTCAGTATGATATTGGCTGTGGGTTTGTCATAAATAGCTCTTATTATTTTGAGATAGGTTCCATCATTACCGAATTTATTGAGAGTATTTAGCATGAAGGGCTGTTGAATTTTGTCAAAGGCCTTTTCTGCATCTACTGAGATAATCATGTGGTTTTTGTCTTTGGTTCTGTTTATATGCTGGATTACGTTTATTGATTTGCATATGTTGAACCAGCCTTGCATCCCAGGGATGAATCCCACTTGATTATGGTGGATAAGCTTTTTGATGTGCTGCTGGATTCGATTTGCCAGTATTTTACTGAGGATTTTTGCATCAATGTTCATCAGGGATATTGGTCTAAAATTCTCTTTTTTTGTTGTATCTCTGTCAGGCTTTGGTATCAGGATGATGTTGGCCTAATAAAATGAGTTAGGGAGGATTCCCTCTTTTTCTATTGATTGGAATCGTTTCAGAAGGAATGGTACCAACTCCTCCTTGTACCTCTGGTAGAATTTGGCTGTGAATCCGTCTGGTCCTGGACTTTTTTGGTTGGTAGGCTATTAATTATTGCCTCAATATCAGAGCCTGTTTTTGGTCTATTCAGGGATTCAACTTCTTCCTGGTTTAGTCTTGGGAGGGTGTAAGTGTCCAGGAAATTATCCATCTCTTCTAGGTTTTCTAGTTCATTTGCATAGATATGTTTATAGTATTCTCTGATAGTAGTTTGTATTTCTGTGGGGTCGGTGGTGATATCCCCTTTATCATTTTTTATTGCATCTATTTGATTCTTCTTTCTTTTCTTCTTTATTAGTCTTGCTAACGATCTATCAATTTTGTTGATCTTTTCAAAAAAACAGCTCCTGGATTCATTGATTTTTTGGAGGGTTTCTTGTGTCTTTATCTCCTTCAGTTCTGCTCTGATCTTAGTTATTTCTTGCCTTCTGCTAGATTTTGAATGTGTTTGCTCTTGCTTCTCTGGTTCTTTTAATTGTGATGTTAGGGTGTCAGTTTTAGATCTTTCCAGCTTTCTCTTGTGGGCATTTAGTGCTATAAATTTCCCTCTACACACTGCTTTAAATGTGTCCCAGGTATTCTGGTATGTTGCATCTTTGTTCTCATTGGTTTCAAAGAACATCTTTATTTCTGCCTTCATTTTGTTATGTACCCAGTAGTCATTTAGGAGCAGGTTGTTCAGTTTCCATGTAGTTGAGCGGTTTTGATTGAGTTTCTTAGTCATGAGTTCTAGTTTGATTGCACTGTTTTCTGAGAGACGGTTTGTTATAATTTCTGTTCTTTTTACATTTGCCGAGGAGTGCTTTACTTCCAACTATGTGGTCAATTTTGGAAAAAGTGCGATGTGGTGTTGAGAAGAATGTATATTCTGTTGCTTTGAGGTGGAGAGTTTTAAAGATGTCTATTAGTTCTGCTTGGTGCAGAGTTGAGTTCAATTCCTGGATATCCTTGTTAACTTTCTGTCTTGTTGATCTGTCTAATGTTGACAGTGGGGTGTTGACATCTCCCATTATTATTGTATGGGAGTCTAAGTCTCTTTGTAAGTCTCTAAGGACATGCTTTATGAATCTAGGTGCTTCTGTATCGGGTGCATATATATTTAGGATAGTTAGCTTTTCCTGATGAATTGATACCTTTACCATTATGTAATGGCCTTCTTTGTCTCTTTTATCTTTTATGGTTTAAAGTCTGTTTTATCAGAGACTAGGATTGCAACGCCTGCTTTTTGTTTTGTTTTGTTTTCCATTTGCTTGGTAGATCTTCCTCCATCCCTTTATTTTGAGCCTATGTGTGTCTCTGCATGTGAGATGGGTCTTCTGAATACAGCAAACTGATGGGTCTTGACTCTTTATCCAGTTTGCCAGTCTGTGTCTTTTAATTGGACCATTTAGTCCTTTTACATTTAAGGTTATATTGTTATGTGTGAACTTGATCCTGTCATTATGATATTAACTGGTTATTTTGCTCATTAGTTGATGCAGTTTCTTCCTAGCATCGATGGACTTTACATTTCGGCATGTTTTTGCGACGGCTGGTACCTGTTGTTCCTTTCCATGTTTAGTGCTTCCTTCAGGATCTCTTATAGGGCAGGCCTGGTGGTGACAAAATCTGTAAGCATTTGCTTGTCTGTAAAGGATTTTATTTCTCCTTCCCTTATGAAACTTAGTTTGGCTGGGTATGAAATTCTGGGTTGAAAATTCTTTTATTTAAGAATGTTGAATATTGGCCCCTACTCTCTTCTGGCTTGTAGAGTTTCTGCCGAGAGATCTGCTGTTAGTCGGATGGGCTTCCCTTTGTGGGCAGCCTAACCTTTCTTTCTGGCTGCCCTTAACATTTTTTCCTTCATTTCAACTTTGGTGAATCTGACAATTATGTGTCTTTGAGTTGCTCTTCTCGAGGAGTATCTTTGTGGTGTTCTCTGTATTTCCCGAATTTGAATGTTGGCCTGCCTTACTATGTTGGGGAAGTTCTCCTGCATGATATCCTGCACAGTGTTTTCCAACTTAGTTCCATTTTCCCCGTCACTTTCAAGCACACCAATCAGATGTAGATTTGGTCTTTCCACATAATCCCATATTTCTTGGAGGCTTTGTTCATTTCTTTTTACTCTTTTTTCTCTACACTTCTTTTCTCACTTCATTTCATTTATTTGATCTTCAATCGCTGGTACTCTTTCTTTCAGTTGATCGAGTTGGTTACTGAAGCTTGTGCGTTTGTCACGTAGTTCTCATGTTGTGGTTTTCATCTCTATCAGTTCTTTTAAGGACTTCTCTACATTGGTTATTATAGTTAGCCATTTGTCAAATCTTTTTTCAAGGTTTTTAGTTTCTTTGCGCTGGTTACATAGTTCCTTTTTTAGCTCTGAGAAGTTTGATCGACTGAAGCCTTCTTCTCTCAACTCTTCAAAGTCATTCTCGGTCCAGCTTTGTTCTGTTGCTGGCGATGAGCTGCGTTCCTTTGGAGGGGGAGATGCGCTCTGATTTTTTGAATATCCAGCTTTTCTGCACTGCTTTTTCCCCATCTTTGTGATTTTATCTGCCTTTGGTCTTTGATGATGGTGACGTACTGATGGGGTTTTGGTGTGGGGGTCCTTTCTGTTTGTTGGTTTTCCTTCTAACAGTCAGGACCCTCAGCTGCAGGTCTGTTGGAGTTTGCTTGAGGTCCACTCTGGATCCTGTTTGCCTGGGTGTCAGCAACAGAGGCTGCAGAAGATAGAATATTGCTGAACAGCGAGTGTTGGTGTCTGATTCTTGCTCTGGAAGCTTCGTCTCAGGGGTGTACCCAGCCGTGTGAGGTGTGAGGTGTCGGTCTGCACCTAGTGGGGGATGTCACCCAGTTAGGCTACTCAGGGGTCAGGGACCTACTTGAGCAGGCAGTCTGTCCATTCTCAGATCTCAGCCTCCTTGCTGGGAGATCCACTGCTCTCTTCAAAGCTGTCACACAGGGGCATTTACCTCTGCAGAGGTTTCTGCTGCTTTTTGTTTAGCTATGCCCTGTCCCCAGAGGTGGAGTTCTCTTTTTTCTTTATAAAGAACTCTACTTTGATTTGGGACAATTGTGCATCTAGCCATAAAAATATAATTTCCCAGGCTCTTTTACAGCTATGTGTAGCCACCCAGCCAATGAGATGTAAGTGGAAGTCTCTGTAACAGTGTTTGTAGGAAATCTATTGTTTTTCCGATAAACAATGCCAGACTCAGCTGGCAAATGTTTTTGTTCTTTGCCCTCTCCTTTCTTTCTGCTTTGAATGTAGATGTAATGCCTGGAGGTATGGCAGCCAATTTGAGACCATGAAACCACAGCCTAAGATTTGCCAAGTAGGAAAATACAAGGAAGCTGGTTGCCACTCTAAGCTGCCTAATCCAAATGTTATTGGAAAAGTCACCCTCATATTTGTTTAAACTGTTTTGTTACATATAGGCACACACAATTGTAATGATACACAAGCATTTTCTTGATCCTTAAAACAGTTTTTGAGGTAGACGTCATTACTTTCACTGTACAAATAAGAACACTGAGGCACCTGGATTTGAGCTGTTCTCCCAAGTTAATTCTATCAGCAAATGTAGAAGCCAGGATTTGAAAGCAGACAGTGTGACCTAGAACACATAGGCTTAGTTCCCCAGACATCTGTGGAGACCCAGGATGAGGTACGGGTGGGGAGAGATCTTGCCAAGCTTTGTATAAGGAGTGGATTTAGAATTGGATCTTGAAATGAGTAGGATTTTGACATATGGAAATTAAAGAAATGAGGAGGACATTGAAGATGGAGAACAAAGTATTGCCTGAGTGTGGAGACTAGTAGATTACTGGCTTTAGCAAAGGAACCAGAAGGTCATAAAATTGGAGAAAAGTTTTTAACAGCAGGTTGGGGCTACGTGGTAAGGGTTTCCAAATACAAGCCTCAAAAGTTTGAATTCTGTGATTTACAGAGAACTACTGAATTCTAGCCAGTATTGCTCAGATAGAACACTTCAACAGACATATTTATGAACATTTCCCAATATGATCACAACATTTAGAAATTGGAATTCATGTGTTCTATTATCCTTACTTGAACTATGTTTTTCTTTCTTAAAAATAAACTTCAGGTGTCAGATATAGATGTGCAGTGCATGATTCAATTTAGAAAATTCTTTTCCTTTAAATGGGTGCCACCTTGTGGATACAAAGTCCTTAGTGCAGTGGTTTTGAAACTGAAAGAGATTAGTGGCAATTTCTCATAGCTAGATAGATCTTGTGTTTCATGTTCCATCTGTGAGAATTCTGTCATAAAGAACTTTATGCAAAACATTTTATGTGTATTGAATATATGATCATTTAAAAGCTATTTATGCTGTTATATCCAGTTCATTTGATGACTATAAGTTCAAGATTCTGATAATTTGCCATTCTGTAATACTGTACAGGAAAAAAAAATCCCCAAGAAACAAAATATAAAGAAGGGAGAAAATACATTCATTTATTCTCATAAATGATATTAGACTAATTTGCAGTTGTGCAAGCGCTTGTTTTGCTTGCAAAAGCATGTTGTTCATGTGCACACATCATATGTGTGTTTACTAAAGACCTTAGCTGTCTGACTTTAACATGCTCAAATCCTTCAGTCTACTGTACACGTGAACCAAGAAGCAAGTAATTTAAAAATCTGCTTATGCAAGAAATGAAGAAGATAGCTTTGAAGATCTGAAAATACAAAATTTTCTGAAGATGCCGACTCACTTGTTCATAGGCAGTTTTGGAAAAAAAAAGGTCACACTGAGACTTACCATGGCTGTTAAAGACCGTTACTACCAGCGACCAATCCAAGAGGCAAGGTAAAAGGGAGAGGGAAAATAAAGAGAAAAAGAAGACAGAATTGAGAGAATAGACACCTGATGATCCAGGAGGATGAGCTGAAGAAGGAGGGGCAGGGATGCCCTGGGGACTGTGGGGTGTCCCTGCTCCCACTGCTCAGTCCCAGCTCCACCCTCCCAGAGCCCCCATGTGAGGTGTGGGCACTGACTGAGGTAGCCCACATCATCATGCCCTGCACAGAATCTCACCGCAGGTCCCATTTCCCTCCTCTTTCACCAGATTCTGGCCCCATATTCTGCCTGGAGACCAGGAATCCCAGTCTTATTGCAGTTTAGAGGGCCTTCATTGGAGATCATGCAAATTCACCTGTCTGCTACCAACTCTGCTTGTATTGGTGAGCAGAGGACATGTTGGCACAGAGTATTCAAGCGTGCCTCCTACCAGCAGGGTGATTGGACCACCCCATGACTGAATTCTGACATAATTTCTCCTACCAGGTACCCATCCCCTTCTCCTGCATTTGTGGGTTTTACACTATTACTTTGCCACACCATTCTGTGTCACCCTAAATACAGCCACTGGTCAGTTCTTATGCCCGCCAAAATGAGTGTAGAGTGTAGAGTTTCAGCATTTGGAATGGGTATCAGCTGTGGCCTTCTTATTCATATGACCTTGACTGCTACAAGTTGCAGGAGGGATTCCTGGGTCAGTTCCTAATCACATCTCATTACTTGGTGAGGTGAGGCTAGAGATGACCTCCCTGCTAGCGCTGTCCAGCATCCCTCATTCGTGAACAGCCCCTTGTGTTCTGCCACCTGGTGGTCAGGCGGGGAAAGAATCCTCTATACAGATAGTCCTGTGAACAAGAAACATTCATACCCCCACCTAAGTTTGCTCCTGGTTGCATCAAAACCTGTTTGCAAATCTGGAGAAGCCCCAGCTCTACAGGTGAGCTCCACCCAAGCAAGTGAGCATCACTTGGCGGAGGGGGGGGCGGGGCGGGTAGAGGCAATGCCTAGCCTAGTTTGGCTTCTTTTAGGGTTTCCTTTTCCCCCAGTCCCCCTCCCCGCCCCACTCCCCTGCCACTGGATTCTGGACCACTTGGCTTTATGCATCTAGCATTTTCTTCATCTCTTGTTATTAATACATTTTGTCTTGTCCACTGTTTATGCTTCTAGCTGTGATATGCTCCTCCAGACTGATGAGTGACTGGATGTGTCAGGCTACTCACATTAGCTCCTATTCCCACCCTGTGTGCTTTCAGATCTTGGGGAACATCTCTTCCTTCCTGCAGGTGGTCCTTGAGTGACCCTTCTTCCTGTCCGTCCTGGTTTTGAGTGTCAGACTGCATGTTGATGGGTATGTTTCGGAAATACCTAAATATAATGCTTGGCAGAAGTTAAATGCAGCTGTCTTAGTTGTGCACCATAAACCTGTGTGTTTGAGATCCCTTTTTTCTGCAGAGGCTGTTCTTTTGGCCAGTCCTTCGAGGCAGGTGACAGATAAATTCACCACACTGTAAATCATGAGGCGATTGGACCTTTGATTTTATGGCTGGCCAAACACAAATTTCCTGGAAAAATATATTCGAACGGTCAGTCACCAAAGAGCAACAAAGCTGAATTAAAAGTCTCTGGTACAGTGAGGTTTGCAAACACCGGTTCTGTTTCCATAAGTGAGAACAGCTGTCCTGGTAGGGTTTCTTTCTCCAACCCTTTAAGAGCACTTAGAGATTTTTCTCTGCTAAAGCATATTTTAGAAAAACTTATGTTAAAATGAGTGGAAGGAAAAAACTACAAAACAAAAAAATTTTAAAAAGACAAAAACAATCACCATATGGGTTTTTCATGTGCAGGCTTCTGGAAGTCCGCCTGCTGGACGTGTAACACATGCTGTGGAATATTCATCTTGTCTCTCTGTGATCTCTGTCTTTGTGTTTGCTATTAGTGAGCCTTGGAGGTTATCACAAATACCAGTTGTGTGAAATGAGCACAGCTGACAGAATTTAAAGGCTAAAACCAACCTTTCTAATCCTTCTATTCCCCATTCTCCTCCTTAAGCCTTGCCTCTTCTGCAAGACTATATGACATCCTTGCTCCTCTGATGGGAGCTGCAGTAATTTCCTGAATGTCAGTCAAAGCCTCCTTCCTTGAGGAGTTAGAGAAATTCGGGTTTTTCTTTCTGACTAGATGGAAAAGGAGCTATAAAGACTTTTCAGAATAAGATGAGTGTTGGTATTTTTACCACGTGCTTAACTTTTTCCACTTCTTTACTTTGCTAGCTTAGAAATATAGAGTCCTTTTTTTCTTTCTTATAAAATTAGTTAAAATTGATTCTGAATTAAAAATATGTGTAGAGATCAGTTATTACATCAGAATAACTTCATGAATATTGAGCAACAGCTATGTGTGCTGGACATTGTTCTGAGTGCTGGGGATACAAAATAGACTAAGTCCCTGCTCTCCTGAAGCTTATAGTGAGCAGAAGAAAATAAGCAAATAGGCAAAAACATATGTAATGTGAGGTGGTAAGCACTATGGTGAAGAATAAAACAAAGTTATGAGCTAGGGAATGATTGCTGTTCAGGGGTGGGTTACTGTTCTACACAGGATGGTCAGGGAAGGCATCTCAGGTAAGACAATATCTGAAGGATATGAGGGAGTGGCCCAGGCAGAACAAACAACTAGTTGTAAACACCAAGGTGCTCAGCATATTCAAGAACTTTTTAGGTTATAGTGAAGATTTTTTGGATTTTATTTTCATTGAAATGGAAAGTCTTCAGAAAGTTCTGAATAAAAAGAGTGACATGATTTCATTTCTGTTTTTAAAGAACCAGTTTGGTTGATATTACTAAAACAGATAGTGTGAGTGGACAAAGGAGAAAGAGGAGAAAGCAGGGCAACTAGCTAGGAGGTGATTACAGTTAAGTTTAGGAAGAGGAGTTTACTGGACTAAAGCAGTGATGATGGAGTCATGAGCAGTGATCAGATTCTGAAACTATTTTGAAGATAGAACCAACAGGTCTGACTGACGAATTGGATGTAAGGCCTAAGGAAAAGAAGAGTCAAGAATGACCCTGAGGTTTTCAAACCTACCATCCAGTAGAAAGAGAACCTATAGTGATGCAGGAACAAGGGGACAATTGCAGGCAGAAGGGGTTGGGATCAAGCACACAAGTGGACTGTTGGGGAGAGCAAAAGGTACTGATACAGATGTAGGTAGATGGGTTGGTAGATTTGGTGGTAAGAGGTTTTCAAGGATCATGAAGTGAAAATCCAGTGGCAGAGGAGGAGTTGGAGGCTTGAGAAAGGAGTGTGGTGAAGTAGTAGAGTGGAGGGGTGAATTGACTAGTGCCTCCCTGTGCATCACAGTCACTCAGGACACTTGTTAAAACGCTAGTTGCCTCACCCTGAAACTTACTGATTCAGTACATCTGGGAGGCACCCAAGAGTTTGCAGTTTAATAAGTTCCTAGGTGATGCCAATGCTCCTGGTCCAGAGACCAGACTTCGGGAGCCACTGGGCTGGGGAAATGGGTTAGAATGGAGGGCTGGGGCATCACTAAAGGCTTCCTTGCACCTGGCAGTGATTCATGTGAATTTTGTCAACATGGTCGTGTGCCTTTTTTCCAGCCCTGAGCAGCTGCTCAACAGCTGGCAGCAGTAGGTAGATAATTGGACTTAACAAAATGAAGAATTGGTATCACCAGGATACTTAGGAGGCATTACCTCTATGTGATGTCTTTGTATTCTGAAAATACTAATTGAACATCCTTTATTTTAAATAGAAGGGATAAGAGAATCTGAGACTGAGAAAGAGGAAAATGGAAGTTTGCGGATAAAGCTTACTGTTGTAGGACTTAGAAGTAAAATGGAGTAATACCCACCTGTGGTCTCATATGGCAAAGGAGAAACATGCCCCTTTCCTAACATACCTGTTTCTGTGGTCAAGTTACTAAAGAGCAAAATTCTGAAATATACTTTGAAAAACTACAACTCAGTTCTTTTGTATTTTATAAGATTACATCATTGACTGAATTTTAAGAGGGTTATGTTGTTCTTTGAAAATGTTTATACCCTCCTACAAAAAAATAAGTGGTTAACTGCAGAGCTTCACACACAGAAATGATATCAGCACATGCGGTAAAGAGAAAATCGGCTGGTAGAGTAAGGGCCACAGCTCATTAATGAGAACAGGAAGAGAAGAACTGACTTCCATAAAAAGAAACAGTGTTAATTGAAATAGAATATGTAAAGCATAAATTTAAATATACTATGGTATAGCTACATATTAAGCAGCATTATATTTTTAAGTGTAACCGATAGTTTTCTTTTTATTAAAAAACAAAACAGATTTTGCTGGAGCCAGGTGTGATCCAGGATGTGCTAGCAGCGGGCAGTCACCTACAGCTGTTGGAGCTTCTCAATTTATGCTCCCACTATCTCATCCAGGTATGTGAGCTTGCATCCTGCTCATACACCCTTCGTATTCCTTTCCCCGCAGTCATAAGCTGGCCCCCACCAACTGGAGCTGAATGACAGGTAAAGTGGGGGTGGGGTGTGGGCTGTGGTAGCAGAGTTTCTCCAGGACATAAGCTGAGAAGCTCCTAGGAGGGCAGCTGCTGCTCTTGCGTCCAATCACGGAAGCAGGAGTTTTCCTCCACTGTCCTGCCCACCTTAGGTCTCCACGACCCCTGAGCAGCCGATTAACTCAGTGACCACGCACAGGGTTCCCTGCAGGGGCCCGGGGAGATGACGCTGAAAGGAGTCCTAGTCTGAAGCAATATTGTCTGGTTATGGAAATAATCACAAATGTAAGAAAAGTCTAATAGTCATTGACTATTTCAGGGACAGTATCTAGTAAATCACAAAGTCCTATGTAATTAATTACCATGTGAACTTCCCAGGTAGTAAATGCTAGAGAAGGGAAGAGTGATGTTCATATTCCTGCCCTGATTTGCTGGTCAGGAAAGGCCCCATGAGAACGAGGGAGCGAAAACTCCCCAACACCAAGCACTGACTGTGTGTTCACAGTTGTTTCCCATTCAGTCCTCACAATAACTTTGCCCGTTTTTATAGATTTAAAAAATCAGAGACTTAAAATGTATCCAACTTGCCTGAGGCAATATGGCTGGTAGGACTTTCTGATTCCAAGACCATTTCTTGGTTGGATGAAAACTCCTTGTTAGATAGGAGTCTATGGGGCATCGTAGGCAAACAGTATGGCTATGAGTCTCTTGGGTAAAGAGTGTAACTAACTAATTTCCAATTTTAGGATCCTCCCATTTCCCCCACTGGTGTTACCTTCACTTGCATTTATTATAGCATTAAAAAAATAATTTGAAGAAATAATAAATTCATCACACAATTTAATGCCACTATCTTTGTGCATATGACATGATATGAGTGAGCAGAAAAGTTTTGTTTTCCTGCCCAATTACTTTATTTTCCTTTTAAATCATTTTCTCTAATTTTAAATATATACTTTTATCACTGACTTCCATTACCTCTTAAGTAGTTTACAAAGCTCTCTCTCGTCTAGCATCTTATTTAATCTTCCCAGCAACCCTGGAAAATAGGAACCAGCACTTCCCAGGGAGACAGTGTGAGGAAGGTCAGCCATGTTCACCTGAGGAAAATTCAAATACAGTATATGGAATTCTTATGATTATTTCAGCACATTTAATCTAACAGTAAATGGTTAATTTTTTTTTTTTTTTTACCTTATTTTCCTTTCTTTTCCTCTCAGTATTGTTAGGTGGTATGGGAAAGCTATTTGTAATCCCTTTCTGCCTGTAGCAAATGGGAATCATGTAGAAAGGTTATAAGACTTCAAAAGTGTGTGTTTGACTTGTGAAATTGAAATTACTTTTATTTGACATTTCTACATCAAATATTGCAACTTGGGCTTTACGCATCATCACCTGATTCCCTTTCCCCATGGCAGACAGTAATCAGTGATGCATGTTGACACAGTTTGGTTATAGCATTAGTTATCATGGTGCACATTATAAACGCTGTGTATATGCAGGGGTGTGTGGGTATACCTAAGTCTACACTTTTCTGTAAGTGAGAATTCCAGATGAACATTAAAGGTTCATGGGTGTTTCCCCCTTTCCCATCAGATAGGTGATTTGTTGAGATACTAAGTGACTTGTATACTTTGGAATTTAACTTCTGCATTTCATTATTGCGCTGAGGTAAAAGTATAGCATGCCTACATGCTTGTGGACAGTTATTATTCAGGCTTCTTGAATAGTGGTTGAAATTTTCACTGTCTTTTCACAAATGTTTTCATTTTGTCATGTAACTTTACTTCTACTTTTTACCTGTGATTATTGCAAGATGTCAAACTTGTAGAAGGAAACTTTGACTACATGAGTACCAAAATCATGTCGATGTAGAAACCTTCCTTATTTTAGCCTTTTAAAAAAATATACCCTTCTTCTCTCTTAGGATTATAAAAATCACAGACTGGGTCAATTCAATCTACTTTTATATTTTGATATAGTCTCATGGCTATATCTGTTTGCTATTTTTTGGTAATATTGTTCAACTGATCTTTAATTTAATGTGGGACTATTTCATTGAGTATATAAAAATAATGTTTTCTTAATGTGAAAAGTTCCCAGTGCTTAAAATGTACCCAGGAATTGTGCTCCTTCAGTCGATGCTGATATATTCTCCATCTTTGCGTGATACTTTGTCAACTAGGAGTTTTTGAAACCACTCTCTTCACTCAGATGTCTGGTGTTGTTTTGTTGTTCTCAAACTGCCATTCTTTCTTTGATTTCTCTGCCAGAGGAGTGAAGGGCAGACCAGCTCAAATACCATTGCCCTCCAGTGCTCATTTCAAAGCATCTCCAAGGGGAACCGGTGGAAGCTCCCTGAGCCTCACCATCTTCCTGCAGTTCCTCTGAACATGTAAATGGTGCTGCTGCCCTCCTGAAAAGGAAAGGAATACTTGGCACTGTGTGGGCTCCTTTCTCTTGAATTTCCTCTGGCAGGCTGCTGAGAGAAGGAACCCCAAATTGCAGGGGCAGTGCTCCTCTGTGTCAGTGGGGACAGCTATTGAATTAGCTGTCTAATTAGCCTTCTCAGAGGTTCTCAAAGCATGTGTGTGGGAAAAAGGAAAGCTGGGCAATGAACTTGATGCTAATTGATGGGGAGGTGGAGTGTCTTGCCTTTCTTTAGGCTCCCACTAATCTAGTCTATAGGTTATAGTAGCCTCCTGAGCAGTCTGCTTGTTTCTAGCCTCAATCTGTGGTAACCCATGGTCCCCAGAGCATCACTATCTTTTCCCAAGAAAGGGAACCACATATATTGAGGGCCTATCCATGCTGAGTGTTTTGCAGGGACTCCCATTTCCACTGTTAAGTCACCCCTTAACACTGGTGGGTTGTTTTCTTTTTACAGATGGAGAAACTTAAATTCAGAACTAGGATGTTGATCTGGCTTGAAAACTTTCATTAGCTACCCTGATCATCATTCAAGTACGTTATTTCTCCCACAAAAGTCTTTAGCCTCATCTTCAAGGCCCGGCCTGTTCCTCCCTGGCCTCATCTCCAGCCATAGTGCCTTTCCTAGCCTGTTTTGTTCTGGGCCCTAAGGCAGAGTTTTCATGTTGGGACTTGCCATTAGGGGAGAAGATTCATTGGTAGAGATCCTCAATGGCAGGCAGAGTCTCTCAGTCCCCTTTAGATTGTACCAAGGGGTAGGAGTGGAGGAAAACTTCATACAGACACACACACACACACACCCCATTGCCTCTGCTGATGCACAATGCCATAAGATCAGGAATATCGGCAACTGAATTTTGTGTTACATCCCCTGCAAGTGATGCATCAGAAGCTTTGATGAAGATGTCTCACCTTTCCCAAGTATATTCTATTGTCTTATTAACAATCATTCTTTATGTTTACCAAGTATCATTGTCTTTTTAATAATATGCAATTTAAATGTATTGATAAACAGAACCATCATGTAGACTTTTCAAATAAAACCACCAAAGTACTGAATACGCAACTCCCTTTTTGATAGGAATATAGGTCTAATATCTATTGCTAGACAGCAGGTGGCAGTGTGAATCCACCAGAATTCAGTAGTTAATTTAAAGCAAAAATCAGAAAAAAAATGAAAAGAAAAATTATTTATTTTGCTACATATTAGTCTTCTGACCTAATCAGTAAAAAAGTCATTATTCACACCACACTGGGCAATATGCATTGTAATTTTTAACAAATAATAGGAAACTGTTAATGTGTTCACAGGAAATACAGTTTTGTCTTGGGCTGCTGTGGTCATTTATCAGCACACTTTGTGAAATCACTCATTTGTTCTAATTTGAATGTAAATGACTCTAAGGTTTTACAAATAAGGTGACAGACTCACATAAATGTAATTGCAGGGTTCATCTCCCTCTTTTTATATATCACTCATTAGGTTATGAATTAAATACATCGTATTAAACCAGGGGCATGTCCAATGATGATATTGTAATGGCAAATTACTCTATGCTATTAGAGGTGTTGTATTTTTTATTCATGGACATTAATTTGTCATTAAGCGGCATTAGTTTAGCACTTTTATGTGAAAGACGTGACCTGCAAGAGGAGGCGTGCTGCTGGGATGTGAGAGGCTGGGATGCAAAGGCTATAGGTAGAGCATTTTATCATTGTAAGGGAAACAGAGGGGGGAACAGTTGTATTTGTTTTGTTTTCTGTTTTTACAGCATGAAAGATCATTTCCCCAGATTGAAGGCGTTGTTCTGTTTACAGTGTGTACATGTGGATCATCTAGTAAAGAAAAGCCCAAATTCTTACTATTCTTTAGTCAGAAGCCAAGGAGGAACATAAGAGGAACAGGAGGGAGAAAGGGTCCTGCCCTAAATCTCCTTCTCTGTGACTGATGTTTACTCAGCATCCCTTGTCTTCATTAAATGTTACACTAAGTGGGCTATGGTGAGAAGTAGTTCTTTTCTCTCTTCAGTTAAGGTACAAAGGTTTAAAAAATGCTGTTCTCTCACGGAGGAGTTAAGGAGAATTTTGGGTGATTTTCTTCCTTTTTTTTTTGTACCAATGGTGATTTCAATAAGAAACTATTTTTCCGCTTTCATTCTGAGAAGCACTAGATTCTTGAAATAGCTACACCAGGGCTGAAGGCATCGGAGTGCTGTTTATGCATCATTCTGAACATGGTTTAATGTGGTTTGGAAAATGTCTCACCACCTCCAGTTACACTGTGGGGCTTTCGAGCAGAGGGATCACACCTTACACTGATTTTATGCCTTATCCCCTCCTTGCCTTCACATTGTGGAAGTTCATTATGTACTGAGGGATTGAAAGGTGCCTCCATTCAGTAATTTTTCTCTGCTTTTTAAATATCAAAATTCATGTTATAGTAGGAAAAATATACTACCAGTCTTTCATTAGTTTTGCCCACTGAATACATTTTTTTGTTAAAAATCTTTCTTTGGGGATTAAATTTGACCCTGAGGAGCTTACATATTTTACAGTATTATAATAGACTATCATTTTTAACTAAGTAATACAATGGCTTATAGGAGGTTATCTCTTCTAAACAATGTATTATTATAATTTTAATTATTAAATTAAGAGTATCACCTAAATACATAATATATAATGGGTGTTCTGAAGACAATAACTTCTCCTCAAGATTGAAGAGAAGTTATAACTCATGTCCATTTTTCTGTAACACTGAACCATTTTTTCCCACATTAGAGAAGACAAATGATTGTACCAACATATATATTTAATATACTCATAATCAAATGCACTGAGTGCTGTTCCATAGTTCACTAGAGCTGAGACTTTTGTGTTTGGAGAAAGTTAAAGTACAGAGTTTGGAAAGCATATTACAAGTGGTTTAATCTTTTGGATTATTTTTAATCAGCAAAAATGATCAAAAAGGGTGGAAATGTATCAGACCTATTAAATCATGGCCAACTAGTAATTATTTGTTCTAATCAAGAGTATTTGCTGTCTGGCATGGGTAATGCAGAATATCATATTTGCCAAATAACATTCCTATTTGGCTCTGAAATGCATCATAAGATCTGCAGTAGCCATTTTAGGGTCCCCATTAATTTTTTTCATATGCTATTATGTTGGCTTTTATTCCCTAAGCCCACACTAAAGGATGTCAGGAAGCGACAGCCCAGAGGCACACTGGCAGGCCAGGCAAGTCATTTCAGCATTTTAATCTGTTATGTGGATAATGTAGGATTGACTGCATCTTCTTTGTTTGTGAGGTTTTTAAAGAGGAGAAAGATTCTCCTGAATATCTCTTGCAAGAATTCACTAATAATATTAGTCATTTCAAACCTAAGCTAACTGTTGTCAGCTGGATGATTTTAAAATCACTTTCAGTATGCATTTTTCTTTTTAAAAATAAAGTGTTTCCAGTATTTTATTCATGCTAGAGTTCAGAATCAATAATCAAAACAAACAAACCTCAATTTCACTGAATTCCATTATTAATACTTGGAAATTGGTGGGGGTTGTGTAAAAGAAGATCTGTGTTTCATTTGAGATATTTATTCTCCCAACCACCCATCTGTAAATATTTCTAGTCATGGGGAAATGTCTCTCCTCTTCCCTGAAGCTAAACTACCTTTCTGCTCCTTATTCCATCAGTTACTCCCTGTGTTTCCTGTGGTTTTGATTTCTCCTACTTTACTGGCACTTTTCTTTCAGTTTATAAATAGGATCAATAAGACGGGAGACACTCTTCTTCATCTCTCATTACCGCAGCTGCTCCTTGACCTCACTCCCCAACCGTACCCAGTGTCGGCATTCCTTACCTCCTGTTCATTCTTCAGGCCCATTGAACTCAGTCTTCTGCCTTCATTACTCCTCAAAAGTTCTTCCAACAAAGGTCACCAAAGCCTCCTTGTTGTCTGATGCAGCAGGCCTTTGTGGTATCCTAAAGTGACTCCTCTACAGCATTTAGACATTGGGAGCTGCATTCTTTCCTGCGCCTCTCTTTCTCGGGGCTCTCTTCTATTCTCCTCCTACTCACTTTCAGTACCTTTACAAGTGTTCTTCCATTAGCTCCTTGACTGTCCCTCAAAGCATGGGAGCTTTGCTTGGGCACCCTTCCCTTCTGCTCACTATCAGTGTCTTTCATGTATCTGTGGAGGGTTACTGACTCCAGCCCTCTCTCCTGAGTTCCAGCCCTGTATGTTCAGCCAGCATTTCACTTGGTATCCCACATGCCTCCCAAATTCACCTTTGCCCAGTCTCACACATCTGCTCCTCCTCCTCCCTGTCTTTGTTAAGGGACCATCATCTTTTTAGTCACTCAAGCCTTGGCATAATCTTACACTCTACCCAGTCCTCATGAATTCCACTAAATAGTGTTGGTTTAGCCGTTTAAGTCATTCTCAAATATGCTACCTTCTCTTTCTCCTCATTGTCATTGACATCATTCGGGTCGGGACTATTTTTCCTCGACTGCCCTGCAATAACTCAACTGGGCTCCCTGCCTGTAGTCTAATGCTAATCAATACTGTACAATCTAAGTTATTTGTCTGGTCCACAAAATAATTTCTTACCCTAAAATCCAAGCTAGCTTTCCATCTTTTAATTGCAGAACCATGGCCTTTCTCTTTCTTGTCCCTATAATGTACCCTATTCTGACTGTACCCCATGGACAGCTTGTCTTAGCTCCAAGCCAGCTGCATAGTCTACACTTTCGCTTGGGTATTTCTCAGGCACGTGACCTTTCTGAGTGTGAACCCAAACCAGAAAACCAGGAGTCATCCTAGAATCACCCATCTCCTTGAGCCCCACATACACTGACAGAGACCTTTCAGCCCCACCAACTTAACTTGTTAAATCTCTCTCATTGTCTCTCTTTCCACTACTACTGTCTTAATTCAGATCCACATTACTTATTTTCTGGACTAAAGAAACTTCTTGCTAACTGATGAACCTGCTTTCCCTCTTGCCCCATTCCAGTACCTCCTCCAAAATTCTGTTTGATAGATTTTGAAAAGTTTTTTTAATCCATGAAAAATTCTGTTTGATTGATTTTTTTAAAAAATCACAAGCTGATCATGTCACATTCTTGCTTAAAATTATTCATTATGATGAATGTGGTTCACATAGTCTTCAGGATCAGGTTCACTCCTTTTAATTTGGGACACAGGGCCTGTCCTTATTATGAAACATGCTATCTCTTTAGCTTTTTTTTTTTAAACAATTTACTACCCATGTGCAATGCCTGTTCCATAGTCATTATGAACTTTGTGCATTTTCCTGTACCTAAACCTCTTCATACAAAGCCTCCTTTTCTGTGGATTATTTTTCCCTCACTTTGTTACCTTCTGAATTCCTATTTAACTTTCAAGTACTTGACTCACATTGTCTCCTCTTCCAGAGTTGCTTGATCAATCCACCCAGTTGGAATTATATTTTCCTGTTCTTCTTTAATTATGGGCAATCTTCTGGGAGACGGATCACACCATATTGTTTGTGTCAATTTACTTATCTGTCTCCCCAAGACATAGGTTTATGTCCCAAAGTTGTGTGACGTTGGACAAGTTACTTAACCTCTTTGTCCCCCAACTCCTCATCTGTGAAACACAGATATGATATCCTATATACAGTCTACCTTTTAGGGATGTTGAAGGATTCAATGAGACTATGCATGCAAAGTATCTCACAAACACACTGTCCTACATCGGTGAGTGCTCTATAAACCAGAGCCGATATAATATGGTGCTTCACTTGTGAATTCCTCTATTAATTCCACAGTTATCCTCCTACCCAACCCCTCACCCCTGTCTTCCCTCATTTCTGGAAATGTCAGCAACTTTGCTGCCTACTTCACATTGACAACCTATTGGACAAATCTGTTTCTGAAATTTTGGGGAATAATCACCATTCTGTAAAAGATATTCTTCCTCTTAGCCACTTCTCTTTGATTTTGCTGAAATGCATACATTGTTTTTCAGAAGTCACAGATAATTAAATGAGCCATCACTTTCTCTCTGCCTCTGAAATTTGAAAACATCATACTGAAATTGTACTTTAATAAATAATAAAATAATGCTTGCACAAAAGCAACACAATACATGGTATTGACACTTTGTAGACAGAAAATTTTGTTTTATTGTTCCCCCTGCCCTTTCTATAATTAAAACATCTTTCTCCATCCTGGCATACAGAATCCAAGAAACAATTGGAAAAGTCTTTCATCTCTAGTTCTAGTGCATGGTAGGTACTTAGAAACACATATTGTCTGATTGAATTCCTTTGCATGTACTATAAGAGCTCCCGGTGATAGAAACTTTGATAATAAAGTTGCATGATATCCTATGCTTCCTGACTAGGGGACATAAAAGCTGTGTATTTATGTAAATTTTTTTTAAAAATCTAAATTATTCCTTACTGGGAGAATGCTATCCGTGTGTCTCACTTCCCTCCATCTGTCTTTCTTTCCTCTGGCTTTAAGGGGTGGAGACTTCTCCTCCACCGTCTCCACCCCTTTCTCACTGTCTATCCACCAGTATCTTTTAGAACAGGCTACCAACCTTTATCCTCCTGCACATCAAGGGGCATGTGCTACAAGCCCTAGGAAGTGGCTGCTTATCTGTGTCATAGGCTTGGCTCCAGATACCCTGGCCTCAGTCCCACACATTCAGTATAATGTTTGCCTACTTCAGAGGCACAGTTGAAGGGCTTGGGTCACACAATTTGTTTGCTGCAAGAGTATATTTATGCAAGACAGAGTCATTCCTGTCTTCACTGAAATGCATACTCCAGAGTAACGATTCCTAAACTTGATTATGCAAGGAATCATCTGTATAGATGGCTAAAGCAGACTGCTTGGGCCCCACTCCAGAGTTCCTGATTCAGGAAGTCTGGGAGGGGCCTGAGAACCTGTATTCTAACAAGTTTTGAGGGATGCTGATGTCTGAACCAGGGAGCACAGTTTGAGAACTCCCACTCTAGATTCTCTTGCCACATTGCTTTTTATTAAGTACCTGACTGTTAAATCACCGATATTCAGATTTTGAAAGTGTATTTGTCACATTTAGATAAATTTGAATTGCTCCTAGTAACATAAAGATATTGATGCTATGTATGCTTCATAGAATCCAAAAGATAAAAGTGAAAATAATGCAAATCTGAAACAAACAAACAAAAAACCTTCCAGGTCTCACTCTTATTCATAATAATGATTAAGACAGTCTGTAGGTAAGTGAGGGATTTAAAAAAAACTACTTTATTAAGTTATGATTGACATACTGAGGGATGATTTAAAGTCTGCAGTACTGGGCTAATTTTCAGCAGTCTGACTTTGTATACTAGAGCAAGTAGGGAAACATATCATAATGACTTCTATACTATTCTTTTGAACATTTTTGAACTGATTTTGCCTATCCTGGTTCAAAAAGTATAGTTATTGAAATTTTAGGTTTAAAACCCTAGTTGCTCAGATAAACTATTTTCAATCAAAAGAAAAATATATATATTAACTTCCCATATATTCTGTATTCATTGGCAATCTCCGTATGTTCTGAGTCAGGTTTAGTGAACTTTGAAACAGCATTTTGCAGCACATAGTTTTGTGGCCAGAATTATTAGTTATTGTTGATGGCTATGTTTCACTTCCTCCCTACTAGATTTCCAGCTTACTAGAGAATTTCCCAAGGAACAATATAAAATTATTCATGAGCCTTGGGTATTATGCAAACAATTGATTATGAAAATGTACTAGTAATCTAATTGTAGAATTCCTCTGTTATACAGCACAAATATATTTAAATAGGTCTTGCAAGACTCCAAAAATTAGAGCTTGCTGGAGTTTTCCTTGTACTTTTGAATTGCTGCTAATACTTTGTTTTCATTTAATCAAACTGTATCATATACATATTCATATCAATATATGAATAGATCGTTACATACAGTTGTCCATACATATTTACATATTTATGTACAAAATATACCTATATCTCTCTATATGTTTATGCATATAAAAATATCTGAGTTTGATTGTTTTATCATATTACAAGTTATCTGGCCTGCATTATCAGTGAATTGCTCATTTTTTCTTCTATAACAATTAGACAGGCTTTATCCTATCAACTCTATGACAGTGTTGAGAAAATTCATAGAGCCCTTCACACGCACAATAAACATGATAACTTTTTTCCTATATAACTGATCCCAAGGCTATTAAAAGGTTTGGATTTTGTTTATTTATTGGTTTGTTTCAACCTGTTCCAAAGGCCAGACCTTCACCGCACATCTACACCAGCCCCCTTTATGTTGCTTTCTCTACTCCTGGAGTACCAGCCTTTCCTGCAGCACCAGGTTAGGTAGTCACATAATATCTTGATTTATAACTAGGTTGTAATCAAAATAGGAAACAGGTGGAATCACAACAGGGTATGGTGCCTTGGATATTAATGGCTTGGCTCAGCAGTGGAATTTCTAAAGCTGTGTATACTTTTTTGTCTTAAATATGCATTCATTAAAAGCTTTTATACCCAACAGAATAAAGTAAATATTTTTTGATCTCCATAGTGTGCTCCCAGACTGTAGATTTGCACAGCAGGGTCTTGATAATCTGAATAAATTGTATTTCCCCAAGGAGTTTATCTTTCAAATAAGGTCATAAAGAAATGCAGCTCCCCCATCCATAGATTTCTCCATGTGCCTTTTCTGCTATGAGTAATATAGAGTTGGGGAACCAGAGTATATTGTAGTAATACATACTTGCTTATGGTCCAGTATAATGTCTCTATCTGTTTTCCCTACTTATCTCTGGCAAAGTATTTTTTAAGTACAAAAGAAGTGAATAATTTTATGTGGCAGCCATGGTTTTTGCTGACACTCAGAAAAACAATGTCCATATTAGACATTCAGTGTTTTCTTCCCTTTACCCGCTCAGTGAGTATGGACTGTGCAAAGCTGTAGTTTGAGTACTGTAAACAGCATTTGTAAAAAGGAATAATGATAACTACCGTATGTTGAGCATCTACTATGTAGAAGGTACTTCATCTGCACTTTTGAGAATCCTTATCACAGATCTGGAATGCAGTATCACTTTTCCCAATTTTTAGATGAGAAAATTAGACTTGAAAAGATTAACCACTGACTGAAGCCATCCAGGTAGGTCAGCTCCAAATCATGTGTTTTTCCTACAACTCTAAACTAAAGACACCACCAGGGACTTGTTCCCACAGCTTATCACCCAGTGGAGGAGACAGGGAAACTATGAAATTAGGAACCTAAGTAAATATGCACAATTAGGTGTACTTATAATATTTCTAAATCATGAAGAGTAAGATGGCAACACACTTCATGGTGCATACATGTGCTAAAAGTAGCACACGGTTCTGAAAAGTTCAGGCAATAGCTTTTTCCCATCTTTTTAGGTTGCCATATTTATCTCTAGTGCAGCTAACATTTCTAGGCACATACCTTTATTTATTTAAATATTAAATATATGCATTAATATTTAATAAATTATTTACATTGTAAAATATTTAAATATTTTTAGGGGAGCAGGAAAATCTATGTGTTTACCATGAACTAAGAAATAAAAGCAATACAAGTTGAAATTTTAAAGATGTAGTATTTTTTCTTGCCTACCCACTGTATATCAATCAAAACTTGCTAGGTAGCCACTTTCTGAAGACAGAGAGGAAGATCTAAAGAACTAAAGATACTATCTGCACCTTTATGCACGGCTGGGGAGAGAAGAGTCAAACAAATGATACAAATAGCAAGTGTAATTAAAAGTCAGAGGAGGGAAAGTCCTCCAAGTTGAAGTGGCCTGCCTTTCCCTAGAGATGGAATCTGATCTGGGTTGTTCCATAGAGGGGAAGGGCATTTATATTACAGAACTTCCCCTTTCTCCAAGCTTTTTAAAGTCTACTGAAGCAAACGATGTCTTCAAATCCTTCACAAATAATAATCATTTGTGACAAAAGAGTCTCAAAGTTCTGCTTATAGTCTAAAGGAAAATTAATGAGAATTCATTTGATTATATCTGATTTTTTTTTTTTTTTGGCGGTTTGCACATTTATCTTTTTCTGATCATCACTAAAAACCAAGAGAAGTAGGCTTCTTTTTCAACATTCTGGGGAAAGGCGGAAAAATCTAACATATAGAAAACAAGGAGACCCCAGCAAGATTCACTGTGGAAGTCAGGCCTCATGTATCTGGTACCACAAGTGGGCATTCCATTATATTGCCCAGTTGTATGAAAAACCCGACACCTAGTTAGCATCACAAGGGAATTTCTGAAGCTCAGATCAAGTACTTAACACTTTTCTCAGTTAACTGTGGGAGAGCTGTTTATTTTTCCCAACTGTTAAGTTATATCTATAACCAAGCTATTATTTCCTCTCTCCATGTAAAGTCATAGATGTGCCTCACAACTGTTTGCTTTTTTTCATTCTTGATCCAACAAATACTTCTCTGTTGCAATCTATGAGAAAGACATTATGATTGGCATTGTGCAGAATACAAAAAGCATGTGATGCAAAACCTACTTTTTACTAGTTTACTAGGTACATTTTTAATAGTTTGAAGATAAGCTACATGCATGAATAGCTTAGTGACAAGCTTATTGTGTATGTGATAGGAGACTTGAAGTGGGAGGCATTAGAATTCATTCAGTGATAAAGAGCCTTATACATACCGTATCCTACTTGCTACTTGGTCCTTAAAAGCAGCTGATAAAATTTTTAAATTTCACTTTGACTTAACATTGTTAAAAATCAAACCATACTGATTTTTATGTAGAGTGGTTTCTCAGGCTATTTGGAATAGATTTGGGAGTGGTTGTAAAAAGAGAATTTCTTGACTTACATAGCCAAGGATGGCCTTTCATTTAGAGGAATTTTTAAATTGTAATATGAAATCAACATTGTGTGTAAGAACTTCACGTATGCTGCTACATCATGGGCATAGAAACCACTATGTCTCCTGCCTATCTTTAGCTGTAGTAAAGTATCAACATGGGATAATTTAGGTGACATTTCGAAGGAGACTTGTCTGAGTGAAGTGTATCAATAACTGGAAATGAAAGATTATAATTACATTGATGAAACAAAGCATTGTTAAAATAGCCACATCTGTTGAGTGTTATTACCCAGAAAAATCTGTAATCCTGTTCAATTTGGACATCTTAGAGGAGGAAAACTTGGGAAATCAAAATGACATTACTCTTGTTTTAACCTTGAGAGGAGTTTATTATTATCTTTAATCCAAGTCGTAGTTTTCTATACTGACAGTACATGATGCTTATTTTTCTTTCACAAGTCAGTGGCATTCTCAGAACTAGATGAGACAACAAGAGAAATAGGTGTTTTTAAGGCTTTGTTTTGAAGGGTGCCTCATCTAGTTCTAAGAATGTCAGAACACCTGTTTTTAAGATGACTGCATCCACTGTAGACTATCTCCATTATCTCCCCCACAAACAGATATCATATAATTATGTATAATGTGTATAATTTCTGTGCCAGAGGCATGATTAAACTGCAGTGTGGATGGGCAAGGGGTTATTGACGAGCCAGGGAGCCACGGCGGTAGCCAAAACTAAGACTACGTTTCAGAAATTCAGATGATTGAGTCTCAGCTTGTATCATCATTGGCACACAAGACACAGCTCTTGAGCATGAGATCCCTAAGCTAGGCTGTGGGTTGTGTGTGGTAAATACGCCGACTCTAGGTATAAGGCTACATGTTTTTCTCTCATTGAAGAAGATATAGTAGAATACAAGTGAGTCTGGGTGGCATTATTTCAGAGATAGGCTTAAATCTACTCTAAATTATAAACAAAGTACTTCTTGTATGAACTTTGGTCATTTATTAGTAGTACCTGCCTAATTGAGATATTGAGAGACACCACAAAGGTGATGGCCACTCTGCTGTAGATAAGACCCACCAGGGGACATCAGTGAGGCCAAGACTAGTTGTTCTCTTGCTGCCTTCACTGGTTTGGGAAGGGTGGGCTGCAAGGCCACAGGGTCAACACTGTCCTCAGACTGCCCTCCTTCCTCCCACTCATGTCCTAACTGCTTGATAATTGCCTTGCAAATGTAATTACACTTGAATATAAACCAAAATAAAACAATATTTGCCTTTCCCATATTTTTACTCCTACCATATTTGGTAGTTAATCTCGGGAATAACCATTGAAGGAATCAATTAGGGGAAAAGGCCACACAGAAAGACTGAATTTGGGGAATATATAATGTTTAAAAATTATTGAACTTGAAAAACTGGTGTTTATTCCATAGCTAGTGTGGTATTGGGGACACATTTTATGGCTCTTCTTCTGTGATTTAACTTGTCATTCACACTATGAGAAACAAATAGAAGGAAAAAGAGAAGCCAAATAGCCCTAAACCAAAGGAAAATAAATACTATTTAAAAATATTCCCCAAAGAACAACAATGTATGCACCATAATTCTGAATAGAAACTAAATTTCAAGTGAGAAGCAGTGTGACAGAAATGAAACCTTTTTAGAAAAAAAAGAGAAAGATTTTCTTTGACTCAAGAGAGTTACTTGTTGCTGAGCTGTAATTTCCATTCAAAACCACTGCCGCTACCTGGGTACTCGCGTTTTTAAGTCACAGAATGTAGGAGAACTGAAACAATCTCGTAATTAGGAAAAAGTATCATTTGAAAAGATATTAAAATCTTTTGATCTAAGTAGCCAATTGATAGAGGAAATAATTCTCTGTTGGACTGAAAAAGAAATTTGGGGTGGATTGATTTTTTTGTCACAGAAGAATGATTATATTGTACTTGTTCAGTAACACTTTCAACTCTAGTCATTATTACCAATTTTCCCACACAGAAAACAGAATGATCACTGGCTTTGCCTTTATGTGTATGTGTCAGAAGTCCAGAAAGAGAAAGGGACAATCAGGGAGGCCTGTGAGGTATGAAAAATGGCCTGATTTGGACAAGGTTCAGAATTGGATAGACATATTAGAAAGACATGGGCTATTCTGGTTTTGCCTAATTATAAGTAAACAGAAAAAGCTCATGGGCATTCTTCATTAAACACACATGTATTAAGCATCTGCTCCCTACTGGATACCAGGGACACACAAGGTGTGAAACACAATCTTTGCTTCCAAGAAGCTTAGATTTGGTAGGGAGAGATAGATCTGCAGTCAAAGGGTGCTTGCAGTGACAAGTGATGTGCTAGACATGTTTGCACAGGGCAGAGTAGAAGCACACAGGAGGATGTGGTCAATTTGACCTGATCCAGGGAAGTTGAAAAGATGATCTGGTTTCTTCATTCAGCAAGTGCAGCTTGAATGTACCTGGCGTTGTTCTAGGCTCTGGGGATACAGTGGTGAACAAACCAGCAGCTCCTTCCTCCCACAGAGCTTACTGGGGGATCAGGGGAGGAGACAAACACATTATAAACAAGTAGGCAAATAAATGCTGGAGATAATTATAGGTGGTGACAAACTCTAAAACAAATAAGATGGAGAAATGTGACTGAGGGTGACATGGAGAGGAAGGGAGATGTGCTATATAGGGTATTCAGATGAAACAAGGGTAACACAAATCCTCCCCCATGGGAATTTTGCTTAGGCTGTTTCTTTGACTTGGAGCATCTCCCTGAAATCCCACCATCATCCTCCTTTAAAATGTAGGTTTTGTTATTATTGAGTTGTGGTGAGGCCAACAGATCAGGAGACAACTCCCATTGAAAACATGGTTTGTTTCTGCTCCAATGAGAGGGCACAGACCACACCTCCAGGACCACATAGGGAAGCTCCAGGGTTAGTGAGGGGGGAAAAGTGGATCAGAGCCTTTATAGTGGTATCTGCAGGAAGCAAGTGGGCAAGGCAGGGTTATTAGCAGGCTTATGATTGGCTAGTTTGAAAGTTTCCGTGGGTTCTAGAGAGTAGGGGCTGGCTTTGGTTGTCTGGTACTTGGCCCTGGGATGATGGGGACAGAGGACTATTGCCTTCTGGAGTGTAGAAGCCACCTAGAGGAGGTGGTTTAGAGTAATGGTTCTGGATTGGTTACTTTGCATATGAAAGCTGTTTGCTCTCTCAAAGAATTGGCTAGCCCTGGGAGGGGCAGTCTCTTCCCAGTCAGTGAGACCCCAGGTGCCAGAACATAGAGAATACAGAAATAAAATGTTGTTAATATACATCCCCATCCCACCCTTTGCCAAGTGAACAAAGGGTGCTTTTCCTTCAACTCTCAGCACCAAACGGCTTCTCAGGGAAGCCTTTACTAACTTTCTACACCAAGTCAACTCCAAGTTAGCCCTTTACTAACTCCAGGTCAAATCCCTGTTAGGGACACTCAGAGTCCTATATTCTACTCTTTGTAGCTTTTACCTCAATTATAGTTTTCCATGTAGTTGTAAGGTTTTTAGATTTATGGCTTTCTCTTCCAGTAGACTATATATCCCATAAGACCTGGGGATTGCCTTTGTTTGCTCATCTGTGTTGCCAGTTCCTGCTGTAGTCCTGGCACATAGTGTGAATGTGTAGGTTGTTGTCATGGCTAGAGCTAAGCCAGGTGGACAGGGTTGCTGCACTGTAGGATGTGAAGATCGCAAAGTCCAGGTCATGGAAGGCTATACAGTGTTACTGAGTTTGGACTTTTTCCCAAAAGCAAATCGGAACTTATTAGTGGGTTTTAAACAGGTAATAAATATGGCCAGATTCTTGTGAAAAGACAGGATGGAGAGTTTGCTACTGGAAGCAAGAACGGTAATTTAGGACACCGTTGCAAGAAGTCCAGACGGGATGATAAGGGACAGAACAAGAAATACTAAAGAGGAAAAAGAGACAGGACTGGCGATTTGACTAGATAAAAGGGAGGAATATGGGCCAGCTTTTGGTTCTTGGTGTGGGTGTCTAGATGTGACTGTTATCTAAGAGAGGAGATACAGGAGAAGATGCAGGCTATTATAAAATAAGCTCAGTTTAGGCCGGGCACAGTGGCTTACGCCTGTAGTCACCAAATCATGAGGTCAAGAGATCGAGACCATCCTGGCTAACACAGTGAAACCCCGTCTCTACTAAAAATACAAAAAATTAGCCGGGTGTGGTGGCAGGCGCCTGTGGTCCCAGCTACTCGGGAGGCTGAGGCAGGAGAATGGCGAGCACCTGGGAGGTGGAGCTTGCAGTGAGCCGAGATCGCACCACTGCACTCCAGCCTGGGTGACTGAGTGAGATTCCGTCTCAAAAAAAAAAAAAAACAAAAAACAAAAAAACCTCAGTCTGGACATGATGAGTTTGTGACTGTGGGATATCCAAGAGACAGCATCTTCTTATAAGCAGTTGGGAAAATGAATTCAGAGCTTAGGAGAAAGATGTGGGTTAGCTGTATAGATGTGGCAGGCATTAACTTGCAATTAGTTTTTATCTTAATTCTATGGTTTGTATTTTGGCCACCCCCTCTTTCCCTGAGTTAATGGTGTGCCTTATTCAAGACTTGAATATCTAAAGAAAACACATGCTTCATTTTGACCTCCTTGCATCAGTGATTAATCATGGTTTATGGATCCCAAACAACAATGCTCAAATATACTTTATTGTTCTTGCTCTCCCCGGCAACCTACTGTGTACTTTCCACGTGCCAAACTTTTATGGTAAGTGCTTTTCATACATTATCTTTATGCCAACCCTATGAGCTCATTGAGCTCTTAAATTTGTACTTGGGGGAGGCCGGGCACCGTGGCTTACGCCTGTAATCCCAACACTTTGGGAGGCCGAGGCGGGTGGATCATGAGGTCAGGAGTTCAAGACCAGCCTAATCAATATGGTGAAACCCCGTCTCTAAGAAAAATCCAAAAATTAGCTGGGTGTGGTGGTGCGCGCCTGTGGTCCCAGCCGCTCGGGAGGCTGAGGCAGGATAATAACTTGAACCTGGAGGCAGGGGTTGTGGTGAGCTGAGATCGTACCACTGCACTCCAGCCTGAGCGACAGAGCAAGATTCCTTCTCAAAAAAAAAAAAAAAAATTGTACTTGGGGAATAGCAGAGATTCAGTGACTGACCCAAGACCCCAGCCAATGGTGTGTCAAGCTGGATTTGAGCCGAGTCTGCCTGCCTCTACCGCCCTTGCTCTTCTCTGCCTGCCTTGGTTGCCTCCAAGTGCCTGTGGTGGCTGATGGTTTGTTTGGTCCTGAATGCAACTCTCCTCTTTTTTCAACATATAAAAGACTTATTTTTTAAAAGTCTAGAAGTATATATACAAAAACATTAATAGTGATTATCTCTGCATGGTGAAATTATGACCGATTTTTGTTTTCCATAGTTTGTATTTCCTGAATTTTATGAAATGAGCATTTATTACTTTTTATAACTAGAAATGGCACTCTTTCTATAACAGCAGTATTTTTTGTTTCCCACCCACAGTACTATTATTGGGCATTTAATGAAGTGTATTGCTTCCCACCTTCCCCCATCACATTAATGGAAAGTTTAAAAGCAGCATTATTGGTGCTTATTTTGCTTACACATGGTTTAACCAAAAGGACGAGAAGCAATGGTTTTGCTTAAGGCTCACAGAGCCCATCTGCCCCAAAAGGAGGAGTGCGTGCTATGTTAGCATTGCCTTGGGGTGAGTTTTCTTTTTCCTTCAGCTCCCTGCTTTATACAGTTATCTACTGAGGTGCAAACTGTGCACCTCAGTAAAGAGTTCTTAATACTCTTAGATAACTAGAAAGGGGGGGAAGTATGTTGAAAATTACTTGGATTTATAGAGTGAAATGGCTATTTGATAGCATTCTGCATTCCTCAAGTTATTGGAAAAATATTGCTCATAATTATGTTAATAATTGTAAGTTAAAAGTGAGGGGAAAGTAGGAAACAGCCCACTCTCATTCTACTTGACATATGTAAATTTTCTTTCAACAAGTGTACTGTATCTCTGATTTTTGCGGGGGTACAGTGACAAAGGTACAGTGGAAGCTGTGACTGTCTGGAGGCATAATTGTAGAGCCCTGGCTATGAGCTTGAGACTGCAGGTAAAATCCTCCCAAATTTGAAGCATTTCTGTAGAAACTCTTCAAAAAGGTGGGAAAAATGGAATGTTTGAGGCTGAGAAAAAAAACAAAGAACAATTACAAATCATCCATCTTAGGTGGATTCAATATAGAATTATTCAAACAGGAGTCTTTTCTGTGAGATTTCCTCATTTCCTGAGACCTTGTATATGAAACTCTGGGTTTTAGTTAAGACAGGATGGGTTGTTTTGACTTAAAGACCTACTTAGTTTGAAGTTTTAGAAAAAGAGCAGAGTCAGTCTGTCTTCATACAGTTTATGTCATCTAATCATGAATCTCCGTTTACCTGCCCTTACATTATCTTTAGTAGAGAAAAAGCTATAAAATATGGTAAGGGTGGAAAAATCAATTGCCCTCATTAGTAAAATGTCTCTAGAATGTTGCAAAATAACATTTCAGCCCTTGAAACCAGAGACCCCTTTCACTCCTTTTATTAAGATGTCTTTAAATATATGGGTTTTAAGAGGAGTAAAATGAGGAAAAATTATGAATTCTAGAATAGTCGTTCTCTACGCAGAGCCTTATAATTGTGATTTCTGGTTTTTTTGTTTGTTTGTTTTGTTTTGTTTTGTTTTTTAACACTAGCTCTCCCATTTCTCCCACCTCTGTGATGAGAACCTTAGTGAGTCCATCTGAATTTCTTGCCTGCTCTTTCTTGGATTGATTTCTAAGAGATCTTTTTTCATTTTTATTTTTTTGGCACCCAGGAATTAAATAGCTTTAATTACTTGGATCTGTACAGACTTGCTGACCTCTTTAACCTCACTTTGTTGGAGAAGGCAGTGATCGATTTCTTAGTGAAACATCTCTCTGAACTCCTGAAGAGCCGCCCGGAAGATGTTCTAACGCTTCCCTATTGCCTGCTTCAGGAGGTGCTGAAGAGTGACCGCCTGACCTCCCTGAGCGAAGAGCAGATCTGGCAGGTAAGGGCGCTGTGCACGGTCCTCTTTTGGCACTGAAAAGGCATGCCATGATTTTAAGTTAAAGGACTGAGGAACAATTACCACTATTTTAACGGCTTTGGTCCTCATGGAGTTGTTTTAGAAGTCATGCTTCCTTGACGGACAAGTGATTGGAGAACACTGGCCCTTGAGGCTCAGAGCCCTCAGCGGACTCTGCAGCTTAACTCAGGGAATTGCAGGGGCGATCCATGAGACCCTCACTGTGGTTTCCCAGAACCTAACATGGTCACATCTGAATCAAGGGATTTTTTTTCCTGATAAAAATTGTTTCTTAAACAAAATATGACAAAAAAATGGATTGTAAAGTGATATATATGCATATTTAAGACCAGTAGAATCAGAGTAAATTTGGGCCTTTGCTGTAAACAATTCAGAAACATTTCTTTGTTGTAATAGAGAGCAGCTTGGATCTCGAATGAAATGAAGCTCTTCTTGCATAGCAGTGGAAAAATCTCCATCCTTAGCTCATTCTGCATTCATGGCTATTTTCCTAAGCCCTGCCTTTTCGCCTGACATAGCATTCTTTTCACATTGTGTCGTTCCTTTGTCTAGAGGACAGGAGGATGTTTTGTGGTTTGAAGTTGATTATTCAATTTAAATCCTCTTCTGCTCATCCCCAGTGACTATTCCTTGAACAATCCACATGGCGTCTTTGGGGAATATTCAGAGAGCCCATCTTCCTCCTCCCTATCACAGCCTGTCTATCTTACTCTCTGAAGCACTGGCTAGCCATTTTGTTACTTCTAAGGTGCCATGCCTCCAAGATTTCACGATCATTTGAAAAATAATTATATACAGACTACCAGGGAAAATTTAAAGTCTTCTACTAGCTGATTAAACAGTGAATCCCTGGTATCTTATCAAGTGGTATTTAGGGAGTATTTTAATTCTGGTCAAAATAGTCATACAGGTAGCTGTTAATTATTCGGTAGCTAACTCTACTCACTGATTTTTTTTCTGATGCCTTTCTGCCTTATTTCATTATTTGTGTTATTTTAATCAGTAACTTCCCTCTTCATTATTGCTTCCACCAAAGGGAATTAAAGAGCTGCAGTGTCCTGAAGGCCTTCTGGGTCCCAGGCTCTTTGCAAACTTATTGACAGCAGGCCTGAAAGAATGGCTACTATCACTGCATGTACCAGATGAACAAAATGAGCCTTCTGTGCCTTACTCAGAGTCACAGAGCAGGGCCAGCCTTCACATTTAAGTCTGCTAACATCCGACCCCATGTCTTCACTATTCCACACTGTCTTGATAAAGAAAATATAAGGACCAAAAAGACACTAAAGAATAAATTTTCATGGCTCCTTGGGTATTTTTGGTAATGTTTGTTCAGGCAGAGGTTGAATAGGTTGGCGAGGATCTGTTTTTGGTAGAAATTTCAATTATCTGTGGCTCTCTCTTATAAACACAAATCAACAGAATTTACTTTGGTCAGTTCAAAGTGGGAAGTAGCCAAATTTTCTTCACTTCTCAAGGGAAAAAGAAATATTTGGAATGAATCCTGCATTTAATTTTTTCTAACTGAATTGACGTCTGAGGCTAACCATCCTTGTGGCTTCTATCTCTTTTTGTGGCGCAGTTGAAGGCACTGCCAGAGATCGACATGGTAATGTGCAGATGGCTGAGTGTCAAGAAAATTCCATACTGTCCACTTAAGAGTTATCATAATTGCCTCTCTAAAGGTTACTAATATTATAATGTAGAATTTTAAAAGCTGGTTTCTGCTGCAGGCAATAATTTTTTTAATACCTGGTCCTCAAGAAAGAATTAAAAGACTCACATAAATATTATCAATTTAGGCATTCAGCAGGCAATAAGAAACTGTTTTTGCTTTATCTTAGTAAATAAGTATTTCCCTCATATTCAGCCCCATAGAGAAAAATCAAATCATACCAGCTATTTTGCCTCAAGTATAGTTAAGTTCATCATTTTTGCTGAGGTTATACTAGTAATGCAACATACCATGGAAGAATCTAATATTCAGCCCAAGGTAGAGATTGGGTATGCCAGAGGATTAGTGTCAGGGTGCTTTATAGAAGTGAAACTTGATGGACAGGCTGGAGACAGATCTACAGAATCTCATTAAATTGCTGAATTGTTCATTACGGAACGTTCTCACTGTAATAAAGTGCTCATTGACTTTAACAAATCCCCATCCCGTGTCTTAAAGAAGAAGAGTGAAGCAAAGGGTGTTGGGGAGGAGAAAGGAAATTGGCACAAGGTAGGACAGGTTATAGAAAACTGGATGGAGGGGGGGCGTGCTATTTGATTAATATGTGCAACCAGTAACTTAGGTGAGAGCATGGTAAACACACACACACTTAGGCAGCTGGCTCTTCTACTATGTCCTGATAATGTAATCTGGGACCATTCCGTTTTTGGTGAAAGATCTGATTTTCATTGTTCACCAGACTTCATGCAGTCTGGCTCTGAAGACCTGTCATAAGAACCTTCAAATTATCCTCACTGAACCAACTCTTTTTCACTTTTTCCTGCTGTTCCTTACCCAGGCCCTTTCCTCGACAAAATGTGCTGTATGCAGACCACAGTAATCATTCTGTGGATCTGCGAATCTGTAAAATACCCCAAGATGATGCCTTGGAACTGTTCTTTTTTTCCATCTGACCTTTTTAAGCTTTATTCTGAGTCTTTTCTCTCACAGAAATCTTCTTGGTCCCTCCTAGACAAATTTTTATCCCTTCCATTTCAAGTCTGAAATGACTTGATCTGTTGGTTAATTTCACTCTATATTTAGAGGTAACATAGAGAGTTGTACACATACATACCTTAGAATGGATAAGGGATAGAAGTTCCCTAAAATATATTGTTTTTTAAAAATTTAGTTCAATTCAGCTCAACAATTTGGTTTTATGTTTCAAGGCCAACAATTTATCAGGTTCCAGATAAAAGACACCAAATTGGCTATTGGGTTCAAATAAAGGAGACTAAAACCGAACAAATCAGCTGAAATGGAAATATGGGACATGAGGTCACTTGCATTTGTGACCTGGCAAATCTCTATCCATTTGATTTTGCTTTTGGATTTTAGCTCCCAATTAGAACTTCATTTCAGTAGGGCCCTGTTAAATATCTTCTGTTAGATTTTGCATATATTTTCAGACTGTTGAGCCAGTGTCTTGCCATAGGAGCTGGGAAGTGCAAGAAATGGGGAGATGTTGATCAAAGGGCACAAAACTTTCAGTTAGAAAATAAACAAGTTCTAGGGATCTAATGTAGAGCGTGGGTTCCAGGGATATGTTCATTAATTTGATTGTGGTAGTCATTTCCCAGTGTATATGCATATCAAATCATCATGTTGTACACCTTGAATCTATACAATCCTTCTCTGTCAATAAGATATTTTTAAATAAGCCAAAACATGGCAATTATTCATTAAAAAAACTTAGAACAACACATAGAAATAATTCCATATCATTCTCATGATCGGATCTGTTTTCATTTTCATAGGAAGTGCTGAGTAATCTCTGTTTTCTTTTCAGGAACATGCATTTCCTGCATTTTCTGCCTTTAGGTTCTCTTTCACCAGAGTAAGAGGGAGATTACTGTTTTCCATGGCAGTACAATTTATAGAAAAAGCCTGAATATAACATCAGTTCTTATATACAGTAGCATAGGGAGAAAGTATGGCTGCCCACCCATCAGAATGTACTGAGCACCTACTAAATACCCAAAATTATGCTAGAGTGGAAGGAAGGCAGAGGACAGGTCTGCCAACTCCGTTTTCCTCTCCCAGGCCTCCTCCCAAATGGAGAGAATCCTTCTGATTTTAAACCATAAGTACAGCTCTCTGAATTTTTATTTTATCTCCAAAGTAGCAGAAACAAGAAAGATATTTAAAAATGAAAGAAAACAGCTCTGGGTGTGGTGGCCGGCACTGTAATCCCAGCTACTCCGGAGGCTGAGGTAGGAGAATCAGTTGAACTGAGAGGCAGAGGTTGCAGTGAGTGGAGATCGCACCGCTACACTCCAGCCGTGATGATAGAATGAGACTCCATCTCAAAAAAAAGAACAGAACTTTTCTTACTTTATTAACCTTGGGGTGGAGGACACTTGTATTCTGAGTCTCACTTGGCCTGGACTTAAGTAAATACTAAGACCAAAAAATTCACTGGCTATGTGAGTGACGTCAAACAAGGTGAGACCTCAGCAGGGAGGGTTGCCTTTATTCTATTAGGTTGGTGCAAAAGCAATTGCACAAATCTAAATTGTGTCCTATTTTAGTATGGCAAAGAGGGACAATGTCACCTGATTTGGGGCTGGGGCAATCCTGTTCATATTTATCCGTGATTATCCATCCCTAGAGGCAGAGGCTGTGCTGTAGTGTTTGCATTACCTACTGCCATGTTCTTTTGCACTCTATTAATAATAAATAAAAACTATAATGTAGAGTTTCTATATTAAAATGTATTGAATGGATAATAAGACATCCTACTATTCCTACATAAGGCTGGATTTATTCTAAGAAAATTGATATAGAAAATGAGTTTGGCCTGCATTTTTCCTTATATTTTTGTTGGAAATTTGCTTCCCTAAGTCATACTCTTTTTTTTTTTTTTTTTTTTTTTTTTTTTTTTGAGACGGAGTCTCGCTCTGTCGCCCAGGCTGGAGTGCAGTGGCCGGATCTCAGCTCACTGCAAGCTCTGCCTCCCAGGTTTACGCCATTCTCCTGCCTCAGCCTCCCGAGTAGCTGGGACTACAGGCACCCGCCATCTCGCCCGGCTAATTTTTTTTATTTTTTTATTTTTTTGTTTTTTTTTTTATTTTTTTATTTTTTATTATACTTTAAGTTCTAGGGTACATGTGCATGACGTTTATATCATGTATAACTCCCCAATGCAATCCCTCCCTCCTCCCCCCTCCCCATGATAGGCCCCAGTGTGTGATGTTCCCCTTCCCGAGTCCAAGTGATCTAAACTATCACAAGAAGAGAAATTTTTTGTATTTTTTAGTAGAGACGGGGTTTCATCGTGTTAGCCAGGATGGTCTCGATCTACTGACCTCGCGATCCACCTGTCTCGGCCTCCCAAAGTGCTGGGATTACAGGCTTGAGCCACCGCGCCCGGCCCATACTCTTAATTACACATTCATTTTATATCTTGAGAGACATAAGCCACATATTGTTTAGTCAACAATCTCAAATGCAGTGGTTTGTTGACATGCTCCTCCTGGGCTTTTATGTATACCACAGAATCAGCCACATTACAGTTTGAATTAATCATTTTCTTCAAAAGGAGTCCCAGAATTGAACCCAAACAAAAAATCACTGTCCCTTTATAGTTGGAAAGTAGAGGACACTAGTGATGTACTCGGCTTTCATCTTTTATCCTTCGATGATAAATTGACCCAAATGTACCTCTGGCCAGGAGGAAGCAAGGACTTTAAATAGTACTATATGTCAAACAATACTCTTAAAATACTTCCAATTTGAATATCACATCACAGTTTTGAGAATGCATCTGCATTTATTATTGCTTTGTTCTCCTGTAGAACAAAAGGGGAAACTGAGGCAACATATCTAGGAATCAAACTCATGTCTTCTAATTCTTGAGCTATGTCTACTTTGGTCTATAGCTTCTAAAGTTGTAATAGAAGCTCAGAAGTACTCAGGCGATGGGCACAGAGGTGCATCCAATTAATCCTATGACTTTAACAGGAATTAAGAAGAGCTTGATTAGCTGGGGACAAGTGGCTCACGCCTGTAATCCTAGCACTTTGTGAGGTTGAAGCAGGCTGATCGCTTGAGCCCAGAAGTTTGAGACCAGCCTGCGCAACATAGTGAAACCCCTGTCTCTACGAAAATATTAGCTAGGCATGGTGGCATGCACCTGTAGTCCCAGCTACCCAAAAGGCAGGTTCACCTGAGTCCAAGAAGTTGAGGCTGCAGTGTGCCGTGATTGCACCACTGCTCTCCAGCCTGGGCAACAGAGTGAGACCCTGTCTGGAAAAAAAAAAACCCCAGGAAACAAAAACAGAAAAAAGAGCATGATCATTCTAGTTCCCTTGGGTAGTGCCCATGGATTGAACAAATCATGGCCTCTGTGCCTGCCTCCATGTCTGTGTCATGTTGCTAATTCTAATTCTGTTAGATGACATATGCCTCATTCATTCTTTCATTCATTCCAAATAGTTATTGAGTGCCTGCTCTGCCCAGCCATGTCCTGTGGGGTACTACTATTGCCTGCCATATGACGGGTGCTAGACAGTCAGTAATGGGAAGGACCAACAGGGTCCTGCTGTCGTGGGCCTGACAGTGTCTGATGTGGGGCTTTCCGCTTGCTGCTCTTTCCCACCTGCCCAATTCCTTCCCAGTGAGGACTGACCTGTGCCAAATAGCATAATGATTTCTTTGCCAAGTTGGGGCACGTTGAAACGATATGGGTACAATGGAGATGACATGCTTTTGACTGGATGTTTCAGTACCAACCAGTGTCCTTTCACCTTTTGTTCAATGCTTTGCTTATTGTTAACTCTTGATCGTTGTATGCACCCTCTAAACAGCTTCACAAACATTTGTCAACCCATGTGATGCAGTCCAAGCCTCAAACACATCAGGCTGTGGGTAAATATTTAATCAAAAAATTCTACAAGCTGTGTTCATGTTTTAATATATGGACCTTGGTAACTAGAAATGGAATAAAATACTAAGAACTCTTATCCTCAAACAAATTATAATTTTTCATCATGTTCCTGCCCTTCTTCAATTCTCTTTCATACATGCATGTGTTGTTACTATTATTTTCCCAGATAGCTACTTTCTGTATATCTTCATAGTATCTCCTATTTTTTAAACTTACCACTTCTTAAACTCATGAAATTCATACCTGTAGTCCCAACTTGCAAATTTGTACCACTTCTTAATTTTCTTTCTGAAACTTCTTATAGTTTCTCCCAACTAC
Organism: Trachypithecus francoisi; assembly: GCF_009764315.1. Classification (NCBI taxonomy): domain Eukaryota; kingdom Metazoa; phylum Chordata; class Mammalia; order Primates; family Cercopithecidae; genus Trachypithecus; species Trachypithecus francoisi. The sequence goes on from NW_022681460.1 coordinate 40,666,194, forward strand.
ATATAGTTTTTTTCTACAAATGTGATGAGGGTATCTCCGTTTCCTTCTTCTTAGATGTTAGTGAAGAGAATAAACAGTGGCTCCTTTGCATCCCAAATAATGTTATGCCCAGAGGATGTTTTATCCTTTGAGGGGCCCCCAGCTGGACATGGAGTAATGCTGCTATTTCAGGGATTGGTTCTCCTAGTTGCCAGAGCATATATTTAGTCTTTCCTCCTGATCTACATGCGGCTAACTCCTCTGTGAGGGTGCATCCCCCAGTAGCTTGACTCGTGGCTTTGCTGCTGTTTGTCTGGGCTGTGTGCCTTTGCGAGATGCATGACATGTTCATTTCAGAGGGGCTTTGCTCCAGCTAATCCTCAGTGCTAGAGCTGTGCATTGCTGAGTAGCTGTGAGGGGCAGTGATTATCAGAAATTACAGGAGACCCAACTTGTGTTCATGTGCTGCTGTTCTCATGAGTTAATAGTTTTTTTTTCTTTCCTTTTTTTTTTTTTTAAAGAATAAGCACAACAGAACAAGGTGATTTATGAGATATGACATATTTATGTTCTCTGCTTCTAATTTTCATTGTGATTCATGTTGTTTCCAGACTGATATTTTGGTTGTTGCTGCTGTGAGAAGGAAAAAGATGACTGGAGAATATTACTTATGCATTGGTGGCCTGCAGTAATATTGCTGCTACCTGGGTTATCAGGGATTTAAAAGTAAAACCCAACTATAAGCCATATACAAGGTAGAAACCCTGAGGCTAGCATAGAAGTCCATCAATAATAATACCAACAATAATAATTCTTTACAAGCCTAGAGAGCTTTATATTTTAAAGCATTTCACACACATAATTTCTCTTGAGTCTCTCATCAGCCTTGTTAAGGTTGATAAGGCAAGTATGATCCAAATTTTAACTAGTGAGAAAACTAAAGCTTCTGGAAGTTCAATAGTTGACTCACTTCACAATATAGATTTCAATGGAGGTTTCACTGTATTCTCTTGAAATATACCAACTCTTTAAGAAAACAGAACCTCAAAGTGCCTTATACATCTCATAAGTCAAAGGTTTTTATATATTACTCTATAATGAGTGAACCAGAAGTAGACATTTCCTAATAAATTACCAGTTTTCATTTTCACCTGTTGTGAGACTTTGTGGGAAGTTGCAAAAATGTCTCCAATAAAGTAGTACAGGAAAGTGTTGCTGAGGGTCTTTTTTGATCAGAGCCCAGAAACTGGGGCTCTGGATGGTTTGATAAGGAAGAATGCATAGAGATTTCTGGCAGAGGGAGGGAACCATCTTTTATTCCTTCAAAGGACACGATGGTGTAGTATAAAGCAGGAAATGAAAGACAATAAGGGAGGATCTCTTTAAAATTTGACCAAGAGACATAAATTAGAGTAAAAAAGAACCTGGAGTGCCATTATTTCTGCTGCAGTGACACAGACCATGTGGGAAAAAGTCTGTAGGCTGTTTTCCCTATTTGAGACCAGATATTGGAAGGAACAAATGGAAATGACTGATCATTCCATCTTCATTTTATGCCCAATATATTGAAATTTTAGAAATGTATGCAGCAGAAATTGACAGTTGGGTGATGGTTTAGATATGGGGCTTAAGAGAAAAGGTGAAAGATATAAATTTCTTGAAACTGATAAATGTTAGTCTCTTTCCAACACAAATGATCCTGTGAATCCGTTTTCTTCAGTGTTAGATCACAATCATGCTGATTGGCTGTGTCAGACCATAGAGATTTGCTGTTCTGGGATTTCTGAAGGAGAGGATGTAAATTTACTTATAAAGTGACCCAGAGGCTCTAGGATTATTTACATTCTAAAGAGATGTCAGGAGAAGCCTCAACATTTGTTGTTGAATACTGACTTCCTTAGAAGTGCTTCTCCCACCCTTGCATCCAAAACTTCTGCTACAAGGAAAAATAACACCCTGACTCAACACACCTGGAGGAGAAAAGTGGCCATTCTGAGATCATAATCAGGAAAGCATTCATACATCATTCTTGGGCTTTTTTTATGCTCATAATACAGAGTTATGCATTTGCCATGGTGAGGATCCACTCCTTCATCTGACCACCTCCTCCTTGTTATGTGCGGTGGCATGTTGATGAACTGCAAACCTATTTTGATATTCTGGTAGAGAAAGCATAACCAGGAAGACAAATTCAGGGGAAAAAAAGTCAATGAATGATTCTAAAGTTATGTATCAAAGATTTTGTGCGTTGTTCTCCTTTGTCTATAGGAAGAGTTACAAGTCAGTATTGGTAAGTGGCACGGTATTACTTATGCTTCAAGAACAGGAGCTAAAAAGACCCCGCACACCAGAGGCTGAGTGCACATATCTTCTTTGTGTGTGTTCTTGTTGATGAGGAATGCCCACATGCTACCTTCTCTGGCCACACAAGGAAATCAGGTAATTAAAGGAGTGATGGATGGTGTGCTAAAGTTTAAACGTTTTAGGAGGACCTATCTTATTAACACTTTAAAACAAGTGAGCATAATATCATTAATTTTGATTAATTCATTTGGTCTTAATATAGCTTTTAATTTGTAATTCTACGTGAATTACAATGTAATTTGGCATTAATTATACTAAATTGACTATAAGTCAGCCAATCACAATGGAAAATTACTCACAGCTGAAACTAAAACTAAACCTCTCCATCCAGAAAGGACGACGCTTAGTTAAGTGGCAAATACACTTTAGGCATCTGTCTCTTTGGCAGTGAGAATGACATTGGACCTGCTGAGGACTGTAATCAATTCCTTATTCTGCCCACTGCTAGGACTACGTACTCTTTGGAGTGAAGCCCCATATCAATCCAATAAAGTGTAAATAATAAAGTAAACAAAGGGGTTGACTTATCAGGTTTGCCAGGTCCCCTGAAGAATCTTTTTGCTCCTCTCATCTCATGTAAGTTTTAGGCAATGTAGAGGGGCTGTGTAGTGCTTTAGAATGATTAATTCCACACCCCTTGGATTCTGGGAGTTAGAATAGGCACTTACCCAAATTGGCCTGCTTCTTGTCTTCATGCTCTGTGAAACAGCCAGGAAATCCTGTTTTCAACCCCATGTGTAGTCAGTATCCTGAAGCCACTCCTATTTGACCTATACACAAACTGCCTTCTGGGCAGAAGGAAGTCATGCCTTAAAAAGCCAGCACCACACTGAGAGAACTAAACCCTCAGGAAATGATGGAGCATGTGTCACTCATTGATAAAGCTTGTGGAAGGTGCCCGGGAGCACACAAGAAGTAAAGTGATCCGCTGAGGAATGCAGCACTTGAGAAAGTGTGTGAGAGTGAGGATGGATTTGGAAAATACATGTGTTTGAACTACCTCCCAGATAGCTTTCTTTGACAACTGTCTTCTGAAAAACAAAACAAAAACTCTGAGATTTTGCAGAAAGTCATATGCAGGGTTTGGCAATATTCTGTTTGAAGTTCATTTACATATAGGTAGAACTACATGAATTTTGTACATTCTGGATACATTCATGGTGAGCAATTGGCTCATAAAATGAGACCCAGTTCAGAGGCAACAAATTTTGCTAAATATTGCATGGAAAATTCGAGGCTATTATTTTTTAAGTCTTCTTTTTACCTTGTTAGTTATATATCCCATCTCATCATTCTCATACCCAATCTAGCTAATAAAATGGCATAAGTTTTATATAAAAATTTTGAGTAAAGAGGTTAAAAACTACCCTGGATTCTGAGCCAACAGCCGTCCTGTCCTCTATCACTTACACATATGCAGGTGGGATTCACACAGTACACCCACTTGCAGGTAGACACACGCATACATATTAGATGCATATTAATCTTTGCAGCTAAAAGGCTTTCCTTTGTTTTGCAGCACTGACCTAAATCATAATACTCCCATGATTGGCTTGTTGGTCTCAGCATTAAAGAAAATAGAAAGTAGAAGCTTATTTTTAGCACTCCAAGTGTATATTCCATTCATCACTAAACTTTTTAAGGATGTTAATGCCAGTAGTTTGTTAACAGAAACAGCTGTATAGATACAGCTTTATGGTGTTTCAATTCTCTCTAAATTCTTTTTATGCTAGATTTAGCGTGGCCTATTGCAGAATTTTTTATTTCTTCCCCAGATATTCTTTTTGATCTCCACATTGGATGGCTGGGCTCCAGTCCCTTTCCTATCACTTGTGGTTCCCACCATAGCATCAAGTTCTTAAGGAAAAACAACTCCTGTTTGAGGCATGCCCGCTGATGGATGAGCTCTTTTGAGCTCTTAATGTTCTTACTGCTTTTAGAGAACTCTAAGGATTTTGGGGCAAAGGAACTAATACTGAAGTAAGCAGAGCAGTGAGACTGAGAGAAAACATTTACAGGATATTCCTGCCCTTGGTTTTATCGTCTCATCATTTAACAGCAGCAGAATAAATGGGTCTGCTAATGAAACAGCACTGAGAGGTTAGGTCATTGGAAGCCTTTTTAGTCATTTTGTGCTTTTCAAGAGTGAATTTGTTAGAATTATGCTGAATACCCACTTAAAGCCTCAGCTGATAACCCTACCTGTGTTTTATAACTCTGCACTGTCAGAACTCATAATAAGTCAAACATTCTTTCAGTGGTGCTCATAAGGGAGGGAAAAAAAAACCCCACAAATTTAAGAGTAATTTCAGATTGTAAATGAAAAGGAGAGGCACGACTGTTCATTTGCACCAATCATGCCTTCCTTTCATCTGCTCTGATTAGGCCTGGTGCGGTTTCATCAGACTCCTCCATCACCGAGCTGTCACTCCAGCCGTCTGTTGATTGAAAACAATCAAGGCTCTGATGGCACAATTATTCTGACCCTTTAACTAGAGGCTGCTGTGATAATGAAAGGTTGATTATGATAGTTTGTGCCTCTTTCAGTTTGCCAAGAAGGTTAATTTGGGCATCAGACGGATGTTTAATGGGCGCTTGCTGGCTACACTGAGGTAAATGAGAACGTGCAGTCTTGGATATTGCACGGATATAGTTTGGCTGTCAATCATTGTCATTTGGAGTTTGTGCCTCACACTCTGGAAATCACATTTTATTTTTTCCTTGGGATTTAATTTATTCTGTGCCCTGAGGAAGTTCTTTCACTCGGTGACCTTCACAGCAGCTTTCTCTGCCTTTTTTTTTTTCTTTTTTCAAATGGAGCTCAAAGGCACAACACATCTAGAAGAGCATTTTTCTTTCATTTTCACTTAAAAATGGAAACTTTAAAAATCCGTCCTTATCACTGCCTTCCAATAGAGCAAATGTTTCCATTCTGATTGTGCAGTGGGGAAATATAAACGACAGAGATACTTTAGCCAGTTTGCTAATGGAGCAGCTCACACAGTTATTGTGCCCTGTTTCGCACAGTAACCAGCAAATGCAGTAAATTCAAAATGGGCACATATATGAAAGTGAAGGCTCCATTCTATCACTAGCATGTCTAACAACAGTTTGTGGAATTCCTGCTTCCAAACACAGCATCTTACTCCTGTTACCCTCCTTCTTTTTTTTTTTTTTTTTTTTTGGCTTCTTACTTGTTTGTTTATTAATTAGAGACAAGGTCTTGCTCCCTTGCCCAGCTGAAGTGCAGTGGTGTGATCATAGTTCATTGCAGCCTCAAACTCCTGGGCTCAAGTGTTCCTCCCACCTCAGCCTCCTTAGTAGATGGTACTAGCCTCCTTAGTAGCTGGTATAGGCTTACTGGCCTCTTGAATATCTTTTTTTTTTTTTTTTTTTCTCTTTTTTTTTTTTTTTTATTATACTTTAAGTTCTGGGGTACATGTGCATGACGTTTACCCTCCTTCTTGGCAAACACAGGGAAGGGGTTGAGGAAGGAAGACAGATACTTGTCTGTGGAAGCACTAAGGTTATTAAAAGTTGCAAATTTCAATTTGTATAAATCCAGCACCTAAGCTTGTAGCTATTAGAAGTATAGGCTAAAAACGATACAGACATCTAATAATGCTGGTGTATACAATGTGCAGCTCACATTGTATTATAATGAGCTTTGTACCTCTTTCATGCATACCTTTTAAAAAGAAAAATAGAGGAAAAGAAAAAATAAAGGAAAACCTTTATTTCTGTCTCCAAGATATGCATAGTGGTCTCATCATATATTAGGCACCTGAGAGCTAGAATCGTTTTGCCTTTTTTTGTTTGTTGTCTTTATTTATTTATTTTTTTCTCCAATGAACATTCAGCAGCATATTTTTACCTAGTCTGGGACATTTTTTCTCACATGTCAATTGGAAAACAATTAAGTCTATAGATGTTAAAGTGACAGCATCATAATGATTATAATTTTACTTCAAGTGTTCTATTTTCACATTATTTTTTTCTTGCTTTCAAAAAACCCTATTTGTTTTTTAATAGCAAAGAGAGTCATTAGGTGATCATTCAGTCTCACCTGAGAAGGCTCCAAAATTGAATTAAGTCATTGAATCCAGTTGTTGTTTTAATGTAGCCCTTATTTAATGAACAGTTCTGTTTAAAATGCTTATTTAAAAAGGAAATGAGAATGGGATTGTGTATATATGGTCTCACAAGATTCCTCACTGCAGTACACCACAAATGATTATTTTTTAATCTCTATAAAATAGTAAAATAGACCTCAGGGATGCTTCTTAAAATTATTGCTTAGTTGTGTCTTGTTTTTCTTTAATCAATGGGAACTAAAAAGATAATTTGGAGAGAAGTGCGTCAATCAAGTCAATCAATGGTTTTTGCTACTAGAAAAGTAATGCGCGGTTTAATTTTCATATTAGCTTGTGGAATCTGTGACAATGAATTATTTTATTTTATAGATTCACTATGTTTTTAAAGTAATGGGACTCAAGCAAAGTCCGTTTCATCTTAAAGAAAGCATAACTCATTCTGTCAAATTGTTTCTGGTCTAAGCCTGATGGAGTTCTGAGTTTCCCCACGTGTATACTTTTTATATCAAACTCATCTCCAACACAGAGGGCCTTCTGCCCTCATACACTCAGATGACACGCCTGCCGCTGTCCTGCTCTCACGCAGACTCTGTCCACCCAGACTGCGCCCCTCAGCAGTGATGTTCCCACTTGGGGCCTCTTGCCCTGCACTGCCTGCCTGTGCTGGCCATGCTTCTGCTACCAGACTGGACTTGCTCATGGGGCCCAGTTTCTTTTCCTTCTTCAATGTGTCCTTCACTATCTTCAGGGTTCACCTTGCTCTTCCTCCTAACCTGATAAAGAACGTCTCAGACCTGTGATTTCCTCAGATTGGACTCCTGCATTCTTTCATTCAATATTGATGGTTCTCAGTGAGGCTGCAATACAGTCTTTCTCTCAACTATCCTACAGATTCTCTTTTGCAACAGCTAGTACCTTCTACTCATTTCTTCCTCCTCCACAGTTTCCTCTTCTCTCACGAGTCTTCTGAGACTATCAGGCAGCTGGTTCTCCACCACAGGGCCATCTCTCTGCATCTCTGATTTCTTTGCATGACTGCCGCAGGCTGGGCTCTCTAGGCCACTTCTCCCACCCAAACTAAACCCTGTCCCCTCTCTCGGCTGCTTTGATTCCTTACATGCTTGATTTCTGTTTTGAGACCCATCTGACATTTATTGTTTGTAATGATCCTTGTGTAACCCAAATCCTTTGATATGACTACCTGGGCATTGGCCCAAATCTTCTCTGAAATGTCTAGTTGGATAAAAAAAAAAAAAAAAAATCTGTGATCACTGTGGTGAAGAGTGTATCTTCTTCGATAAAAATATTATTTGTATGACCAGCTTGGCCAACGTGGTGAGATCCCATCTCTACTAAAAATACAAAAATTAGCCAGGCGCGGTGGTGCACACCTGTAATCCCAGCTACTCAGGCTGAGGTAGGAGAATTGCCTGAACCCAGGAGGTGGAGGTAGCAGTGCACCAAGATTGTGCCAATGGGCTCCAGCCTAGGTGACAGCGTGAGACTCCATCTCAAAAAATACATATATAAATACATATATATATATATAAAAAATATGTGTACTGTACTCACAGGTGTTGCAAAGTAGAAATAGACGATTCATAGTTCCCTAGTTTTTTATGCTATGATGAAATGAAGTTAGAGAATGCAGCGCAAAGTATGCTCTTTAAACATCAGTAGCCAGACTGAAATTCACCTAGTACAGGTAGTCAGTGGTGCCATCACATTGTGTGTATCCTTTGCAGCTCACTGACAGTGTAGACCCTGGCTCCCCTTCCCCAGCTGGCTGGCAGTGCTCCTTGTCCTATCCCCCTGACAGTAGAGTCTGGCCCTGACAGTGTTTAGTCCTGTGCTTCAGTTTGTGGGTTCCCCCATGCCAATCTCTACACCTCATGGCTCTAAAAGATGTTTAAAGTTACCTTTGACTATTTTGTTTCTGTTTGGAGGCTGCCAACATTAAATCCCTAAATGCAACTTGGGTACTTTCTGGACATCTAAACTCATCATAGTACCACTCGCTTGAGGGATTTGACTGTCTCTGTGTCAGTGACCTGGGGCAGCTGCTTGAGCCCCTGAGGTCCATTTGGTCATAATATTAAAGATTTGATTTCAGATGGTGAGCATATTTGCCAGTGAACCTGCTCTTGTGCTCTTGGCTCATTATTCTTTTTTCCTTTTTTTTTTTTTTGAGACATAGTCTTGCTCTGTAGTCCAGGCTGGATGCAGTGACACAATCATGGCTTACTGAAGCCTCAAACTCCCAGGCCCAGTGATCCCTCTACCTCAGACTCCCAAGTAGCTGCGACCATAGGCATGTGTCACTGCAGCCCAGCTTTTTTTTTTTTTTTTTTGGTAGAGACAGGGACTCCCTATTTTGCCCAGGTTAGTCTTGAACTTATGGGCTCAGTCAATCCTCCCACCTCGGCCTCCCAAAGTGCTAGGATTACAGGTATGAGCCACTGCATTCAGCCAAGCTCATTATTCTTGAATCAATTCATGAAGAAATATTCAAAGGCTTGATGCTCTCAGGATGCTCTAGGGCATGTTTACAAATTAAACAGTTTTTTTAACCATAAAATGTATAAATGTGCCAGCAACATTTAAGACACCAATGGAATGACAACATAGAAAGATGGTTCTTGTGTGTTTCTGAAAAATCTGTCTACAAACGGCTTAAATTTCCAGATTTGCAGGATTCCCTCCAACAATTCCAAATTTCATTAGAATATTTTACAGGAACATATCAAGACACTCAAAATCAAGAATAAACATTGAGTTTTATGGTATTAATGGAAGTGAATGGCAAATGAGAATGTTGATATATACTGATTAGAATCTTCTTTGTCACCAAGTTTCTTACATAATAGACACTTAAGAAATTGAGAAGTGTTTGTAATGGGAAACCCAAGCCAAGTAATGAAAGTGACTTATATGTTGAGTATTGTACAAAAACAACTGGGTTTAAGTCTGTCTCTCCCTTTTCATTCATTCATTCTTTCATCCATCCATCCATCCATTCATTCATTCAGTCAGTCAGTCATGCTTCTCCAACATTGAATTTAACAAAGTCACAGAACTTAAATTACTGGATTAGAATTACTGAGTTTGTGTGAAATATGGTTAATCATAAGAGCTAGTTTATAATCTGTCATGCTGCCATACTTTTATTATCACTTTAAATATGTGAAGTATTTAATACTATGTAGCAAATTTCTTATCAACTATAGCAATCTCTCAAAATTTACATCACTAACACACAATGTTGTATTGCATAAAAATGGTCTGCATGTGATGGCTTTATCAAGAATTTGAAAAGGGCCGGGCACGGTGGCTCACGCCTCTAATCCCAGCACTTTGGGAGGCCGAGGTGGGCAGATCACAAGGTCAGGAGATCGAGACCATCCTGGCTAACACTGTGAAACCCCGTCTCTACTAAAAATACAAAAAAATCAGCCGGGCATGGTGGTGGGCGCCTGTAGTCCCAGCTACTCGGGAGGCTCAGACAGGAGAATGGTGTGAACCTGGGAGGTGGAGCTTGCAGTGAGCCGAGATTGCACCACTGCACTCCAGCCTGGGAGACAGAGCGAGACTCTGTCTCAAAAAAAAAAAAAGAAGAATTCAAAAGGATAATTATATTGGGGAATACTTCTTCATCTCTTGGAGGCATATTGCCATCATATAAATTCTGTACATTGTCTAAATATCAGTTTACCAAACACCTTCACATATCTTATCGCATTCAGTCTTCTGTAGAACCCTATGACATAGGTATTACCATACTGGTTTTACAGAGTATCAGTATGTTGATAAAACTGAGTATCAGTATGTTGGTTTTTCATAAATGCACAAATACATTAGGTTGCAGAAACAGGTCTTTTGACATCAAGTCCTGTATTATTTTCCTTGTGTCACATTTACCTCTATAAGCATATACCAATTCGTGACAGAAAAAAGCATCAGGATTTCCCTGGCCATTTCAGCTGACTTCACCCTGGTAATGCATCCCTATTGCATTCAGTAGCTAGGAAACAATGGGGGGAGTTGTGACCCACGTAAGGTCGCTCTAGTCCCTATTGCTAATGTGATACAGAAGGGTTTTCTTTTATTGATCAAATTGGTTTTCTCTCATTTTCCAGTGTCGTTCTAACAATATAAACTGAATATCTCAGTGACTACATGCAAAGTTCCTTCAATATCTAGTAGGACATGTTATATAAATATGCAGGACCTATCATTTTATTTAGAAGTCTCATGTCATCAATCCAGCATTGAGTAATGCTCTGATGCAATCCCAGACATCAGTGACTAGATGGATGAATATTGTCTTTTGGCTCAGAGACTATGATCAAACCATTGAAGGGAAATTATAGGATGTTATTCTATAACTGTACATGTGTTTTGCTCAAATATGAGGAGACCAAGAAGTTTCATTTTTCCTACAACATTATTGGCAAGGGTGGTGCTGTGTTTTATTGTCCTGTAGGACATTTTTGCCATTTAAAAGTTTTTTATATATTAGATATGGAATGGGAATGGTATATATACATATAAGTTTTAGGTTTGGGGGTACACGTGAAGGTTTGTTATATAGGTACACTCATGTCTTGGGGGTTTGTACAGATTATTTCATCAGCCACATATTAAGCGTAGTACCCAACAGTTATTTTTTCTGCTCCTCTCCCTCCTCCCACCCTCCACCATCATGAAGGTATATTTACCTCTATGAGATAAATATAAATATACCATTATATATAAATAAACATATAAAACTATAAATATGCCATTATATATAAATATAAATATACCACTATATTCCCTCATGGAGGGAATGGTACATTTAAAGACAGTCCAGAGGTAAAATGTTTGTGAACAATTTACTAAAACTTGAATTTATGTATAAGATCTCTGTTTTTTTTTTTTTTTTTTTTTTCCTTTTTTTAGATGGAGTCTCACTCTGTCAGCCAGGCTGGAGTGCAGTGGTGCTATCTCGGCTCACTGCAAGCTCCGCCTCCTGGGTTCACGCCATTCTCCTGCCTCAGCCTCCAGAGTAGCTGGGACTATAGCTGCCCACCACCACACCCGGCTAATTTTTTTGTATTTTTAGTAGAGACAGGGTTTCACCATGTTAGCCAGGATGGTCTCGATCTCCTGACCTCGTTATCTGCCCGTCTTGGCCTCCCAAAGTGCTGGGATTACAGGCATGAGTCACCGCGCCCGGCCATGTATAAGATATTATTCTGGGATTCTAACCAATATTACCTTGAAGCAGTCACCTTAATAAATTTGAAATTTGTATTATTTGGCACAAATTTTATTTTATTTTTACAAGAGATGGTATTATTATTCAATTTAATAATATAATCTAATCAAAGTTGTTCCTAGGGAGAGTAACTGTGATGTAACCCACTTCTCTGCATGTGGCCCCACGTGCATGTGCACTTTCATACATGCAAACATTCACGCAGACATTTCAGCCAAGCAGAGTTATAGACAAAAAAAAAGTCACCTTGTTTTTCTGAAAAGAGATTTATCAAAACTATCTGTGCTACAGAAACCTGTGACTTGGATACTAGATTAATATTGGTTGCCTCTACCACCTGTAGGAAAATTAGAGAATTCTACTTTACAAGATTTTTGGTGGATCCATAGGTAACATATATCCTAGAGAAGGTGGACATTCTCTCATCAACTAATTTATTTTACAGATGAGAAGCCAAATAATGGATCCAATATCAGCCATATACTCACGTTGCCCTTTTAATATTGGCTTTTCAAAGATCAGCTTACACTGGTGGCTGAATCTCACAGGTAGAAAGGATATCATAGGTTATTAACTTCACCTCTTATCCTATCTTGATTTTCTCTTCATCTTGATATAAAATTTACCTTTTAAACAAATCCTCTTTTGTTATTGTTATAAGATTGAGCAAAGGGCAACTCAGGTCACTTTTCGTGCACCCCCCTTAAATATCTGGAACTCACAGATGGCAGCTCTCAGGGTAGTTTTGGCTGTGATTCTTCCAGTCCTGTGTGTTTATCCCCATTTGTGGAAAAGAGATACCTTTAGTTGCAAGGGCTTTTTGCTTTTGGAGTTCTGAAGTATGTACTTTAAAAAATATGTTTAAAGATGATTACCAGAGAACAAATCATATGTTAAAGGTGAACGTAATAACATTTACCAATCTTTCAATTTCACAGAATTTTAAAGGAACGATGAAATAATGTATTATTATCATCTGTTATAAACTGAATATTGCTTTAAAAATCTGTCAGGTTTATTTTTTCTTACAGTATATGAGCCCGGGGCCTCATCAGATTTGGTTCCATTGAAATATATTTCTTAGAAGAAAAAATAGCCTATGCGTCTTACATAAGTCTGTAGTCAGCTATAATGGTTAATGTGCAATCTCCCTGGAAAGATCTGTTTTACAAGGAAAATGTTGACACAGTTTTAATTATAGCACTCAGGTGAGCACTGTTATAATTTTTAATATTCCTCCATGGTAACATTTTCATTGTTCTGGTAAAGGAAAATGCTCTGATGCTGAGTCCCTAGTTTCTGGTGATTTTGGATTTTATGGGAAAGTTGTCTTTTTGAACTGAAACTTTTCATTCGGTCTCAAAGAAGAGAATGTAACTATAAGATCTGTCACATTTATTTATTAGTATATACTTTTCTCTCTATGGCAGTTGTTACTCTGGTTTATTACATCATTATTTCACCTTACATGACTCACGTTACAGAGGGGAGCTTCTGTGTAGTATTGCATGGCAAGTCTCAACTCGTGCTCACTTGCATTAGGGAAACATCACATTTTTAAAGAAACTGTATGTAATATTAAAACAGTAACATGCTAAAATTTTGTCTTTATTGGAATTCAAGGTGTTATAACATAACATATAAAACAATGTACTTTAATATAGAACGATCACTGAACTCTTCCCTTTGAGAACATAAATTAGAAGATAAAGAACATGCTTGATACTCTGTTTAGAAAGGAAAAGATTCGTCGATGCATCATCATCCATTCTATTAAAACATGCTTTCCTGGCTTCCTACTTGTTGCCCAAGAGCTCGTCAGCTTGCCCTGCTCTTTGATGGAGGTTCAGCAGTGAGTTTTTGACTTGCTCCTGTGCCCTTCCTTTGTCTTTTTCTGAATTTGAAGAAGTGTGGAATTTATGCTGCCTTTTGTGCACTGAGGGGAAACTGGTGCCCTGGCGTATCTCAGTGGGATGACAAGACTGATAAGGATATGGACACTTGTGCCTCACAGTGTGGGATTCTGCAAAGAGGAGGACTCAGTATGCACCTTCAGCAGAGCTGTCTGCATCCAGATTTTACATAGGAGCACAATAATAGCTGCCCTTGGTCAAGGAGCAGAATAAAGGCTATCAGCAAAAATACTAGTCATTGCTTACTCAGCTCTTCATGATGAAGTAAAAGACAATATTTGTAGACCAAGACAAAAAAATACTTGTTACTTTAAGACAATGTCATAGGGCTTTATTCTTTGTTAGCATTGCTTAAAAAGATTTGATCACTCATCTGATGAGAACCTGCTTTTTAAGGGCACTTGTATTTATATGCATTTGCAAGATATAAAGACAGTTCTATGGAAGAGTGCAGTGATGTCTATTCTTGAATTTGGGATGACTTCATAATTAATGTATTTTCTGGAAATCTGAGAATAATATTTTCATTGTTTTGGCATTCCTTTGGGGTTATAGTGTATGATATATATGGATATATACAAACAGAATTCAAAACATCCACTTCTTTAAAAGGATCAGGAATTTTAGACGTCAAAACAGCAGCTTCTATCTGAGTGTGTTTCACATGAACAATAAAGGAATTAGAATCACAATATGAGGACTTGATAATGTTAGGAATGTAACATTTTTTCATATAATTATTTCTGAAATACATATGAGTAACTTGTATATTTTAATTGAACTAGGGCAATATTTGTAGCATTTAGGATTATATACTATTATGTTTAGGATTATATATCATATATTCTACTCTGTAGAATAGCAATCAGTAGGGATATGCTGAGAAAACTAAAGGGAAGGTATTATTTGTTCTGTATATTTTTGGGCCAACTTTAGTTAACAGGAAATAATCTAGAATTAAAATACATTTAAAAAATAGACCGGGTGCAGTGGCTCATGCCTGTAATCCCAGCACTTTAGGAGGCCAAGGCAGATGGATCATTTGAGGTCAGGAATTTGAGACCAGCCTGGCCAACATGATAAAACCGCATCTCTACTAAAAATACAAAAATCAGCTGGGTGGTAGTGGCACACGCTTGTAATCCCAGCTACTCGGGAGGCTGAGGCAGGAGAATCGCTTGAGCCTGGGAGGCAGAAGTTTTAGTAAGCCAAGATCGCACCCCTACACTCCAGTCTGGGCAGCAGAGTGAGACCCTGTCTCAAAAATAAATAAATAAATAAATAAATAAATAAATAAATAAATAAATAAATGTAAAATATATGATCTCATAAAAAGCGAAGCAATAATTCAAGACTCCAGACATGTCCTTTCCCCTCATATTTGTTCTGTAATTACAAACTCTTTAATTGGTATCATAAACCTATTGTCTTTATTTCTGAAGTAATCCATAAATGAGGCTCATTGAAAAATACTGCCAACCTATTTTGAAGCAAAGCATTCTTATTTTTAAAGCAGAATTTTTCTAATTTATTGAATATAGAAGTTATATTTGGACTTAGTGCATTTGCCTGGATTTTCTCTTGAAATAATTATTGATGGAAAAATAATGACAAGTAGATATAATAAAAAAATACATTGTATAGGTTAAAAACTTAGTTTCTAGTTCTAGCTTTTCTGCTAATTCATTGTATGACTTGGGTTAAGTCGGTTAACTTGTCTGGATTTGATTTCCATTTGTAAAATTGAAAAGCTTGAGCCAAATGGACTCAGCTTTCTTCTTGCTCAAATATTTTATAAGTTATGTGAAGGTTTAAAAGACTACAGTGCCTATTGCCTTGCCAAGAATCTCAAATAGAAGTGGCCAACACCAAACATGTGAGGGAGGAAAACAAGGGCGTATGTATCTATGTTTAGGGCACTGAATGCTGCAGTGTGGAGCCTTGAGGGCTTATAAAGGCCTTATAAGAAAGCCATAAAGATGAGATAATAAAATAGAAAACTGAAGCCTGTGATAGATAAATATGTGTGTGTATGTATGTGTGAATAAAGAAATTGATACTATTTGTTTAAGAGAATGTGAGAAATAGCCTAAAAACAGGATTTTCCATTTATGCAACAAATATTTATAGCAAACTGTGGGTCAGCTGCTGTTCTTTGCAAATATCTGAGGATCAATTGGGTTGAAGTTGGATTAAACTGTAGTTAATGTTCCTTTTAGGAAGAAACAATTCTCCATTGTGGTCAGGTGAACTGGGTCAGGCAGGGTGCTTGAGACACCTCCTGTTGTATGTGGAAATAACGTCCCCTGTGTTGCAGGTAGTTTAGGAATTGTCTTACCTAATGGCCATGTTTCCTAAACACTCTTTTGTAATGTCCTCCTAAACTGAATCTGTCGTTTCTTTTCCACTCTTGCTGGCTTGGCCACCAAAAAGGCTGCCTGCTCCATTTTCTTCCCGATTAAATCCTAGAATTTAGGGTGATAGGGATTTCAGTATGCCAGAATAAATAAGATAGGATAGGATTCAGCTTACCCTGAATTGTGCTTTCTCAGTGTAATGTCATTATTTTAAAAGCCACCAGTTCCAAGAATAATCTTTTTCAAGCTTAAGCACCAAAATATACCACAAAGCTAACTGTTGTCTTTGGGTTCCATGATGCCCCAATGATAAATCAGCTTTCTTCTTGCTGTAGTCTCTAAGCTCCTTAAATGGGCTCCAGGATTCCCTCTACCAGCATGGCAGTGAATAGTGTCAGATGAAGTTCACAACACAGAGGTGACTTTGAAGTGGCCCATTGTTTTGAATTTTCTTTGCCATTTTTAAATTATTATTTGAATAAACAAGAGTTATCTGTGATTTCAGTGGGGTTTTTCCTTTAGATTCTTATGAATGTGAAAACAGAGCACAGTAACACTTTTACATTTATGTGTTTATTATTGCAAAGGCAAAAATGCAGAGTGTTTCTATGGCTTACTTTATGTTATCAGAATCAGCCATCGATTTATAGACTGTATAGAACTAAGGTCTCAAAAAATGCTACCTCATCTGTAATATTAAGCTAATTAAGTATCCTATATCATAACCTAAGCATTACTTCAACTTCATTGGATTTATACCTGCTTAAATTTAAAAAAAACAGAGTGAATTTTCTCTGATAAGGCAGCAATTTACCGTAGTGGATGGAACAGTTAATATATACAGCTTCCTAAAGTAACTAAAGTCATGACAGCCTGATAGGAGAATACTGTTATGAATGGAAATCTGTCCAAAGCCTTCCTATTCAAAGTGTGGTACATGGGCCAGTGGCATATGCAACGAGGAGCTTGTTGGAAGTGCAGACTCCTCATCCTCCAGTCCCCCACCTACTGAATCAGAGCCTAGATTGTGACCAGAAACCCCCGTGTAATTTGTGTACATGTTAAGTTTGTGGTTGGCGACAAGATAGTTGTAAATTAGATTCACCTTTGATCTGGAACAAATATAAATCCAACAAGTAGGGATGATGTGTGTAGTCTGAAAATATTAATAAATGATAAAAGTTCAAAGTTATATGAAATCTATGAGAAGTTAGAAATGTTGGAAAGAAATAAGATAAAAATATCTCAGAAAATGCAAACTAATAGTTATGCAAAAAATATTCTGTAATACATAGTATTTGGAGAAATTGAACATAGAAAACATCATGACACATGTGACGTGGGATGATAGTAGACCACAAACCAGAAATTAATCGGTAATAGGTCACAGTGGTCACTGTTCCATGGCCAATTTTATTCTTTAGAGATTTTCTTAAAAGCATAGCATAGTTGAGGCTTGTGTGCTTCTCACGCAGTTAGTAACACTGTTTGCTAGAAAGATAAACCGGAGGTTGTTCAGAGATGGGCTAGAAGATTGATTATGACATAGGAAGAACTGATTTATGAGGAGAGAGAAAAATAATTAAATGGGCAGCACTATGCTATAAAAAGAGCCTATGGAGACATGGATATTTATCTAATGTCTCTAGTGCTGTTTCCCATAGTATCTATATGAAAGAAGCAGAACTGTACGGATATAAGAATGCCAAGAAATTGGTTGCAGAGCAAAGCAATATCAGCTAGAATTACTTGATTAAATTAGGAACAATAGCAAATATTATATTTCAGAAAATTTTACCTGGTCCCTAAGAAATGACCTTGAGCCGGATGACTTTATCCCTGAGAACTTTTGCAAACTGTGGGCAAAGAGTGGAAAATTGTTTATATCAAGTTGCCGAACAGTCTCCCCAGAAATAATTGGAACCCCATCTCTTGAAAATTCCAAGATTAGGGTAGAGAAAACCTAGGGTATGGCATGTGGGAACTGTCTCCACTTGTGGCAGAGACCTGGTGATTGATGAGTACCATTTTTCCATATCACTCATTTCTTTCGCAATATCTTTGATTATTGCAGATATTACCATACATAGATAATTTTTTTTGTCAGGTTGGTATCTTATTTAGTTAAAAACGCTACCTTCTATAAAAGCATCTGGAGCGTATCGCTTGTCTGACCTCTACCGTGCCTGCCTCCTTGTCACCTAGCGACATTCCTTTTTCATTTCTCTCACTCTGTCACTCATTAAGAGATGCAATTCATGACATTGCAGAAGTGAATTCACTTCCACATTCACTTGATTCAGAAAACTAAAAAGACAAGCCCCAAATGCATCTTGACTTTTGGAACCCTTTTTCAAATAGATGCAGAAACTCTGAATGTCTGAAATCATCCAGTGCCTTAGAGAGTTTAGTGATTCTTTTCACTAGGATGAAAACCCAGTTTGTGTTTGCCAAGGAGCAGTGGTCTGAGAATACGACATTTCCTTTTCCCTCCCTCAGTACACTTCCCCCCCATCCCCTAGTGAAATCTATCATATGAACAGGGAAGTCCAGAATCCTGATTCCATGGTTCAAAAAGGAAGTAAAGCACAATAAAATTGAAGCAGGATATTTTCCTTGACATCTTTGCAAGCGGGAACTGGAGCACAGGTGATTGAGCTAGCTGGCTATTTCGGCGCTGGCAGGGGCAAACTCAAAACAGGCACCTCCTGCTGTTGGTGTGGGGGTGGTTGTGGCACCACTAAGAAGAGATGGAAATCACATTGTTCTGAATTGCTTATCTGATTGCTGGGCCAAATGCTCATTCTACTTAGTAACATTTCTGCAGTTTGTAGCAAAACCCTTAACATTATAAAATAACAGGAGCCATTTCAAACCATAAAGGAAGAAAGGAAAGATAACCACAGAAAAGACTGGAGGCGGGGTTCTTAGCCAACCACCCATTAAATCTGGGACTGGGTCCAGTCCAGGGGCCTTCCAGCAACACTGAGGAGTGGCCTTGGCCAGATGCCTTCAGTTGCCCCAGGACTTTATTCTGGTCCCACATGGTGACTAAACCTCCATGAAGGGAAATAGAGCCAACATTCCTTTCACCTGAAGGAAAGAGAGAGATGGCAGGGTTGCATCCTGTCCTCTGCAAGGGTCATAGCTCAGAGGAAAGTCTGAGGACAATAAGAGACAGATCTACATTTTACTCACCCTTCTGATGCATCCTAGGCAGGTTCCCAGAGGAAGATCCTGGGCGGGCCCCCAGTTTCCCTGACCCCTTCATGGGCGGGAACCGGAATGTGAGTGCTGGAACTAGCCAGCCGCTTCAGCACCAGCAGAGGTGAACTTCACTCACTCGAACCAGCTGCACCCAACCCCTCATGGGAGGGAACATGCAGGTGAGTGGGTGCAGGACCTGGCAAGTGCTTTTGGGCACTGGCAGGAGCAAACCTCAGTGCAGGCCCCACCGCAGCATCTAGTGGGGAGTGCCTGTAGCCCTCAAAGCCCTAGAAGGAGTGTTACACTCTGCCCTTTTTATCTTTGCCATCTGTGGGTGGCTTAAATATTAACAGCTCAGTGGAGGGTCACCCTCTTGGCACCTGAGTTCTTGTCTGGCATTCAGGAGGAATGAAGTCACACAAACAAGTTGAAGGTGGTAAATGTGGGGGATTTTATTGCCAATGAAAGTGGCTCTCAGCAGAAAGGGGAGCTGGAAAGGGGATGGGGTGGGAAGGTAATCTTCCCCTGAAATTTGGCCATCACCCACCAGACTCCTCTCTGAAGCTGTGCTGTCAAGCCATCCCTCTGAAGTCAAGCCACTTCTCTCCAACTGTAGTGTCTGACATCTAGCTGCTGCTTCTCCTCTTGATGTTCAACTGCTTCTCCTCTCTGCTGGCTGGGTCAGGGGTTTTTATGGGTACAGGATGGGGGGTGGGGCGGGTCATGGGTGGTTTTGGAAAAGTCAACATTCGAGCATAAAACAGGAATGTATGTTCTCACTTTGGGCTGCGGTGCCAGGCTTGAGGGTGAGACCCTTACTGGGACCTACCTTCTTCTGCCCAGAATTTCCTGCCTCCTGCCCCTATCAAATTATTTAATATTCTATTTCTTTGCTTCATTTTTTTCTGCTAATTCCTTCAGACTCACATTCACATTGTCTGGGAAACCTACTTTAATGTAAGTGCTACTAAGAATAATTCATATCAAATACGCTGACTGAGATGTTAGATATACTTCATTATGCTGGTGTCTGGGAAGGTTTGCCAAACGTAACTATTAAATCACACTAATTAAAATAATTTAGGTGCTCCATAAATGAACTGTGCTTTTTTCGTTGATGATTTTTTTTTTCTTCCCCCAAGATGGAGTCTTGCTCTGTCGCCCAGGCTGGAGTACAGTGATGCAATCTCAGCTCACTGCAATCTTCACCTCCCAGGTTCAAGCAATTCTCCTGCCTTAGCCTCCCAAGTAGCTGGAACTACAGGCATGTGCCACCACACCCGGCTAATTTTTGTATTCTTAGTACAGACAGGGTTTCACCATGTTGGCCAGGCTGGTCTCGAACCCTTGAGCTCGTGATCCGCCTGCCTCGGCCTCCCAAAGTGCTGGGATTACAGGCATGAGCTACTGTGCCTGGCCCTGATGATTTTTTTTAATTAAAAAAAAGGAGAATTTCTTAAAACTAAAGCAGTATATTGTCATAACAAAATTAAACAATAATTTTTTATTATTTAATAATAAATGTGTAATTTTATTTATATGATTTTATTATAAATAAAATTAAACAATTTTTATTATTTATGACAATGTACCTTCTTTAGTTTTAAGAAATTCTCACTGCTGATATCAAAATGTTATAATTCCTTTCCTTCTTAAAAGAGATCTGAAAGGAATAAAAAGGTTAGGATTACATTCTGCTATTATGTACATATTGCAAAGATGATCTCCTCTATATTCTGTTTTTGTGAAAATGACTCTAACAAATTGCCAATATCTTACATGTGCAAATAACAACTGTCTTCAAGGTAAAAATTAATTGAGGGAAAAAAATTAATAGGTTAGAATCTTACTCTTTCTTTTATTGCTTCCTGACTGTTATACCTACTACAGGAATGTGGGGTGGGAGGGGGAGTCTTTTTTCTTTCTAAATCATTCTACTAGTGTTATATTGATTTTCTCTCAAGTACACCCTGTGGTCTCAGATGATCACATATTTTCTTACGTTACTCATATTGATACAGCATCTTGGCTTATGGGTTGACATATATTACTTGAGCTATGATGACACTGCCCACCATTGACATTTCCTGGTGGTGGGGTGTACCGAGCCTCTTATGCATGAAACATAAGGGAACAGGCTATTTCACAACAGTATTTTCGTTCTTTGAAAATCAATTATTGTTCACCCCAAATGATATCTGAAGCCCCCGTCAGTGTTGCTTCACATTGTTTGTTATCCCTACAGCAATGTCTTGAGTTTTTTTGTGTCTTTGCTGATACAGAAAAAAAGTTACTCATCTGGGCATCAAAATATTCCAGTTATACTGTTTGTAAGAAAGTCTGTATTATTCCCTGCCTGGAAGAATACAGGTAACCTACCTATATGCTGTTGCTTTCTGTCTTTCTTTCTTAGCTTTGTATCTCTTCTCATCTCGCTTCCCTCTGTTTCAGCTAGCTGTGAGGTGGTTGGAACACAACTGCCACTACCAGCACATGGACGAGCTCCTGCAATACATCCGCTTTGGCCTAATGGATGTGGATACTCTCCATACAGTTGCCCTGTCCCACCCCCTTGTCCAAGCAAGTGAGACTGCAACAGCCCTTGTCAACGAGGCCCTGGAATACCACCAGAGCATCTATGCACAGCCCGTCTGGCAGACTCGCAGGACCAAACCACGGTTCCAGTCAGACACTCTGTATATCATTGGTGGGAAAAAGCGCGAGGTCTGCAAGGTCAAGGAACTTCGGTACTTCAATCCTGTCGATCAGGAGAATGCTCTCATAGCCGCCATTGCCAACTGGAGTGAGCTGGCTCCCATGCCTGTGGGAAGGAGCCACCATTGTGTGGCAGTCATGGGGGACTTCCTGTTTGTGGCTGGAGGGGAAGTTGAGCATGCCAGTGGCCGGACGTGTGCTGTGAGGACTGCCTGTCGCTATGACCCCCGCAGTAATTCCTGGGCAGAGATAGCACCCATGAAAAACTGCCGGGAGCATTTTGTGCTGGGTGCCATGGAGGAATACCTCTATGCAGTTGGGGGCAGGAATGAACTGCGCCAGGTTCTGCCTACAGTTGAGCGATATTGCCCCAAGAAGAACAAATGGACTTTTGTTCAGTCCTTTGACAGATCCCTTTCATGC
Source organism: Trachypithecus francoisi (assembly GCF_009764315.1). NCBI lineage: Eukaryota > Metazoa > Chordata > Mammalia > Primates > Cercopithecidae > Trachypithecus > Trachypithecus francoisi. Next base: position 40,688,506 of record NW_022681460.1, read on the forward strand.
CATGCTGGATATGTGGCTGATGGTCTTCTTTGGATATCAGGTAGAACATACCTCACGTTGGATTTATCAAAACACACTTTCATTGTGGTATACATTTAAAAGTCAAGCTTTAATAGTGTGGCCATGTGTAATTGAAAGATTGAACCAAGCGTGCCATTTGAGCTAATTAACATTCATTTATTGAGCACCTACTCTAGAGAGCAATGTGATTGGAAATAATGCGACTTTCTGTGACTTTCTGAGTGATTAATGGAATAAAAATTCAAGGTGGAAATTGTTGGTCCATCACAACTGTTTTTTTCTACCAGACCTTCTCCTGTCAGCTCTTGATTATTCATGGATTGTATTGCACAGCTTGTGGTTTATCTAGGTCCTTTGCTTTTTCTTTCACCCCTGGCTGCCTGACTAGAGCCATTTCATCAAAGACAAGACAAGAGAAGTAAAAGCCCAGTTAATCAGTTTTTCTGGGTATAGCAATAGGTATATATCCAAATAATCACTATGCTGTGCATTGAGGGAGGGGATTTAAGTTAACACAACAAAGTTGTTGTTGTTTCAGATAGGATCTCACTCTGTTACCCAGGCTGGAGTGCAGTGGTGCCATCTCGAATCATTGCAACCTCCACCTCTCAGGCTCAAGTGATCCTCCCACCTGAGCCTCCTAAACAGCTGGGACTACAGGAACCCAGCACCACACCCAGCTAATTTTTGTATTTTTTGTCAAGACAGGGTTTCACTACATTGCCCAGGCTGCCCTCGAACTCTTGAGCTCAAGCAATCCACCAGTCTTGGCCTCCCAAAGTGTTGGGATTACAGGCGTGAGCCACTGCGCCCAGCCTAAAACAAAAAAATTTCTTTAAATGATCTGTGAATGGTAATTACTTGTGCCATTCTAACCCTTCATTCCAATTTACTCTCCCATTTTTACTGATGGTGCAGTTTGAGCTCTAGTTTACCTTTCATCTCTTGAAAACCTTTTGATTATGGAAAGAGTAGGGAGACTAGAATAATCAACCCCATCTACCCACAACCCAGAATCCACAGTTAACTACTCCTTGCCAATCTTGTTTTCTCCACACCCACAGACCTTTCACACCCCTCTGGGCTGCCTTTTTGCTTATACAGAAGGAGTCTGTGAGGCATATGGCTATCAACATCACATTATCAACCTGTGTTTTCAATCTTAGTTTTGAGAAAGGGCCCAAGTGTTCTCCTTTGAAAGGTTTTTCTATCAAGAAGAGAGCTGAATTTTCTCCCAATTGGAAGATACTCGTATTGTAACCCAAATGGAGCTTGTTGGATTTCTATGTCATCAAGCACTAAGAGGAATAGAAAGGGTAAAAAACTTAAATATTAAGAATAATCCTGATGTTTGTACTTAGAAGAAATCATTACCTTTAAGTACCCCTGCAAAGGCTTCTCAGCTTTCCTCAATAATCATCTGTAGTGTTCTAACACCTGCTCTGACAAAATTCTCCCTTGCACTTCTTTAAACTAAATTCATTTGGACTTTGACTGTTTGTTCTTCTGCTGTCCTCAATAACCAGGAAGACAGTCACAGGCTCAGCTTCTCTGAGTGGTGCCTCAGTTATTGGCAACTCACTGATTTTTGTTGACAGAACCTAGCTCACATCAGAGTTTAAGTGCTCAATAAATTAATGAATGAAGTGAAGACTAGGACTAAGGAAGCAGATAGATGAAGAGGATCCAACATTTACTGGCTCTATACCAAAGAAACATTAGAAACAAGTATGTATGTTAGTATATGTAGATATATTTAAATTAAAACCTCATTTATCTAATTACTGTTCCTTTTTCTTTAAATATATATTTCAGCAGTTAATAACCATCAGGACTATATTATTTTAGCTGTGCTGAAGAAATTTCAAGCTAGGCAGCAAATAAGTCTTTGCTAATAGAAGGAACAGATCTGTACTTGTCTTGGATGGCAAAACAACGATGGGTTTATGAAATCAATGCCATTTACGTTTTCTCCCATTGAGATTCCTTCCATTAACTCATTTAGTTTCACATATTATTAAAATGCTGTATTCCTAAATTTTGCACTGCATTTTCTAAGTTTTGTATGAATATCTCATAAATATTTTAATAAATATTCCTTGTGTTTTGGCTGTAAACCTAGCTTGTAAGAGAATGCTGGGTTTTCCCTTACATAGTCTTAAAGATATCATGATTTAATACCTTCTTTAGTGAGGCCTTAAGAAAGCACAGAAGCTCCTCTTAGACTCGCTAGATCCGTTGTCCTGGTATCAAGTTGACTTCCCTTTCAATATGGGTCTACATGTTTCCTTTTCCATTTTATTAAATCTATCAACTTATTACAGATCCTTATTGCTATCTCACTTTGTTTTTCTCCTACTGTGAAAGGAGATACATTTTCTTTGTTCTTGTTTTACACTAATATATGCTGCCTGTGTTAACCATACTTAATGAAAACAATCACAATTTTCTCAGGTTTGTTTCTCCCTACTGTGTACTTGAGATGAGAAACTCACTTTGCTGTGTACAGTACAATACCTTTAATTGGAAAGAAGAGGAAATCACCAGTGACATTTCTAATACCTTCAGTCGTCTGCCTCTTTCCTCAGGCCCAGCTTATAATAAATCAATTGTGAATCTAACCATGAGTAGGGAGGGGTGACTAGATTTGCTAATGGGCCCCTTAACAAAAATACAGGTATAGTTCACCCTGCTGTTCACTGAGTTGGGAGTGTAACCTGATTTATTGGAGCAAATGCAAATGTTTGAGGCTATTCCTTATCCTTTACCAAATAATCGTGTATTTCCAATTTAATTGATGGGGCATCCTTCTGGTATTTTGCAAACTTTGCCTGAGGTGGGGGTAGTATGGATTATAGAAGGTGGATTTTAGGGTCTTGGTTCTGTTCCCTAGAACACAGAATGAATGTTTCTTTAGAGACTTGACATTTCCAGCATGCTCATTCCTTCTCCACACCTGTCCCCCATTTCATTCCATTTTGGGGTCAGGAAATCTTGAAACCTGTTTATAGTTTTTAAAGTATGACAAGCAGAAAGGAATTCAGAAAATCATGCTGTATGTACATATCCATTAGCATTTAATTAAAGATGTTAGAGTCGAATTTTACAGGCTCCTGTAGCGTTTGACATTGTGACCCAATTCACAAGTGTTCCATACCATTCTGATTTGAAATTCACAGTATCAAAGTAAAATAAGCACTTAAATATCCTACAGCTGTATTTTTAAAATATATGCTCTCTGTTGGAAGGTATACTTTGTGAACTACTAAAAAGAACCTTTTTTGTGTGTGTGAGGGAAAATTAATACTGAGCTCATCTTGAAGAACAGCTTATTTTTTCATTTTCATCAAATGATAACAAAATAAGAGGCTAACTGCAAAGTTAGTGCTTTAAAACTATAAAAATAAGACAAATGTTACTGTATTTACTCAAAAGCAGTATTAAGTGCTTTCTTGATTCTCTTGGTGAATGTCACATCCTTGTAAAGTATAGTGCTGAGTCACAGATACATGAAATTCATTTAGCAAACATACTTCCTGCCCTCTAGGAGATGGCAATCAAATAATTTTTCAGGTATTTCGTTAATGAAAGGACATTTGTTAAACCTTCTTTAACTCCCTAGAAGCTATGTGTATTTTCATCTTGATTAAATTTATATGAAGTTTGCATTGCCCCATTTTAAAAAACTTTAATTTATTCAAAGCTACCAATAGGACTTGGGTTTTTCTAGTATTAATTAAAATACTGTAAAATTTTATTAACATTTAAAAATATAATTGCCTTATCTTTATGCAGATATTGTTTTACTTACATCTTGAGAACTGTAGACAAAGCCGGGTGCAGTGGCTTACACCTGTAATCCCAGCACTTTGGGAGGCAGAGGAGGGCAGATCGCCTGAGGTCAGGAGTTCAAGACCAGCCTGGCCAGCATGGTGAAACCCCATCTCTACTAAAAATGCAAAAATTAGCTGGGCGTGGTGGCAGGTGCCTATAATTCCAGCTACTTGGGAGGCTGAGACAGGAGACTTGCTTGAACCCGGGAGGTGGAGGTTGCAGTGAGTCAAGGTCATATCATTGCACTCCAGCCTGGGCAAGAAGAGCGAACCTGTATCTCAAAAAAAAAAAAAAAAAAAAAAGAATTGTAGACAAAATATTGGGAACTAAAAGCAGGCATAGCAGAGGCTGAGTTGTGGTGCACTGAGACCACAGACTGTGGTCACACACACAAAAAACTTGTGCTGCATTTTTTATCCATCATGAGATGCTGAGCTAAAGTTCCTAACCTCTCCAAGTCCTGTTCCGGGATAGTGCTGGAGCATTAAAGTAGCATATAGTAGAGGGAACAGACTTTCAAACAGGTAATTAGAGGGTGACAGCAGAAGTCTTTCCAAGGTACAAAAGTAGTGCAAAGCAGGGAGTGACTATTGCAGAAGGCATGAAAGGTAGCACCTAAAATAATTGAGGAATTATTTTAACCCTGAAGGTGCCTAACTTAGCTTCAGGTCCATTGGCTATTTTCTATTATCCATTAACTCCTCCCTGTCCTCATACTTGAACTTCATGGTCCAGTCACTTCAATAATTATCTTGTCCTCTGGGAAACATGCAGTGTTTGACAAACCCAGTGATCTGCTTGGTCTGTGTCTGTACCTAGGCGGCTCTGCCTGTGGGAGGAGGACAATCAGCAGGAAGGCTTGATATGGGTATATTCTCAGCACATCACGCACAGTGGCACTCTCAGCCCTCTCTATACCCTACTGCTGCTCTCTCACGCCTTTCCTTCACTGGCTGGAACTTCTTGACTTTCCTCAGAACCCAGAGAGACTCTTCTCAGACTCAGAGAGAAGATCTTGCCTTTGGTTTCTCAGAGCAAATGTAAGTGAGATAATAGGAGGAGGAGGCAGAGAGTGTGACAAGAGAGATGGATAAGAGTTTATCTGGAAAGGGGCTAAGGGCAGAAGTTTGGGAAACACTAGCAAGGAGGGTGCAGGGTTAGCAGGTACTAAGGAAGGAGCCTGAGAATGTGGAATGGGCGGGGTCGGAGGAGGAGGAGGAGTGTCACAGAAACCAAAACCGAAAAAGAAGGTGCAGTGAGAGCTGTTCAATACTACAGGGATATTAAGGTCCAAAATATTTCCACTGCATTTTTTACTTGGGAAAATTTTAGTGAAAGCAGTTTCAGGGGATTGGAAGAAGGTGGAAACTAGAATACAGTAGTTTAAGGTATGATAGAAACGTGAGGAAATAGAAACCCCAGGTACAGATTACCTTGGCAAAAAGTTAGGATAAAGCCCGTCTTAATCTAATACTAATGAAAAAGTGTATTATCTAAACTTCAATCCCCGAATCTGAGCTTATCAGACAACTTTCAAATTAAGAATCTGGCTTCCTGTATACATATAGGGAGAGAATGGGCTGTTTTTAGTTGTACACATATTTTAGTTCATGTAACAGCCTCATTTTTTCACTATAAATTAATAAGCATTTTGGCTTTAGGAAGAATAAAGGCGATTAAGAAGTAAAGAAAGGAAGGAAGAAGGGAGTTTGGCTGAGTAGTTAGAAGAGGAAATCCAGAGGTGAAGGAGGGGTTTTGTTTGTTTAAGGATGCAAGTGCACTAAGCATATTTGTAAATAAGGAAAGAGAGTGAAATTGAAGGTGTAGGGAGGAGGGGCATCCATTTGGCTGGTAAACGCTGAGAGCATTTCCCAGGTACCAGGAACAGTGAAGAGTCCTGAGGATACAATATTGACAACAGACACAGAGTCCTGAAAGGCAAGAGGGAGCTGGGCAGGGGTCAGGTCTTGAACTTGAGAAGGGAGGGACCCTTAAGCCTGGAGAGAAGGAGATAATTATGGGTGTGAACCTAGGTAAGCTCACAGGTGAAGGGCAGGAACCTGAGGAGTTTCTTGTAGATTGATTCAAATGAGAAACAGGTCTGTCGAGATTATGCCTGTCGGGACTAAGTAGAGGACCTGAGGAGAGTGACCTTGGAATAAGCCTCTGAGAGAAAACAGAGGGAATTAACCGGTTAAAGAAAAATAGGTGTACAGAATCCACACTAACCTTGGAAACCACAAAACTGTAGTGGCTCCGTTTTCAAATTTCTGTCGTTTTGTGGTGCTCAGCAGAGGGCTGAAGAAGGCAGGTCTGTGGATTCACTCATGATGAAAGATTTTGAGACTGGAATAGTCCAGAGGATCCTCCTGGAAGGAGTTCAGCAAGCTAGGATCCCAGTTAAGTGAGAGGCAAGGGCTGAAGGTTTGCTCCAGTGTGTGTTGCGGGAGTAAGGAGTAAGAGAATGCCCCTTGTTGTCGCTGGAGGCAGCCATGATGTGAGGAAGCCACTTGCCTGATAGAGGTTTGGAGCTGGATAACTTGGCGCATCCACTTAAAAGTTCCTAGTGAATTGGAATGTCCATGAAGAATTAAATCTTTGTTGCTTTAGATGCTAGCAACCAGTTGCCCCCAGCAGTTACTTTTTCTTTTTTTCACTTGTGCCCCAATCTTTTCTACCCCACATCTGAAAGAGATGAAAAGAAAGCCACTGTAGTATTGAACTGAGGTGGAAACCAAACAGAAATGTAGTATTCCACAATGCTTGTTAGAGAGCTAATGATTTAAAGGAAAGAAAGCAATCAGATCACCTACGTTCTCCAAATAATTAACAAAGTTTTCATCCTAAACCGTCTTACCTGTATCCCGAAGAAGTTGTGCTTTGTTTATTTACCTTCACATCACTGCCCAGGAAATGGGGCTTGAAAAGGTTAAATGACTCCCCAGATCACACAGCTTAAACAGCTGAGAGAGTTAGAATTTGAACTCTGTGTCTCTGATTCTTTAGACCATGCTTTTCCCACCAAACCACACAGGTTACCAGTTGTTTATCATGACAGTGAAGGTCTGCAAAATAGATGCTTAAATTGTAAAAAGAACTTCCAAATGGCATAAGACTGAAAGTAAATGATACACAGAAGCAGAGTGCTATCTGGAGATTTGTTTAGAATCAACAATCATTGATTGTCCTTAATTGCTTAACTGTCCGTCCTTTTCAGGGCAGAGAAGAGACACATAATGTCTCTCTGTGATTTTACAGTTCAGTTTCTAAAACATAAAGTTAAAATGTAAAGAGAAAGGTGATAACATGGAACTACTCTAAAATACATTGGTGTAGATTAGAAAATTGTTTTCTGAAAGGATTATGTACTACAGGAGTCTAATGGCCTTTGAAATTGGTATTGTAAGTTTTGGGTTTTTTTGTTGTTGTTGTTGTTGTTGTTGTTTTATGTCCAAATCATTGGCTACAGAACTCTTCTCACGGAGAGAACCGCTTTTGTTTAGACGATTCATTTGTGTCTAACTAGATGGGTCTAGTAAAAGATGGTAAACTAAATGGTGAGCTGTATTGTTCTACCAAAGAATATTTGAATGATATCATTGCTTTATTCCCAAGAGGAAAGAAGATGGTTAAAGCTAGGCCATAGAAGTAGAGAATGGCTGAAGAACTTGGTTGATGGTAGAAGGGAGATAAAAGATCAAAGAGCACATCAAAGCTGGGACATTAAAGACAGACAGAGGTGGCCTTGAGAGTTTGACCCTGCTGGAAATGTGCAAAAATATTTGGAGGCAGGATTTCAGCTTTCTATAGAATGAGGAATGGGGGTTAAAGTGAATATTATTGAGATTATAAAGGGCAGGTGAATCTAATTGGTATCTGCATTATGGTTGATTTCACCCCCATTTTATCATTTCACTTATTAAACGATACATAATGCATACTTTGCATATTTCTGGGTCACAAGTTTGTATCTGTTTGCTCTAAATGACATAATTTATATTTTCAAATGCAGCAACCCTGCCTTTATGGGTATTTTGTAAATTAGAGACTTTGCAGGTTTTGAGTATATTAAGTACCCATCATCTGTGTGGGTTCCTCAGGTATGACAGAAATAATATGGATGCTAGTTTTAATTTAATGCATGGATTATGTATGCTTCTATTCAAGATGCTAATTTAGTAGAAAGATTCTTGGCTATAATTGTTTAGTATTATAAACGTCCAGAAAATATGGACAGTCTGATGTCATATAAAAATAGATAATAAGTTTGGTTTTGCATTTATTATAAATATTCCTATGGTATTACTTTTCTTAAGGGCTAACAATGAGTGTAGTCCTCTAAACAGTGACTAATAGGAACTCGCACTTAATGGCAGGTTATTCTTTAGGTAATTAAATTGTAAGCATGAAGTTTTAATCTTTCAAGAACTGGAGAAAGTTTATGGAAGAGAGAAACTTAAACTATTAAAGAAAGAAAAGGGCCTTGGATTCTATAAAAAAAAAAAAACAAAAAACTGGTAATTCTGGTTATTAGAAAAAAGAATTATAAGAAATCTATTTCACACTATGCAATTCATTCATTCATTCATTCAGTATTTCACATACAGTCATCTGTATCTTTTACGGAAATGGTAAGAAATTTTTATAAACAGCTACAGGATTGTAGCAAACTTCCCTCTGTAGATTGTCTCTATGCCATGCACTCTAGTTCATCTGAAACCTATGAGGAAGTATCATCATGTCTGTTTTGCATATGAGGAAGCTGAGCGTGGCTGTGTTAAATGGCTTCCCCAAGGATACAGTCATAGAGGACACATGTTAATGCCACAGCCTGTCCTGAAACTCTTCCCTTAGACTAGTGTGAACCTGGCCACTGCATGTCTCCAGGACAGTTGCAGAAAACTTGAGATGGTTTTCCTCAATCCTGAATTTGCTGGCAGAATTCCAACCTGGAGCATGCTCCACCCTATGTGTGGAGATCAGTTCTTTGCATCCCACTCTGTCCTGGTTGTGCATTAGCACTGCATTACGAACCATAGGCATCTACTCCTGGAGTTTACTCTGTTTAATCAACAGAGGTGTTTTCTGTCGTTAAAAGAAAATTAGCAGAGCCATCAGACTTGACCCAGTCTGCCCATGTACCATGAGAGCAGTTTTTCTGTATACTCTATTTTATGAGTACTGTCAGCATTGACCAGTTGTTGCTTTTGAGTAGAATATGAGTTTGAGAGTCAGTGATCTCAGTAGCAGAGACAAAGGTTGCTTGTTTGGCAGTCGCTTGTCATCTCTCCAGTATGCACTCATCCATTTGTCACAACATTTTGTGGCGAGTTGCACAGGGAAGCTTAAGAAAAATGCTTTTCTCCTGTCTTGATGATAGAAAGCATTTCTCACTGCTGGTAGCATGGTGGTAACTTTTCATTCCTTCTGGCAGTTTTTAAAGACTTATTTGACTTTGGGGGAACCTGCAGTATATCTTTAAGTCACAGTTCAAAAGTATAAGACAGGGTTGCTCATTTTCAATTTTGGCTGAAAAGTCTTAACTTTCACTGTGGCACTTCAAAGTTAGAGAAAACTTGGTTTTAAAAATGGATGCTGATATGAGATGGCATATTTAATGACAGATGTATCTATAGAAAGCTGTTAAGATGCAGATTATCCCCCCTGGGGTGGGGGAGGGAGATCAAAACTGCCAATCTATAAAATATACTCGATAGAGGAAGGCATGGAATCTATCTTTGCAAGTGCTTTGATTGCAGGGGACAGTATAGCAGCATGTGGCATCGTAACCCAGCGCAGACAAATCAGCTTGATGACTTTCAAAGCCAGGAATACTGCTGCAGGCAAGGGTACTCCAGTCTAGGAGAAATTAAAACATATAGAGACTGTTATTAATTCCATATCTATTTTTGTATAGTCAAATCTGTATGCAAATCCTTAGCATCTCATTTCAGCAGATTAATCTAAAAGTGAAGAGTGTTATGTGAAGGGAATGTAATGATAAAGCCCTGCAAATGAGTAACACTGCTAAAGAAATGTAGGCTGCAAACTTGGATGCTTTTTTAAAATGTATTTTAGTATTGAGAGAAAAATGGTTTTTATTTATATGCTCATTTGTAAATTATTTCAAAGGGGAAAGCAATAGAACCAGTTTCCAAGGTTTTTCTTTGCAATCCTGACTTGGCAAAAGTTGCAGCACTAGGTTTGTTAGGCACCTCCTGTAGTTTAACATTCTAGAGGGAATCTATTAATATCACATAACTGGGACTTTAATTTTTACTCCCAACTAGTAACTTAATATCTCATTTCTAAACATTGTCATGTGAGTGAAAATTTGTATGTAAGGGTAAAGAATCTAATTACTGAGTGCAGATTAAGAAGAAAATGTATTATAGATGCATTTGTGGAAGATAGTAAATAATAGTTCTGAAAAGCATGGAGATAAATTGTATGCCCTGCTTGGGAGAGGGGATGTAATAGCTACATTCTAATCCATTGCTTGTATGTTTAATCTATAATGGGCAGAGTCTGATACATAGAGTAGTGTAAGTATTTTCAAATAGTGTCATAAAACAGATAGTTTACTGCAGTAGATATTAATTCTATCCCATATTTCTAAAACAAGTAGAGAAACTTTTGAAGTCTTTAAATGATGGGTGGAGCTTTGCCCTCTGTTCCCTTTCAGTTAGAGAAGTGATTGTAGGCAAGCTGGACATTAATCTGGTGGTTATGGCCCAGATCAAAAGCACTAGCAATTATTTTAACCCTGAAGACTTGTGAAGTCTCAAGAGATTAAATTATTCTTGTGTGGTTATGCTGAGAAAGAATTATTGAACATTCTGTTTTTAATCACACAAGAAAGGGAAGGTTGGGAGTAAAAGCAAACACAACTCTATATTTTGACACACATCCTGACTATATAGGCATTTCAGCCTCAGCTTTCTTAAGTGTGTTTTCCTTTCCTCTGATTTCATTTTTAAAATGAGATGTTCGATGAGAAATCCAGAGAAGACTTTCTTTGAGGGCAGGAAGCTCATGTCCGTGTTCTTTGTGGATTTCTCTGCAGACAAAGCTTTTGTTGATCTTTAAAATCTTAAATCTTCAAGCTTCTGAGAGAATTTTAGAAATAGTCCACTAGTTAATAATAGCCAAAGCCAATTATATGAAAGATATAATCTCCTTCCTGGGGTTGAGTGAGAGAGTAATGATTGTCCTGGATAGGTTCCTTCTACTTTATGTATCCATTAGTTTTGATTGATTATTCCAGCTCAGTTAAGGATTAGACACTAATCCTCTGGATTCTCATTGACTTGACTCCTAGCCATGTAGTTGATGGTGGTTTCCTATTCAAAGTATTTGAACTGTCAAAGCAAAAACTGCACCAGATAAGGTTAAACAGAGAAAGAAGACTTTATTCAAGACTATTGCAATAGGAGAGAGTGATCAGAATACAGTTTGAAATCAATTCTATTAAGCAAAGTTTTTAAGAGGAGGGTTTCTTTTTTTTTTTGTATTTTTAGTAGAGACGGGGTTTCACCGTGTTAGCCAGGATGGTCTTGATCTCCTGACCTCGTGATCCGCCCGTCTTGGCCTCCCAAAGTGCTGGGATTACAGGCTTGAGCCACCGCGCCCAGCCTAAGAGGAGGGTTTCTAAGCACTGGGGTGATTTAGTAGAAAAGTACTGAAGAACACTTTGGGGGAGCTTGATTAATGGATATGTTGTACCCATGCAGTTATTTCTGAGTTGAAAATTTTGGTCTCTGTGATTAGGCCATCTGTGTTTGGTGCTAATTGGTGCCTATCAAAGTTAGGGTCCTTGGGAGACTGAGGTTGCAGTGAGCCAAGGTTGCGCCATTGCACTCCAGCCTGGGCAACAAGAGCGAGACTGTTTCAAAAAAAAAAAAAAAAGTTACCGTCCTACCTTCCCACAGAGGCTGGGATATAGGGGACTATCTTCCTTGATGATTACATTTCAAAGGAATGGCTCTCTGGACCTTAAGGAAGATATTGTAAAATCTTTTATTGGGTTGTAAAATTGGCAAGCAGCTTTTAAAATGATTTACATCTGAAAGAGGGAGAGAAAGAAATTATGATTACAAGTTTTCTAAAGTAAGTAATCTAAGAAACGGGAGGTCAAGGGGCCTAGAGTCAGGAAGAAGCCTTTTTAAGTTTAGTCAAGCTAGGGGAATGTTAAGGCCATCTTGGTCAGTATTTTTACAGTATATGTTTTTTAAATTCAAAAAATTCCAGTAAGAAACTATTTTTAGTTTGGCTTAATTTTATATCTTTATTGAAAAATTAGGTGCTTCTTTGTGATACTTATTAAAATAAGAGTTTTATTCATTTTACACCAGTGCCTAGAACTATGTGTAAGGCAGTATTTCTAAAGATAGATTTCTTTGGTCCCATATCCTTGATATTTTATTATCTAACATTTAATATCTGCTGGTGATATTTTCTTACTATGCTGTTTTATGTATTTTTTTAGAGTTTTTCCACTTAATGGTAAAACTTAAAGTAAAATGTGTAACTTCTGGGTTTTACAGGGCTCAGTATACACTACAAGTATGAAAAGAAGTATGAGGACAAATAAGAGAAACTTAGCTGGAAGTGTGATGATTTTTTTAGTGGTTCCTGATTAGGTGGGTCTCAAGTCTCTTAGATCTTAGCAGTTGTCAAGAGGGCTTCAAAAGGGTTGATGACAATAGCAATTGCACTGAAGAGCCCTAGATTTGTGCTGCCCAATGTGGTAGTCATTAGCCACATGTGGCTTATTGAATTCTTGAAACATGGCTAATCTGTATTGAGATGCGTTGTGTCAAATATACACTGGCTTTTGAAGACTTACTATGAAAAAAATAATATGAAATATATAAAAAATCTTAATAATTTTTTGTTGATTTCATGTTGAAATGATAATTGTGGCTATATTGGGGTACATAAAATTTATTACATTTAATTTCACTGTTTCTTTTTACTTTTTATGTGGCTACTGGAAAATTTATCATTGCATATGTGACTTGCATATGTGGCTCTTATTATATTCTATTGGACAGCACTGGCTTTAGATCTTTTTTTGATAAGTAATATCAAGAAATATCAAGATATCACTGTGTTAGAGTACAGAGGTCCGAGCTTTAAAATTGACAATTTAGTGAAGGACAAGAATTTTCCATTTAACTATGTCCCTGGCATAAATTGTATAGAGATTTTTCTGTGTGTACTATGTTCACTCTCACTCCCTAATACTTTGTCCCTCATTCTGGCCATGCAGAACAGCTTGTCAGAATTGGGGTCCTCTTGGTAATATCAGCATACTTGTTGCTTGCTCTTAACTGGATTGCTTCTGAAATGTTTCTTGAAAATGAAACTGCTTCAACAATAAGCTTCTTAATTATGTCATGGGCTCACCATGAGGGTATACAAACAGATCCTCAGCAGTAGCTCATTTTCCTTTAATTGTATCTCATTCTTATGTTGGAATATCCTATTTCTTATTCATGAAAAGCTCTAACATATGTTAATCCATTACAGGTGGAGTAACTAACACGGCACAATATCAGAACAGGCTAATGGTGTATGAACCTAACCAGGTAAGAATCATATAAGAACACATCAATATTTTAATTAAAATGAATTTTAAAAGATTCCAGAGTAATTAGTAATTGGAATGCCAAGTCTACACACACAGATATGCATCTTAAGCTTATATAGAGAAAAGGAAGCATCTGATTAAACTGCTTTTTGGTTCATTTTTTTTGTTTTGTTACTCAAAAAATTTCAGCTCCTCTAGTTTTGTGCTATACACAACACATCACCCTTTCAGGGTTTTGCATAATATAGAAATGATTTTAACTGTCCTATTGCAATGTCCTTCTGGAAGGGGCTGCCATTCTAGGAGGGAAACATGCTTATGGTTTATTCTAAAACACAAGTATTAACTTAATATAGCCCAAATGACCTAAAACAGTATCTAGGACAACTCTAAAGAAGTATATGAAGAGTTTGAGAGATGGGAAGTATCTGAAGAGTTTTCGTCTAACAGCTGGGGGTTGAATATGCATTTGGATGGTGCCTGTACCTTCTTTTGTCCACTTTTCATGTACACTCAATTACTATTTTTCCCCCAAAGGAAATATTTTTGTTCTCTTTTCCATATACCAAAATATGTATGAACCTTGGCAATTATCTGCTGAATTTTGCCATTTCCGTGATTTTGGTAATGTAAATATTTTTGATTATGACAGTATTCCAAAATGATTTGTAGGCTTAATATGCATCAGCTGAAGGTAATGGGATATGACACAACAGGTTGGCTTTGGCAGTCTGGGTTGGGACTGGTCACCAAATTTATGTCCATAGTGGACTCAGTGTATTTGGTATCTTTTTATTTTAGCAATTACTTGATTCTGTATTTAATGAAGGCATTTCTCTCTTTGCAAAGTGTGTTTCCTGATGTCATTAGAAGCTGTAGATTTCAGAGACCAAATGTCCGTGGGTCAGCTGTCTCAAGAGGGATCATTAATTGCAGTTGCTTGGGTTTGGTGCACACGTGGTTAAAGAGGAAGAAGGTGTTAACATTTTTCAAATGAGTTCTGTTTCATGTTTGTACACACATGCTCTTTTAAAAAATTCTGCTGGCATATTGTTTACGGTGGGTACTGGCAAACATCACATCTGCTTGCATCTTGCTCAGAATCTCAATAACTCTATCATTCAGCCCTGGTGCTTATTTCTCTTCTAGGCCTTTGTGGAGAGTCGATAATGCCTGCCATCTGCCACAGAGCACACTGCTACCTGCCAACAGGCAGGCTGGGGTGACCTCTGCTTCCCCACCACTGATTAGTATTCACACGCTAGCTTATTAGGAATGACCCCACCAGGCCTCTCTGTTTCTTTGCCTTTACAGTGGTTGGCGGCTCACCTGGCAGGCACTGCAGTGAAGGAAGCTGAAGATATAATCAGGGGATGCAGGCAGGCTTTGCAAACCAGATGGCATCCATAGTCTGGTGGCAGGGGACTGGACTGCTAATGCAAACATTGATTCCTAATACTGTAATGGGTTGTATCATAGAAAACACCTAAGAAAAGCATCCTCAGAGTTTTGAGTTAAATATATTCATGTGTAATGTATTACAGATATTAGCAAAATAGCTGAAAGGCAGGCTTGACTATTTTATTAAAGAAGACATTTGATTGGAAGGAAATTCTTATGATATGTTCGAATGGGGCAATAGATGAATGCAAGCTTTTCAAGCCGTACAAATCACTTCTTTTCTTGAGTGTATCTTTAAAAGAGAAATTAGAAATGAGCTAGTCTATATGCCTATTAGAGTGGACCAATTTTTATACAAAATGTTTATTGTTGTTGTCTTTTGCTTCTTCCCTTACAGTTTTGTGAAATGGTGAAATTCTATGTATTCAAAACATCATATGACTTTTTTTTTCTGGCCAAAATCCAAATTTTTCTTGGCAAAAAGGAATCTGGGTTATTCCTGTATGCTTAGTGTTTATGTAGAAAGAAAACTGTTAGGTTTATTTACCTGTCCATTACTTTCTTTACTTACCTGTCCATTACTTAGTTGAGATTTAAAATTAAAATCATATTTGTTCTTCATTTAATTTTACAATCAGAGCCTTATTTTAAGAAAAGTTGGGCATACTCTTCTCATTACTGAGGGTGAACCAGAACCAAATGTTGGAGGTTTCACCATTCCCTAAAGTTATCATATAAAACTTAGTCTTCCAGTGGGGCATGGTGGTTCACGCCTATAATCCCAGCACTTTGGGAGGCTGAGCCTGGTGGATCATGAGGTCAGGAATTCGTGACCAGCATGACCAACATGGTGAAACCACATCTCTACTAAAAATACAAAAATCAGCCAGGTGTGGTGGCACACGCCTGTAATCCCAGCTACCTGGGAGCCTGAGGCAGGAGAATGGGTTTGAACCTGGGAGGCGGAGGTTGCAGTGAGCCGAGATCATGTCACTGCACTCCAGCCTGGGCAATAGAGCGAGACTCTGTCTCAAAAACAAAACAAAACAAGACAAAACTTAGTCTTCCACCAAAACAAATAAATGTGTGCCTAGAAATAACCTTTCCCAATTTGGCAAAAGATGTGACTGTTCATATATTAAAGGAGGCTGATTAAAGGAAGTGTGGGTGATTTGTTGCTGAACAAAATCTTAGCTCTTCCACTGATCTCAGGAGGTTAATTTTGGAAAGAACAGCAAAGCCATTACCCTATCTTATCTAGGGGCCTAAGGTACCCAATGATTATCATCACATCATTTTGAAAAAATGAGTTTGTATTGAACATTTTTCATGTGCATTTTTCTAAGTGCTTTATGTGTATTAGCTCATTTAACCTTCACAATAGGTTTATCAGGTAGGCATTATTATCCCCGTTTTACAGATGAGAAAACTGGCACAGAGATATTAAGTAAATTTCTTAAGATCACATACAAGTTATAAACCCAGGCAGTCTAGATCCAGAGACTGTTTTCTTAATCATTGCACCACTGTATACAGTATACCTAGCCATGTGCTTTCACGCTTAATGTATTTGCATGATAAATTCTCTGAATTGGGTGAGATAAACATCATGAAAATTTCAGTGTTCCCCTTATATAATTCAAAATGCACTATAAAATGCAATGCAAACTGGAAGAGATGCCATGTGTAAATCGCAAAAAACAATTGGAATATGTGACTCTTTTGTACTTGTTCTCATGTAAGAAGCACATGCCTTTCAACATATATAAACAACATTCAAACAGAATGTTTGATAAACATTAGGGTTCCCACTACTTATGAGGCACTCATTACTGTTTTCTGACATAGAGGTCTCCTACTAACAGAATGCACTTAAATTTCTTTTTTCAGAATAAGTGGATAAGCCGTAGCCCCATGCTGCAGAGAAGGGTCTACCATTCCATGGCTGCTGTACAAAGGAAGCTTTATGTTCTTGGAGGCAATGACCTAGACTACAACAATGACCGGATCCTTGTGCGCCATATAGATTCTTACAACATAGACACTGACCAGTGGACACGTTGCAGTTTCAACCTGTTGACTGGCAAGTACCTTTGATTAAGTAAATCAGGAAAAGTAGATTCAAGAAGTCACCAAACATGTTTCATAGACATCTTTAGGGCATCACTAAATATTAAGTGCATAGTTGTAGAAGAACTTGCATTTATTAACCAGAAAGATGTGTATCATTTATGTTCTAACAGAACTGGACTCATTTAGGTAGCTGAGCATCTGGTTTCTCAGGGCCTATATTACTACCATTATGTACATCCTCATATGGCTCAGAGGCATGTCAAGTCCATTATCATCCGTCAGTATTAACATGGAACTCTGATACAAATAGGAGGAACCAGACACTGAAAGATTTAATAACTCTTTACAGAAGGAATTTACTGTTACTTCTCACTGCTTTTAGTCTTATTTCTTGTGAGTTCAGGAGGAGCATGGTCTTCATTATTTGTCACTGTGAAATACTGTTTCTGGGAGTATTCTCCTAGAAATGAAACCCTTAAGTAGTTCTGTGCACAGGAGTTTAGCTGCATTTCTGGCCACAAATACCCATCCAAGCATTTACCACAGGGCAACATTAGGTATGGACCATTCTCATTCCAAAAAAGGATGAAAGTAACATGGTGAACAACTTACTCCTCATGTTTCTTTATGGAGTTAATAACTTTTTCCCCCTTGTCAGCTTGCATTGTTAACATATATAAGTGATCAGATCCCTTCCAGGTCTGCTCAAATAATAGGAAAAATCACAAACTGAAAATGGTAGGTTGGGTTGAGACATTTTAGTATGCTGAGTGGGCACTCAATCCCTTGCAGCTGCTGCTGGGGGAGGCAACACTGGGAATCTAACCAGAGGTTTAGACGCTTGTATTGAGCTCCTGTTTTTGCAAAATGATTTTTGAGGCCCACTGGACAAGGACTTAGAAACTCGGGCCCTCGATTCTGGATCTGTGATTCTGCCTGCTGTAAGATCCAGCTTATTTATTGCCCCAGTCAATCCTGTGTCAGCCCATCAATAAAAAGAGACTCTTTCACTCTCTGATGGCCTCCAGGGAAGAATATGTGGTAGTGAGTTATTCTGTCTTCTTTTTGAAATGGGAGGGGAAACCTTTCATCATTTTGGCGTGCCAGTATCTGGGGATTATCCAGGCTGATCCCAGCTCAGGAACTTTAATATAATCTTTAAAATGTTGGGTATGTAAAGAAAGGTAGGATAGCAAGTTGATCAATCTTTTCTGCAGTTTGTCTTCATTTGGGGCATGCTAGGGGCATGGCTCTGCTTTACTGGCTTCTTGGAGTTGCAGCTGTTACTTTACAAATGTAAGCACTTGCCTAAAAAGCATTTGCGGGTACTAGAAGAGGTGTTTGCATTTCTATAATATACCTTATTTCCACCACTGTAAATTAATGGCATATGACATATTATAGAATTCAGTTCTACATGGCTTACTATTGCTGTATTTAATGCTGTATTTACTAACTTGGCTGGCTAATAAGTGTTTTGGCCTGGTTCTGACCCGACACAGATTCATTCTCTGAGAAATAGTGCTTAATTTTTCTGAGTACTGGGAGGCAGTGATTAGTTGTTGCAAAAATCCCATGGAGTATACAAATGTGCCACAGGGAAAAATTGTATCCCTCAGTGGCAAAAGGGTTAATTAAAATATGTAAGAAATGGATTTTTTTTTCTTTTTATTCAATTCTCTTTACTTTAGGCCAAAATGAATCTGGAGTTGCTGTCCATAATGGGAGAATATATTTAGTTGGTGGATATTCAATTTGGACAAATGAGCCTCTGGCTTGTATCCAGGTGAGTGGTTGAAGTTCCTTTTGAAGTTTGTTCAGGTGGTTCAGTGAGGTTACATTTTGCAATGCTGCTACTGAAGAAAGAGATATTTATATTTAGAAAGAGGCTTAACGTCTCCTTTTTGTGTGCAACTAGTTCAGCCACTAAACTTCATCCTGTATCCTAAAAGTGATGCCTAAATAAATTATTGAACCCTATTAAAAATAGAAATGGGGATGAGCTTTGAAAAATATATGTAATATGTATTGGAAACTGGGAAAATGGGATAGCTTTCCCTTTCTCATAAACCAAACACTTTTAAAAATCTTTGGCAATAGTTCCTTCACATCCCCCAAGTTTTACAAATACTTCCTTTCCACACCATTGCCTTATTTTCTATATTACACTTCATTCATTCTCATACAGTTCATTCAAGTCCCTGATAGGGACAGCCTCTGTTCCAAAGAATAGCCCTGGTGCATCAGCGTATGAGCAGCCCAGGCTGGGCAAGTTGCCAGCTGGGCCTTTCAGAAGAGCAATAGCCCTTGTTGATAGACACATTCATAGTCTTATTCCTATTATTATTTTACCGTTATTACCATAGTTTTCTATTTTACATGTTCTCTGATAAAATATTGACATGTATTAGCCCTGACCTTTCTTCCTGACCTCCAGAAAAGTATATCCTTATAACTACTTTTATTATCTAATCTCATCTTTATGGGAAGATTTTTAACAACTGCATCAATATCTTTAATAGTTGCAGAACTGTTCAACCTTTTTCTTTCTTTGTCAGTCACATCTCCTAAGGTACGTATATTTTCAAGAAACTTCCATGTTGCCTAAGTTTTCAAAATTGCTAGCATATAGTTGTTGTGTTGTCCTTAGTTATATCTCCCTTTACATTCATAATATTGTCTCTTCTTCTCTTGATTTGTCTTGACAGAGGTTTGTCTGGGGAATTTAAAGTACTTCTATTATTCATATAGATGAAGTTAAAAAAAGTCGGCAAGGGTAAGGTAGATAAGGAAAATATAATTAACAAGCTTGTCTGAATGGATATGAGTTCTGATTGAGCAGTTGGAAAGAATATATTTTTCTTAGCATACATGGAACATTTACAAAAACAGTCATGTACTAGGGTTAGGGTTAAGAAAAACTTTAGTTAAAAAAATTAAGTATTGTATAGTATTATGTATCTCTAATACAATGTAATTAAGTTAGAACTTAACAACCCTACATAACTGGAATTAATAAAACACATTGCTATATAACTTATAGGTTAAAGAAGATATCATAATGGAACTCAAGAAATTTCCCAGAACTGTGATAATAAAAACAATACACAGCAAAGCTTGTGAGATATAGCTTCATAAGTTAGAAAATGAACCAAAAAGTAATCCCAAAGAAAGTAGAAGGGGAGAGATGATAAAGATGAGAGAAAATTAATAAACTGGGAAACGATAATACTGGAGAAAATAATTATCAAAGCCACACACACGAAGAACCACATAAGACTTTAAGGGAGTTCGCTGAAGGCTGCCTTGTGCTGGTTTTAGTTAGTTAATGGAAAGCTGCCTTAGACTAGAGCTTCGTCCTGTCTTTCGAATAACAACAAATGAGCAAACTTTTCTCCAAAGAGTGCTTCTAGTCTTCATCCAAGCATGTATTTGGTAGTCTTTCATAGTCTTTTAGGTTTCTTTTTAGTTTTTACTTTTCAGAATTGGTAGAACTTAGAACTGGGCAACAGTTCTCTATGGTGCTGGAACGCTGTTTTTTAAGTGACTTTGGGACCCTCATTTGATCACTTGCACAATGGAAGTAAGTTTGGGTTTATCATGAAATAAAATTGTAAATTTTAAATACATTTATGAGCATATGTCTACTAATTTTAGTATCAGATTAGCTCAAGGAATAGAAAATGAATGGAAATCATAACATAATGAGGAAATAAAGAAAATGCTGTACACATCAAGTTTAGGAGACCAGAGTGCTGCCATAGTGCACATTTTTTTCGACATCTCATATTTTCTTAGCAGTCTTGAATGTTAGCTTGTAAGACATAGAAACTTAAATAAAAAAACTTCGTAGTCACATCATTTGTTTTTTGTCACCAAAGAATTTTTCTGTAGAATGATCACTAATCATATACACTAATTAATTGCTAATGACATTTGACTGTTTTCAAACAAATCCATCCACAAGAAATGAAGAGTTATACAAGTGCATATTTTAAACCACTGAGGATGTTTGAGAGTATCCTCAGGATTATGGTGATTCTCAAAGGGGATTCAATTATTTTTTTAAATCAATACCTGTATAAGTGGAATAAGTTTCACCTCTGAGATTGTACAATAATATATTCTAATATATTTGCTTTTAAATAAAAGTCAGCATGATGGGTATTTCTGTGTTCCAGTAGCCATTTTGATGAACAGAATCAATCCTTTGGCAAATGCTGTTTATTCCTTTGGCTGGCACACTGGTCCGACAAAGCACAGACAAATTTGTTAATTTTTTTTTTTCCCTGACAGTGTGTTACTCTGTCGCCCAGGTTGGAGTGCAGTGGCGTGATCTTGGCTCACTGCAACTTCTGCCTCCTAGGTTCAAGTCATTCTCCTGCTTCAGCCTCCTGACTAACTGGGATTTCAGGCGTGCGCCACCATGCCCAGCTAATTTTTTGTATTTTTTAGTGGAGACAGGGTTTCACCATGCTGGCCAGGCTGGTCTCAAACTCCTGACCTTGTGATCCACTCACCTCGGCCTCCCAAAGTGCTGGGATTACAGGTGTGAGCCACTGCACCTGGCCCATTTGTTATTTTTAGGAGCCTTTACTATTAATAGGTAACAAGTATCCCTATAAGCATATGGATTATCACTTAAAGAGATGTTTGAAATAGAGGTATTCAAGGATAGTCACATGTATCTTTCATTTTAGTTAATGACAGCTGGTTACAGGCTATATTATCACTCATTCTGAACTAAAGCTTAATTTTTTTTTTTTATGTTATGGATGACTACAGAACAATTTGCTTCAATACATTCACAGTAATAAATTGATGGTTGGAGAGAATAGCTACATGTTCAAAAGTAGGCCACTTCTTTACTACTTAAAGAACATCCAACAGAGGCAAGATGATGGGAGACTGGAATAGTATTTATGAGAAAATGCTTAACAGTGGAAATTCCTAAGTATGTCAGTGGGTTGAGAAGTACAGAAGCGTGGTGGGGAAAATCATATGCATACTAAAAATATAAAGGTTTAAATTTTTTGTGTCATCAATCACAAATCTATATAATGTTTGATCTAAGATTAATCCACAAATCATTAATCCAAGAGCATGGCTGATTAATGGAAGTCATACTTAAATAGTTCTGAGATTGTTCTATTAACATTTGGAAGTACTAATTGTTTTTTGTCCTCACAAGTACCAGCTGATAATTTCTCATTGAACTGTCCCTTCTGGACCCTAATCCAAGCTCATTTAACTGTGATCTGTAGGATTCAACCACAGTGGGATGAAGCATGTCCAATGTTGAAAAAGCATACTTTATTTCCTGCTACTACTCTGATTTAGCTCAGACTATTCATCCATCAGAAGGACAACCCAAACAAGAGAAAAGCAGAGATACTCTTAGATTGAGATTTGGACTTGTTAGTAATAAACACTCATGGAAAATAGTGGAAATAGATTACTGACAAAAGTGAAGGTGTTCTTATTTAGTGGGTGTGTAAACTAATGTCTATCACAGAGGTTTGACTCTAATCTTGCGTGCCATGGATGACAAGTGGCACATAAAGGAGCAGCTGCCTAAGTGTGCAAGTGATTAGTCTATGTTTCTAGATCACCTCTACTGTTCTCTTCATTTACTATTATTTCTTTTTGGCTGGAGGATACAGTGCCAGCTTGGCACCACATTCTCTCAAACGCCTTCTTTCAGCCAGTTTACAGGGGAGTGTTTTGGAGAAAAACTGCCAATGCTTCCTTTTCCCTTCTCAGATTAAATACATTACATCTGCTTAACATATGCAGTCTCTGTTGGCCCAGGAAACCAGACAAAAGCTCTCTGGATGATTATCTCATTAGTATTTTGCCTTCTAAAAATGTTTTCAGTCAGAAGGGAGAGCACAAAATCCTTGCTCTTTCTGGGTTGCATCTTGAGCTCAAATACTGGCTCCACCCCTTGCCGTGTGACCCTGAGAAAGTCATTTAATTTTTTCTGGTGTCAATTTTCTTCTCTGTAAATTGAAGACAATACTTATAGAGTTGTGGTAAATACTAAACGACCTCTGATTTACTTTCTGTATCTAATGAAATACTAGCCAAAACCCCACTGGGGTTTTCCCTTTTCTCATGGGGCAAAGTAGTCAAACTGATCTTGAAAGTTTCTCTAGGAAAGTAAATGTGTAAGAATAATCAAGAAAATTTTGAAAATAAATGGAGTCTTGCCTTACCTAGTCAAAACAACTGTAAATGTGACACTGAAAGAAAGTACGTCAATTAATAAGAGAACAGAGAAAACGTTTGTATTTAGTATATGAGTTATTTTAAATTAGTAGTGACAGGGTATATTGTTCAATAAAGAGATTGGGACATCTAATCTCCATTTAAGTTTGTTCTTTCTTTTGTTCTAGGACTTAGTAATTTCCTCCTTTGTGAACATGGATTCCCAAATTTCAAGGGCCCATTTCCTGTAAAATAATGCGTTATTGCAGTTAAAGTCTTTTTTTTTTTTTGAGATGGAGTATCGCTCTGTCGCCCAGGCTGGAGTGCAGTGGCGCGATCTCGGCTCACTGTAAGCTCTGCCTCCCAGGTTCAAGCCATTCTCCTGCCTCAGCCTCCAGGGTAGCTGGGACTACAGGTGCCTGCCACCATGTCTGGCTAATTTTTTTTATTTTTAGTAGAGACGGGGTTTCACCGTGTTAGCTAGAATGGTCTCGATCTCCTGGGCTCGTGATCCAACCGCCTCGGCCTCCCAAGGTGCTGGGATTACAGATGTGAGCTACCACACCCAGTCTATTGCAGTTAAAGTCTTAAGATTTTTCCACACAGGTGATAGATGAAGGCATGAGAGTGGACTAGATCATTAAAGAAGGATACTAAGAGGTCTGTGATTGAAATATTGGGAAACACCTACGTCCAGGATGCAGATGAAGGAAAAGGGACCCAAGGTGGATTGCAATATGACAATGTCAATGACAAACTTTCATTTTTTTAAAACACTAATTCCAAGGGGGGCAAATGTTTAAATAGAGAAAAGTCAAATGAAGAGGGATTAAGATAACTGCAGACTTGAAAGAGCCGAATAGGTTTGACAAATTGGGTGAGAGCAGCTTTCCTGAAGAAAGAATTTTCCTACTTCGAAGATTCAGCCAGGTTCAGTTAGGAGATAGCAGGCACTGACTAACAAAGAAGCTGTGCTATATAAGAAGAGAGAGGCCAGGCACAGTGGCTTACACTTATAATCCCAGCACTTTGGGAGGTTGAGGTGGAAGGATCGCTTGAGCCCAGGAGTTTGAGACCAGCCTGCGCAACATGGTGAGAAACCATCACTACAGAAAATTTACAAATTAGCTAGGCGTGGTGGTGTGCACCTTTGGTCCTGGCTACCCAGGAGGGTGAGGCAGGAGGACTGTTTGAGCCCAGGAGATCAAGACTACAGTGAGCATCACTGCACTCCAGCCTAGGTGACAGAGCAAGACCCTGTCTCAAAAAAAAAAAAAAAAAAAAAAAAAAAAAAAAAAAAAAAAAGAGAGAACTCCAGCATGAACAGGAAAGAACTGGCGAAAAACTTCCAGAATCAACTGAACTAATTTTGAACTTGCTACTAAGCTGTGTTATATTCCACTACCTGCCAGACACTGAGCTAGATGTCAGTTTTCACAACAAAGCTACAAGGTCTTGTTTGCTTCATTTCACAGGTGAGGATGTTTAAGCCAACATGATGACAGACCACCTACTAACTAGTTTGGGCAAGTTATTTAACTTGTCTAAGGCAGTTTTCTTACATGAAGATAATGCTACCTACCTCTAATTGTTCTGAAGATTAAATGCTTATAAATAATACATGTATGTATATATGTACACCCAGAAACATACTAACATAGTGTAGCATTTAGTAGGAGCTTAATAAGTATCTCTGGTATCATCCAAGCAAGAAAAAGAATTCCTCAAATATGGTGATGGTAGCATAACTAAGTTCAGAATTTCTTTTATGCATACATAGCTTGATTTTGGGCAGTCATCTTGATGTACAGACTTCTCTTCCTCTTTTGAAGGTACTGGATGTAAGCAGAGAAGGCAAAGAAGAAGTATTCTATGGACCTACACTCCCTTTTGCTTCCAATGGAATAGCAGCATGCTTCCTTCCAGCTCCATATTTCACATGCCCTAACCTTCAAACTCTTCAAGTGCCTCATCACAGGATTGGCACCATCTGAAAAGCCAATGCCATCATGAACAAGAGGAAAACATAGCCCTGACTGTTGGATACTGGGCATGAAAAGACTCAGTGCTCAATGCTTCCTTGTCTTGCTTTATAGGTCTTGTATTCTGATAAATTTAAGCAAAAAATGAACAATTTTCTAAAATACATTATTAAAAACTCTTGTCACCCTTCTCAGTGTATGTCAACATGCAATATGTATGACTTTTATTGTGGTATCGCTTAGTGCCAACTTAAGGTACATTGTGTCCCAAGGGTCTTTAGAGCATTCTTTGTACACTTTTTCTAATCAGCACTGTCTTAAGACAACACTGTTAGTAAGGCAATTTATTGGACAAAATGGCATCGATGATCTTAAAAAATATATATTCTGTACTTAATCCCTTTATTATTTAAAGCTGGGCTTGTAATTTTTCTTTTTAAAATTTAACATTATGCAGCCCTGCTCAGTAGAGACTCAGCATTATGACATCATAAATTTTTAAATGCCATATTTTATTCAAGGTGATACGAATAATAGACGTACACTGGAAAAGCAGTTGAAACACCCAGATTTTTCACCTTGGTTACTCTGACCTTGGGTCAGAACCTAACTTTACAATGCTTCAGTTTTCCCACCTTTTAAGAAGGATAATTTAAAAGAACATCATGAGGATTAGGCAAACATTTTGAAATACTTTGCTCAAGAAAAAGAAAAATGTTACTGAAATTACAAGGTATTTTACTGTCTTTAGAACCTTGTAATTGAACAGGGAGATTATTTTTGAAGTTTAAAAATTAGTAGATAGAATTTGGAACCATGTTATGGAATAAATGATTCTAAAAAGCATGTGAAAGAGACACACAATTAGGAAATAGGGAGTTTATTAAAATCAAAGATATCTAAACTTGTACAGATATCTAAACTTGCCTCAAGTAACTCTCAGATGTCTCATTTAAAATCATTTAGTGAAAAATGACATTTAAAGCTAAAAAATAATTTAGTTGTACTAATTATGGTACCATAAAGTGCTTTGACATAAATTTGAACCTAGAATTGGCAGTTCTAATAAAAGTTTTTCCACTTTGTTAAAGGTTATGTCAATCTTGAGTGCTTGTGGGATTCTTCTCCACCACCAATACATATTTTATTACTATCACTTTTAATAATGCATAGGAATTCTTTTTTAGGCTAGTTTTTGAGTTTGCATTGTCTATAACAAAAAATAAATACAACAACTTAATAATCACATTGGAAAACAAATTTAACAAGTATAATGTGAGTTTTTCTTTTTTCCTAACTTCCTCAGGACCTAGGCCACCTTTACTAAAAGGAAGAATTCACTCTTTTTTCCTTGAGAGTTTAATCATTCAGCAATCCCGCTCTTAAAGGAAATTGTTATTTTATTCATGTAACCATTTTTTTGTAATCAAAAGTAAATAAAAACCATCTTTTTGTCTTACATACAGCATTCACTAACTTCATATATCATTATACATAAAACATAGAAATACATATATGGTTTCTGGTTATTCAGATTTAAAGGGCAGGAAGGAGACTAGGGAAAAGGAAAACAGGTAAATTTTAAAAAGAATAGGAATTTAGTATAGACTAAATTCCTTAGTATACTTAGTATATTTCCTTTAGTATAGATAAACCACTGTTGAGGACAGTTCTCAACAGTGAAAATTGATATTGACAATTGATATTTAGAATGAAGACAGCTTCTTTAAATGGTTTAAGCCATCTAAACTAAATTTTAAAAATGCCTTACCAAGGCAGGAGAATGAATTCCAGTATTTCAGAAATCTTTTCAACAGGGACTTAAGTATTCGGCTATATTAATTTTTCTACTTGGGACATGAATTTTCTCTCTAGCAGTTTTACCTAGTAAAACTATTAAAATCTATTTGTCTTCCCAGGCCCTACATACAGTCAATGAAAGGGAAAGCTCTAAAATCAAGCTTACCCAATTAATGGAAAGGTAGCCTGAGACTACCCTCATTTCTGTACATATTTTTAACAATTCATATAAAACAAATCAGCATATATTATCAAACCCCTCCTAAGTGATCTTTATAATGTAATATTCACTAATATTACAGAACTGAACTCAGAATTTAAGAAAGTTTTAGTGGGTTCAGACACATCCTTTATAGCTATAGCCAAGAGTAGTACAAAAACATAACACCTCTTCCCTAAAAGGGAAAAAACCTAGATAAGTTATAATTAGATCCTTTTATTCAAGGTTATCAATAATAGAGTTCTATTAAACTATGTCACTGAAACTATTCAGATATACATTTTTAAGTGAACTGCCCTATAGTAATTCATCTTCCATTTCCATTTTTATTCTTCAAAATTAAAGGTTATATTGTATTTGTAATGTAAATTATTATACTAATGTGAATTTCTATAGGAAGGTCATGAGACTTGCAAACATTTAAATATCACTTCAAGATTTTACTTTAAAAGAGAAAACAAAATACAGTACCACACAGATGATAACAGATATTCTTGGTGTTAAAGGAAAAGCCAGCAAAGATGTGAATTTCTAAAATCATCTGTACAATGCAATAACACTTCTTAGATCTTTAGTAACAAAATAGCAATTAGGTAATGATTAGGGTACTTTTCATACTTTTTCCTTCATATTTTCTTCACACTTTAACCACATGTACATCAAACTCTTTCAGCTACCACAACATCTGAAAACTTAACTTTCTATAGTTTTACCACAACTATAAAAACATCAGTAATAAGATAGTAATTATTCCTTCTGGTAACATGGCTCATTTTTACTTTAGCTTCCAAATACTGAATCTGTTATAAAAAGGAAGTTTTCAATAATCAAGGGCACAATGTAAGTTAAATATATACTTTTATTACTATATATAAATTTTTATCATATGCACAAATAAGTCATAAATATGTATATAAAATTAAAATGTCTACAATTTTTCTAGAAGCACAATTCACAAATGCAATGAATTGGACAGCCATTGGCACAACAAAAATTTTAATAAGTATAAACTGGTCAATTCCAACCATTTGGTAATTTACAATGCAGGTTATCACAGTATCAAAATACACATATCTTATTAAATTTGTGACGAATATGCTATGTTGCTAGCTTCCCAAACCAACTGTTTCTAACCAAATAAAGCATATTATTTATATTGGCATACTATACTCTTGCCTGACAAGGCAATATTTTTAACTCTAAGAGGGGTAGGCAAAAGATCAGTTTTTTGGAAAACATAAGATTTATATAAAAAGTCTGGATAAAAAAGCAGTGGTTTAGTACAGATGATTCAACTTTTGATGAGGTTTCTGTATCTATTTACCTTTCAGACATGGGGAGATATGAGTGGTATGATAACATGTACGGTTTGGGGAAGGCAGATTTCTAAAGGCTTTTCCCAACTGTAGAAACTTGTCAAATTTTTATATAACATATAATTTTAGCTGTCAAAGATTCTGTGAAAGTACACGGAAACAAGTCCATGTAATTATTTAAGAACAAGGTAGTTTAAAAAATTTGTTGTAAAGCATGGAAGAAAATAATAGTAGGTAATGAAAACCCACAAACATCTGACTCACAAATATTATATAGATGCTGAAGTAGAAAAAGTCAAATATGCTTAAGAAGAAAACATACGAAGGACAGGTATAGATATACAAGTTTTAAACTAAGAAATTCTTCTAATGCAAATGAACTCAATACTGAATGACTTTTCCACAATCCTCCGTGCTTCCTTCCTCGCCATGGAAACGTTCTAATTAAATTGAAATTTAAATCATAACCAAATCCAAATGCCTAATAAAGTCCTTTCATCACTGTTGTCCTTCAATCATCTTTTATACTCTATCTGGTATTTTATAGATATTATTTGACTGGAATACTCATGTCTCCAAATGTGTATTTTAATTTTCTTCCTATTTAAGTGTCTTCAATTTCTATAGGAAACAGGTCCTATACAGTTTCCACACTGTAAACTGAATGAGGCTGAGTGTAGGATGAACATGGCAATCAGAGAAAACTGCTAAACAAGCCTCTTGTTTGGAAAGAGATAAGCTTGAAGATAAAAGGTACAGTCAGATAGGTAGCAGAAAGTCTCCAGACTGAAGAGTTTGACCATCACCTTATAAACAATGGGAAGTTATTGGAAGTCCTTGAGCAGAAAAGTAACAAGAGGAAAACAGTATTTTAGGAATACACATTTCAGAACATAAGGTGTAGGAGAGGAAACCAGGGGTAAGGAAATAAGTAGTGCCCAACAGAAGAAACAAACAACAAACCAGTGGATGCAAGGCATTGCAAAAAGAAAAAAAGAAGCCTAAGAGCCCATAATAGTAATCAACTGAAAGTGGGAGAAAAACAAAGAACCTAAAATGCCTCTGACATTTCAAGGCTAAATAACTTGGGAAAATAGTGTATTCCCTGGGTAGAAAATGAAAGCAGGAGGTAGTCTGAAATGGATTGGATCCAGGAACCCCTGTGCATACCAAAATCTGCACATACTCAAGTCCCACAATTGGCCCTGAGGAACCTGCCTATACAAAAAGTTAGTCCTCCATATACTCAGATTTTGCATCCCACAAATACTGTATTTTAGATCCACATATAAGTGGTCCCACACAGTTCGAACTTGTGTCGAACGTTCAAGGGTCAACTGTATATGTAGGAAGGAGCAGCATCATTGTGGAACTGACGGGAAGGTAAAAGACAATTGTCACAGGAAGGACAAAGAACATGAGAAAGGAGAACAAACTCAGATTTGACCAAAAGAGAATGGCTTATATTACACTGGTAGAAGTAGCCTCTGAAATTACAGGGTATTTAGGGAAAAGTGGCTATTAAAGAAGCAGGTATAAGGGACTCCAAGTCTGGGAATGGAAGAAGGCAAGATTGTGTTAATAAGTGAAAGATCAGTGAAGATTTTTTAAAAAAGGAACTGAGCCATAAATTTTCTTCTTTCATCAATTAAAAAAAAAGGCTTTAAAAAAATTTTACTTATACATAAATACAAAACATATAATACACATACATATTGTTACAGACTTTGTTGTTACCATTTTTAAGTACAAGTTTTAGTTATTCTTAGTATCTACAGATATATGTCCTAAAGCATGATTCAGTAACAGCTTTTCCTATCCTTTAAATGTTTCATACTCTAAGGAGCAAGATTCTCAAACATATCTTTAATCAATCTCCTTTGGAAAAAAAAAAAAACATACACACACACACACACACACACATAAATAACCTCTTTAAAGGCATCACCTTAAATAGATAAAACTCCTCAGTAACTGCTGGAACTTGCCAAGCCATAGATTATTTGTTTAGTAAGGCACTATCATGATGAAAAGAAATTCAGTGTTATGAAGTCTATTAAGCAGCCTTAAGCTTTCATTTATTCCATTTGATGAAGCTGATTTGAGAGAAAGACCATTTATATGTTATGAAAATAACAGCTACTCCTTTGGATTTCACAGATTACAATTAAGAGAGAACTATTCACTATAGAATGCTGACTGCAAAGTATTTCTTTTTTAAAGATACTCCTTGAGCCACAGAAGGGTTGAAATGTTTTCTTGAAGGAAGAGTAAGAAACATGATAAAGACTATAATCCCAAGAAGGAAACAAATTACTTCAAAGTTAGAAAATATGATGTAAGAAAACATTGGAAAGTGGGATCATTCATCTGGTACATATCATTAGAGAAAGATAAAATTAAGAGGTGTTCTTTGCCTTAATTGTGCATGAGTAATAAACTAATCATGTCTGTACATTTCCCAACAGAATATGGGCCACCAAATGTTTTCACATTTATCTCACTGATTCTCACAATAACACTGTCAAATAGTAAAGGGATTCTTCTTTTCTTCTCCATGAAGAAACTAGACTGAGAAAGGTTATGTAACTAGCTCAAGATCATAAAGCAAAGCTGAGTTTGAGACCCAGGTGGGTTCCCAAAATTGGGACCGGAGTTCTTTCAACCAAATAATGATCACTATGAAAAGGAGTCAAAGACAAGATCCAGCTGGTAAAACAATCTGGCTGAGGTAAGAGTTCAAAAGTTGAGAAACAATGTTGTTAAAGGAAACTAAACAGGTTTCTTGGATAAAATGCTAAGTTATAAGAAGCTCTGGCTAAAGAGCAAGAAGATAGATCAGCTGACTTCTCAGACCACTACTATTATTACTTTTCTAGAATATTTTTATTTATTCTCCTCTTAAAGTCTCCTTTATTTCCTCCTCCTGATTTTTCAAAATGATAACTTCAAAAGAAATCATGAATAAAGAAAAAATTTGGCAACTCTTGGAACCTAAATATAAACCCTGTTGGCATGTTTACACTTTTTTTGGATATCAGCTGTATAATCCTTTAGCCAGATTCAGTCTCATTCCTAACACAGTTAAGTGTGCTTTGTAAGGGTTTTATTTATTAACTTGCCTCACACATATAAAAAAGAAAAACAAATACACAGTCATATTTCCCAACACCTTTCCCTCACCAAAAAAAACGTATAGGGTAGCCAGTATAATGTAGTATTGAAAAAGTATCATTTTAAAACATAACTATTATTGTAAAAATAAAAAATAAACATGACAAATCAGTTACAATGCAGAAAGGTAGGAAGTCATATTACAATAAAAGTCCATGGATGAAGTATCTGCTTAATACTCATACACAGAAAACACTCCCAGTTAGAAAAAGTTTCTTTAATTTAGTTTAAAATTTCATCAAGGTAGAATGCAGTTTTGCAAAGTTCCAAGGATCCTATTACATAGTTGCTAATTAACCTTTAGTTCCTTATTTATACATTTTTTTACTTACAGATATAAAAGGAAAAAAATCCTAGAAATTATTTTAAACAGAACATTATACAATTAATTAAGAGTAGGAATTGGAGTGGAACAATGTGGCTTTAGATACTGATAATCAATAGACAGGATGAATCAGAAAATACATTAAGTATTATCATTTTCCAGTCTCTGCATCTCATCTTGTCCCACCTGTCCAAGGTGAGACAAAAGTTTGCTATATGCTTCCCTGTTTAAAAAAAAGAAAAGAAAGCAAATATATTTATTACCATTTTCATTATTTTTCATTTAAGTATTTACAAATTAAGTCTGGCTGTCCATCATCCATCTATCTATCTAGCCATCTGTCCAGCAGGCTTAGCACAACACTTCTTAAAAAGTAATGTTTTATATCTGTTGTGAGTAAACCTAGACGTTAAGATGTATTGAGTTTAACTGTGATTTTTATATATAAAATGTGTGCTAAAAAAACCATAAGTTCACTAACCTTCTGAAATATTATAATGCTCACAGGTAATAAAATATGTTCATGGAATATTATTTAAGGACAATGATGGTATGATTACAATGGGAAGACTTGTATCACAAACCTAAGTATTAAAACAAAAATTCTGTAACCATAAAATAGACCTGTGTAGCAATTTCAGTATGTATCCCATTTTCTTCTTTTAACCTCTTATAGGTAACGACGTTTGAAAATAAAATACTGTCTCTCCTCCTACATTCTCTAGTATGTAGAGAATGTAACTGGGAGGTGTTTTAGATGATTTAGTGTGCCTAGCAGTTATCTCACTAGTCTAAATACCTGTTCTATTCAGAACCTTTAAAACCAGCCTTCTTATGGGCCTGCACAACCACACAAGGTAGTAGGCCTGAATATTTGTTTTAACAACATACTGCATTAGGGTGGTTCACACATAGCCTCTCTAGTTTTTTCATTCAAATTTGAAGACTGCTCAGAGAAGTCAGATGTGAGACATGTCTGCGCATGAGCTTCTTTTGTGACATGACAATAAACACGACTTCTTCAAACTACAATTTGAAGTGATTCAATCTTCTCTCTCTAGAAAACCATAGGAGGCTAACCAAGTCCCTATGCAGAAGAAAGGAGATGTTCCATTCTGGCATACAAAAGCTTTACAAGGATGATCTCTCCAGTCTGCGCCCCCCGTGCCTTTTATATGGTTTTCATTTACTGTACTGAAAGCTATAGTCAATATAGTCATGTCTCCAAGAAAGATCTCATATAGGACATTGTTT
This sequence comes from Trachypithecus francoisi, assembly GCF_009764315.1. NCBI lineage: Eukaryota > Metazoa > Chordata > Mammalia > Primates > Cercopithecidae > Trachypithecus > Trachypithecus francoisi. Next base: position 40,721,711 of record NW_022681460.1, read on the forward strand.
AATAAAAAATTTTCATCTAAAAATTGGAATATGCATATTCATTAGACTATGTATTTGTATAGATACATATACACAGACACATGCATATGATTATAGTCATGCACTGCATTAGCAACATTTTGGTAAATGATGGGCTGCATTCTGGTCAATGATGGGTCCCATTAAGATTATAATGGTACTGAAAAATTCCTAACGCCTGGTGATGCTGTAGCCATTGTAATGTCTTAGTGTAATGCCTTTCTCACGTGTTTGTGGTGATGCAGGTGTGAACAAACCTACCGTACTGTCAGTCATATAAAAGTCTAGCGCACACAATTGTACACAGTTTATAATACTTGATAATAAGAAACAATCATGTTACTGGTTTAATTTATGTGTTTACTATACTTTACTTTTTATTGTTATTTTAGAGTGTACTCTTCTTTATACTTATAAAAATAAAAGGTAACTGTAAAACAGACTCAGGTAGGTCCTTCAGGAGGTATTCCAGAAGAAGGCTTCCTTATCAAAGGAGATGACAGCTCCATGTGTGTTACCGGTCCTGAAGACCTTCCAGTGAAATAAGATGTAGAGGTGGAAGACAGTGATGTTGATCATACTGACCCTGTGTAGGCTCAGGCTAATGCATGTGTGTCTTCATTTTTTACAAAATAGTTTAAAAAAAAAAAAAAATTCAAAATAGAAAAAAGGCATTCAAGAATATAAAGAAAGAAAATATTTTTGTACAGCTATACAATGTGTGTGTTAAGCTAAGTATTTTTACAAGAGTAAAAAAGTTAAAGAAAAAGTTTAAAAGGTAAAAAAGAGTAAGCTAAGGTTAATGTATTATTGAAAAATTAAAAATTTTAAAAATAACTTCAATGTACTCTAAGTGTATTGTTTATAAAGTCTACTATAATAGTGTACAGTAATGACCTAGGCCTTCACATTTATCACTGCTCACTCACCGACTCACCCAGAGCAACTACCAGTCCTGCAAGCTCCACTCACTGTTAAGTGCCCTATATAGGTATATCATTTAAAAATCTTTGCTACCATATAATTATTGTACCTTTTCTACCTTTTCATATATTTAGATACACAAATACTTACCATGATGTGACAACTGTCTATAGTATTTAGTACAGTAACATGTTATACAAGTTGATAGCCTAGGAGCAATAGGTCACACCACATCGCCTAGGTGTGTGGTAGGCTATTCCATCTAGGTTTGTGTAAATATACTCTATTTGATGTTCACAAATGATGAAATTGCCTAACTACACATTTCTTAGAACCTATCCCTGTCGTTAAGCAACACATAACTGTATTTTGATTCTTTAATAACCTTTAGGACATAAAAATTCCACTGTGAGTACTGACTACTCTAAAACAATTTTTTTAAGAAATAAATATAGGCTTATTCCCACAATGTTGAGACTCTAAATAGTCCAGCACTATTTTCAGTTGAGTTATGAGCCTATAAAAAAAGTCTTATTTCCTATTTTTGACCAAAACCTATATTGTCTAATAGGGTCACTTATTCACTAGACATATGATACAGCTGACTAAATAAATCAAGCATCCCTCAAAGGGTTATGATTTGTCATCATAAATTTTACTAAAAAACAAGACATCCAAGGCTATGAGGTCTACTTCCCAATGAGGAACACTGAAATGCGTTTTGAGCAACAGCAGCAGTGCTGAAATATACAGCTTTCTAAAGTGGTCACTTTGAAAGGAAAAACATGCAAATGTATGTATTGATTTTGCTAAGTTTGTTGATAAGCCACGCTACTACTATTCACGCTTTGTAAAACTGATAACTATCACAGTACTGAAACATTTTTCATCTCAAAAGAACACATCCAAATTTTGGGAAATAAGAAAATAAATCATTTCTATAAGATGAAATATAGATTTTATAATCACTGCCCCCCCCAACAAATGTAATTACATTATCAAACATACCTTTGTGCTATATTCCTGCCAAGGCCCCATTTCTGCTCTGAATCCTTCAGAGATTGAGTGAGGGTAGAAATCAAGTGGATGACAACCTGCTGGTCCAATGTTGCTACTGTTTCTAAAATGCTGTAAACCTGATAATAGTACCTCATACCATAATTCTGGATAAACTGCCTGAAAGTAAAACAAGTATATTTAGGATTACTCCTGGGGCAATTCCTTGTGCTGGTATCTACATGACAATCAACTATGAACTGAACATAACAAAGATCATTTCATATAAGATGACTGTAAGAATCTGGATGCAATATGAAAACTATTTAAAACACTTTAAAATAAAGGATTGAAATGGCTTATTTTAAGTTGAGCCACGACCAGAGTGAAAGCACTGTGGGAGGAGCGGCGAAGGGAAGAGTTGGAAGCTTGGGAGGGAGAAGAAGGGGTAAAAATCTAATCCCAGGACTTTTTTGCAATATTCTACACAGTGAAATCTGAGTGGAAAGGATATGGGAGACAGTAAGAGAAAAAAGTCAGATTTCCTAGTTACTTTTTAGTTCTTTGTAGCTCTACATAAATCAAACAATATTTTTATGAGGAAGGCAAGTTACTCCTAATATATTTTTATGTTCCTTAACTGAACAAAAGACTTTAGACCCATAGAAGGTCTTTATAAATAAAAATTCTATGTTTTAGCCTTAAAACCTCTACCCTCCACTACCAATCAACAAAATAAAAGCCACCTAGCTTAGTAAATTATAGAAAACATTCAATCTTTGATCATATAAAATCCTTTTCTCCCCTCCTAGGGCTTCACAATTTTCACAAATCACTGTTACTGAGTGATCACAATTTAAATAAACTATAAACACTTGAAAGGCACTAATTATGTGATGAGAAAAATGGAGGTACCAAAGATCCAACATAGAATGAAGGAAACGAACACAAATTATTTATCATGGTAGTGGTAAGACAGACATAGGAATAATAAAGGTAAACTGGTAGAAATCTTCAGAAAGAAATACAAAAACATACTGCCCTAACAGGACAAGACTCTAAAGGGAACAAAAGAGGGAAGAAAAAGAAAATATGCCTCAAGTTGCACTGTTATTCTTATGAACAATAGATCTACTTCTATAAAGTCCATGCTTCACAAATTAAACATAACAGAGCTTTCTGGAGCTACTCTTAGTATCTTAAAGCAAGTCAGAAAAGCAGTGACATATACTTCTACAATCCTGAGGAACATGTCTGGCAAGGTCTGAAGGCCTGTGTACTCGTCATCATGACTCACGTTTCCCACTTTACCCTCTCAAACCCAGTCTAGGGCCAGGTAATGACATTTCAGTCAGTGACAGATAGCATATACAATGGTGGTTCAGTATAAGAAGATTAAAATACTGCATTTTTACTGTACCTTTTATGTTTGGATACATTTAGATACACAAATATTTACTACTGTGTTACAATCACCTACAGTATTCAGCGCAGTGACATGTTATACTGATTTGTAGTCTAGGACCATTAGGCCACACCGTATAGTCTTGGTGCATAGTGGGCTATAGCACCTAGGTGTGTTGTATAAGTACACTCTATTTGAGGGTCACACAGTGATGAAATTGGCTAACTATACGTTTCTCAGAACTTATCCCTATCATTAAGAGACACATGACTGTTCATGCAAGATTCTTTCTTACTAAATTCACAGGTAATTTTAAGTCCCTTCACTTATCTTTTTCACTGGCACTTTTATTTTTCAATAAAACATCACAATGTAACAAAACTACTGCCAAAAATACAATAATTGAAATACTATAAACAAGTAGTAACACATTATGTTTTGGATAATTAGTTATTTAAAAAACATGTTGGCTGTCAAATGGCTGGCAATAGTCTCCTTGCCAGTTGGCATATTTTCCAGTTACCTAAACACAGAAGTCAGCTGGGCGGAAGGTTCTTCTTCTGACCCCACTTGGCAGGCTTTTACCACGTATTGCAGGTTCTCTGTGGCCAGCCTCTTAACTAGAAGGAAAAATTATAGCATTACGCACTGTGTCTGAATTGACCATCTGGATCCTCATTTTTATGAATGCTCTTGATTTAGAAAAATATGTTGTTTTCTTAAAGTATGTACATCCTTTTTCTATTTTTCAAAATGAAATAGTTCTAAGTTTTTGTTTTATTCTAAAGTATACCTATCTTCCATTTTAAGAAAATAAAAAAGTTTAAAAGTTTTTTTAAATCTATTTTTCTCTTAGAAAGGTGCCCATATTCAAAAACATTACACCATCCTAATCCTACAAACAGTAACATACCGACAAAAGAAAGCCTTTAAAAATTCAGCTGATTTACAGACAAGCAGATTGATTTTTTAAAAATTCATAAGCATATTCCTCCTACCCCCTCACAAACATATAAGTAGCAAACTAGATACCATGAACAATTTCTTTTCACTTAAAATTAGCCAAATGTGTATGCAAAAATGTTGTTTGTGATGCTATCTTCCTTTCAAAGGATAACAAAGCATAAAAAGAATACTTACAATCTTTAAATATTTAACCAAATCCTTTAAAATTGTGTGCTTGTACACAAAAATAATGCAAAAATACCAAGAAAGGATGTAGAAAACCCAATATGCTCTGAATGCTACTAAATTCTTATGTTCTTTTTGACACATTAAATATAAGAAACCAGAGAAAAAAGTGCTTTTTCCAAGAATAAAAAAAAGTTCAGAAACTGTAACCCATTATAGCAGGAACACAAAATATATGATGAACATCAACTTAATTAATATTAGGTAGTAGAGAATGTTTTCCATGCGATGAGGCTAGTGGCTAAGGAACATACAGCATACTTGCCTTTTACTTGAAAACTTTTTACAACTTTTTAAAATAACTTCTCATTTTAGATGCGGTTTATTTTTGCTTTAACTGAACTACCTTTAAAAACAAAATGAGTGTTTTTTTTTTTTTGTTTGTTTTTTAAAGAACACTCTTACTCTATCATCCCAGCTAGAGAAGTGGTGTGATAATATAGCTCACTCTAACTTCCATCTCCTGGGCTCAAGCAATCCTCCCACCTCAGCCTCTCAAGTAGCTAGGACTACAGGTGTGTGCCACCACTCCTGGCTAATTTTTTTTAAAAAGCTTTTTGTAGAGATGGAAGTCTTGCTATGTTGCCCAGGCTGGCCTCAAACTCCTAGTCTCAAGTGATCCTCCCACCTTGGCCTCCCAAAGCACTGGGATTACATGTGTGAGCCACACCTGGCCTTTTTGTTAAAAGAAGAGCTTTATTATCATATAATTAACATACTATACAATTTACTCATTTAAAATATATTGTTCGATGGTTTTTAGTATATTCAGACTTGTACAACCATCATCACAATTTTACACTATTTTCAATATCTTGAAATTCCATACTCTTTAGCTATCCTGAGTCCTTCTAAGCAATCACTAACCTACTTTCTGTCTCTACAGACCTTTTTTTTTTTAACTTTTTTTTTTGGTGTGTGATGGACTTTCCTTCCGTTGCCCAGACTGGAGTGCGGTGCCACGATCTCAGCTCACTGCAACCTTTGCCTCCCGGGTTTAAGCAATTCTCCTGCCTCAGCCTCCCGAGTAACTGGGATTAAAAGCGCATGCCACCATGTATGACTAATTTTGTATTTTTAGAAGAGACGTGGTTTCACCATATTGGCCAGGCAGATCTTGAACTCCTGACCTCAAGTGATCCACCCGCCTCAGCCTCCCAAAGTGCTGGAATTACAGACATGAGACACCATGCCCAGCCCCGTCTCCATAGATTTAACTATTCTGGATATTTCATATAAATGAAATAATATGTGACTTTTGTGACTGGCTTCTTTCACTTAGAATAATGTTTTCAATATTCATCAATATTATAGCATGTTTCAATACTTCATGCTTTCTTATAGCCAAACAATATTCCATTGTATAAATGTATCAAAATTTTTAAATTGATCCATCAAATCATAAGTATTCTACTTTTTGGCTATAATAAACAATATTGCTATAAGAATTAATTTACAAGTTTCTGTGTGGACTTATGTGTTCACTTATCTTAAATATATACATATTTCTAGGGGTGAAATTGCTGGGTCATACAGTAACTCCATGCTTAACCGCTTGAGGAACTACCGGACTATTATCCAAAGTAGCAACACGATTTTACATTTCCAGGGGCATTAAATGAGAGTTCCAATTTCTCCACATTGTCCCCAATCTTTTTCATTGTTTGACTTCCTCATTATAGCCAACGTTGTGGGTATGAAGTGATATCTCAGTGTAGTTTTGATATGCATTTCCCTGGTGACTAATGATATTGATTACCTTTTCTGGTGCTTATTAGTCATTTGTTTATTTTCTTTGTAGAAATGTCTATTCAGATTCATTGCCAATTTTTAAATTCAGTTATTTGTTACTTATACTTAAGAGTTCTTTATATATTATAGATGCACACTCCTTATCATCACATATAATTTAGAGTATTTTTTCCCATTTTGTGGGTTGTCTTTTCACTTTCTTAATAGTGTCCTTTGAAACACAAAAGCTCCTAATGTTTGATGAAGTCCAATTTATCTCTTTCTTCTTTTGTGGTTCATGCTTTTAGTGTCATAGCTAAGAATCCATTGCCAAATCCAAAGTCATGAAGATTTTACTCCTATATTTTCTTCTATGACTTTTACAATTTTAGCTCTGACACTAAGGTCTATGATTCACTTTAGGTTAGTTTTCGTATGTGGTATGAAACAAGGGTCCAACTTCATTCTTTTGCATGTGGCTATCTATTTGACCTAGCACAATTTGTTGAAAAGACTACTTTTCCCCTATTAAATTGTCTTGGCACTCTTGTCAACAAACAAAAACACCCCAGTTGACCATAAACATGGGTTTCTCTCTGAACGCTCAATTCTATTCTGTTGACCTACATATCTATCTTTATGTCACTATCACATTGTCTTGATTACTGTTGCCTTGTAACATGTTTTAAAATCCAGAAGTATGAGTTTTCCAGCTTTCCTCTTGATTTGGCTATTCTGGGTCCCCTGTAATTCCATATAAATCAGTAATTCTCATGGAGCTATTAGTATAGTCACTTAAGATTTCTGTGGTTGCTGTTTGCATAACTATCTTTTCCCATCTTTTTACTTTCAATCTATTTATATCTGTGAATCTATAGTATTTCCTGTAAATACCATATAGGTAGATCTTGTTTTTTTAAAAAATCCACTGTGATCATCTCTGCTTTTTCATTGGACTGGTCAATCCTTTCACACAGTATTATTTTTGATATAGTTTGATTTACATCAGCATTTTTACTTTTTGTTTTCTTAATGACTCATGTGTTTGTTTCTTTAATCTACTTTACTGTTTTCTTATTGCATTAAGTGAATTTTTTTTAATGTAGCCTTTCAAATCTTTAATGATTTTTAAATTATTATTATTATACTTTAAGTTCTGGGGTACATGTGCACAATGTGCAGATTTGTTACAAATGTATACATATGCTAAGTTGGTTTGCTGAAGCCATTAACTCGTCATTTACATTAAGCATTTCTCCTAATGCTCTCCCTCCCCCAGTCCACCACCTCCCGACAGGCCCTGCTGTGTGATGTTTCTCTCCCTGTGTCCATGTGTACTCACTGTTCAACTCCCACTTGTGAGTGAGAACATGTGGTGTTTTTCTCTTCTTGTCTTAGTTTCCTGAGAATGATGGTTTCCAGTTTCATCCGTGTCCCTGCAAAGGACATGAACTCATCCTTTTTTATGGCTGCATAGCATTCCACAGTGTATATGTGTCATATTTTCTTTATTCAATCTATCATTGATGGGCATTTGGGTTGGTTCCAAGACTTTGCTATTGTGAACAGTGCTGCAATAAACATATGTGTGTATGTGTCTTTTTAGTAGAATCATTTATAATCCTTTGGGTATATACCCAGCAATGAGATTGTTGGGTTAAATGGTATTTCTAGTTCTAGATCCTTGAGGAGTCACCACACTGTCTTCCACAATGGTTGAACTAATTTACACTTCCACCGACAGTGTAAGTGCTCCTATTTCTCCACATCCTCTCCAGCATCTGTTGTTTCCTGACTTTTTAATGATCACCATTCTAACTGGTGTGAGATGGTATCTCATTGTGGATTTGATTTGTATTTCTCTAATGACCAGTGATGAGCATTTTTTCATAAGTTTGTTGGCTACATAAATGTCTTCTTTTGAGAAGTGTCTGTTCATATCCTTCGCCCATTTTTTGACAGGTTGTTTTTTTCTTGTAAATTTGTTTAAGTTCTTCGTAGATTCTGGATATTAGCCCTTTGTCAGATGGATAGATTACAAAAATTTTCTCCCATTCTGTAGGTTGCCTGTTCACTCTGCTGATAGTTTCTTTTGCTATGCAGAAGTTCTTTAGTTTAATTAGATCCCATTTATATATTTTGGCTTTTGTTGCCATTGCTTTTGGTGTTTTAGTCATGAAGTCTTTGCCCATCCCCATGTCCTGAATGATATTGCCTAGATTTTATTGTAGGGTTTTTATGGTTTTAGGTCTTATGTTTAAGTCTTTAATCCATCTTGAGTTAATTTTTGTATAAGGTGTAAGGAGGGGATCCAGTTTCAGTTTTCTGAATATGGTTAGCCAGTTTTCCCAGCACCATTTATAAAATAGGGAATCCTTTTCCCATTGTTTGTTTCTGTCAGGTCTATCAAAGATCAGATGGTTGTAGATGTGTGATGTTATTTCTGAGGCCTCTGTTCTGTTCCATTGGTCTATATATCTGTTTTGGAAGCAGTACCATGCTGTTTCGGTTACTGTAGCCTTGTAGCATTGTTTGAAGTTAGGTAGCATGATGCCTCCTGCTTTGTTCTTTTTGGTTAGGATTATCTCAGCAATGCACATTTTTTTTAGTTCCATATGAAATTTAAAATAGTTTTTTTCAAATTCTGTGAAGAAAGTCAGCAGTAGCTTGATGGGAATAGCATTGAATCTATAAATTACTTTGGGGAGTATGGTCATTTTCACGATACTGATTCCTCCTATCCATGAGTATGGAATGTTCTTCCATTTGTTTGTGCCCTCTTTTACTTTATTTCATTGAGCAGTGGTTTGTAGTTCTCCTTGAGAAGGTCCTTCACATCCCTTGTAAGTTGTATTCCTAGGTATTTTATTCTCTCTGTAGCAATTGTGAATGGGAGTTCACTCATGATTTGGCTCTCTGTTTGTCTGTTATTGGTGTATAGGAATGTTTGTGATTTTTGCACATTGATTTTGTATCCTGAGACTTTGCTGAAGCGGCTTATCAGCTTAAGGAGATTTTGGGCTGAGACGATGGGGTTTTCTAAATATATAATCATGTCATCTGCAAACAGAGACAATTTGACTTCCTCTTTTCCTAAATGAATGCGCTTTATTGCTTTCTCTTGCCTAACTACCCTGGCCAGAACTTCCAATACTGTGTTGAAGAGGAGTGATGAGAAAGGGCATCCTTGTCTTGCACCAGTTTTCAAAGAGAATGCTTCCAGTTTTGTCTATTCAGTATAATATTGGCTGTGGGTTTGTCATAAATAGCTCTTATTATTTTGAGATACGTTCCATCAATACCTAGTTTATTGAGTTTTTAGCACGAAGTTCTGTTGAATTTTGTCGAAGGCCTTTTCTGCATCTGTGGAGATAATCATATGGTTTTTGTTGTTGGTTCTGTTTACATGATGGATTATGTTTATTGATTTGCTTATGTTCGACCAGCCTTGCATCCCAGGGATGAAGCTGACTTGATCGTGGTAGATAAGCTTTCTGATGTGCTGCTGGATTCGGTTTGCCAGTATTTTATTGAGGATTTTCGCATTGGTGTTCATCAGGGATACTGGCCTAATAGTTCCCTTTTTTGTTGTGTCTTTGCCAGGTTTTAGTTATCAGGATGATGACGGCCTCATAAAATGAATTAGGGAGGATTCCTTCTTTTTCTCTTGATTGGAATAGTTTCAGAAGGAATGTTTCCAGCTCCTCTTTGTAACTCTGGTAGAAATCAGCTGTGAATCTGTCTGGCCCTGGGCTTTTTTTTGGTTGGTAGGCTATTAATTACTGCCTCAATTTCAGTAACTGTTATTGGTCTATTCAGAGATTCGACTTCTTCCTGGTTTAGTCTTGGGAGGGTGTATGTGTCCAGGAATTTATCCTTTTCTAGTTTATCTGTGTAGAGGTGTTTATAGTATTCTCTGATCATAGTTTGGATTTCTGTGGGATTGGTGATGATAACCCCTTTATCATTTTTTATTGTGTCTATTTGATTCTTCTCTCTTTTCTTCTTAGTTTGGCTACCGGTCTATTTTGTTGATTTTTTCAAAAAACCAGTTCCTGGCTGGATTCACTGATTTTTTTGAAGGTGTTTTTGTTTCTCTATCTCTTTCAGTTCTGCTCTGATCTTAGTTATTTCTTGTCTTCTGCTAGCTTTGAATCTGTTCGCTCTTGCTTCTCTAGTTCTTTTAATTGTGATGTTAGGGTGTCAATTTTAGATCTTTCTGCTTTCTCTTGTGGGCATTTAGTGCTATAAATTTCCCTCTACACACTGCTTTAAATGTGTCCCAGAGATTCTGGTATGTTGTATCTTTGTTCTCATTGGTTTCAAAGAACATCTTTATTTCTGGCTTCATTTTGTTATTTATCCAGTAGTCATTCAGGAACAGCTTGTTCAGTTTCCATGTAGTTTTGCAGTTTTGAGTGAGTTTCTTAATCTTGAGTTCTAATTGGATGGCACTGTGGTCTGAGAGACAGGTTGCTGTGATTTCTGTTCTTTTACATTTGCTGAGGAGTGTTTTACTCCCAATTATGTGGTCAATTTTAGAATAAGTGCAATGTGGTGCTGACAAGAATGTATATTCTGCTGATCTGGGGTGGAGAGTTCTATCGATGTCTCTTGGGTCTGCTTGGTCCAGAGCTGAGTTCAAGTCCTGGATATCCTTGTTAAGTTTCTGTCTCATTGATCTAATATTGACAGTGGGGTGTTTGACAGTGGGGTGTTAAAGTCTCCCACTATTATTGTGTGGGAGTCTAAGTCTCTTTGTAGGTCTCTAAGAATTTGCTTTATGAATCTGGGTGCTCCTGTATTGGGTGCATACATATTTAGGATAGTTAGCTCTTCTTGTTGCATTGATCCCTTAACCACTATGTAATGGCCTTCTTTGTCTCTTTTGATCTTTGTTGGTTTAAACTCCTTTTTTATCAGAGACTAGGATTGCAACCCCTGATTTTTTTTTGCTTTCCATTTGCTTGGTAAATCTTCCTTAATCCCTTTATTTTGAGCCTTTGCACATGAGATGGGTCTCTCGAATACAGCACACTGAAGAGTCTTGACTCTATTCAATTTGCCAGTCTGTGTCTTTTAATTGGGGCATTCAGCCTATTTCATTATTAATTATTTTTGAACTATTTCCTTTGTGGTCACTCTAAGTTAATCATATATACCTTATCAGAGCTTCAAATTTATACTAATACAGAAACAGAAATCCTATGCACTATATAGCTCTATTTCTTTCTCTCCCTTTTTGTGGTATTGTTATACCTATTATATAATATCTACAAATGTTAAAAGTTAAAAATATACTGTTGTAATTTTTACTTTATATAAATTTATGTCTTTCAAAGAAGCTAAGAAAAGAGAGAACAGCAAATACATATCTTAACTTCTGCTATACAGGTCCAGCATTCATAATCCAAAGATCCAAAATTCCAAATGCTTCAAAATCTCAAAGTATTTAACAGCTGACATGATGCCATAAGTGGAAAATTCCACACCTGACTTCATGTGACAGGCTGCATATACAATTTATAAATATTGTAAAAAACTACCTTCAGGAGACATGTTTAAGGTATATATGAAACATAAATGAATTTCATGTTTAGACTTGAGTCCTGCTGCTAAGATACCTCATAATATATATGCAAATATTCAAAAATCCAAAAGAATCTGATATACAGAACACTTCTGTTCCCAAGCATTTTGGATATGGAACACTAATCCTGTATTAACCTTCTTATTTATCTTTTCTTTTTTTTTTTTTTCATTTATTCCTGGGTATTTGAGTTGCCATGTGGAGTCCTTTCCTTAGCCTAATACTGTTTTGCTCTCACCACTTTCTTTGTATTATTATTGGTAACTATATTTCTATATGTTATAGGCTCAACAATATTATTTTATACAAATGCTTCTTAAAAACCAGTTAAGAGAATAAAGGTGAAAAAATGTGCATTCATACTGTCTTAATAATAATATGATAATCTTTACTAGAATTCTTTTGTGTGTATGTGGATCTGAATTACTGCCTGGGGTCAGTCTCAGTCTGAAAAACTTCCTTTAGCATTTTGTTAAAAGGTGGGTCTGTTAGCAACAAATTCAGCTTTAATTTACTTGAGAATGTCTGTTTCACCTTTGGTTTTGAAAGGCAGCTGTGCTAAAAAAAGATTCTTGGTTGACAGGTCCCCCTCTACCCTCCTGCTTTAAATCCTCTGAATGTCATCCCACTGTCTCTGGCCCCCACTGTTTCCTTTGAGAAGTCAGCTGTTAATGTTACCAGAGTTTCTCGTAGAGGATGAGTCATTTTTCTCTGGCTACTTCCAAGATTTTCTCTTGGCCTTTAGCTTTTGGCATCTTTACTATGATGTATCTGTTTGTGGATCTTTTTGCATTTACCTTACCTGGAGTTAGCTGAACTTCCTGAATGTATAAGTTAATATTCTTGAATAAACTTTACAAAATTTTAGACATTATGTATTATTTTAGGTTGGGCGTGGTGGCTCACCCCTGTAATCCCAGCACGTTGGGAGCCCGAGGCGGGTGGATCATGAGGTCAGATTAAGACCATCCTGCTAACATGGTGAAACCCCATCTCTATTGAAAATACAAAAAAATTAGCCAGGCGTGGTGGCGGGCACCTATAGTCCCAGCTACTCGGGAGGCTGAGGCAGGAGAATGGCGTGAACCTGGGAGGCACAGCTTGCAGTGAGCTGGTATCGTGCCACTGCACTCCAGCCTGGGGGAAAGAGCGAGACTCCGTCCCAAAAAAACAAAATATATATATATATATATATATATATATATATATACACACATATATACACACACACTTATTTACTTATTTTATTTTCAATTTTTTTTTGCTTTCTCCTGGTTCACCTGTTATATATATGGTGCACTTAATGGTGTTCCACATTTCTCAACAGCTCTGTTTTCTTCATTTTTTTTCCTCTGTGCTTTAGATTACATTATCTATATTGATCTATGTTCAAGTTTGCTAATTCTTTCTTCTGCCAGTTCTAATCCACTAATGAGTCCCTCTGGTGAAATTTTTAACTCAGCTATTGAACTTTAACTCCAAAATTTCCATTTGGTTCTTTTCATAAAACTTCTTTCCCTATTGTCACCAAACTTTCCTTTTCTTCATTTATTACACATTCCTTTAGTTCTATGAATATATTTATAATAGTTACTTTGAAGTCCTTGTCTATTAAAGACAATATCTGACTGCTGTCACTGGCAGTTTATGTTGCCTGCTTTTCTTCTCAGTATATGGACTGTATGTGTCTGTTTCTTTGCAAGTCCTGTAATTTTTTGGTGAAAATTGCGCTTTCAAATAATGAAGTCTACTCTTCCTCTTGCCCTCTCACTGCCTTAGATGTTGCTCCTGAGGTGGTGTAACCTCGGGTATGCCCACAGTCTCCATGTGAAGACAATGGTTTTGGCAGGACTCTCACACTCAGCTGTTACGCTCTGCTAATTAATTTCTGGGTGATTGCTTTAATGTTTTTAGTAATACCCTGGGGCATAAACTGCTTTAAGGACTAATCTAATCAAATTCAGGCTCCTTTGAGGTCAGTGATTGAGATTTGTTCTGACCTAAGAGCTCTATCCCAAAGTGCTGGGATTACAGGTAGGAGCCATTATGCCAGGCCAATAAATGTTATTTTAAAGCAATCACTAGAAGTAAGGTTGATGAGACTGAAAACAAAAGGAGTAGAATCAAAGGACCCCTACCAGTTTGCCCCAAAAATCAGCTTAGATATTTCAGCAAAAACCTGAATTAAAAAAGCATGATGACCTCTCATTACTTGATATTTAACAAATTGCTTTTAATACTGAAGTCAGATTTAACAAATATTCTTTGAGAGGTTACCAAATCTAATCAAAGGAAGTAGCCCTTAAATAAACTATTTGCCTCAAGGAGGAAAAAAAAGCCAAAACTAAAATGGACCCAAAACATCTCAGTTTGTAACCATTTTATCATACCTAACCTGAGCTCCTAGCTGGAGTTTATTCTTTAACCATGACCCATATCAAGAGATATAAAAGAATCACATACATTTTGTAACTATCCATTAAACTGATGGGAAACAGTAGTTTTTTAACTTGTGAAAAGAAAATGGTAACAAAAATAACCTTACAAACAAACTAACCTTGTGGTTCACTGACTAACACCAAGCATTTTAAAATGCCAGGGAGGAGTAGTTCGACTTCATAAACGTCTGTGTTAGTTTCCTTGAAGAGTTGGAGGATGAAGGCCAGAATGGATGCTAAGCGAGGAGGAGGTGAGGACCCCTTATACTCAAGGTAGGATTTCCTGAAAAGAAGCAAAATTTTGTATATTCTCTGCTTAAAGCTTCAATAGAGCAAGAACAAATGGCACACACTTTAAAGATACTGGCAAAATTTACCCCCCAAAATTAATACAGTTGTATATCCTTTTGGTGTGCTCTCAGGGCCAAAGCACAATATAGTCAGTCACAAACTAAACTGAAAGCAACCTTGTTTTACAATGAACTCAAAATCTAAATGAAAGCCTAATTGTTAATTTGTGTTTTTTTTTTTTCTTTCTAATACAAGTTTGATCTCCTTTATGGGTCCTCAATGCTGCAACATTTTCTCTAATGTTAAATTTGCATAAAGAAATCTCTCTTCATATCTATTTATGTAAGGACTTGGGAGGAGTCTTATTTTTCCAAATAAACAGAGGACTGTCCTAGGAATAAGATAGGACATTCAAGCTTTATCTCCTTCCTTCCTCCAGTAAGTTAAAGACTCAGAGAACTAATTTAGGATTAAGTATTACCTCTCAAGACAAGATAAAATTTAGTATTAGAACTCAAGAGAGATCATAAGGATAATAATTTGACTAATCTTTCTTTAGTCCCACCTCTTAGAACAGGTCCAGGCTCATAATGAGTGTTCGGTATACATTTATTAAGTGAATAAATAAGAGTTGGAATTGCTTAGTTTCTGCAAATGTCTAGACAATGTGAAGATCTGTCAAATACAGCTAAATATAAACTAGACATCCATATATTATATATATACACACACATATAAAAATATATATTTGCAAAGTAATAATAAACATAATGAGGAATAGAAATCACTAAGTATTATAAACATAAGGATAAGAACTATGTCTTAGTAATTATTTCTATTCCCTACAGTGACTTCCAAAAAATACTACATATTAGAAAATTCATTATTTGAGGTTTGTCTAATTTTGTTTACTGCTGAATTCCTAATGCCTAGAACAAACATATATTGGGTACCAGTGGAATGCCAGGTACATATCTAAGAACAAGAATATAAAATTGAGTAAAATATGGTCTCTGAAAGCAAGAGGCCCACCATCGAGTGGAGAAGTTAAATGAGAAAAAGAAAAAGACAATTACAATATAGCATAATGGTGCTTTTGACAAAGATAAGCACAGAATTCTCAGGAATTCAGAGGAAAGAGCCCTAACTCAGATGAGGGAGTGCAGGAATAGAGAAGCATGGCATGGAAGAAGTCATAGGAGGCAATCTCTGTATCTTTCCTGAGTATTAAAAAAAAAAAAAGTTACATTTTTAAGCCTTCAACTATAAACCATGAGAAAAACATTTTTACTGTATGTTAAGTAAATAGGAAAGTCAACTAATCCTGGGATCCTAAACACTGGGGTTTTAAACAGTTTTACAGATTCAATTTCACTTCAGCATCTGTCATTTAGATTGTACTAAAATTATTTACACAGTATTTCAAACACTGTGGTAGGTTACTATAACCCTGTTGGAAATTCAGATACAAGTAAGGCAAAACTATCATAATTCTGCAAATTGAGCTGTACAGGGCATATGATTTCAAAAAAGGAAACATACATGGTACACTGACATATCAGGTGTAGGTTTTATAAAGGATAGGTGGGATTTAGCCCCAAAAAATGACATTTTAATGGAGAAAGCAGTTTGAATAAAGCTGTGACATAGGGAGGTATGAGGCATTTTGGAGGGGCAATACGAATCTTATTAGGGGTTGTATGACACCATATGTAATACATCTGGAAACATTAAGTGATGGATCGCAGAGAACTAAGGAGCGTGAAATTTATTTCACAGGCAAAAAAGATCTTGCAGGTTTAATGGCAGGGAAGTTTCATAATGAAATAATATTTTAGGAAAAGTAATCTGGGGGCATTTTTTAGGGTGGACTAGAAGAAAAGACTAGAGATGCAGAAAGCAGTTAGGAGATTCTGACAATAGTTTAGGTGCAATGTACTAAGGGAAGAGAAATAGGAAAAGGAGGTCAGGATTGCCAAAAAGGATGGTCAAGGATAGGAAGCAAAGAAGATAAAGCTTCCAAACCCGAGTAACAGGACACTAGGAACTCAAAACGGTGAGAGGGGAGACAGTACTTGGCATGGAATTCTATAATGAGAGGTAACAGATAATATTGGGTCATTAAAAAACACAGAAAACTAATACTAAATAAGAATAACATATATCACCATAGCATCTTAAAGTTTAAAAACTAATTTCATATAAAAATAAATACTACATGAAGACAACGACAAAACATTTTTTATTACTGAACTTCCTAATGTTAAAGGATATGGAGTTAGTAGAATATTTAAGAAGTTTCATTTTTCATTTGCTTAATAAAACTGAGTTAAGAGTAAACTAACGAAATAAGATTTCAGGGTGCTTCATTTCCAATATTAGCATTCATTTTTTCACTTAATTATCTTTATAAAATATAATTACTATATTTTATGTTTTTGAGATAGTGTCTCGCTCTGTTGCCCAGGCTAGAGTGCAGTGGTGAAATGCCAGCTCACTGCAACCTCTGCCTCCCAGATTCAAGCAGTTTTCCTGCCTCAGCCTCCTGAGTAGCTGGGATGACAGCCATCCACTAGCATGCCCAGCTAATTTTTTTGTATTTTTAGTAGAGACCGGGTTTCACTATGTTGATCAGGCTGGTCTCAAACTCCTGACCTTAAATGATCCACCAACCTCTGCCTTCCAAAGGGCTGGGATTATAGGTGTGAGCCACCACACCCAGCCAAATATAATTACTGTGTTTTTTACAGTATAAAATACAAATATTGTTTATCTGATGAAAAACTGAAAAGCAAAAATGTACCTTTAGGACATATATAGGGAAGGTAATAGCTACACAGAGAAAAGAGAAGCAGTTTAAAGGGCATTGTCTTAGGCTGCCATCAGCAAATGTCATTTTAATAAATTCTAAGATAATGCTTCTCAGGGAAAAAAAAAAGCTTCTGAACTTCTAGTATGCTAAGGGTTGCCAACATGTTTGAAATGCCACTTCATCACTTTTTAATACAGCTTAATAATTTGTACATACCACCTATATGTAATATTTAGATGTACCTTATGACTTGTACAATGCATTTCTTTAGAGATGATATTGGCGGAACAGTGGCTGTGTTTCTCAATGCCAGCAAAACAGGATGTTGTCCAAGATCTGAAACATATGGTGAAGCTGGAAGAAATCGCCCAATATACTGCTCAATAACATTCCCTAGCAATTGATTCAAATAGGCACTCGGATTTTGAGATTGACAACACACGATACAGATGCCCTACGAGGAAAAAAAGTAAGAAATACTAAGAGGTAAAGTTTCAAAGAACAAACAACATTTAGAAACTCACTAATGAAGTCCCCAGCATTAATATTCATGTGAGAATATAACAATCAAAAAGGATACCTCACGTAATCAACAGATAATGTACATACGAATTACAAGGAGTTAAGCCTGGGCAACACATATGATATGGTATCTAAGCATGTACGTCTTTGAGGCATAAACAAAGGAAGCAGGGGAGAAGTGTAGGAAGACAAAGGCAGATTCTTTTCCTCTAATCTCAGAACACTTGAACATTTTGCTCATCAACTACATTTATATGTACTTAAAATGTTATAAAACATCTTTAAGTCATTTTTTTCTAGGTACCGGTTATTTTGTCTAAGACTATACAATTTTTGCTAAAAGTCTTCCATGCTAAAAATCTGAAATTTTTTTTTAAAAGTAGTAACAAAGGGTAAAGAATATGGAAATTAAGACTCAGAATAACAATTTACTTAGTTTTCCTATAACAGGCACTGTGCTGTGTGCTTTATATGCACTATTTCATTTAAATTTCTCAAAGAACCATTGAGTTAGTAATACTGTATCTCCATTTTACAGCTAGGATAACTAAGGTTTAGAAAAGTGAAGAGTTTAATAAAGTCACACAGAACTCTTGATATCTTGTTGCATGTCTGTTTATTTTGCTTCCATTTGTATAGCAGTTAACAAAATACTTTCATATATATTACAGTATTTAACACTTAAACAATTAAACCAATACCCTGAGAGAAAATGTCTTCTGCTAGTATTACTAAATATTAAATGCTACTAAATATAGATAATCATATAATAACCAACACAACAATACATTATATTCTAAAAGTTAACTCTTAATTTGGTACTTGGTGACTCACAATGTGTTTTCCAAGAGAAATCATTTAAAATGTTTGAAGTCTCCATTTTAGTTGTAAACGGGTATTTACCCAATAAGAAATTCTGAAAGTTTATTTGTAATGAAAAATAGCATACAGCTATTAAAACTGTACCAAATAAACAACTGAAAAAATCAAACAATGAACCCCCCCAATCCACCCACCACCACCAACTCTGTTTCTTGAATGGTTTAAGGAAAAGCACATTAAATTAGAAGAAAATGAAGTAATAAATGAATATTTTCTGAAAATTCCAAAGAGGAGAGCTGGGTACCATGAAGAAATTAAAGACATAGCTCCAGTTCTGCCAAACAGATAATACACCAAATTTTTAAATTTACCACTTACAAAGCTTGTGAGAATTCTTATTAAAATGGACTGTTCGGGTTTAAGAGGACCACAGGGAAGAAATATTCCAGACTCTCCTGCTACCCACCACTCCCCTCTATTCATCTCTCCCTCTGTGAGATTGGCGGTTCAGTCTGTGGTGTGGCTGCTTCCCCTTTTTATCATTCTATTAGATAACAGGCTAAACTTCATTTTAAATGCTATTATGAATAAAAATTAGAGGGAAAATTTAAAACTTCTCAGAAATCTTAAAACTCTGTTACGAAATACATCTTTGAAAAGAGAATGTTACGTAATCAAAATCCATTTTCCCTTTCCTCCTCAGCTTCCCTTGTTGGACCTCAAATTAAGAAGCACTTATCTTCAATATCAGACACTAATAAATAATAAAGTACATCTCTAGCCTCATCCTTTCCTGAATGGCATATGAATATTTCCAACTGCTTACCTCAAACTAAAGCTGCTCAGAAACCAATCCTTACCTTCATCCCGACATCTCCAGGATTTCCCACGTTAGTGAGTAGAACTACTATCTATGCAGATAGCCACTCTGGAATCCAGAAAGTATTTCACTTCTTTGAGTTCCTCCACAACACTCACTTAGCAAGTACTCTTAATCACAGCTCCCAAATGTTTTTGAAATCTGCTGTTATGGGTTTTATTCCCACTGCCTTAGATCAAAACCTTCTGACAATATGTGGATTATTACAATGAACTCGTCACCACTGCTTTCCAAAACTTCCATACCAACTATCTTACATATTGCCACCAGAATCATCTTTCTAAAATGTAAATATCATTATGCCACTCTACTTCTCTGCTAAAAATTCATCAGGTCCCCATCTAAATGATTAAGTCCAAACTTCTTAGGATGGAATATAAAGCCCTCCATTACATGTCTCCTGCCATATCAATCTCTAGCCACAACAGAACCATTTGATTTTCCTCAGTGTGCCGTATTTTCTTAAAGCTCATGCCCTTGTACATGTTGCTCCCTCTGAAATGAAAAGCCCTCCAACTCCTACCCATTTTGCTCTTTTACCTCTGATGTTCTCTATAGTGTATTCTCTTATATCTCCTCACCCCCAGTCTGACTGATAGATGAGGTCTGAAAAAAAAAAAAAATACTGAGCACACTACCATAAGTGTCTGTGCTCATCTACCTCCTCTCTCAACTTTAAGCTCCTCTGCTTTTTCATTTTTGTTTCCAAAGCCAAACATAAAAGCAATCTAAAATATGTTCAACAAATGTGCCACACAATCACTTGAGAGTATAATGTACGGTTTTTAAATCAGCATTTCGTAAACTATGTTTTTAAGGCAAAGTTTCCATTTTTTTTACACTTTTAAGCAACCGCACATACTATACCTGGAGATACAAAGGAAGACTTTTCTGAATTGCTGACAACATAGGTGCAGGCAGTTCCTTCTCTTGCTGTAATACTGTATGTGGAAGCAGTAAACAATCTATGATCCGGAATAGTAATTTTTGGGCTTTAGAGGTGGCAAAGATTTGTGCCCATGATTTCACAAGAATTCCTAACAAAGAAGAGAAGTAACAGCATGTTGTTGTTATCGTCTGACCAGAACATTTTGTCATTTAATTAAAAAATTTGTATTGAAAGCCCATGGGACCAAATTAAAATAGCATATAGGAAGAAACACATAGTACAAATAACAAATACTTATGTCAATTCATATATTTCACTGAAGAGACAAATTTTTCATAGAGTTCTGGGCCAAGGAAAACATACATTTTCTGAGCAACTGGCATTTAATATATACACAGGTTAAGTATTCCTAATCTGAAAATATAAAATCTGAAACGCTCCAAAATCCAAAATTTTGTGAGTGCCAACATGATGATCATAAGAACTGTTCATTAGAACATTTCACATTTCACACTGTTGGATTATGGGTGCTCAACTGGTTAAGTATACTGCAAGTATTCCAAAATCCAAAAAAATCTGAACTCCAAAATACTTCTAGTCCCAAGAATTTTAGACAAGGGCTATTCAATCTTTTTACACTCACATATACACTGGAATATATTTATACATTATGTGACTACATTGGCTGAATGTTGAAATTATTCAGATCTCCCTTTTTGGATGCCCAGATGCAAATTAACAATCCACCTTTTAAAGAATACTGTAGGATTATGTATTATGGTTTTATATGCATACTAATTTTCCCTGGGCCTCATCATGAAACTCCACATTTTTTGTACCTCTATTTCTTCATATTTTAATCTTACATATAATTTTATAGATGGCCTCAATTCAGTCTGCAATAGAAGTATAATTAAATTTAATTGTTAAAATAGGGAAAACAGGATTAGCTATAAGCTAATCACTTAATCTCCACGAACTTCAGTTAACCTCCATGAACTTCAGTTTTACACCTTTCGATTATTTAATATAAACAAACAAAATTTTAATTCTGAATGAAGAGAAACAGATTTCTTTGCTACTTGAAATATATTATGGCTTCCTTGGTGCTAGAAGTCTGTTAATTGCCACATCTGATGATAATAAAACTTAACAAATGAGCACCCTTTGTTTAATAAAGTAATTAAGAGCAGATATATAATTCCCATTAGGATATATTATTGTTATTGAGGTCTTCTTACTGAAAAATGAATTTAAAAACAGATTAAGTGCTTATCCAAAAAGTACAGGGGTACATCTACTGCATAAACTTTCATATTTTATTCCATCTTAGAAGGCAAAAACGATACAATTCAAAGTCATTTCCATTAAATAAAGTTTAAAATTTAAGCTCTGAAAGAAAAAAAATATGCTTATGGAAGAGTAAGTTAAAGAAAAAAACTCAACCAATTATCACTTCCAAGAACAAACAGCAACATTCATCTTTTGTTATAAAAGTACAATACTCAATCATAAAGAAACATAATGTTCACTTAGCAAAGTTTTAAATAATGCTGGTTTGCTCCTCATTTCTTCAGTTGGTGGAAAATTTCAGTATGACAGCAATATAAGAAGAACTTATATTCTAATAACATTAACATACCCATAAGGGAAACTGCTATCATCACTGGCATATGAAATGATTCCTATTACTCTCAGGTGTCATACAGGTATGTTTCACTTTCTACAGTTTTAGTTACCCTTGGTATAGGTACCACATGGTATAGTTTAGTTACCTGTGAGATAGGGTACCACGTGGTATAGTTTAGTTGCCCGTGGTATAGGACACCAATAAGATAGTTTGATGAGGGTGTGGGGAAGGCAGTTGGAGAGAGACACAAAGTTCACATAACTTTTACTACGATCTATTGTCACAACTGTTCTATTAATACTATTATTAGTTATTATTGTTAAACTCTTATTGTGCCTTATTTATGAATTAAACCTTATCATAAGTATGTATGTATAGGCAAAAACACAGCATATATAGGATTGGTACTATCTGCGGTTTCAGGCATCCACGAGTGGTACTGAAACATATTCCCCATGAATAAGGGGAAACTACTGTATTTCATTTTCTGCAACGGTTAAAACACTTTGCTGAAGACTTTAAGCTTTAGGAATTCATATAAGGTAGAGATATTTGTTTTACTGCTTGCTATCAGACGCCTACTTTTTAGGTTTCAGCAAGGAATATTTTTGTGTGTGTGTGTTATTAAACATGTAAAATGGATATATAAAAATATTTTTAAAGTAAAAACTAGGAAAGGTTTAAATACATACAGTACCTTTGTAAAAACCTAATTTTTTTTTCTTTTCCTGGCTATAAATATATTATTTATTAATGAATAAAACTGAAAATACAAGAAAATTTAATAGGATCTCCCCATTCAGTGATCACCACTATACAAGCCCTTGAGTATTTACTTATTTTCTATCCTCTGTATTTTCTACCCTACGTATTTTGCCTATTTTCTACCCTACGTAACAACTGGGATCACTACAATATACATTTTTAAATCTTTATAGTTAGAAAGTAATTTTGCTCATTTAAGAACATTAAAGGCTGCATACAGTGGCTCACACCTGTAATCCCAGCACTTTGGGAGGCTGAGGCAGGCAGGTTGCTTGAGCTCAGGAGTTCAAGACCAGCCTTGGCAACATAGTGAGACCCTGTCTGTAGTAAAAATATAAAAATTAGCCAGGCATGGTGGTGCACATCGGCAGTCCCAGCTACTTGGGAGACTGAGGCACGAGAATTGCTTGAACCCAGAGGCAGAGGTTGTAGTGAGCTGAGATCACACCACTGCACTCCAGCCTGGGTGACAGAGGGAGACTCTGTCTCAAAAACAACAACAACAAAGAAAAACAAAAAAGAACATTAAAAAACACATTATGTACTATTGCTAGGTTAATAAAGTTATTAAATTCCAGAAATATTTATATAGTATACATACATTATCTCCTACTTTGGAGCTCTTTAATGTAGCTCTTACTCTCAATCCAGCGCCTGATACATAATAAGTGTTCTTTTTGTTCAAAATACATGATGATGGGAATAAAAAATTCAAAAGATATGGCTACTACAAGTTTGAAATTTGGTGGAGGCATGTCAAGTACACAAATAATAGTAACAAATGGCAAACTATAAATAATATCATGTCATAAGAAAAGGACAGATGAAGCGCAACGAGAGAGATGATCAAGTCTACTTGGGAATGTGAGAAAAGTGGGGAAATTTGCGCTTGGCACCGAAGGGTCATGACTTGAATTTCAATTACAAAGCAAAATGGGGAAGAATGGCCAAAGAGGCAGGGATGATTGAAAGCCTTATACATGGAAACAGAAAAGCTATGAGATATGAAGAACGAGAAAAACAAAACAAAATTTACAGAGGAGCGAAGCTGATGGATCCACCCTGCCTTTTCAGAAATAACTGAGTTACAATTAAGATCATAGATGCCTTCTCCTTAATATGAAGGGTGATTTCATCAACAGTTCTGTGCCTTTCACTAGCAGTCTTGCAACCTTGTAAGTGAACAGGAGAGGTGTCCCCAGTTAGGAACTGTCAAGGTAAATAAAGTACAATGTTTCAGTGGTTAACCCCTTCCCTCAAATTGTTATGCTATCGCAATCCCAACATTTTAAAACACCTTGGAGTTCTCCCAAGTTTATACTTTGCTCTTTCTCTGTTTTATTCTAAACCTTTAACATGAAGAAATCTTTAAGTTACCTATTCTAATTTCTAACAAATAAATGGGCAACATTGTAGCAATATACTCTTCCTAGTCTTTGAAACCTAGACAAAAAGAAAGAATACAGATCAGCCATTTAGTCAAAAATCAACAAGGCAGCAAAGCAAAGTCCTCAATTTTTCCTAAGTAGAATTTTGTCCCACGTCAATATCAGACATTTAGCTTGGCAAAAATCTAAATCTGGAAACAGAAAACTTGTGTAGACACTAATAATAAATTATAAGCATGAATGACAATATACTTATTAATTTGGATTTTACTATTAAACTTATAAATTCTCACTTATATTTTTCTCTAAAATTAAGATGCCTGAATTGCTATAGCTTTTACTATAATTTACATTTTCTATACACATTTTCACATTCGCCTTTATCTTTTACAACAAAGATAAAAGGTTTCAGACAGCCCGAATCAGGCTTATTCCTACATTCATAAGATTAAAGGGAACAGATAAAAGGTTTGACCACAGAGAAATAAAGAAAAAAAAAACCCAAAAAACTTAAATTCCATATAAAAGTTTCTAAGGAAATCTTTCTCATTTACCTTTATCCAATTTCTAGTTTTGGTTAGCACCACGGTTTTAGTAAACAAAGATATGTTAATTACTGACTTCCTAAAGAAAGATAAACTCCATTGTTATAGAATAGGCACAGAAAAAGATTTCTTTTGAAAAGAGAAGAGTATTGTGAGAAACAAGATTTAAAGCATAAATATTTTTAGTGCTGTATTAAATCCTATCTCCTTCATACAGAGCAGACCATAGAAATAGATGTAAGTGATAGTTTTCTGATGTTTTCAATTCTAACAATAGATCAGCATTTTTATTTCTTTTTATTTATTTATTTTTTTATTATACTTTAAGTTCTAGGGTACAGGTGCATAACGTGCAGGTTTGTTACATACGTACACTTGTGCCATGCTGATGTGCTGCACCCATCAACTCGTCAGCACCCATCAATTCATCATTTATATCATTTATAACTCCCAATGCAATCCCTCCTCCCTCCCCCCTCCCCATCATAGGCCCCAGTGTGTGATGTTCCCCTTCCCAAGTCCAAGTGATCTCATTGTTCAGTTCCCACCTATGAGTGAGAACATGCGGTGTTTGGTTTTCTGTTCTTGTGATAGTTTGCTAAGAATGATGGTTTCCAGCTGCATCCATGTCCCTATAAAGGACACAAACTCATCTTTTTTTATGGCTGCATAGTATTCCATGGTGTATATGTGCCACATTTTCTTAATCCAGTCTGTCACAGATGGACATTTGGGTTGATTCCAAGTCTTTGCTATTGTGAATAGTGCCGCAATAAACATACGTGTACATGTGTCTTTGTAGTAGAATAATTTATAATCCTTTGGGTATATACCCAGTAGTGGGATGGCTGGGTCATATGGTACATCTAGTTCTAGATCCTTGAGGAATTGCCATACTGTTTTCCATAATGGTTGAATTAGTTTACAATCCCACCAACAGTGTAAAAGTGTTCCTATTTCTCCACACCCTCTCCAACACCTGTTGTTTCCTGACTTTGTAATGATTGCCATTCTAACTGGTGTGAGATGGTATCTCATTGTGGTTTGATTTGCATTCTCTGATGGCGAGTGATGATGAGCATTTTTTCATGTGTCTGTTGGCTGTATGGATGTCTTCTTTTGAAAATGTCTGTTCATATCCTTTGCCCACTTTTTGATGGGGTTGTTTGTTTTTTTCTTGTATATTTTTTTGAGTTCTTTGTAGATTCTGGATATTAGCCCTTTGTCAGATGACTAGATTGCAAAAATTTTCTCCCATTCTGTAGGTTGCCTGTTCACTCTGATGGTAGTTTCTTTTCTTTTTTTTTTTTTTGTTTGAGACAGAGTCTTGCTCTGCCACCCAGGCTGAAGTGCAGTGGCCGGATCTCAGCTCACTGCAAGCTCCGCCTCCCGGATTTACGCCATTCTCCTGCCTCAGCTTCCCGAGTAGCTGGGACTACAGGCGCCCGCCTCGTCGCCCGGCTAGTTTTTTTTGTATTTTTAAGTAGAGACAGGGTTTCACCATATTAGCCAGGATGGTCTCCATCTCCTGACCTCGTGATCCTCCCGTCTCAGCCTCCCAAAGTGCTGGGATTACAGGCTTGAGCCACCGCGCCCGGCCCCAAGATGGTAGTTTCTTTTGCTGTGCAGAAGCTCTTTAGTTTAATTAGATCCCATTTGTCAATTTTGGCTTTTGCTGCCATTGCTTTTGGCGTTTTAGACATGAAGTCCTTGCCCATGCCTATGTCCTGAATGGTACTACCTAGGTTTTCTTTTAGGGTTTTTATGGTATTAGGTCTAACATTTAAGTCTCTAATCCATCTTGAATTAATCTTCGTATAAGGAGTAAGGAAAGAATCCAGTTTCAGCTTTCTATTTATGGCTAGCCAATTTTCCCAGCACCATTTATTAAATAGGGAATCCTTTCCCCATTTCTTGTTTCTCTCAGGTTTGTCAAAGATCAGATGGCTGTAGATGTGTGGTATTATTTCTGAGGACTCTGTTCTGTTCCATTGGTCTAGATCTCTGTTTTGGTACCAGTACCATGCTGTTTTGGTTACTGTAGCCTTGTAGTATAGTTTGAAGTCAGGTAGCATGACGCCTCCAGTTTTGTCCTTTTGACTTAGGATTGTCTTGGCAATGCGGGCTCTTTTTTGGTTCCATATGAACTTTAAAGCAGTTTTTTTCCAATTCTGTGAAGACAGTCATTGGTAGCTTGATGGGGATGGCATTGAATCTATAAATACCTTGGGCAGTATGGCCATTTTCACGATATTGATTCTTCCTATCCATGAGCATGGTATGTTCTTCCATTTGTTTGTATCCTCTTTTATTTCACTGAGCAGTGGTTTGTAGTTCTCCTTGAAGAGGTCCTTTACATCCCTTGTAAGCTGGATTCCTAGGTATTTTATTCTCTTTGAAGCAATTGTGAATGGAAGTTCATTCATGATTTGGCTCTCTGTTTGTGTCTGTTACTGGTGTATAAGAATGCTTGTGATTTTTGCACATTATTTTGTATCCTGAGACTTTGCTGAAGTTGCTTATCAGCTTAAGGAGATTCTGGGCTGAGACGATGGGGTTTTCTAAATATACAATCATGTCATCTGCAAATAGGGACAATTTGATTTCTTCTTTTCCTAACTGAATAGCCTTGATTTCTTTCTCTTACCTGATTGCCCTAGCCAGAACTTCCAACACTATGTTGAATAGGAGTGGTGAGAGAGGGCATCCCTGTCTTGTGCCAGTTTTCAAAGGGAATTTTTCCAGTTTTTGCCCATTCAGTATGAAATTAGCTGTGGGTCTGTCATAAATAGCTCTTATTATCTTGAGGTACGTTCCATCAATACCGAATTTATTGAGCGTTTTTAGCATGAAGGGCTGTTGAATTTTGTCAAAAGCCTTTTCTGCATCTACTGAGATAATCATGTGGGTTCTTGTCTTTGGTTCTGTTTATATGCTGGATTACGTTATTGATTTGCGAATGTTGAACCAGCCTTGCATCCCAGGGATGAAGCCCACTTGATCATGGTGGATAAGCTTTTTGATGTGCTGCTGAATCCGGTTTGCCAGTATTTTATTGAGGATTTTTGCATCGATGTTCATCAGGGATATTGGTCTAAAATTCTCTTTTTTGTTGTGTCTCTGCCAGGCTTTGGTATTAGGATGATGTTGGCCTCATAAAATGAGTTAGGGAGGATTCCCTCTTTTTCTATTGATTGGAATGTTCAGAAGAATGGTACCAGCTCCTCCTTGTACCTCTGGTAGAATTCAGCTGTGAATCCATCTGGTCCTGGACTTTTTTGGTGGATAGGCTATTAATTATTGCCTCAATTTCAGAGCCTGCTATTGGTCTATTCAGGGATTCAACTTCTTCCTGGTTTAGTCTTGGGAGAGTGTAAGTGTCCAGGAAATTATCCATTTCTTCTAGATTTTCTAGTTGATTTGCGTAGAGGTTTTATAGCATTCTCTGATGGTAGTTTGTATTTCTGTGGGGTCGGTGGTGATATCCCCTTTATCATTTTTTATTGCGTCTATTTGATTCCTCTCTCTTTTCTTCTTTATTAGTCTTGCTAGCGGTCTGTCAATTTTGTTGATCTTTTCAAAAAACCAACTCCTGGATTCATTGATTTTTTGGAGGGTTTTTTGTGTCTCTGTCTCCTTCAGTTCTGCTCTGATCTTAGTTATTTCTTGCCTTCTGCTAGCTTTTGAATGTGTTTGTTCTTGCCTCTCTAGTTCTTTTAATTGTGATGTTAGAGTGTCAATATTAGATCTTTCCTGCTTTCTCTTGTGGGCATTTAGTGCTATAAATTTCCCTCTACACACTGCTTTAAATGTGTCCCAGAAATTCTGGTATGTTGTATCTTTGTTCTCATTGGTTTCAAAGAACATCTTTATTTCTGCTTTCATTTTGTTATGTACCCAGTAGTCATTCAGGAGCAGGTTGTTCAGTTTCCATGTAGTTGAGCGGTTTTGATTGAGTTTCTTAGTCCTGAGTTCTAGTTTGATTGCACTGTGGTCTGAGAGACAGTTTGTTATAATTTCTGTTCTTTTACATTTGCTGAGGAGTGCTTTACTTTCAATTATGTGGTCAATTTTGGAATAAGTGTGATGTGGTGCTGAGAAGAATGTATATTCTGTTGATTTGGGGTGGAGAGTTCTATAGATGTCTATTAGGTCCGCTTGGTGCAGAGATGAGTTCAATTCCTGGATATCCTTGTTAACTTTCTGTCTCGTTGATCTGTCTAATGTTGACAGTGGAGTGCTGAAGTCTCCCATTATTATTGTATGGGAGTCTAAGTCTCTTTGCAAGTCTCTAAGGACTTGCTTTATGAATCTGGGTGCTCCTGTATTGGGTGCATATATATTTAGGATAGTTAGCTCTTCCTGTTGAATTGATCCCTTTACCATTATGTAATGGCCTTTTTTGTCTCTTTTGATCTTTGATGGTTTAAAGTCTGTTTTATCAGAGACTAGGATTGCAACCCCTGCTTTTTTTGTTCTCCATTTGCTTGGTAGATCTTCCTCCATCCCTTTATTTTGAGCCTATGTGTCTCTGCATGTGAGATGGGTCTCCTGAATACAGCAGACTGATGGTCTTGACTCTTTATCCAGTTTGCCAGTCTGTGTCTTTTAATTGGAGCATTTAGTCCATTTACATTTAAGGTTAATATTGTTATGTGTGAACTTGATCCTGCCATTTTCATATTAACTGGTTATTTTGCTTGTTAGTTGATGCAGTTTCTTCCTAGCCTCAATGGTCTTTACATTTTGGCATGTTTTTGCAATGGCTGGTACCGGTTGTTCCTTTCCATGTTTAGGGCTTCCTTCAGGGTCTCTTGTAAGGCAGGCCTGGTGGTGACAAAATCTCTAAGCATTTGCTTATCTGTAAAGGATTTTATTTCTCCTTCACTGATGAAACTTAGTGTGGCTGGATGTGAAATTCTGGGTTTAAAATTTTTTTCTTTAAGAACGTTGATTATTGGCCCCCACTCTCTTCTGGCTTGGAGAGTTTCTGCCGAGAGATCTGCTGTTAGTCTGATGGGCTTCCCTTTGTGGGTAACCCGACTTTTCTCTCTGGCTGCCCTTAAGATTTTTTCCTTCATTTCAACTTTGGTGAATCTGGCAATTATGTGTCTTGGAGTTGCTCTTCTGGAGGAGTATCTTTGTGGTGTTCTCTGTATTTCCTGAAGTTGAATGTTGGCCTGCCCTACTAGATTGGAAGTTCTCCTGGATGATATCCTGAAGAGTGTTTTCCAACTTGGTTCCATTTTCCCCCCTCACTTTCAGGCACCCCAATCAGACGTAGATTTGGTCTTTTTACATAATCCATACTTCTTGTAAGCTTTGTTCATTTCTTTTCTTCTTTTTTTTTTTGGTTTCTCTTCTCGCTTCATTTCATTCATTTGATCCTCAATCGCTGATACTCTTCTTTTCCAGTTGATCGAGTCGGTTACTGAAGCTTGTGCATTTGTCACGTATTTCTCGTGTCATGGTTTTCATCTCTGTCATTTCGTTTATGACCATCTCTGCATTAATTAGTCTAGCTGTCAATTCTTCCACTCTTTTTTCAAGATTTTTAGTTTCTTTGCACTGGGTACATAATTCCTCCTTTAGCTCTGAGAAGTTGGATGGACTGAAGCCTTCTTCTCTCATCTCGTCAAAGTCATTCTCTGACCAGCTTTGATCCTTTGCTGGCGATGGGCTGCGCTCCTTTGCAGGGGGAGATGCACTCTTATTTTTTAAATTTCCAGCTTTTCTGCCCTGCTTTTTCCCCATCTTTGTGGTTTTATCTTTCTCTGGTCTTTGATGATGGTGATGTACTGATGGGGTTTTGGTATAGGTGTCCTTCCTGTTTTATAGTTTTCCTTCTGACAGTCAGGACCCTCAGCTGTAGGTCTGTTGGAGATTGCTTGAGGTCCACTCCAGACCCTGTTTGCCTGGGTATCAGCAGCAGAGGTTGCAGAAGATAGAATATTGCTGAACAGCGAGTGTACCTGTTGGATTCTTACTTTGGAAGCTTCCTCTCAGGGGTGTACTCCACCCTGTGAGGTGTGGGGTGTCAGACTGCCCCTAGTGGGGGCTGTCTCCCAGTTAGGCTACTCAGGGGTCAGGGACCCACTTGAGCAGGCAGTCTGTCCCTTCTCAGATCTCAACCTCCGTGTTGGGAGATCCACTGCTCTCTTCAAAGCTGTCAGACAGAGTCGTTTGCGTCTGCAGAGGTTCTGCTGCTTTTTTGTTGTTGTTTTTTAGCTGTGTCCTGTCCCCAGAGGTGGAAGTCTACAGAGACAGGCAGGTTTCCTTGAGCTGCTGTGAGCTCCACCCAGTTCGAGCTTCCCAGCGGCTTTGTTTACCTACTTAAGCCTCAGCAATGGCGGGCGCCCCTCCCCCCGCCTCGCTGCTGCCTTGCAGTTAGATCGCAGAC
The DNA here is from genome assembly GCF_009764315.1 of Trachypithecus francoisi. Lineage (NCBI taxonomy): Eukaryota > Metazoa > Chordata > Mammalia > Primates > Cercopithecidae > Trachypithecus > Trachypithecus francoisi. The sequence goes on from NW_022681460.1 coordinate 40,752,948, forward strand.
TGCTGTGTTAGCAATGAGGGAAGCTCCATGGGCCTGGGACCCTCCTGGCCAGGTGTGGGATATATTCTCCTGGTGTGCCCGTTTACTTAAAGCGCAGTATTGGGGTGGGAGTTACCCGATTTTCCAGGTGTTGTGTGTCTCAGTTCCCCTGGCTAGGAAAAGGGATTCCCTTCCCCCTTGCGATTCCCAGGTGAGGCGATGCCTCGCCCTGCTTCAGCTCTCGCTGGTCGGGCTGCAGCAGCTGACCAGCACCAATTGTCCAGCACTCCCTAGTGAGATGACCCCAGTACCTCAGTTGAAAATGCAGAAATCACCGGTCTTCTGTGTCGCTCGCGCTGGGAGTTGGAGACTGGAGCTGTTCCTATTCGGCCATCTTGCTCCCAGCATCGCATTTTTTTTTTTAAAAGATCCATTCTAGTTATTCACGTATTGAAATGTGACTCATGACAGACTACTGAAAGCAACTGGTGCTAGCATATTTTCTGTATTGATCATAATTTTAATATTAAAACAATCAAAAGTATTGAAAAGAGATAGAGCAAGACAGAGCTTTGAAGGCCAGCATGAATTATTTTAAGCTAAATCACTGTATTTCAGATTACTCTTATGATTGTATGGAGAATAGTGATTTAGCCAATATATACCTATCCATCATGATAGTATAGGCCCAACCTAAGGAAATGTTACTAGCAAAATAATGTCAGGAATACATACCCATCATTCCATAAGTCAGCTGCAGCCCTGCACCGAAAACTTTTTTTCCCAAATAAGGCTTAATATATTTTAATACTTCACCAAGGTATTCCAAGGACTTTGTGACCATGGCAGATTTATCAGAAAGTGTCTGGAGATTCCCAAAAGTTATACCAACAGCCTATAAATAAAGAAAAACATCATTTAACTTTCCAAGTTTAATACCATAAAGATTTGGAACATAAATATAATTTCTCTCTCTTTTTCTACACACACACCCATAGCCCTTTACATTGAAGCTTTCATTTGTAACCTTCCAATAAAGATTCATAGCAATTAAAATACAAGTAAAAAGAATTAAGTCTTGTCTTTTATTATTAAAATAAAGGTTAAAGGAAGAATTTTTAAAAACTCACCAATAACTACTTATAGAAGGGCCAACTTAGCAAAAGATCAGTGGAAAAAATGTGAAACTTATGTACACATATTTTGTAACTAAATCACATCATGATTTCCAAACAGGTTGGCTCACCATACTTCCCAGTAGATTACCAGGAATTCAAAATCCCTAAATTCCCCTACAAGAAAGACTTATAAGTAATGCCAAATTTTTACAAGCAAAACCTCTAAAAAGTTCAGCTTTATGATATGAATTCACTTTTCTTCCTAGAATTTTATGAGCCATCGGATGCCAGCTTAACTTCTCAGAAAAAAAAAAAAAAGGATGGGCAGAGAAGGTAGAGATGGCAAAATGGAGAGTGGTAGAGAGAAATGTGAGGTGAATCAGTAACAGAAAAACAGAGACATGAGAAGAAGAGGAAAGGAAATAAATGAGAGAATAAATTGAGGAAAGGTGAGAACAAGCAAGGGGTGAAAGGTCACAAAAGAATCAAGAGAAGACTGGCTAAGAGATGGGTTAGAAAGTTTAAGGAAAGTGGCCGGGTGCGGTGGCTAACGCCTGTAATCCCAGCAGTTCGGGAGGCCGAGGCGGGCGGATCACGAGGTCAAGAGATCGAGACCATCCTGGCCAATATGATGAAACACCATCTCTAGTAAAAATACAAAAATTAGCTGGGATGGTGGCGTGTGCCTGTAGTCACAGTTACTTGGGAGGCTGAGGCAGAAGAATGGTTTGAACCCGGGAGGTGGAGGTTGCAGTGAGCCGAGATAGTGTCACTGTACTCCAGCTTGGAGACAGAGCAAGACTCCATTTCAAAAAAAAAAAGAAAGTTTAAGTAAAGTAGTAAAATTTTCAAACCATTTTTGAGAACTTATAATGAATTCCAATGACCTAAATTGGACCATGAATAGCACCAATACAAACAGTTCTGTGATTTCTCTTCTGCAGCACTCAGCATGTAAGACAAAGTAGAGATAGGTGGTTGCACTGAACCAAGGTTGAGGGTTTGTAGGTGTGACCAAAAGAAAAAAGATCCAAGATTGTGAGAATGTTGGTAAGAGTAGCGGAAGTAAGGCCCCAAGGGGTCTAATTACGGTGAAGAGGGAAGGAAATGAGGCCTTGGGAGAATGTTGTACTAGAATAACAGGGAGGGGAAGGTTACAATGTGGTCATTCATGAGTTGGAAGGACAGGTGATGGTAGCCAGTGAGTTTTCAGATGCTCCAAGGATTCTACTGCTCAGGGTGTAGTCACAGAAGTAGGGCAGAAGTGAAAGACTGAAACAGTACTACAGAAGCTTTGAAATGAAAGCTTAATCCATGGTGACACTAAAGTTGGACATGTTGACAATAAAACGTGAAATGAAAAAAAGATAAGAAACTCAGTGAACGTAAATGAGTGACTGTGAGATCAGTAGACAAGAACAAGAGATACACATGACTAATCCCCTTCCTCTTTATTTAGCTGTCTGCCCTTTGTTTTCTACACTTCTTTCCCTTGACTAGATGTTCGCAAACTCTTTGGTCTCAGTTCCATTTTGCACACTTAAAAATTGAGGATCTTGAAGGGCTTTTCATTATTTGGGTTATATCTATTGATATTTATGATACTATAAAATTTTATTCACAAATTCATTGAAAAATAATAATGAACATTACATGTAAGTAACATATTTTAGTAAAAGACTATTTTCCAGACAAAAAACAAATTTAGTGAGAAAAGTAGTATTTTTTAACATTTTTACAAATCTCTTTTATGTCTGACTTAATAAAAGACAGCTCGATTCTCATATCTGCTTCTGCATGATTTATTGTGGTATGCTGCAGATGAAGAAAATACAGCTTCAAAAATGTATGTGGCTGGAAGAATAAGAAATATTTTGAAAGATTTTTCACATAACCATGAGAATTCCTCTTTGCTATTATACCAAAACTTGACAAGTGGTATTTCCTACAGATTAGTTGCAACTAAACCATGGAGTCTGAAACCATGTCTATGAACATTTTATACTCTGTTAAATTAAAAGCCATTGGTCAATCTTGTATTTTGAGTGAATCTTTTACATTCATGAATGCTTTTTAAAAAGCCTGTATTCGTCATTTGGAAAATTGTGGTTCACTCAGTTACACAGCTTCCCAATGTTGACACACTTCATTATTCATATCAGGAAAAAAAATCATACCTGTTAATACCACCACCATTCTCATCAGAAAATAAATATCGGAAAGCTCTCAAGATCACGATGGCAAATACAAGTTTCTCAAAATTCTAATCTTCTTGAAAGCCTGAATTATATTATTAGCAACAAATACTGTCAGTTGTTTGCTTTGAAGTGATAGACTCACTTCATTCATTTTTTGAGAAAATGTCTGCCAAATAGCCAAGTCTGAATAACCATACTTTGTCAGTTGTTCTTTTAAGATAAAAGCAGTCAGTTCAGCTTGCAACTCAAATAATCACACAAGTGCTTTTCATTTAGACAACTACATCGCTTTGGTATGCAGCAAAAGTGCTTTAAGTGTACTTTGCATTGTCATTCACAGAATACTGAAAGTACATGTACTCAAGAGTCAAAACGTAATAAAATAAATAATTTTACTGCTTCATTAAAGATATTCTTAAGTGAAACTGGCTTTTTCTTCTGTAAATGCATGGCAGTATAAACTATAATGAATACTAGCATAATCTTGGGCCACAGTGTTGATTTATGTAAAATATTTTACACTATTTGTGCAAATATTAATACAATTTTGAGCAAGTGGTATCAGTAATTCCCAAGGGTCTCTGGACTACACTTTTGAATACCAGTGCCTTAGACTTCTCAATATAATCTCTATGCTTAGGCTTAACCTCCCTAGCCTAAAAAACATGCATTTCTCAGTACCTTGATAATAATAACTTAGATGTCATACTATCATGTCTGTGCAGAAAAGAGTTAATATAGCAGACCCAAGACTGCTACTCTTAAAATGTCCTGCTTGCAAGGTTGGCTCTTGGCTGGTATTCGGGGTCTTAGATTTTGAAAAGTTTCCTACAATTCCTTGATCCTAAATTGGTCTATGCAAACAATATGGTTTATGCTGAATATCTGCTTTCCTTCTGGAACTGGAATTCTCTAAGTATGAGGCAAAGAGGGCATATGTGACCAGTCGCCAATAATAACCATGGGCACTGAGTCGCTAAGGAACTTCCCTGGCAGATAGTATTTCACATGTCTTGTCACAATTCCTTGCTGGAAGAATTAAGCATATCCTGTGTAATTTCACTGAGAAAAGAATCTTGGAAGCTATGCCTGGTTTCTTCAGACTTTTCCTCATGCATCTTTTCCTTTTGCTGATTATGCTTTGTATCCCTCGGTTAACAAGTCATGGCTGTGAATACAACTATATGCTAAGTACTGTGAATCACAGAACCTAGGAATAATCTTGGGGAGACCTGACACAACTTAAAAATGAGTAAATTTAAAACTGAATTCTTCACCTACTTCTCTGTCACCCTAAATCATGATGTTCCTATTTCTCCTTAAAGTATGATCACTCTTTTAGTCAAACACAGCATTTATTTCATATCCATTCAGAAATCCCACAACCATTCAATCTTTGATTCCTTCTACACCTCACTAGTTTTTGGCCAATAGTTCTCTGCACCTTTAATTTACAGTATTGTTATCTATTTTCATTAAAGAAATTATTTAACCAAATCATATCTACTTAAAAACTTACAAAGCCTTCACACTCTTCACAGGATAAAATCCAAAATTATTATACCAAAATGCTTTAACTTCTTTACCTACTGATTCAACCAACTGGCACTTAGCATATAATGCCTTGTGTTACTATTTCAGTCTTTGTGTATGTCTTGTATACACAGAAAAGTAAAGGCTCTCTGAGATAAAGAACTACTTCTTTTGGTTTTTCAAATCCCTACGAAGTTCTAGCATAATACTATCTAGCATTCAGCAAAAAAACTCATTTTTTTAGTGGTGAAAGACCAATTAATTTGGGCTAGATGAAAGCTATCAATGAAGAACTTGATTTCTAGCTCCATTTCTGATCCATTATAGCTCCCAGCACACCACAGGTGTTTAATTGCAGGTTCAGATCCAATCAACAACTAAATAAGGGTCCAAATGGAATGGGTATTTTACATCTGCATTTACTATTATCAAATATTTTTAGAGATTGCATGACATCTCTAATTGTCGTACAATTGTATTTTAACTTAACAGAAACCAATGGAAGAATTAACATTTATGAAAAGAGCTTATTGATTTTAATTATTTTCACTGCAGCTAATACCAACCACTCTGTGGGAAAATAAACCAACTTTTACAATTAATAGCTTACAAAAGACACTAATCCAAACACATTAACAACTTCAACTAGGTTTGTAAAACAAACACTCTCACATAGATACATTTCTGTAAAATTAATAATTAAAAACAAAATTTAGAATGGCACGGTTCATTATCGAGACAAAACAAAACAAATGAATTGGATGTTAATGCTCCAACTACACTGTCATATGAAGTAGATGGTGCTTATGCCTACACTGTACGCTACAGGGTGATAAACACTAAGATGGGAGTATTATGGAATGTTTCCAAGGATATTCAGTTCCCAAGCATCTGAAGAATGCGGTTGTCCAGCAACTGTGTCAATATTCCTACAATTTAGATTAGCCTTAGAGTAAAGCTTTTTTGTAGTATTCTTTAGTTTTATTATTCTTCATTAATGTAATTTTTCTGCTGTCCTTAAGTGTGAATTGTACTATACCTTAGATTCACATTTTTCTTCCTCTAGAACTTTTCAATAGCAGGCAATCAATAATATGATTTAACTTATAAGAATTCATTTTATAGAAAAACTTTAAGAACACTTAAGGTTTTTCTGAAAATTAATTGTAATTAATCTGGGCAATTATACTAATAAATGAAAAATACCTCAAAGAATCGAACGAGTGCTTTTTTAGGGTCTTCTGAGATGGATAAATATTCAACTTGGGCCTTTGAGAAAATACTCTTTACTTCTGAGAGTTTAAATAGTAATCTTGTCAGTTTGACCAACTGTTCCGTGTACTCTTTTTCTGTTAAAATAAAATAGTATTTGTTATATCAATTTATATAACATACTATATACATAAACACACACACAACATATATATAATGTATATATGAGAAATAATACAGCATTCTTCACTTACGACATGCTTTCTTTTAAAATTCAAATTTCCACACAAGGACTTCAAATTAAGTTTCTTTCACTTATGAACATCCTTGCCCAAAAGTTATTCATGTAACAGCAACTGATATAATAAAATATTAAAGTAAATTTGGAGGATTTTTCAGGCCAACCTTCCTGAAATTAACAAGTGGCCATAAACAATAGCTTTGGGAAAAGGCATGCCCTATAGACAACAGAACTGCATGGGACATTTTTTAAAAAGTACAAATATCACTCAATGACTAGTTGTAAATCAGAAGAAAGGCAAAATATCTAATATAAAATGGGAGAGAATTATTCATAATTGGGTATTTTTCTTTCTAGGGTGTTCACAGTGTGGTATCTGATTATTCGCTTCAGAGTTCTACTTTTTTCGTGATCAGTTTCTTTAAAAAAAATAGTTTGTCACCTGAGGAGCAAATTTCTGTTCTTGGCTTCCAAGGAAACAAGTTCTTTTATCTTTTATAGCAGATAAGTTTGTCATATATAGTAACAGGAAAATTGAAAAAACAAAAACAAAAACAAAGAAACAGGCTACAAAAGGAAATAAAGTTCTGCTTGTATTCACACCCAATTATGAATATTTTGTATATTTTCTATTAATTTACATAACAAATGATCTAGATAGTAAATAGCTTTCCACAGATACCTCCATCCTCCCCAAAAAACCTACACTTACTTACCAACTCCCTGTTCAAGATTTTTATCTATGAGCAAATCATCAGGCCCAGAGAGGTTTTTAATATACATTTGCAAAACACAACGAATCCATGATCTTATGGTTAAGGCTTGAAAAGATACATAGCCTGAATGAGAAAGTGCTTCACATAATGTGCTGTAAAAACAAATTGACAAATATTTTTAAAACAAAAACAACAATGTTTCCTGAGTATATAGATTAAGAAGTAAAGAAAAACATTCTAACATCACCGCAACTCCTTGGCCTCATTTATTTTTCAGACAAACACAGCAATGTAGACATGCATTGTTGAAAATGAATACTACATATAAACCCAAAAAGATATTAGACAAATATCCTTGTTTTCATTTTTAATGTTCTAATTTTCAATTTTCCTTTTTCCACTGATGACATATGTGTAGGTTTATGTCAAGGAAGAAGACAAGAAAGAATGTGGCTACCAAGGAAAAAGCAAGGGCTTATTATAACTAGCTAGATGAGATAATAACGAAGGAAGTGGCAAGTAGAATAAAAATCAGTGGCCGTTAGAATAAGTAAACAGAGAAGTAGTCATGAACGTGTATGCTCTCTCACTATACGGAGAGTTGTTACTAAAAATTACCTCGCAAAATAGCATTTGCCAGATTTAAAAAATAATTATTTCTATGAAGACAATGGGCTGGCTAAACCTGATTTCTTTCTTTCTTTTTTTTTTTTTTAAAGGAATCTCACTCTGTTGCCCAGGCTGGAGTGCAGTGGCGTGATCTTGGCTCATTGCAAGCTCTGCCTCCTGGGTTCACGCCATTCTCCTGCCTCAGTCTCCCAAGTAGCTGGGACTACAGGCACCCGCCACCATGCCCGGCTAATTTTTTGTATTTTTAGTAGAGACGGGGTTTCACCGTGTTAGCCAGGATAGTCTTGATCTCCTGACCTTGTGATCTACCCGGCTTGGCCTTCCAAGGTGCTGGGATTACAGGCATGAGCCACCGCGCCCAGCCACTAAACCTGATTTCTAATCCATTCATTAATCAGGGTAGAGAGGACGGGGATGGTCTTAACCTAAATATAAAATGTTATGTAAAGTCCAAATTTTTAAAAATTCATACAAACTCTAAAAACGTTGTTTTGAAATACCTTGAATATAAGTTGTCATAAAAAAGTACACAATGAAGATGAACACAGACTGGTCATTTATTACCTTACAACTTTCCCAAAGCTATATAACACCTCTGCATTTCAGTTTCTTCAAATGTTACTAATACACTAACAATATTATTTTTTCAGTGGAAATTATTTCAAACTATTTCAGCAAAAGTCTTTAATACATAATAAAAATGTTCATTACTATTAAAGAAATATCAAACTAAAAGTGACTGTAAAAGTAATCCAACTGACATTAACTCTCTTATTTTACAACAGAAAGCCCAACGATAAAATGTATACTTAATGATACTGCTTATTGAGCTTCCTTAGGAAAAGACTTAGCTCACCAACTACATATCTCTTTATTTCCACTGACCAGCAGCTTGGACAAAAACTACATGAAGATGAGGGAAAATAAAATAAATATACAGGCCTAAGAGGACTAAGATCTCATAAACCTACACATATGCCGTGTGTGTACACACGGCATATGTGTAGGTTTATGCTAAGGAAGAAGACAGAAAAGAATATGGCTACCAAGGGAAAAGCAAGGGCTTATTATAACTAGCTAGGTGAGATAATAATGAAGAAAGTGGCAAGCAGAATAAAGATAAAAACCCTAGAAAAAGTAAACAGAGAAGTGGTCATGAACATATGCTCTCTCACTCTACAGGCAGTTGTTACTAAAAAGAGGACTAAGACCTCTTAGGCTTGTATATTTAATTTATTTTCCCTCATCCTGATGTTCTTATTCAAATCTTCCTGATCATTCTACACTATTTCTATTGTAACTTTATTTATTGTATATTTTTTTCAAGTGAGGTTCCTCAGATCTTTTGTGTAATGTGGCAGGAAATACTTATAGATAAGGAAGACATTGTTCAGGTGAAGTATCTTGTTCATGATTTCATGAGTTAAGAGTGAAATCTTTAAAAATCTAGTAGTAAAAAGGAAAGCTATCATTAAATAAAAAACTGTAATAAATACCAGTGTCTTACAGATTCAGTAATAATAAATGTGTAATTTCTTTCATAGTGGGATGTGTAGAAAGGTGACTTCAGGACGATAAGGCAGTCTTACAAAAACAGTTTCTTAACAAACAACTTCTTTTTTTTTAAAGCAGGCCACAAAACATAAGTTAGTGTTCTTACTATTACTACTGTCGAAAGGCTGATAAAACTGAAAGCAAAAACCTGACAAAGTGAGAGTATATGTAGTAGAGATCAGTCCTCATTTTTGAAAATTCTTCGCTTCCTAGGATACTGATCTGTCACAGGTTTGCATTAATGTGTATGCCTGAAAGAAAAGCACGTACCTATTTTGTAGGACATGACTTAAATATCTTGCTACAACTTGAGGGCAGATGATATCATCCCAACCAAAAAGTTGAATAATTGATACAACTGGCTGAGGCTGAAAATCTGATGGAGCTGTGCTTGGCATGTCCATTGCTAGCAAAGTAAAGTCTAGATTTAAAATGAGAGAAACTTAAGGTGAAGAATCTTTAAAAACCATTTCTGACCCACACATCCCTGGCCAATTATAACAACAGCTTTTTTTTTTTTTAAAGTACCAAAAAATAAAATGTTCTATTTAGAAATGTAGAGCAAACAAAAAGCTAAAACTGAACAAATTCATGTTGTCATAGAAATTTCTGTAGCATCTTGATCTCCAAGAAAGGCCTAGAAGAATTTATCTCTGCATTATCATTACAGATCTATAATGGCTCCCCCTAATTACAAATTCTATGCCTGAGGTTTCGGCTAATGTGCCTACACTCTAGCATCTAGTCTTCCAAGGAAGCAAATTTCCTTGTCATCTGCCACAGGTGAACAGTTCATTCTCACCTTACTCTCTTCTATTAAACAGAGATCTCCTACAATCAATGACACTCCACTTCCTTTAGAACTCACAAAGTCTAGGAACTAGAATTCCTTAGTTAACCATGCTAAACAAATATGTTTTATTTTGTGGTTTTTCTTGGGAACCCATAAACTCATTTTGTACAATATTGCTTGTCAAATACATTATTTATTAAGAACTCCTATGCAACTTTCTGAAATGGTGGCTGTCTATTCTCCTACTCCCTGTATACCACTTGATCTACCAATAGGGTGAAATTACTCCTTGGTCCACATTGCTGCTTCTAGACTATTCTTCTTCCTCCCTAAAATTGCTAGCTTTGAATTTCATATCTTCAGGTTGTACCAGTCACTATCTTTGTTGCATTTACCTACTACTTTCTAGTTCACCTCCTCCTCTCATTCTTTTTAGACTGTAGCTCACTATCATGCTCTCCAACAGCACTCCTGCCATAATCTTTTGTGATTATTTTTCTCCAATGTCATGAACTCTCGATTTCTTGAACAACTCTGATTTAATCAATCTATCTTCCATTCTACGTCAGCCATTCACTCCCATGCTGATACCCAGAGACCTTGGCATTAACCAGTAACTATAATCTCTGTAATTTCAATTGTAAAGTACCCCAATTTTTGACTCCAAACTAGCTTTCCAACTTTCCTCTTCTCCCCCAACTCCAACAATTCTTTGATTCCATCAGGACCTACAATCCACTGATCCTACAACCGTTTCCTCATCCCTCCTTGTCTCCACGTCTTCTCTGTCCCTCTTTAGGAAGCTTGATTGCATGGTCCATTATTATACTAATTCATTTATCCTACCAACTCTTGCTCCTTTCCCTGATATGTGTACTTGCCTGGAAAAATCATCACCTGTTTAATTCAAACTCTTGGCCTTTTCCCCATATGTACCTGCACCTGTACAAGTATTAAATGGCTGGAGAAGAACCATGCTGACTGATACCACTTTACATTTATGACTACAGACTTCAAGTAGGCTCTTAGAATTGGCCAGCATCCCTATGACATTTCCCTAGTCCATTCAGTCTTTTATTCTCTTAGGGTACAATTGCACATCTTCTCTTCACTCTTCATCAACAGCCAGCACCTTCTGCTCCTTCCTCATTTTCAGCTGATGGACTGACTGAATACTTCACAGAGAAACAAGAAACATCAGAAGAGAACTATCACAAGCTGCTACCACATTCACCCAGTTGCCTTCATCTGGGCTCACTTATTCTGCCTTCTCTTCTTCTACTAGAGATGAACTGAGGCCAAGTTCTCTATAGGATCCCATTTTCTCTTGGTACTAAAACAAAAGTGACTTTGTTGGTACCACGCAATTTTCCTTCACTTTGGAGCATTCCTGTAAGCATTTTAAATACATTGAAATTTCTCCCATGTTATTTAAAAACCATACAAAAACAAACCTTCCTCTTTGACCCCTCTAGCTTTTATCCCCATTTTTCTACTTCTCTTAAACCGTGATATTCAAAAAGATTAATCTAAATTTGCAGTCTGCAATTCCTCTTTTCACATTTCCTCTGGAATCATCTTCTATCAGGCCTTTGCCTCTTCACTGCATACAAACTGCTCTTTCAGGTCAACAGTGACTTCCCTCTTATTAAATCCAATGATTAATTCTCAGACCTTATCTCACTTGATCCATCTGTAGAAACTGAGCTGTTGATCACTTTCCTCTCCTTGGGCTCCAGGGCACCACACTTCTCTGGTTTTTCTTAACTTACCTTCATTCCTCTCCAATCTTCTTTCTTGTTCCTCCTGACCCTAACAAATCTGAACAGAGGAATACCCTAAGGCCCAGTCCTCAAACTTTTCTTTTCATCCATACTTACTTTATGGGTGATCTCATCCAGTTTCATGGTTTTAAAGAATTATTCATATGTGGATGCTTTCCAACTTTAAATCTCTAGCTTGGACCTCTTCCTGAACTCTAGGATCATTATCCAAGTGCCTACTTAACATGTCTACTTGGATTTAATGAACATCTTTAAAAGAGGTCCAAAATAAAAATGTTAGTCTTCCCTCATAAAATCTGTTCTTACTTCAATCTTCCTCATCTCAGCAAATGTCTATAGTTACCCTTAATTCCTCTCTTTATCTATTTGGTTACCGTATCTTACCCACTTAGCAAATTCTGTCAGCTCTACCTTGAAAATACTTTCTTCAGATGGGAAATAAGACCACTTCTCACCACCTCTATTGCCACTACCACTCTAGCCACAGCTGCTCATTTTTGGGTTATTACAATAGTTTCCTAACTGCCTTCCTGCTTCTTCCCTTGCCTAGTCTTCCTATAAGTCTAGCTTCAACCTAGCAGCCAGAGGACTCTTATTACTCCTCTGCTCAAAACTTTTCAACAGTTTCCAATCTCAGAGTAAAAGCAAAAGTCTTTATAACCACTTACAAGGCAGAACACAAACTAGCTCTCCATTACTTCTTGATTCATCTCTTAGTTCTTTTTCCCTTTCTCATTCCACAAGAGCCTTTACTGTTTCCCTATAGTTTATTAAACACACCAGACATGTTCTTGCCTTCAGACTTCTGCAAAGCATGGTCTCTCATCTCCTTCAGTTCTTTGCACAAATATTACTTACTTGGGCCTTCCTGACCACTCTATTTAAAATTACAACTGCCTCTGGCCTTCTGTATTCCTATCCTATACTTCCACTCTTTCCCACAGCATTTATCACCACACATTACACTATTTATTCATTTAGTGGTCTTCCTACGCCCCAACACTAGATTATTAGCTCCATGAGAACAAGTATTCTTGTACTTCTTCTCCACTAGTATCTCTCCAATGCCTATTAAAGTAGGTACTCAGTAACTTTTTTTACATGAAGAAAATCATTCTCTCCTAAACGATCAAGTCTTTCTTTCAAATCAAAGCCAAAGCCCACATATTCTGCTTTCTATTTATATACCATTTATCTTCAGCATCTAAGACAGCACTGAGTAAACTGATGCATTATTATTTTTGTTGACTGACTGGCAGTTGGGATGATGCATGTACACAAGGTAAGTTATATCATCTATTAATGACTACTTAGATTAAACTGATTGAATATCAATATTTATTTTCATAGATATTACAGTAGTTGGAAAACTGCTGTCCTGTCACAATTCTTTAATCTATCATTGTAAAGTCTTAATTATAGAAGTGTTATCAGAATTCAAAATCTTTTCAAATTTAAATCATTCAGTCTTTTACACAGTGCTTTAAGCTCAGTTTTCCTCGCACACACTAGGATAAATGCTGGTTTCCATCTAGGTTTTTTTTTTTTTTTTTTTTTTGACGGAGTCTCGCTCTGTCGCCCAGGCTGGAGTGCAGTGGCCGGATCTCAGCTCACTGCAAGCTCCGCCTCCCGGGTTTATGCCATTCTCTCGCCTCAGCCTCCCGAGTAGCTGGGACTACAGGCGCCCGCCACATCGCCCGGCTAATTTTTTGTATTTTTTTAGTAGAGACGGGGTTTCACCATGTTAGCCAGGATGGTCTCGATCTCCTGACCTCGTGATCCACCCGTCTCGGCCTCCCAAAGTGCTGGGATTACAGGCTTGAACCACCGCGCCCGGCCCAGGTTTTTAAAAGCATTATTTAAAAATAAATTAAATACCTTTAAATGAGCTTCATTCATTTAAGTACATGGAGTTACCACACTAATCACTGTCTATTTCAATACTTCTTAACATACTTTGAGCAAAATACCCCCTTGAGAAGATAATGGTCTCTTCTTAGAAATGGCATATATGCACATATATTCAAATTCTTGCCTATAATTTCATAAGATCCAGAGTCCCCTAAAGCCTAAGGATATGTCTTTAGGTTAATAATCAAATTAAGTAAAAATTACAACTTACAGTAGAATCTAGTAGAAGTCAAAACAATATTCAATGTCATTCTGATCTCATTCTCTTGGGGTTGAAGTTGTATTTATTTTATATTCTTTTGCTCTTTGCACAAATTAACTTCATCTTATACCTATATACCTGCTCATACAATTCGAAAATAAACTACTTGAATCACACATAATCAAAAGCTAGCTTATCTTCCAAAATATTACATGTATAAGAAAAGCTTATGTACATTCAATATTTTCAGGATAGAAAATTATCTTATTTTTAGCAAATCATCATTTAATTTTTAGTAATAAGTAATCCCAAATATCCCAATTTATTAATATGTTATTTGTTTCATCTTTCTGGCTGACAAAATGTTTGCTATAGAAGAGTTTGTTACTAAGAAAATAAACGAAAATACTGACAAAGAGTCTGCAAAAAGAGAAATTAGCAAATTAATAATTAATGCTGACCTGCAGCTGCATCCGCAAGTTGTGAGAAATGCACTACCTGTGACATTCTCTGACTCTTCAAAAATGAAAAGAAATGTCTCCACAGTGCACTGGCAACTGCAGCAAGGTGGCGCTCTTTAGCTGATAATGAAGACTGTACAAACAGGTCCACATTGTCCCTTTGAAGTTCCTGACACAATTGTTGATGTATACTCCTAAAAAGAAATAAAAATACAGCTAACATGCTTAACAAATGCTTACAAAAATCTTCTTAAAGTACATTTTGAGCTTTTTCCATTTATATCATATGAGAACCATTTTATATAATTAAAAACCTTTATGCCAAGACATCATGCATTTCTGGTTGCTTGATGGATGAATGATGGCATATTAAGCATCATAAAGTTAATGTTAATTACTAATGTCAACCATTAATTATATACTTTTTAATATGTCAGATCCAAATGAGAAAGAGGCAGTTTCAGAGTGAAGGTCTGCATTTTGCAACTCACACATGACAAATGATTTTTACTTAAAATCTAGACATGAAAACAACTTTTTAAACCATTTTCTCCTGAGGGCTTTAGAACATGGATGTACAAAGAGGAAGTTAAGAATATCTGGCTTATGTGTGGTATTTTAAATTAAAATACTTTGTTTAGAAGACACAGGCCTTGTGTAGTAGACAAAACCATGTTAGATACAATCTTAGTACTTTGGTCCCAAAAGATTCATAATCATTCTCACTTGGTAGGCAATAATATACAATAACAAGTTACTCTTCATAAAATAATAAAACATAATTTGATACCGCCTCAGATTTTGTCTCATCATTTGCTCACTTTTGCTGATTAATTCAACCCAAAATTTAGATATATCTAGACCTTAGTAGAAACTTGTTCAGGAAACTGAGGTTACCAAAGAGAGGGAAATAAGAGATCTTCTTAGTGATGTGAAATAGAAGGTATTTATGTTGTGTACCCACTGATAATATGATTATTTAAAACTAAATGTACAACCATGCTATTATTCCTGTTTCTGTTTATATTACTGCCAGATCAACTGAATAAACTCATGTATATCATCCTTACATCTACTTTTTTTTTTCTTTTCAATTATACAGAAAGCAGCAAAAAAACAACCAGTGGAAATGATGGAGAAGAATTCCTTTAACAGAGATAGCATTCCACTAAGAAAAATAAGTAAGTACTTTAAAAAAGATGTTTGATGTTTTTAAACAGTTTAGGGGAAGTGGATACGTGAAAGAACTATACAAAACACAGAACTAGCACATGTATCTAAAGCAATTCCACAGAAAGATCAAGCTGGTTATAAGACCACATCTTAGAACATTTCGCATAACTACCCAAGACTGAGTAAAAATTCTAAGTATAAATTGTATAACATTAGAGCCTTCAGCCCCTTTACATTGGAATTCCTGGATAATTATGTGATGTTACTTAATGCTATCTGAAATATTGAAAAAACAAGTGCACGAATGGCTGGGGAAGGAGTATACAGTAAGCAATTCTCATAAAAGCTAACCAAATATCTGCTATGTCCTCTCTGTAAAAACTTGCCGGAGACGCTTTCAACTTGAACTAGTGGCTAGAGAACCATTTCAGTTCCTTTATCTTAGAGTGAGGTAAGTAACACACCACTAAAATCCATCTGGCAACTAACTCAACTGCCTATATCAACATAGCAAAAGTTCAGAGCACATTTCTACACAGTGGAATCCATGTAAAATATACCACCATTTTTACTACCCTTTATAGCTTTTTCAAAGTATATTGGTTCCAAAAGACAATAAATATCTTATGGTACTTGAGCAGGATGGATTTTGCTCACCATTTCTAAAAAAGCCCTTTTATTTACTAACTAAAACCTATTCCCTAGGAAGGAGTAACATTTCTGATTGACCTCTATGTATGTGCTAGAAATTCCTTAAATTAATTAAATTCTTTTAAAATCTGAACAACTCTATGGGATAGGTATCATTAATCTTTATAGATGATGAAGCTAACAGTAGGAAAGCTAAATATGCCCGATGGCCACAAGGCTACAAAGGGCTAGCCCCATCATCTGAACTCAAATCTGACTCTGAAGCCCACTTTTCTTTTACACACTAAGACATGCACTCTTATGTACCTACACACACACAAGTTTTAAGTGAATTAAACATTGTTGATTATCTTCTCTTTTGACTTAGGTTAAAGAAATTTCACCCCAGCACTTTGGGAGGCCAGGGTGGGTGGATCACTTGAGGCCAAGGAGTTCAAGACCAACCTGACCAACATGGTGAAACCCCATCCCTAACAAAAATACAAAAAAATTAGCCAGGCATGATGGTACACGCTTGTAATCCTAGCTACTCAGGAGGTAGGAGAATTGCTTGAACGCAGGAGGTGGAGGCTGCAGTGAGCTGAGATTGTGCCACTGCACTCCAACTTGGGTGACAGAGCAAGACTGTCTCAAAAAATAAACAAACAAACAAAATAAAGGAATTTCAGAAAGCTTAAGAAAAGGGGCTGGAAAAGCCACACGTAGTTGTGTCTTTTGAAGGGCGAGGAGCAACACCAGAATTCTAACACTAGGAAAGACTACAAGAAGAGATGCTAGAAAACATGCATTCAAGGCAATAATGAGAAAGGCCAACAAATGTGAACCACCTTTGACCTCTCCAGAACAAAACTGTTGAGGTACCAGGGAGTATAACTAGGAGCTAATGTGGGGATATGATTCAAAGTTCTGAATACATTAGGTTTAAAAAAAAAAGAAGAAGGCCGAGCGCAGTGGCTTACGCCTGTAATCCCAGCATTTTGGGATGCTGAAGTGGGTGGATTGCTTGAGCTCAGGATTTCAACACCAGCCTGGGCAACATGGTGAAACCCCATCTCTACTAAAAATACAAAAAATTAGCTGGGCGTGGTGACATGCGCCTGTAGTCCCAGCTTCTCGGGAGGCTTGAGGCTGGAGGACTGCTTGAGGCAGAGGTTGCAGTGAGCTGAGACTGCACCACTGCACTCCAGTCTGGACAACAGTGAGACACTGTCTCCAAGAAAAAAAAAGAATAAAAAAAAAATAAACAAAACCATTGTGAGGTAAACAATTTTAAAGCCACAGATTACATTCTCCAAGGTTGAGTTAAAACAGCAAAGATGAGTTTCAATTAAGAGTACAACAATGACCCCAAACCACACTTGTTTTGGAAATGTGCACCCACTTGTGTTTTTGGATTTGAAAAGAAGCTAATATCTCTGGGAATACGCAAAATGCTTTCTGCTCAATAGTTTGAACATTCAAGCTTTTTCAGTCTGGATAAGAAGAATGATTACCTGCTATTTTTAAACCAGAACAAAGTTGTCTAAGACCTTATAATAATAATTTATTTAAACATAAAGAAATAACTGACAAGTACAGGAAATGCCAAGGGTGTACTGTAATGGAAGTCTGAAGGAAGAACCAAATTTCTGCACTATAACCAAAGAGCTAGAAATACCCTTTGCAGTCACTGGTAATTTTTAAAATCACATGTTTGGACCAGAAAACTAATTATACAGAGTATTGAAAAATAAATGTATTATATTAGATGTGACCACTGCATATCTGCTGAAGGTACATTTACAAAAATGCAAATATTAGAAGAAGTTTTGTCACTAGAGGTAACAATGTAAAAGAAAACACAAAACATATATAAAATATTATAAAGAATGTAATATAGTTCCGGGTGATGGCCGTTTTATGAGGCATTATCTACCTTCTTCAACACAAACAATAGAAATATGAAAGTAGATTTTTTGCATAAAAGGAAAAATACGTGATTTCTTAAAAGGCATAACACAAGGATGTAGGATCTCCCAACACTTGGCAATTATTTTATTTGAGTAAAGACAGATTTCACGTTAACATCAGTTTGGAAATACACACATGTGGAAATAAACACATGTAACCAGCCCTCTTATATTATAAAAGATACAATATAGTATAGTAGCAAAATAAATTTGCTGAATGTCAAGTTATTCAAATTGCAGCTCTCATGGTGGAAAAAACAGAAATGTCCAGCATTTATTGGTATTTACTATGAGACCAGCACCAGGCAAAGTGTTTTATAAGCATTGATTCTCATCCTATGAGGTAGACATAATTATTATTCAAATCTTACATATGAGAAAATTGAGACAAAAGGAGTAACTATGTTGCATAATAAACATGGCTATTAGCATAGCTATCCAGAGCTGTGTGACTTTGGAAAAACAAGTAACCTCCCAACTCGCTGTTTTCTTTGGAGTCAAGAATAGGAACAATTGTTGCTATATCCACCTAACAGGGTTATTGTGAAGACCACATGAAATAACATTCTGAACAGTTTTTAGAAGCCTATCATTACACTATATAAACACCCACATTTTCACATACCAATTATCTAGGTGTTCTTATGCTTCTATTTTAGCTCAGTTACCCTGCCTCATTTAGCTTTCCTCATTATCTTCAAGTATTTTCCTGATTCTTTCATCTGACTGCTCTTTTGCCCCACTTTCCAAGATTTCCTGTTTTTATCAGTCTGCTACTTCTTGCTTTGATTTCATATGTTCACTTATCCATTTTGCCCCCACCTCTCTACTCTCACACAGATATCTTATGCCCACAGACACACAAATTTATTGAGGCATCTGTCATATGAGAGGCATGGAACCCTGTACCTGAAATTTCTACCTGCCAGTCTGGTCCGTCTGTTTCTGCTCCTCCCTAGTAACTTAGGCAGGCTTCTGGGAACACTTACTGGACCATTGCTTATAGTTCTAGCTTCTAATCTTGGCATACCATTGTTTCTCCTGTAACTGTTATAGAATAAAGTATGACAACCTATATATTACTTTCCTGGTATTCACAGTTGTATATTAATTATTTCTAATACACGATGCCTCAAAGTTTAAGGAAAATTAAAATTGTCTATTGATGGGCTTTGCATCACATGGAAAAAGCATAATATAATAAATATGACCAGTAAGGATTAAAAGCAATAATTGAATTCCTCTTCTAACTCTACTGCAAACGTGGTAACTTTAAGAAAATCTGTATTAGTGAAAAATATAATGGAAAGTTTTAAGTCAAAAAGTTGTTCCAAACCATTATGAGTAATTATTCTAAGTATCTTATTGATTTAACTGATGGAAAACTAAATGGGAATCAGGACACTCTACAACCATTTTTAGCTTCAGCTAAACTCACTAAAAAACCTTGGACACTGAATCCTCTTGTCATACTTGTTTGTATCTGTGAAACAGGGCTCACTCTGCCTTATTATCCAGGAAGAATATAACATAACTAAGGTAATGGCATTAGCCATTAGAAAAACAAAACAACCCTGAAATTTAAACAGTGGAAGTTACCTGAAAAATCATCTAATCCAATCCTGTCTTCAAAAAATTGAGAAAAAACAACAAACACCTTCTAGGTATGAAGAGACTTTTACAAAGCCTCAACTTGAGATAATGGTAGCTTCAATCCTGAGCCGCAATCCTGTGCATGCCCAAATTATCAGGGAGAAGCAATAAGCCAGAAACCAGGCTGGCAAGCAGCAATTCAAGCATACTTTGCAATGCCTCCATGTAACAGATGCCCCAGTACATCTGTGTGTCTGTGCATATGTGGAGGAGGGGTAAGTAGGTGGTAGATGGATGGACGGATGGATGGATGAATGAATGAATATGTGAAATCAAAGCAAAGAGTTCGTTGACCTGTTTTGATGATAAAGCACAGCAGTGGTAATGATGCTTACCATCACATATAATTACAGAGAAAAATAAGGGCTCCTTGAGATGCAAGGAGAATTCTTCAAATGAACTCTTTTCTAAGACAGAAAAAATCAGCTTGTGACTCTGGAAAACTACTAAGCCTCAGTTTTTCATCCGTTAAATGGAAATAATGCCCTATTATCCTCTACGGAGCTGCTAAAGCATTAAGGTCACAGCATTTAGGTAAAAGTACTTTGTAGACAAGGCAAAATAATATGCACTTTTATTGACTGCAAGGCAAGACAATATGCACTACTGCTTCTAAATCCCAATAAACATGTTCTTAGATGCATTCGAGCATCACTAGAAAGATACAGAGACAGACATACTAGAGTATATATCCTATTTTGCCAATTAGCAGTTGGATGGTCATTTCCTCATCTGCTGCAAGAATTAAATAAGACATATTCAATAAAGAGTAACTATTATTGTTGGCCAGAGAATTAAAAACTGTTTAATGATAATATATGCACTACCCCTATTCTAAGTGTTTGACCTTTAATAACGAATTTAATTTGTAGGTACTTTATTGTCCTCATTTTATAGACAAGGAATCTCAGTACAGAAAGGATAAGTAATTTGCTTGGGTCATGCTGTTAGTAAGCAGCAGAGCCAGGATTTGAACCCAAACAGTCTAGCTTCAATGCCCCAATTCTATAATCACTAGGCTACCGCTGCCTCAAGTACCATCTTACTACACAAATAAATAATACATGTTCCAAATGTCACATTGCTGTATTCACTCATTCATATGTAAGTTCTTAATAAACGTAGTTATAAAGTAGTATAACAGCCAATCCCAGGTGATATACCAGATGCATAAAAAGTTTAATACTTCTGGGGCGTGCCAGGCTCTATATGAATTCCAAAGGTCAACGATGTGTGATAATTTAAAATTTTCCTATGCCCCACAATTGAGTTAATTTGCAAGACTGGGAAAGAACAACAAATCAGGAATCCATTGATGAACCTAGCAAACCAGGCATGTCTATAATAATGCTGTCTTATATACAATAACGGAGGTGAAGTGCTTAAAATGAAGTTGCTTGCCCATGTTCCAGAAACAGTAACTAGCACTGGTATAAAAACATACAAGTAAAAAGTCATCAATTTTAGAATTTACCCTCATATTTTCATTAGTCTTGACTTTATAGATGATTGTGAGTATAAAATTAGTTTTCGATTATGTTTCACTGTATTTTACAACACAGTAGTAACAAGGATCCACTTCCTTTTTATTATTGTAAATAGTTCCCAATGTTGATTACCACCAAAATCATCTGCACCTTTCTACAAATACTAATGTCCTGGCCTCACTAAAAATCTTTCTGCATCTTCAGCATTGGGCCTAATCATAATATTTACTATTTGTTTGTAATTCCTGACGCAGTTGGTCTGAGGGTCTACATTTCATTTATTTATTTTTGAGACAGAGTCTTGCTCTGGTGCCAGGCTGGAGTGCAGAGGCGCCATCTCAGCTCACTGCAACCTCCACCTCCCGGTTTCAAGCAGTTCTCCTGCCTCAGCCTCCCGAGTAGCTGGAACTACAGGTGCGTGACACCATGTCCCACTAATTTTTGTATTTTTAGTAAAGATGGGGTTTCACCATGTTGGCCACGATGGTCTCGATATCTTGACCTCGAGATTTGGCCACCTCAGCCTCCCAAAGTGCTGGGATTTGAGGTGTGAGCCATCGTGCCTGGTTGAGGGTCTACATTTCTATCAGGCAGATGCTGCTATCCCATGATGGACCATATTGTAGGTAGTCACCTTCTTGGCTTTCCTCATCTAAAAAAAAAGGGACAATAATAGTACCTAAAGAATTAAATTAATAAAGGTCAAACACTTAGAATAGATCTGGCATATGTATTTTCAATAAGCAATCTTTGATTTTTCTGATCAATAATTACTTCATTTATTGAATAGGCCCTATTTAATTCCTGCAACAGATAAGGAAATGGCCATGCAACTAGCTGTTCATAGACTAAGTAACAAGATTGTACATAATTCTGTCATGGAGGAGGATTGAAAACTACTCCTTTATAGGTATAAGTGCAAAACAAACTATAAGATTGTTTTACCAATTCAGAGGAGAAAAATCTTTGGGGGGAAGCATACGAAAATAGGCATGGAAGTGATTCTCAAAGGATAAGTAAGGAGTGGTTAGGTGAAAAGGAAGAAAGTAAAAACACAAAGGTATATAAAATCAAATCATTTACTTGCTAATTCAACACATACAGCAAACTTTCTAAGCAGTAGGGTACAAAACGAGCAAACAGACAAAGTCTCTGCCTTCTGGGAACTTATATTCTAATGAGAGACAGATAATTAAACATACAAACATGTAATACCTCAACTTGTGGTGAGCTTTATGTATAAAAAAGAAATCAAAGTATGGGGATGATGACTGATAGAAGCTAATATTTCAAGTACAATGATCAGGAGACACCTTTTAAGAAGGTGACATTTGAGTAAAGATCTAAATAAGTAAGGGAGGGAAACACATAGGTACATGGGGAAGAATATTCCAATGAGAAGAAAAAGCAAGTGCAAAGGTGCTGGGCTTGGCACAGTTGGCAGGGTTCCAGATCACATAAGATCTTGTAAGCCATATAAGGACTTTGGATAAAATCAAAGTGGATAACAAGCCACAAAAGCAGAAGGGTAATATAATTTACATCTTAAGAGGAATATATAAAAGAGCAAGGTGTTTGAAGAATGAAAAAAAAGTAACCACTTTGATTATAATGGAGAATTTTTATAGTAGCATTGGAAGGCAATAAATTTAAGAATAGAAATGGTGTTCCATTTGTTCAGTCATATGTTCTCTTCATTCACTTCAGAAGAAGTTACTCAGTGCTGGTCACTATGTCTGATGCTAGAATACAAAAATGGTTAATCCTGCTGTTAAAAGAAAAATCAAGACTTCATTCTTAAAGTGGTAAGAAGACACTGAAGGATTTTGAACTGGAGGGTGATACAATGAAAAAAGTGCTTTGGGAAAGATTAATCAGGTAATGGCAAACAGAATGGGTCAGAATAAGAACTGACTAAAGATAAAAGGGACTAATTAAGAAGCTTCTGTAAACATCCAGGTAAGAGCTAATGTGCATTTTGAGTTACTTTATGAAGGAAAAAGCCAACATTAATTATTTCGCATTTTGTGAGGGAAAGGAAGGAGAAGCCTGTCATTGCCAAATTCTGGGGGAGAAAAACTGAAAGTTACGAGGGACAGTTAATTATAACGGGGATATAATTTGATATGAAAACAGAAAATTGAAGTAACACTATCGAAAATGTTTTCGGAAATCTGAACCTAGAGTCAAAGAGTACAATCAGACTCAAGAATCATTCTACCTAATAGTTCAGATCATCTTAATGAACATGTCAATGTCTGTTAACTACATGAGGCATTGTATTAGATGCTATCAAATATAGTACTTCCTTTCAAAGAACGTACAGTGACGTGCTGACACAGAGGTATATAAAGAGTATTATAATCCGCAAAACAACAGGGTTCAAAGACTTCCTGGAGAAGACATGCCATTACCTGTTACAGAAGTCATATTAGTTAACTGAAAAAATAATAGAGTTGCAGAAAGTTAAAATAATGAGTAAAGCATAGTGACATGAAATTGCATGAATTGCATGAAGGGATTCACAAACAGTGTGGTATTACTAGTAGATGGTATTACCTTTAGTCAAGTACCAGTAACTATGGTATGGATAAGGAACTGTAGTACTGATCAGGAACAACGTAACTATACATTTGTATAATTTAACTATAGTATTGATAAGGAACAGGTCATGGAGGATCATGTCATCTCAAAAAGTTAGAGCCACAAGTAAACAGTCTTTAAGGTAGCTGGAAATGAGAGAAAACCAACTTATATACCCAACATATATATTCCTCATGGTTTGTTTCCAGATAATCTAATGCTTATAAGGATTGCCTAACACATTTATACATTTAAACATCTTTAACTGCACCATGCTAATGTTACAATGCTAGTTGTTTCTGAAATATTTTTATTAAAAAAACCCAACCTGATAAGTATGTGCAGTGTGACTTTGTACATATACAAATCTATATAACTACTCATTACAACATACTACACATATATAGATATATAATTATATCTATACATTTGTATATCTATATCTATACATTTTGCCAGTGCTTGAATGTTATCTTATGCTCTCATCTAATAAAAGTGAGCATGGGCAGATCTACCCATAAACATCAGTGCTGATCCATAAGCATCAGCTTCACCTCCAAGTGTCAACATTATGACCAACAAGTTATAGTCCTGAAGTTAACACACACACAAAGTTAAATAAAAATTTTCATGCTGGATGTTAAAATTTAAGTTTTACAGCATCACAAGATGCCTTCAAGGAAATGGTTGAGGGTAAAGGCCACAATTAAGGCTTGGGTACATCCTTTGGCATTGTAACTATAAGGAACTACAGACGTCATTGTAGCTTAGGAATTTCTAAAAGAACAGGAGAATGATCATCATCTGATTGTGACAACTTGCACTGCTTGTATTCAGTTAGGGCTCCCATTTCCAGGAACTCATCCGTCAAATTTAATAGCAAATGTGTGGGTACAAGGTAATGGATGAAAGTAAAAGAGAGGGAGATTATGGCTGAATATGAAGCTTGTCAGTCTCCAAGTTTGTCTACTACCAGAGTATCACGTGGGTAGGACCAGTAGTTAAGGTCGAGGATCTTTGTCCTTGGGGTTAAAGGCACTCAAAGGTGAGATCATCTCTGAAAACAATCTCACAACAAAATATACATGCCTTATAAAGTATGTGAAGTTGTTATACTGTCTTGGGATTTCAAATGCAATTATCTTCTTCTTCAAATGTAAATGGAAGAAGGTATAATGGTATAATGGAGCAAGCACACATGCAGTGGATCTTATCCAAAATGTTACGCATCAAATTATCATAGAAGAAAAAAGAACAGGGTCAGGCGGCGGTGGTGCGGGGAGGGGCAGTTAGGAATTGGTGACTAAAAAATAAAATTAGAATACAAGCAACAATCAAAGTGAACAGAATATTTATGGAATACGCCCTCATTTTCATTTTGGAAGAGACCACCAATCTATCTAACTTAGCAGCACTGGAGCCAATAATTACTGTGATATTAAGAATATCTCACAGTCCTCATTTTTTTTCCTCCTCTCAATCCTCCCCCATCCCCCATCTCTAACTCTGTCTTGCTTTGGCTATTCAACCATTTGCTGAAAAACGTGTAATTTTTAAAACATGGCCACAAATTATTTGACATTTCTTGATTCTGAAAGATCTTGTGACTGATTTGACCAATAGAGCACAGCAGACATGACACTATGTGGCTATAAGGTTTGGTAATAAAAGGCCATAAAGTTTCTGCCTTGTTTGCTGGGAATACTCACTTTTAGAGCCCTGAAATGCCATGTAGGAACTCCAATGACCCTGAGAATACCCTGTTTGAGAGGCCACAGGCAGTGCACAGGTCAACAGTTCCAGCTAAGCTTGTCCACCAGCCATTCTAGCTTAGAAACTAGATGTGTTACTGAAGAAGAAGCCATCTAGGAACTGGATCCTCCAGCAGCTGTTCTAGTCTCGGCCTTTAGAGTTACTCACAGACATTGAATTAGAGTTACTTCCAGATATTGAATCATCCTAGCTGAAGCTCCAGACATGGTAGAGCAGATAAGAGCTGCCCTTGGCTTTTCAAAGTCCTGACCTACAGAATCTGTAAGCATAATAAAAGGGTTGCAGTTGTGGTGTTTTACCCACTATGTTATTACATAGTTTATTATGCTCTCAAGGGCATGTAAGAAGCACTATGTAGGAATTAGAGATTCAAAGATGAAAAAGATGCAGACCCGACCTAAAGGAATTCACACTTGGGAAGGCTGTGGTGGGAGGTGGGAGGAACAAAGAATTTTATTAGAAATATAACCAAAGGGTAGTATCTACAACAGTACAAAGGCAGACTAAGACAAAATAGCTGTTTTAAGTCTCCTAGAAGCCATTCCCAACAATCTAAGAAATTCTGGACTGGTTTTAGGACAAACGAATTTCAGAGATAAGGGTAATTTTAAGAAAAATTACTTTATTTTTCTACTTATCCAGCACAGAACACCTATATCAAACATATGCTGAGACATTTTATGTATATTATCATATTTACTCTCAAACTTTATTCAGTTCTTGCTTTCAAAAGTTTCATTTTAGATTTCCCTAGATGTACGGTATTATGTTTATGAACCTGTGGAAACCACCTTTTAAAGCTAATTAATAAAACTATCCTCTAAAAACTAGCTTAGCTCTCACTATCCCAGCAGTCTTTTTTGAAAACAGTAGTACACAGTTACTGCTACCCTCTAATGACAACTGCAGTCATTCTACCGCATTTTACATGTGGTTAGTTGCTATATGCTATGTGGGGGAGTGTGTGTTGTTTCAAAAAAGAAATTTGGAATCATTTTATTAAAAGTAAAGAGCCAACGATTTTTGAGGTCAACTATTCCACAGTAAGTAAGCTAGGGCTGAATTCCATTTGCGAGCATTTTTCCTAATTGGTGATAATAAATTTTTATAAATAAAGGGTCTAATGGTAATGTTGACTGATTATTAACTACATCAACCCAAATGTTCCTGTCACAGTGAAATCTGCCCTATAATTTACTTTAATGGACTATGTGTTTCAATAAATATTGAAAATGTCCAGTCTCTTCCCCTCACCCCCATTTAAATCAAATCCAATTCTATGTGAACATATTGTACCAATGTATAATCACAATAGCTAATGCTCTGGAAAAAGTAGTGCACTTTGATAAATAATTTTTCTAAAACCTCTTAAGCATTCTGCATCTTCTATATTTCTCTCACACTCAAAAAATGCAGTAAATTATACAACCAGAAACTAGTGACCATTGCCAATTGTGTTAATGGATCTACAAACCTCATCATCAGCTCCAATAGTGACTCAATAGTGACTTTTTTTTTTTTTTTTTTTCCAAAACTCAGTCAAGTAAAAGTCAAAAAGTACCTAGGGATATTTTAAAAAATGTTTCTTCACCAAAAGTATAACAAAACTCTAATGGAAATAACAGTCTGGTCACCATTGTAATATAGTGCTAAACCCGTAGTACATATATAATCTTTAGAAATCTGCAAACTCCTTGAAATTATGTGTAAAGTTTTGTGTATACATAAATGTGTATAGCCCCATTCCCTTTCTCCTACTTTCTACCACTTTATAAATACGTCTAAGGACAAGCTGAATGCCTCCTCTCAATTTCTCTCCCTGACTCCTCTTCTGCCTTATTTTGATCTCCTCACTCTGTGCCTCTGTTGTACACAACAATCCAACTGTAACCTCATGTACAAAATGCACTAAGTTAGGAGGAATGCTTAATATGAATTCTATGTAGAAAAAGCAGTGACTAGTACATGTTTAAGATCAATTATGAAAATTATCAAAAAGTATAAGCTTGTTTGAGTAATCTCATATTTAGCAGTAAATAAATTTCTTAATTTTAAATTATGGTTTTCCAGATACGTAGTTTCATACCACATACATTCCCTATAGAGATGTTACTTACCACTTTTACTGCAGTTTTTTAAAAGGGAGGAAAAGATAGAGGAGGGGAAAAAGTTCTCCTAAAAGATTATCCACTGAGTCAATGATCTGTGGGGGTTTATTATAAAGCTCCATTATTAGGGCTGAGAGCCTCAAAGGCTTTTATTACAGCACTAATTTCTTTTTGCAAGGCTTCAGCAAATGAACCGATTTATCTGGTTCTGCATGCTTAGGGCTTGATACATGCTATTTGTACATGACAGGTTTCATCTGCGTAGCACCATTGATAACATTTATCTGCACATCAAAAAAGCTCATCTCCTGATGAAAAAAAAAAATCCATGAATATGCTGGGATAAGAAATGTTAAAGTGGTGAGTAAAAGATCTGTAATATCTCATAAAATGGAACAAAACTACAAAAAGATCACCAATTCAGTATGAATGTGCAACAGTGCTACAGGAGCAGATAAAATGTCAAAAAAGGAAGAACTGGAAAGATACCTACTTACACTGATAAAAGAGTAGGGCTTTGTTACCATCCTGTGAATTTTAACTAGAAATTGGAAAAAATAATTTACTTTCAAGTAAGACAAAGTTTCATAAAGCTTTATGAACAAAGCAAAAGTAGTTCAAAATAAATCTTAAAACAGTACCCACTGTTTGTAACTGCAAGTAGAAATTAACCCCTGAAAGTTACTCTTATGGGAATAAAATGTTTAGATTGACTGCTGCTGTAGTTCAAATTTAAAAATCTTTGACAAAACTTAGAGTCATTATAAGAAAGTAACTTTAGAAAACACAGAGAAAAAAAGATAACAAAAATGTAAACCTGCTTTCCTTTCAGAAACAATAATCAGTTTAAAACATCTGTGTAAAAGATTGTGAAAGGTGGAAGCAGCCTACATATTTGAATAATAATAATAAAGCACTTCCAACAGATAATATATAATACATTCTTTTGAGAAAAGTCAGTGTTTTTCTTTATGAAGAAGGTATACACTGAGTTAAAGAGCTTGTTCCTATAATTTATGATCTTTCAGAACATGTGGTTACATTAGGCTTCAATCGCCTCTTACTCTTACTCTTCCCAGCATTTGGTAATATAGACAGTGGAGCTAATTTTCTGTCATTCAGGAAGAACTGCTGGATCACTAAACTTGTATCATCATCACCTCTGAAACACAGTAAAAATCACTGTTAGAACCAACAGTTTATTAGATCGAACCCACCATCAACAATGTCAACTCTGCCTGGTCGTGTTAACAGGAAAATGTTTTACGAGTTCCACCACTGGGCATCAATTTAACTTTCAGCACCAGCTATGCTGTAAAACCGTGAATGTAATTTATATGGTGACCCATGTGTGTGGGAAGCAATATCTAGGTGAAACTTCTCACAGTCTGACAAAATGCTTTGATTTGCACCATTCAGATGATTGAGCAAAAAGAGTTTAAGCAATCACCACCAATAGCCTTTATCTCCAAATGCACTAAAAATTTATTATTCTGAGTGCAATCTATTGCTTTAAAACCTAGATTGATAGAATAAAAATGATTGGATAAATATTACATTTTCAACTGGTACACATCTTGTCCATTAGGTTTAAATATTGGACAAGCTATGTGTTTAAGATAAACATCAGTCTCAGCTGATTCCCTCACACAATACTTTTAGAAAGCCTATAAATGTTTCCATAGTAACATTTTTGTGCTTACATATAGCTGAGGACACATGTTCACCGCCAATTAGGAGAAAGTAAACCAAGAGACCACTGTATTCTTCTCATAACAGTATACCTTTGTCTTTTACTTAGCACGTAACACAGATGACAATATTTACGCATATTGTGCTGTGTACTAAACAACTGAGTAATCACTCAAGCTGGAAAGGACATAAATAGAGCTCACCCACCTATCCTAAAAAGAGTTTACTATTCAGGCCTTCCTAGGAATTTTAAACTAGCATAGATTTCATACAGATGGCTTTTCCAGTAGCTACTTCTGTGCATTAACAGAAGGGTGTTTACCTGGCAACCTCTCTATCCACTTGCCTGAGATCATATACCTTTAAATATGGCAATGGATGTTTCAGATCTATATATATATACAGCAAAGTTGCCAAGATTGCTGCAACACAACTTTTAAATATCCTTTCTAGCATTATGGGAGGGATCCTACGCATATAACCTTCAATGCCTTTGGGCTTCTGAGCTACTACCTTAGCGTTGACTAATCTGATTAACTCAGTACTACTTTCTACTATTTTCTAATTTGGTTTTATTACATACTGTAAAGTAAATAATATTATCAGTTTGGTGATGTAAAAATGGACTCAGAGGTTAAATAATTTGACCACTAAGTAACAGAAATGGAATTATAACCCAGGTGTATCTGACTCCAAAGCATTTTTCACTATAAACCATCTTTGTTCAAGATTTAACTGTAACAATTAAAATCTTACACTTGAAGGTTTAAAAGAGTACCTAGTAAAATAGTAAAATAAGACTAAAGCACACATAAATTATTTATAAGAGGTGTATCTTTATAATACCCTTAATCACCAACCTTTATTCATTAAAGAACTATACTACTAATCAAGGGATCATCAGATAAGATGACTGCTGGTCATTAATGTTGGCAGTTGAGTTCTTTTCCTTAAGGTTTCCAGCCTTGTTTTTATGCATTTTGTTTGCCACATCAAAAAAATAATTGCTTTGTACAAAAAAGATTTTTGTTTTATAACAAAAACTTACTACTTAGAAACACATCACCCATATTCCATATACAAAGCTTTTTGTTATTGCACTACTAGAAGAGACTTAGCATTTAACTTGGAATGCCTAGCAAGATCTTTTAAGCTGTTTTTCTTATCTTGTTCTTCAAAATTTGAAACTAGAAAATCCCACTTGACTAACAAGGCAAAAAAAAGAGGTTGCCCCTTCTAGGGTTAACAGATGCTTTTTGTAAGATTTTAGGTAAGATTAACCTTTTGCTCACAACAGGACTGGTTATTTTATTTATTTATTTATTTTACTGCCTTTAACTCAGGTAAAAATCAATATAGAGCAAGACAAAGGGCTCTAGAGGGTCTGGCTACACCAGCTTTTGGTTTGGCTCCTGCACAATTCTACAACATGCTGAGGCTGGGAAGGATTAGCCTGCTTGTGTTGAGTAAACCGATGATACTCAATGAACAGTTTCTGTTGTAAACCCCTTAGGACGTGCAAAGCCACACTAGTTGGCAATAGACCAGATAAGCTGCAGAACCAGCTGTAATCTCATTTAGACCTGAGCTGATCCTCCTGTCCTTTCATTCCACAGGATCAAAGCAAACCACTGAGGAGGCAGCTGTATTATAGCAGCTCTGCTTGCTCGATGCAGCAAACATTTCATAAATTCCACTCCTTGAAGCAAGTCTCTACCTAATCTACCCAGAGCTGGGACAATCAATGAATTCCTGAATTCATTAGACTGATTATTACAGGGTAACCATTTTCTCTTTGGAGAAATATGATGATTGGATGCCAACTTTACAAAGCAGCTGGTATTTCCGACTATCTCTGTTTTCTGGAAGGGCCTAAATTTCCCCCCACAATATTGAATAAAAGTGGTTTAAAACTATTTAGCTCATTATATTTAATGCAGATTAACAAGAAAACAATATATTATGCTAAATTTCTCCAGTGGTAGTAGCTAACTACCACTTAAAGGCAGCCAAACTTTAACAGTAGCCCATACTTTCCATGTTCAATGACACAGTGAGGAATGCCAAACCCTACCATAACACAGCAGCATAGATTAACTGACGCTCTGAAAAAATTTATAGAAAAGGTTTCTGTAGTTTACTAAAGAATATTATTTGGCATGTATTTGTGTTTTTTATAAAACAGAACAAAATTTTCAAAGTGTTCCAAACTGACAGTGTTAAGTGTTTCAAAGTCAGTCAAGCATTTCATCCCTGTGCCTCCCCTTCAATAGAACTGACATCTCAGTATCTAATGTTACTGGGAACTACTTTCAGTAGAAATCTAAATTTCAAGTTATGAATCTTCAGAAAACAGTTACCATCCCCATGGTTAAGATATTAACTGGATGTATAATGGACACTGAAGAGGCAGGTATTAGGCATCACATCACAGATCACTCTAAATAGTGAATGTAAAAGAAATGAAATCCAAAACAAATGCACAGAGCTATAAAACATTAGCATTTTAAAAGAATCAACTAGGGCCAGGCAGAGTGGCTCATGCTTGTAATCCCAACACTTTGGGAGGTCAAGGCAGGAGGATCACTTGAGCCCAGGAGTTTGAGACTAGCCTGGGCAATAAGTGAGACCCTACCTCTAAAAAAATTAGGTGGGGGATGGGGGTGGGCATGGTGGTGTGCACCTGTAGTCCCAGCTACTCAGGAGCCTGAAGTGAAAGGACCACTTGAGCCAGGGAGGTTTAGGCTGCAGTGAGCCTTGATCATGCCATTGCACTCCAGCCTAGGTTATGAAGTGAGACTCAGTGTCCAAAAAAACCCAAAAAACAAACAACAACAAAAAAAACAACAACTATAATTATAATTTAATACTGAATGTCAATTGAGAGGAGCCTTAGAGAATATCTAGCCAGAGAGCTGGCAATTTTTTTCTTCTTTTTTATTATTTGTGCTTTGAGGGCCACATACAGTGTCACTTTTTTTGTTTGTTTTTTGAGATGGAGTCTTGCTCTGTTGCCCTGGCTGGAGTGCAGTGGTGCGATCTCATCTCACTGCAACTTCCACCTCCCAGGTTCACACTGTTCTCCTGCCTCAGCCTCCCAAGTAGCTGGGACTACAGGTGCACACCACCATGCCTGGCTAATTGTTTGTGCTTTCAGTAGACGGGTTTTCACCATGTTAGCCAGGATGGTCTTGCTCTCCTGACCTCGTGATCTGCCCGTCTCGGCCTCCCAAAGTGCTGGGATTACAGGCGTGAGCCAACACGGTCGGCCACATACTGTTTTTTTAAGAAACAGGGTTAAGCATTTAAGTCTCGCTATGTTGCCCAGACTAAGTTGCTGGGTCTACAGATGCAATGTCTGGCTCACATATTCTTCCTGTTGTTTTATAATTCTTTAAAAATGTAAAACATATCCTAAGCTCTACGGCTATACAATAATGGGCTATGGACAAGATTTGACCAACAGTGCCTTAGTATGCCAGTCCTTTCTAGTCTAAACTACTCATTTTTCAGATGACATGACAAACTTTCAGGAACATGAATTGTTCTGCATAACTAAGCAGCAAGTGTCAGCATCAGAATTTAGATCTCCTGGCCGGGCGCGGTGGCTCAAGCCTGTAATCCCAGCACTTTGGGAGGCCGAGACGGGCGGATCACGAGGTCAGGAGATCGAGACCATCCTGGCTAATACGGTGAAACCCCGTCTCTACTAAAAATACAAAAACTAGCCGGACGAGGTGGCGGGCGCCTGTAGTCCCAGCTACTCGGGAGGCTGAGGCAGGAGAATGGCGGAAACCCGGGAGGCGGAGCTTGCAGTGAGCTGAGATCTGGCCACTGCACTCCAGTCTGGGCGACAGAGCGAGACTCCGCCTCAAAAAAAAAAAAAAAAAAAAAAAAAGAATTTAGATCTCCTGAGTCCCGCTGAGTCTCTCTACTGTTGAAAATGGTGTGAAGATTCTACTATAATTCAGAAACACTTGAAAAAGCAACAATGAAAAGCACAGAACAGTTTTAAGGAAGAATGCCTGTGACATGTCAATGCAGACAGCATATAAAAATGACCACACACTAGCTGACCCAATCATTTCCAAGCTAACAAATGCTACATTATAATAATGATTCACCTTCCCTCCAATCGCTTCTTCAGATATAAAAGGGTCCCATTTAACATAATCACCTAATAACAGCAAAAGTGATAAATATGGAAACCTTAACTCTTCTATTTGCAAAATCCAGATCTTTGTAATAATAACCCTACAATAGGAAACTGCAAAACTGTGTAATTATACTTTAATTGTATTGTGAGGTATGCATTAATCACAAAGTTTAAGTACCAAGGATAGAATTATAATAATTCTGTAAAACAAATTTAAGCTAGCTAAGTAGGTCAGAACCACTAACATGCAACAGGAGACCTCTGGGAATTTATCAGTTAATGGCTATTTATGTGCAAATGAGTGCCCTCCAACCCTCCAAAATCCTGTGTAGCTGAAGGGTATTTCTGTTAACCAGGAGCACTGCTTAACTGCAGAGGCATAAATTAAAGCATTTTATTGAAATGATTTTTAATTTCTCTACTTTCCTTTTCCACATTCCTTCCTACCTCTTTTGAGAAGCACAATTTATAGCACATATTTAACAAGGAAAAAAAAAGGTTGCTGGAGAGTATTCAAAACTGATTTCTCCTGAACCTCGCATGTACACACACACTATACCTTCAGTAAAATTAAAGGAAAACATGTCTCACATTAAATTTAAAAACTTCAATATAAGCACTAAATTAACACGTTTTTTACAATGAACGATATAAGAAAACAAAATTCTGTTTTATGTTCGTATGTTCTTATCCTACAGAAAACAAAGAAATTCAATGGTGTTTGTATCTATCATAATTCCTGTCCTGACAGTCAAACAATATACCTATCAAAGGTATACTCAGAGAAGTGGGGAAAGACTTTTCTTTTTGTTAAAAAGAAAGTCTCTAAGTGTCTCATTTCTGATTCGCCTTAAAAGAAAATGAAACATTTGGATGTTTTTTGAAAGGGGTAAAAGAAAAGCAGAATACAAATTTTCAATACGATCTAAATATGGCTAAAAGAGATACTAAACGCCCATCATAAGGACCATATCAAATTTACTCAGTACAAAGGTGGCATAAAGCTTAGTACTGTCCAATGTTTAGATTTTAGGTAGAATAACAGTTATCTAAAATTACTGTGTTTAACGATTTAATATAGTGGCAATTTAAAAGTTTTAAATTATGTTAACGCTCCCTTGGAGCTCTTTCTTTCCCATCATTAACTGAAACAAAATACAACCTAACGCTAAGTTAAAGACAAGTAAAGACCAAATTAATCACATAACATCTTTAAAATTATAACACTTTTTAACGTAGTGAAACCTCAGCACTTTAAGCTACAGTCAAAAAACTAAAATGTTTGTGAGAATTCTCTATTTTTAATATACAGGTAATAAAACTTTGTGGTAAACTCTTTTTCAAAAAGATTTTAATGTTCCACTCACTTTTCCATAATTGAGTTTTCCAGAGTTGTAAGTAAATTATAGCAGAGCAAATGATTCTATCAAGTTTGCTTCTGATTAGTTTGCTCCATATCACTCCTGAATTCAGAGGGCAATAACTGAAGGAATCAAGTGCTCCTCTGGTCAATTGTGTTTGTATATGAAATAGGAAACAGAAGTCTCTTGCCTAATGCTGTGTGTTACACTTAAATATACAAAACATATAAGTCATAGGAATTAAGATACATTTCTGGCCTAAAAACATAATTTCATTACAACTATTTGCTTTTAAAAAAATTATCACATAAATGTAACCATCTGTTAAAGGCCAGATGGCCTTTCAAATTTCAAATGGAACTCTCAGAAGCTGTAAAGCAAGGGCTCACTTGAGGCTCTCCTCTCTCTTTGGTCAGGGGAAATACTGTGGTCACATCAGTCTTCCAGTCACAGGAAGATTCTAAGTCAGATCTCTGTGTACCAAGCACTGCACTAAGGCTTAATTAACCCTGTTCATAAAAAATAGGACCTTCTCGTACTGAAGAGACAGTAGATACACAGTCAACTTGCTGAAGGAGTACAATTAAGAGGTATGCCTCATATTTGGACTATACCCTCCAAAATCTCTTAACATTACGTATGAACTATGCAAGCATATGGAAGTCCTTGAAAATTTCCAACCTCTGCATTTATAGGGCTGAAACTGAAGAAAGAATGAGATGATATTAAAGTATTTTGATATCCTTAGGGTGATGAGATCAAGAGCACCAATGAGAGAAATCTTAGACCACAGGAACAGTGAAACATTTTATCAGTAGTTAAACATAAGTAAAAGATGTATTTAAGTATAAGAAGCTATTAGGTCTAAGTCACAATTCCTAAAATTTCCTAATTGCTGAAAATGCTGGTTAAATATTATTGCCTGACTACATACAGGACCAACCTGAGTCATCAGATCATTCCTTTCCTTTATTCCCTTTATCACTCAGTCCCAGTCATGACTTCAAAACTAGTGTACTCTCCTACCTTTACGTATTTTTAAAAATTACTTTGGCATTTTGTATTATTAGCCTTTATTACCACAATGATTTCCTACCTAGTTTCCTTGCTTAAAGCTCTCTTTCAATTCACTGGGCATATTACTGCCAGAATCATCTACATAATCATCATTCAACAGACACATCATGCACTTTTAGCTGGATACCTAAGTGCTGAAGTTATAATTATGAATAAGACAAATTCCCGGCCCTCAATAAGTACCAGTCTAGTGAAGGAGATATTTCAAGTGGTAAATGTTCTCAGTGATACAAACATGAATAGGGAAAACAAGGACAACACTTGCCTTCCTGGGGAACCTGGAACCACTTAACAGGGCAAACTGCATATTTTACTTACATCCGAAAGGAAATAAACCTTTCAGGCAGGAAAGAAATCAAAGAGTATTTCAAGCAGAGGGATTAAGGGAAAAGAAACAGGTAAGGTCTTTCTCTCAAGGAACTTTTGAGTCAGGGGTAGAGAACAGCATATGGAGGGTATAAAGAACTGCTCTCATCACATCCCTCTACTTAAAACCTATAGTTCTTGCTTTCCTCCTCACCCAGGTCTATACTCTGGCCCTAACTTCAAAGTCCTTCATAATCTGGTATAACTTTCTACTGGCACATGTATCCTCTGTATCCATCAGATTAGTTTACATTGCTACCTAAAAAACATTTCACCCGTCCCAACTTCCAGTTCTTAAGTCATTCTCCTGTTTTAGCATTTTTTTCTCACTTCTCTTCTTCAACAATTTAGGTAATCGCACTCATATCCAACCTCTTTCAAGAGGCTCTCCCTATCCCTCCTCCTTCCTTATCACAGGTATAA
The DNA here is from genome assembly GCF_009764315.1 of Trachypithecus francoisi. Classification (NCBI taxonomy): domain Eukaryota; kingdom Metazoa; phylum Chordata; class Mammalia; order Primates; family Cercopithecidae; genus Trachypithecus; species Trachypithecus francoisi. Next base: position 40,789,732 of record NW_022681460.1, read on the forward strand.
ATCCTACTTCTTCAATACCCAGTTCAAATGCCATCTATTTCAAAATATCTTTCCTAATTCTTTCTTTCCACCCTTTTTCTTCTTACTCCTTCTGATGAATCCCCCAAATATCTTCAAGTGTTCATTATTCATTAATTTTCACTTTACACTACACTGGTTATATACATGTATTATTTACTAAAAAATAATTTCCCCAAGAACAGAATCTAATCCTTATTGCACACAAACCAAAAAGCATTTTGCCCTAATAGCACTCAGTAAGCATTACTGAATTACTACAGCTACATTACTACATTACTGAATTAATACTTTTTAATATTCTGTGTGCTATCATGTACTCCAACTAGAGAATATCTTGTGCTTTTCTCATATCCTATCTAGTACCAGTAAAAGAGTAAGTCCATACAAAGCACCCAAAAAATACTTGCCTGGGTACTCTTCTACCTTCACTGACCTCAAGCTATCTACAATTACAACCAATTTATTTGTAATTTTCTCTTCAAATCTCTCCCCAAAAAGCAAAAGAAAATGAGAACTTGAACTGCTTAAGGTCTCTGACATACAAAAGGCCCTAAGCAAATATGCTGTTTAGTAATGAACTATGGCATAGTTATTATGTCTCTATCGAAAAAGATTTCTTGAATAACACAGCTATCTCAGTATTTTTGACTAAATTATTTAACTAATACATAACTAAAAATCACTATCAGCCAAAGTAAAATATTTGATAATATTTGTGGCACTATAAATTGATGTTTAAGAAAAGTCTTTCCTATGTCATTTTTTTTTGAATTTTATTTTATGCATGCTACATAAAGTGAGGAAACGCAGCTCTATATAAGCAGAAAACTAAATAATGGTAATTTAGTAAAATTTAATTTAATCATGCTGGCAGTGTAAATCACATTTCCATTTCCTATACCAACTTTAAAGAGAAAAGCAAATTTGCTTAAAAATGTTAAAATATTCAATATATAATTGATATAATTAGAAACACTAAAGTAATCTAATCCAATCCTTTATCCTTCAGATAAAATAAATAAAATATGGGGACCTGCCTGAGGTCCCACAGAGTTAGAGCTGAATTAGGTACAAAAAGGTCTTTCCATCACTTCACATCCAACCCTAATTTGTTTCTTCCTAAACATCTTATATATCTCTAAACCAGTGGTTCTTGCTCCTAAAATAAATGTAAATACTGTATTAATGAAAAACCAAGGAGATATAAAAAGTGCTTAATATGCAAGATAATAAGTGAACATAACCAGGTATCAATTTTAACCTAGCCCCTTCACTTTGAATCTTTGTATTAAACATAAATAAAAGAACTAAGACAAACAACAGGGTGAATAAAGGATTCTCTAACTTCAGGGTTTCCAAAATAAATGCTATAAAAAACAGTAAGAGAAAGGATTCATTTATGTATATGAAATTTAATCTGACTCCTTCCCCCACAATCATTATTCCAATGAGAATAAACACATCTGTCCAACATGTAAACAAGTTCATGTATTTAAGTTATTCAAGTTCCTGGTGCCCACTAGTATATTCTAAATGGCAAATTCAGAAAAGCATACCAAAAGACAAGACATGACTGTATTAGTCTATATAGAAATCATGCAAAGATTGAACTCTGTTGTATTAGTCCATATAGAAATCATGGAAAGACTGAACTGTGTTGAATCTCTAAATTAGGCAAAATACACTTGCCTTCTGGGAAATAAGGGATATTTTGGTTACCTTTTCTCACAAAACTTCTACTGTAATATAATTCTGAAATAGCTGGACCATTAATTCAACCTAATATATGCAATTTCTTATATTCCAGAGGCCACTTACCATCTTCCATGAGTAGTCTGCAGAATGTAAGAGATTCCATATTTTGTAGTACATTAATGGTCCAACCATTTCAGAATTTAAAAAAGAATGACAATGGAGACATAAAAACTTGGCGGCATTAAATGGCATAATAGTATAAATGCTTTCTACTATACGATAAGCTCTACAAGCGCAGGAACATTTTCATGCGCAGGAACATTTTCATGTACACAAGCATATTTACAAGCACAGTTCTGGGACACAGAAGTATTCAAAAAACATTTGCTGAATTACATTGGAATTCCTCTTAGGAAACCACAATTAAAAAACTGTTAACTGTTTACTTTTGTGTATGTGTACATAATTTTTTAAGATTATGACATTTATATATAAAAATCCCTTAAAATTTTTACACATCCAAAGAAATAAATAAAAGGCAAATTTCAAGTTGGGCCAATATATTTGCAACATATGTAATGTATATAAGACTGATGTATTTAATACAATTTTGTGGCAAATAAATATTAAAAGAAAAAACAGATTCCTTAATAAAAGGGTATCAGAACAATCCACATTCTGTTTTATAGGCTTTTCAAAGCAAACATATCAAAAGATTTCTTCTCCTTGACTTATTCTTTCATTTCCCTAATGTAAACATCTTCATCTTCTAATAGTATATCTCAAAAGTATAATGCATTAAAAAAAAGGAAGCTGCACAGCTCTACGTAGCATCCGTGTTACGTTAGCATGTACATAAACTTTTAAAACGCACAAAGCAATACTATATCGGTTTTAGAATCTATTTTTTTCACATTAAAATATCAAAGTGTGCTGTCCTCAAAAGAGCAAGAATTTGCAGAATATAACAAAAGTCGGGGGAAAAGGAACATTAGGTGTCAGAGAATGGGAATAGAAGTAGATGTCAGAAGAAAGAAATGTGGCAAAGTGTATCAGTAACACAGTGCTATAACAACAATTCACTAAAGACCTTAAATGTGTGTACAAGTAGCAAAGTTAAATATTTTTATTATTAATGGAATATGTGAAAGATGTCAGAAAAAACTTTAAAAACTTTTTGAACTGCTATCTAAATAAACACAAACTTCTAAAGACTTATAATTCCTCCCTCCTAACATTTGCCACCTATCATCTATATAACATAGTGTAGCTGACTTACTGCCACATAATCACGTCTTATTTTATGTAGGGCAATCTCAGAAAATTCTGTAAGTGACATGGAAGTTTTAAGAAGAGTCTCTTCAACATCTGTCTATTATTCTATCCATCACAGTGTATTTCATTTATTTGTTTATATGTCTATCTCACTACACTGTGGGGCACTTGAGAGCAGCATTCTGATTTTACGCATGTCTACTTTCTCCAATACCAGCACAAAGTCTGTCATGGCAGGTACTTGATGGGCACTCAATAAGTGTATTGGCTGGAAAATATAGACATTTCTGTTTCATGCATAAGCACAAAATTAATACAGCAGAATTTTCTCCAAAGACAGAAGAAAAATAAAAGGGGACAGAGATGTGACCAAGAAAGTAATTTATGTATCTACTTAAAGCATAAATAGTATTCTTTTCATGGAATAGCTACCATTGTACTGATTCAGAATGGAGCCCTAAAAAATCTTAATTTAGAATGGAAAACTCTGTCTAATATACATTCTCTCACTTTACTTCTCTGAAACCAACACACAGCAATGATTACAAAAGCAATCACCAACAGGTACTCTGTTAGACATGACATATACTATCTTTTTTATTCTCCAAATCAGCTCTTCAATATGTATTACTACACACATTTCACAGGTTAGAAACATTGAGGTTCAAAGAAGTGACAAGACTTGTTGAAGACTGCAGTGAAAGAGCAGAATCAAGATTCAAATTCACATTCGTAACATTTTGAAAAATGTAGTAATTTTTTTTATTCTAAGCAAAAGACTATTCCATGTACAATTCACACACATGAATTTCACTCTGAAGTGAAAATTTGCCCAAATGGTTTTGACACTGGATATATTAATGACCCACAAAATTGGACTACAGTGAATATCCCAGTTAGATAAGCTAAGCAAATCAAATTTTTAAGCAGCTAGGATCTTGGAAACAAGAGCCAAGCCAATTAAAAATTATGTACAGTTCCTAAACATTTACTGGGTTAAATGACTTTTGATTTATATACATGAAGTTTGAGATATTACACAGCCTTAAACAATGCATGCGCATATTGTGTGTATGTGGTGTGTGTGTGTGCGTCTGTAGACAGAGTAACATGTCTTTGATATTTTTTTCTGTGAAGAAAATGAGGTTGCAGCCAGGCGTGGTGGCTCACGTCTGTAATCCCAGCACTTTGGGAGGCCAGGGTGGGCAGATCACCTGAGGTCGGGAGTTCAAGACCAGCCTGACCAACAAGGAGAAATTCCATCTCTACTAAAAATACAAAATTAGTCAGGTGTGGTGGCACATGCCTATGGTCCCAGCTACTCGGGAGGCTGAGGCAGGAGAATCACTTGAACCCAGGAGGCGGAGGTTGTGGTGAGCCGAGATCGTGCCATTGTACTCTGGCCTGGGCAACAAGAGCAAAACTCCATCTCAAAAAAAAAAAAAAAAAAAAGAGGTAGAAATTTCCATAGTATAATCCCACTTTTGTCCCCCCAACCTTCAAAATAAAAGAGGTGGTACAGGAGACAGTGTAGATAAAAGGAGAAGCAATAGCAGCTGGGAAGAATATTCTCCAAAATGTTCATAGTGGCTCCTTTGTGGATGAAGGGCAGGGTTTAGTAGGAAACGAATGAGTTTCATCTTCTACTACATATAATTCTGCATTATTTACATTCTTTGCACGATACATAAATTTGATAATATAAAAATGTAAAAGAGGCATTAAAAACTCTCTAGAGACTTCAACTGCTTCAGAAATTATATTGAAAATGTTATTTGATATTTGATATTAATAGTAAGAAAAAAAGGCTTAGAGAAATAGTGGGGTACCTATACTAACAAGCGTAGGAAAAAAATACTAATTCTGGAAAATAAAAGTTAATTTATTAATCCTTTTACCTATCATTTCATCATAGGCTCTAGAAGCCTCCTATCTCTATTCTTCCAACCTACAGAACTACAGCTTTGTTCTAAAAATCAGGAAAAAATTTAAAACTTTTTTCTAGTCTAAGGTTTTTTACTAGTTAAAAATTTGCATCTGTTGGATATATGTAATTGTGTATGTTGGTGTGTGTGTAAATCTTGAACATACGCCATGGCTCCCATTCA